>NC_136067.1:1275148644-1275874477 GCF_964261635.1 Lissotriton helveticus | reverse complement strand
CGCATGCAATACCTAATGAAGTAATGAAGCCACAAATCATCCCTATTGGCGTGATGAGGTCAGTTAACATCCTTTCTTTTCAACGTGCCTTTGAGGCAACTGGATGACACAAACGTCCAGAAGGTAGGTGCAGTTTTCGGTTACATGTTAATGCCACATCAAGAGGATAAGTAGTATTATCAGCCATGCAACAGGGAGTTGGCAGGGTAGGTAAGGAATCTGCAGGTGGATAGATTATCCACCAGAAAGAGTGTTACCAACGGTAATAACTTTTACTTCTTATTGATACTTCTACCTGCAGATTACTCAACTTGTGAATAGATTAGCCTAAGCAGTTCCCCTCCAGGTGATAGGTGCATGATCGATTATTTCTCAAAATCACAGCACAGTGTGAGTGATCTGACCTCTCCTTTTCACTTCAGAATGCAAACAATAATGCTTTGCAGAGGTGTGAAGGCTTCCAAGGTTGCCTCTTTACAAATGTCTGCCACTTTACAAATGTCACGCCTCTTACTAGCACAGAAGTGGACATCTTGGCTCTGATGGAGTGAGCATGAACACCATCTCGTGGCTCTTTGTGTGCCATGGTGTAGCGGATCTTGATGCACAGAATTATCCATTCTGACATTGTTCTCTTGTGCACTGCTTTGCCCTTCATCTTTCCAACATATTTGACGAAGAGCTGGTCATCCAGTTTACGTGTCCTGGCCACATACAAGCTGACCGCTCTCTTGGGATCAAGATGAAGTCTTAACTCCAACTTCGTTGGATTTGGCAGAGGGTAGAATGCTGGAAGGGTAATGGACTGGGCTGGGTGGAAGCGGGCGACCATCTTTGTCAGGAGGGCAGTCCTGGTTCCTAATACCAGCTTCTCTAAGAAGGAAGAGGTAGATGTAGGCTTCACATATTAGGCTCATAATTCACTAACACGTCTAGCTGACGTAATATCAACCAGAAAGTCCTTGTTAAAAGTTAATAGCCTTAAAGGGCAACTGTGTTACACATAAGGATTTTTGAGAACAAGGTTGAGGCCCAGTAAGACCATAATAAAGAGAGCAGTGGGAATCTTGCTAGTGATCCCTTTCTTGTGCTGCGGCTACTGCAAAGTCTTCTCTGGCGATTAATATAACATGTATTTCTAAAGCGCATGTTCACACAAGGGTATCTAGGTGCTGAATTACAGATGTTTATTGTTACCAAATGTGTCAAATTCTTGTCTCCCTAATGACTGTTGCTTTTAAGACTGTTTTATTTATTTGTGTAGTAGATTCTCCCGTTACGCTGTACATTTTTAACATGAAATATTTAGCCCTGTATTTTAGTAATAACAGCCCATGAAATGTCATAGATTTTATCTTTTTGGAATACTGCGTATTTTTGTATGCTAATTGATCGAATATAGCAATTTTTACTGATTGTTACCCAACTCAATAGTACTTTTTAGGTCTCGGCCTAGCGTACACTGCGCAGCAGTGTCGTACAGCCGAGATTTAATGTTTACAATATTTGGGGGCTTAAACCCGCCCCTCTTCTCCATTGGCTGGCCTTGTAAATGCTGGCTAGCCATTGGAGTAGAGGGGCGTCACTCCATTTAAGCCCTATCTTTTTGGGATAGAGGGGTGTGTTTTTGCGCTTCTTTCTCTCCCTGACGTCATCGGGAGAGAGCACGCCCCTCATCACGCTGCCTGCATGCACCAGTCGGCCCCCTGATTGGTGTTCCTTATTAACCAATCAGAGGGCCGACTGGCGCGTTCAGGCAGCGTGATATGGGGCAGAAATACGAACCCTGCAGGGTCATTTTGATGTTCGTGAACGGGTGGGTTTGAAGAGGACAGAATAAGGTCAGTTATAGGCAGGGCAAGCACGAGTATAAACCTATGTAAAAAGGCACTGAAGAGAGAGCACGAGCAGACTGGGGCAGTGAAGGGCTCGTGCGCCGTAAAACAGCCGTAAGGTCTGGCCTCAGCCTGCCTATGCATCCGTGACAATATGCGCGGGATCCCCGGCCACATACAAAGTATGACCATGGCACAATGCACATGGCAGCGCTGCACGCGTAATGCTGTGCATTGTGCACGTCAAGTAACCCCAAGTCACATACACATATAATTTAAGCTTGCAAACTAATCCCAGATCGCACACCAAACAAATGTGTGTCATTCAAACTGCACACATATACCTGACTTAATCTATGCACAGTGCGGATAGTACAGAGTGCAAGGCAGCGCACACACATTTCTCAGGTAGCGCCTACACATCGCTGTAAATAGGAAATAACGTGGAGAGTCCGCCAGCGCTCCCTGCCATGACTCCTGCTCCTGACAGCGGCTCGTGCGCCCTCGCCCCCCTCACTCTCCTGTCTCTGTGCCGGTCTCTGGTCATGTTGCCTTTCTGTATCGGTGATTTTTCAGCTATGTCAGCGCTTTATGTTGTTGGCCCTTCCCGGCGCTGTACCCTCCCTCCCCATGCCCGCACATAGTTGCCCATCTCCGTGTCCTTCCCGCTGCCCCATCATTGTGTCTTGTTGCCCCTCTCCCTGCCTCCTGTTGCCTCTTGTTATGTCCTGTTACCCCTCTGTGTGACCAGCTGTGCTTCTCTCGGATTTTGCCGGGTTACTCCTTTCCCTGTGTCTCATACCCCCTCCCCGCCCCTCCCCACCGGGCCCTGTTGCCCCTCGCCCTGTGACCCTGGGGCGTGCCGCATTGCCCGTCCCCGGTGTCATGCTCTGTCGCCCCTGCTTACCGCTCTCTCTCCCGGGCCCTGTCTCTCCCCTCTGCGCCTGTCTCACTTGCCCACTGCCAGGGTCCCGTCTTTGGACCCCCTCAGTCCAGTGAGCCCAGGGTCAGAGGCTCCGTACCTGTCCGCAGAGCTCTAGTCGCTGCCTGTCTGGGGCTCCCGTGCCGCCCGGGCCTCTCCTGCTGCCATCTCCGCCCTCAGGTGAGGCGCCCTTGAGCGGTGTCCCTCTGAGGCGATGTCCCGGGTGAGCGGGCACCGGCTGAAGCGAAGCCCCTTCCGGGGGAGTCCTGAGGAGGTGGTGCGGAGGCTTCTTCCCGGCTCAGGTGAGCGCTCTGTGTGAGTGAGGGCAGAGCAGAGAGGTGGGGCCAGGTGAGAGCTCTCCCTGACCCTCCCAGCTCACTGACGTCCCATCTCCTGTGTCTCCCTCGCGCTGCCTCTGTGGTGACTCTGTCCCCCACTGCTGCGCTTTACAGTCCCACTATTATGATTAACTTTATGCCAAGAGCTCTCCTCTCTTCCCGCCATTAACTATATTGAGTTAACTTGGTCTAAATCGCTCTTTTTGTTCTCTTGCACTTTAAAGCATTCTCGTGTCCCGATCACCACTTTTACCGTCCCCTTCTGCTCGCTTTCTGCCCTCTCTCACTATCCCCCTAGACCCCATTTCATCTGGCAATGCCCTTTACCTCGCCCTTTCTATCTAGATATCTCTGTCTCACATTCGCTCCATCTCTATTCTTTCTTCCCCTCCCTTTCTCTCTTTCCTCTTGCTCTCTGTTTCTCTTTTGTTCAATTCTCCTTTCAATTCGTCTTTCTCTTTTGCTCTCCCACCCACTCTTAACATCTCCAACTCATTCTCTCGCAGCCTTTATCTCGCTTGCATGCTCTTTCTATCTCCATTTCTCCCCACCTTCTTCCTCTTACAATACCCCTTTCCTCTGCTACTATCTCTGTTCACTTCTAGCTTCTGTTTCCCACTAATCGGTCCTATCCTTTCTCTCTGCCTGGGGCTGTCTATCCAAAATCTGTGTCACCTACCTGTGCTCCATTTCCGTGAACCCCTCCGTCTATTCTCGTATTCCTTTCTCTGGCTCGCTGAACCGCCATGTTTTTCCATTTTAAGACTCTAGCTAATGACTCTCTCTATTCCCTCTGTTACTGAGTGTCCTGAACAAGGCAGTAGTCAGTAAATTAAAACACCCCCACTTTGAACCCAGGCTTTTATGGCACATTTGGCATTTGCGAAAGATTAAGCTATTGGCATTGTAAATGACAATGCCATTTATTTATATGTTTTAAAAACCAAAACATAAATAAAAATAATGTCATGAGCAATGCCAATAGCTCTAACTTTAAGAATGCCGAGACCATTGCATTGTAAATGCTTGTTTTATCAGCCTCTGAAGAATGAAAGGCTGAGTGGACCCACCGGGATTTGAACCTGTGACCATGAGGTCAAACACAGGCCCCTACAGTGGACCCAATCAAAAAATTACAACACAAAGTTACGTTCTTTTGAGGTCACAATATTTTTATTTTACAAAATACGTTATGAGGGAATCGAAAAGCTAATGGGCACAGTAGCTGATCCCTAAAATATCAACATTAAGAGAAGAGTACAAAGCGGTAACTAAGACAGCGTATTTGTTAAACATTTTTATAGTTCCTGGAGTTTTATTACGTCACTCTCATTTCATCTGAAAATGTATAAACTAGTTTATTGCCCCTTGGAAGGAGTGTTAATTAACAGATAACGAAAACGACCTACACTTCCTTAGGCGCTTCTTTCAGAACTGTAATCCTACAATCTAAGGTTCTTAACCACTTGGCATCACAAACCATCCTTTTAAAAATATAAAAAAATATTTTTATTGAGTTTTAGGTAAAGGAATTACGTAATTCAGGAGTGTAGGTGCTGGGAGAGGTGTGCTGCGCTGTTATCGGTTCTTTTGTGGGAGAATGGAATTGATTGGGGGAGTTGGGGACTTCTGTTGGTTTGAGGGGGATATTGCAGAATGTTGTAGGGGTAAAAGTAGGAGGGGGATTGTGATCATGTTATGCATGTCATTGTGTTTAAAAAAAAAAATGTTCACACTCAGGCTGCTTGTTGCATGTTGGAAATCCGACGTCCATAGGCGCTTAGATAAATAACACCTATGTATGTGCTAGTTATTAACAAGCATGGATTAATGAAGTTATAAGACTGTGCTTGTGGTCAGCGATAAGTATGTATGCTTTAATTTATACTAACAGGGGAGATTGCTTCCGTACAAGGAACTTGCTTCGATTTGAGAAAGCCGGTGGTACTTGGAGCGCAACTGGAGAAGTTTCAGTTTCCTGGCTTTGACCACAATTTTTGTCTAACTCTTCAAAAGGAGCAACGTTACTGTGCCAGGTAGAATTAAGCTTTTACTTTCCAACAGCTGCACATTATTAATGCATTTCAATTTACTTCAAATTTGTATCCGTCTTTTCTCTTGAAGTTTTTGTTGCATTAATTTATTAACAACTTGTCCTTCACTAGCCCCTCTCCTCTTTCAATCAAAGATCCTCTTTTAGGTTTTTCATATGAATAACCATGAATGCGCTATTTGTATTTGTTAAACGCAACATTCATCCGAGAGGAGATCACCGCGCTAGGAAAGTGATGACCTGAAATGAGGGTGGTGTGATACTGGCTGCATCTGTGAGAAAGGGAGCCTAAGCGATCGGCTGTGAAATATCAATAGTTTTAACCTGGGGAACAGATGTGTTTTCAACTTTCTTCTGAAAGACATGTAGTCATTGCTAAGATGAAGGTCTACAGGAAGTTCAATCCAGAGAGCCGCCTCCAGATGAGAGAAGGAACGGCCCCCTGCTCTAGCTTTCTTAATGCGACTGTTTTTTGCTAGTGTTTGGTGGCAGGACTTCAATTTACGCATGGGGTTATAAAATTCAACCTTGTCTTTCAGGATTCTGTGGACATGTTTGTGTAGTGCTTCGTGTGCATAACCCAGGAACTTGAATTTGGCTCTTTGGCGCACGGGCAGCCAATGGAGCTCCGTCAGACATTCTGATGCCGAGCTGTATTTGTTTTTGCTATACACAAGCTTGCCAGCTGCGCTCTGGACTACATGTAAATGAGAGAAAAAGTAGTCTTCCATGCCCGCATAGAGTGCATTACCATAATCCAATTTGCTTGAGAGTGAAGCCTGAGTGATGGTTTTCCCACAATTAAGGGGGATCCATAAGAAGAGTCTTCTTAATAGTGTAGCAAAGCTTTTCCCACACAGAACTCGGACTTGGTCCTGCATGGTTAATGCATTGTCGATGAGTATGCCCAGGTTTTTTTGGAACCTGTTTGAGCTCGGGGGCAGATCCTAGTGATTGGGGCCACCAGGTTGCATGCCAAATTAGGTGAGCTCCTTAAAAAAGTTAAGTCTCTTACTTTCCAGCGTTCAGTTTAAAACAGTGATCTGACATCCAAGTCACCATTTCTGAAAGGCAGTTAATCAGATTGTTCTTAGTGTCCTCATGCCTTTCTTCGAAGGCTATCAGCAGCTGTGTATCGTCCGCATAGGAGCAAATATTAAAGCCCCATATCTTGCTGATTTTGGCCAAAGAGGATACATAGGCATTAAAAAGAGTGGGGCTCAAGGAGGCACTTTGCGGGACACCGTAATTATTAGTTTTTGGGTTGGAGGCAAAGGGGCCCATTTGTACTGTTTGTGTTCTGTTGCGTATAAATGAGCTGAACCATTGAAGAGCTTTAGATTGTAGACCCTTTTCATGTAAGGTACTCAGCAGGAGGCTATAAGAAACGGCATCAAAAGCCGTCGACAAGTCCAGAAGGATCAGGAGGCAGCTTTACCCTGGTCTTCTAGGGATTGGATGTTATCTAAGACCGCCAATAAGGTGGCTTCTGTGATGTTTGTGGCTCTGAAGCCTATCTGGGATGGCTCCAGGAGCTCATTGGTTTCTAAACAGTTGGTTAATTGTTTGTTGACCAGCCTCTCCAATACTTTGGACAGATATGGGAGCTGGGAGATTTGCCGGTAGTTAGCGGGGTTGTGGACTTCCGTGCCCGCCTTTTTTAGTAGAGGGAATAGAATGGCTTCCTTCCAAATATCCGGGAACACAGCAGAGTCTAGGGATTTATTGAATATTTGGGTTACATGAGGGCATAGGACCTGTATAAGCCGAGAGAAGATAAAGTGTGGGCATGGGTCAAGCGGGAATCCCAATTTGACCTCAGTCATTGCTTTAACGACCTGCTTTTCTGAGAGGGGGCAAAATTGCTTAGATGAAAAAGTGCCTTAGGGTGAGAAGCCAGGGTTTCCCAGTCTGGCTCATCTGTGGTGTTTTTTTTTTTTTTAAATGATGGGTACATTTCCGAAATTTGTCAGCAAAGAAGTTGCTGGTTTTCTCACAGTAGTCTACTGAAGGGGGCAGAGTTTGGGACATACTGGCTGGTTTGCAAAGTTCCTTCACTATTTTTTATAGTTCTTTGTGACTTACTGTTGTCATTTATTCACTTCACAAAATAGGTTTTCTTAGCTTATTTGATGGTGTTGTGGTAGATTATCATCTCTGCTTTGTATAACAGTCTGTCATTTTTGTCTTTAGACAATCTCCACTTGTGTTGCAGTGATTTACATTTTCCTTTTAATAGCATAGGATCCGGCGAGTACCGTTTTGCGGATGGTGTTTTCCTGACTGGTTTGCTTCCTAACCTGGGGTCACATTGATCCAGTGTGTTAGTGATCTCAGATTGAAGGCTTTCAGCCTCTACTTGTACAGGAAGTGTTGAGAAGAGGGGCGTGAATGAATTAGGAGTGATGAGACTCCATGCCCTGTTTGTCACCGTTGAGATGTGGTCGGGCAGGTTAGCTTAGCCGTCAGACTAAGGGTGAAGGAAATTAAAGAGTGGTTGGTCCAGGAAAGTGGCACAACCAACAAGACATTGGTAGATTCTATCATTAGAAAACTAAAGGTCTAGTGTATGCCCGGCAGTGTGTGTTGGTCTTTTAATCCATTGTTTTAGCTGCAAGATCCGCATATCACTTTCCTAATGTTTGACCACAGAGTTATCAGCATTTTCAAAGTGGACCTTAAAATAACCTATTACTATAAAGTTCTTATGTTTTAAGCGATAGGGGAATAGTTGAGATAGCAGTTGAGCACCAAAATCGGGCTTATGCCCTAGTGGATTATAGATTACTGCTCCCCCAAGTGTTTTGTGGTCACCACTAGACACTTGAAATGCTAAAATCTTGTGTTCCCCTAGTGGAGCCACTGACTCGGGGACACAGGTGAAACCGTTTTTAAAAAGAATGGCTATCCCTCCTCCCTTCCATCCCAATCTATCCCGTTTTAGTAGTTTATAGCCAACTGGCAGGGCGGCGGCGATATCAGGAGAATTGTTATCATCTAGCCAGGTCTCTATAATGAAGGCTAGATCAGGTTTTGTTTCTGCTAGAATGTCCCAGACCTCACGGCGGTGTTTGCGCAACGACCTTGAATTCAAGTAAATGCAGTTCAGTAGGAGCCCGGTCTGAATATCAGCTTTTCTGGGGAGCTGCTCTGTCAATGCGCGGGTGCCCCACTTGCAATTGAGGCATGAGAAAGGACCCTCTGTGTCCCCTGGGTAGACTTTAGCACAGAGCATCTTTTTGTGTGGCAGGGGCTTGGCTAGCTTGAAAAGCCTCTCCTGGAGTAGTGGTAGTGGCTGCCAAGATCTGGTGTAAAAGGAGCAGGGTTCCTGGCCCCTGGTCGCGTTCGGGCGCAGACGGGCTTGCCTTTGGCGCACGGCTCAGTTTTCAGTACTGCTCATGTTTAGCATCTAGGCTGCTGAACCTCCTAGAGCGCTACCTCCAGTGACTTCCAGTTTTGCTGCTCCTGGGTCGCGGTCGCTACATTAGGTAGGTCAAAGTCAACTCCAAATACACTTTTCAGATTCGAAATCAAATTCAAGGCAGTTAGCTAATAGTGAGCACGCTTTACAAAATTGTGGAAAAGGTTAAAAAACTGTTTAAAATAGTTTCAAATACAAGCGGATAAAAACTGTTGTCTCGCACCGTTACCGATAGGTAAAGGCAATCCTCAAAAGCTATCCTCAAAATACACTTCTACCCATCAATCAATCAATCAATCAGTAGATTTGTAGAGCGCTTCTTGTCACACCTGAGGGAGTCCATGCACTGTCAGGGTCCAGTTGATTAGCCATGCCTTCAGGGACTTTCGTAACTCTGGAAGAGATTGGGAGGTCTGTAGATGAAAGGGTAGATTTTCCATATCGAGGTAGGCGAAGTAGCGAACACTGCATACATCCTGCTCAACCTAATTGATGTGAGTGTCTGTACATGAAACTCCCCTAACTTCTGCATCCCTTCTGACAGACTTGGCTGCACCACCTTTCTCTGTTTCTCCTGTATTGCAGCTCGGGTTTTCAGCAAGTGCTCTATGTACCTGGAGCCTTGCTGGGTAAGAGGCCATGTGAGATTCCTTTTCAGCTTCCCATAAAAATTTGTTGAAGAGTACAGTATCAGTCTGAATTCTATGCGATTACTGTTGCAGGAGTTGGTTAGTTTTTTGTGAGATTGCAGATTAGTTTCAGATACAGGTGGAGAAGCCAACACGTTAATATGAAGAGCAGAGCCAAGCCAAGGGCCTGGTTTGCCTCTAATAGTCCATTCTCAAGCCGAGCCATGGAAATGTTTAGCATATCATTTGTGCACGATCTTGTGTGAAAATAAGACGAAGCCTGTTCAGAATTCAAAAATGTTTATGTTTTTAACACGCGAACTGTTTAGTCTTTGTAAAGCAGATTATATTGCTGCACTGAGAAACATTTATTAAAAGTGATAATTTGAATTATTGATGACAATGCCTTTAGTAAACTAAGAGGCAAGTGAATTGTAAATGGCCTAGATTCATATTAAACAAGGAGCAATATTATCATCTATTAAATGAAACAGAAAAAAGATTTGTCTAGGATCACACAATTTTGTCAAGCAGGAAAGCCAGGATTGAGCACAGGATTTGTGGTTTCACATTGTTTAATTCAGCCCATGGATTGGTATCCCAATCTCTTCCCTGTTCTATATAAGAGATTAATGCTTCGCCTTTAATTCTTGGCGTATGAGGTTAGAGCGTGGGTGGCAGGTAGAAGCCACATGAAAGCTTTGGTTTCTAGGGTCCAAGAGGACCTTGAGCTGAGCCAGAGCCAGAGCCAGGCATCTGGCTCAAGCCTTCAGTAGTTGCCCACCTCTAGTTTCAAGACCTAGTTATCCATTCTGACAGAAGCCCTTGTCTCTACTGCATAAAGAGACAGTAACGCTGTTGGCTACTGTACGTAAATAGGCGCTCAAGATCCATGTAGCCTCCTTCCCCAAGAATAAGGATTTAACCAGACATTCTAGCACCAAAAATACAAGGGTCCCCTTACATGTTCAGGCCGGTTTTATCTGTAATCTTATAACTTCCTTAGCCAGAATTGCGTCAAGCTTGGAAAACCCCCAGCAGACATAAAACAAAGCCCCCACTGACTCACAACTCCTCCAAAATAACTACATTTTCCAGTACCATCATTATCTAAACCCACTAGTGTATACTACCATCTGCAACATCCGCCCCTCCTTCAATCTACTCACTGTTCTTTCAAACTGATGCTCATTCAGCCGTGCTTATAAGTAGTCTGCACTCCGAAAGATATGTTAAATGCTAAAAGATCCACGTTTTTGGGCATTCAATCGAAGTGATCGGTCTTCTTAGGTGAGAAGCTAAGAAAATTGGTTGAGACATTGTGTCTAGGAAAGCAATTTACCAATATGACAATTTCCAGTTTCTTGGTTAACTGTAGCCAAAATAAGAATATGGAAAGGGGCTTAGTGACATTTTACCACATATGGAAAACAGCTTAATAATAATTAAGTAAAATATATACCCAACAGCTAACTAATAACTCTAAACTATAAGGACTACAATAGAGGTGCAAGAGTGTTCGAGGACAACAGTTTACGTATGAGCATGGGAGTGATGTAGGCATGTTTATATATAAAAAAAATAGGGGGGCAGATGACAAGATGAGAAAAGTCTAGCACCTAGTTTGGAATTCGAGCATAGTGCCCTGACCAATCCTCCAGATTTGCTGGGGGCGTGGCTATCAGCATGGCGTGTTAGGATGCATAGTCGCGGAGCTCCCGACGAGCTGCCCCAAATCCGTCTTACAACTACCCCAAAATAAAATCGAACTTGCCATGCAAGACCCGGACAGCAGCGGGACCCGGCAGAGAAGCGTGCCGTCCGATGTTGTGGCGGAAATAACTTGTTTTCGCGCACCCCGCCGAAGACGGACCGACACGACCAGTCGGAGGCAGCAGGGCGGCCGGCGCATCCACGCATCCCCGGCGCAGCGGAACACCCGGCCCCCAGATCTGACGGTGGGAGCGCGAGTTCATCGCCTGGCAGGGGAAGCTTGGCGGCGCTGGACGGTAAGACCGGGTCCCCACCGGAGCGGCAGCAACACGGGCCCCAGATTCAGGCACTCCCTCACCAAGATGGTGGACGGGGCACAGACGATATGAGGTGAGGAGCTGCGGCCGCATCGCACCGTCGCCCTGCGCACACCTGCGGAGCACGCCCACGTGGCGGAGAGGGACCGTGGAGGCGACCCGACCAGGCAAGGAACCAGTGACTGGTCCCGGGGAACGGAGGGGAGACGGGGACCGGCTTGGCGCCTTTAACAAGATGGCGGCCGGAGCCGCGAACTGAGAGAGGTGAGGCTCCATCCCGGTACATGGTCCCTGGGCGCCCTAGAGTCGGGCTGCACGCAGTGGGAATTCTATAACCCCCTGGGGACATCAACATTAATAGTGGACAGCAGAACCGAGGCGAGCCCCACACCAGCCGCTGCCTACCCGGCTGAGGCCCCCATTCGCACACTACACGGACCAGGCGGACCCCCCCCCCCGCACCCTCGGCTCCCCGAGTAGCGAGGGGGTCATTGCAGGTGGGGCTGAGATTGAGACACAGATCGCGGGCTGGAGAACACTGCGCCAAGAGACGGGGCTAAGGGGGACCAGTTGGCACTACCCCCCTTTGATCGACGCACCAAGAAAGGAACTGTGGGGACGGCAGCGACCCGTCTGGACACCGCTGAGGGGCGCCCCGACCATAGAAGCACCGGGTGTGCGGCAGAGGCGTCGCAGGGCATAGCGGGCAACGGCTGACTCCCAGGAGACGGGGCAAAGTACTACAGTTGTGGATCCCACGCGCTTGCGCCATCGCCACGGTACACTATGGGAAAGAAGGATCCACCGATAAAACCGCAGAAACAAGGGCCCATGGACAGCTTTGCCACCTCGAGGCAGGTAGGGGATCCCCTCCCGGCCACATCGACTATGCGCTCGGACACTGAACTCCTGATGAGCGCTATCCAAGCATCCCGAACTGACGTCCAGGAATCCCGAGCGGCCCTGGAGGTCAAGATTGGCGAAGTGGGTTCCGAAGTGACGCTGCTGAGGCAAGACTTCCGAAATCTATCAGATAGGGTAGCATCTGCCGAAACACGTATGGGCGAAGCCGAAGACTCGATTACTACCCTAAGAAAAGACATGGCGGAGCTTCAAGCGTCACACCGTCAGCTCCTATGGCAGGTTGATGACGCGGAAAACAGGGCGAGACGCAACAACCTCCGCTTCGTAGGTTTTAGGGAAGGAATTGAAAAGGCGGATATGGTGTCCTTCCTTCGCTCCTGGCTGCTGGACACCTTCCCGACGGTGCAGTTTTCGACATGCTTCATTATCGAGAGGGCACACAGGGCCCTCCTGGCCAAGCCACCGGAAGGAGCGAGACCGAGACTGGTCATTGCGCGCTTCCTTAATTTCGCGGACAGGGACCTGATCCTACGGGAAGCGAGGAAACTGGGGGAGATCCGCCTAGAGAATGCACACATCATGGTTTTCCCGGACTACAGTCAGGAGGTGCAGAAGCAGCGCCGCTCCTTCGACGCTGTGAAAGCGAAACTTATGGACCTGAAGATATCCTACATGCTACTCTTCCCAGCAAAACTTAAAGTGCTCTACAAGGAACAGTCACTTTTCTTTACTCATCCGGAGGACGCCTGGCAATGGCTGGAGGAACGCCCGATACTCAACAGCAGAGAAGCTGCCGGAAGGGACATGTTGGATAGGTCTGTGTGAAATGGTCCACATTGGGAACTGCCAAGGACCTGGAGGATGAACTCTAGGAGAACGAGGAGACAGAACCCAGCGACGCCATACGAAAGTCGTGGCGCAGAGGGGACGCGGAAGGGACGATCGGCTTCCCCGAAAACGGGGACGGGGTCGGGCTCTAGATTTACATGTTTACGGACCACTGCCCGCTCAGAAGGAGATGAAGACGACGACCTTGAGAGCCGCACATCTGGCGGGGAGGAGAGGGAGGGAGAGAATTCATCGGTCCACCCTCTAGTGGATGCGATCAGAGTGCTGGAGCAAGATGGGTCGGAACAGCACAGCATGCCTGAATCAGAGACTCAAGACTCAAGATCATGAACAGTGACGGCTTGGGATGTCGGAGATGCAGCTCGTTGCTGGGAACCACGCAAGTTGACACGCCCCCTTTTCTTTGCTATCTTCTTTTACTACAGTTGTTTGTATAAGTTGTTGTTGTAGGTTACTCTCCTACCCGGATAGTGGGTGGAGGGACTTAGAAGTGGTTTAAGGGAGGGATGTGTGGGTGGGCGACAGGCCTTCTCCTGCGGACGGTTCCGTCTTCTGTTGGGATGGGACTGGATGGGGAGGGAGGTGGGGTGGGGTGGGGATGGGGGGCTTTTACATCTGTTTGGCTTGAGGGGATTTGGGAGGGGGGAGTTGAAGGGGTAGAGGTAACAGTCCAGAAACAGCAGCCATGCACAGAGAAGTTTGACACCGCCTATCCACGTCAGTATTCTGCCACACCAACCTATCGCTCACATGAATGGCTAGCACACTCACTGCACCGCGAATAGACAGTCGGGGAGTTGGTATCCTGACATGGAACGTAAACGGGTTGGGCTCCAAAGTCAAAAGAGGGCGAGTCCACTCCTATCTTAAAAGACTGGACCCCGATGTTACCCTGCTTCAGGAAACGCACCTAAAAGGCACACACTGCACCTTCATAGCTAGAGGTAGATTTAGAGTATTGGCACATGCGGGATACACGTCAGACTCTAGGGGGGTGGCGGTCATAGTCAAAAAGTCCTTTTCCTTCGCCATTTCACGCACCTGGATAGACCCAACGGGGACATATGCGGGGGTCCAGGGGACTTGGAGGAGAAACACGTACACATTAATCTCGGTGTATGCACCACCAAAGTTACAGAAACAAACACTGAAGGCTCTTGCCACCATTCTCCTGGACACAGCCGACACTGTCCAGGTAGTGGGAGGCGATTTCAATGATGTGATGGACACTAGGCGAGACCGCTCAGGGATGACGGACAGAGGGGGACTACGAACCACGCTGGCTAACCAGATGGACACTATGGGTCTCATAGACGTCTGGAGATGGCTACATCCTACGCAACCGGCCTACTCCTACTACTCAGGGGCACATAAGGTGTTCTCAAGACTGGATTACATATTCCTGTCCAGGCAGTTTGTGAGAGGGGATGACACGGCGGAGTACAAGGCCAGAGGGATATCAGACCACTCACCTTTATGGGTGCAGATAGGCCGTACCCGGGAGGAGGTAGGTGCCTCCTGGCGCCTGGCGGCCTGGGACCTCCAGACGGCGGCGATTCGACGTCGTCTGAGGGCAGACATCAAGGTCTATGTAGCAGATAACGAAAGAACAGTGGACTCGAAGGTCACCTTTTGGGAGGCCATGAAACCCGTTCTAAGGGATAGGTTGCGGAGTAGGAAAAGTGAGGAAAGCCGTAGGATCCTGGCAGAAGTCACAGGGGTGGAACGAAATATCTTAACGTGGGAGGAAGAATATCAACGTCATAAAGACACCGGGACGCTTAGGAGATTACTGGACGCCCAACGGCAATATAGGGACCTCCGAGGTGGCGATAGCCGACACTTTCGCCTCACATTATGAACTCTTTTATGCGGCTAGAGATCTGGGAACCAGTGAGGAGGCGGGAACATATATCGCACAGGTGGACCTGCCTGCACTGTCCCCTGAGGAGCTCTTGACCTTGGAAGCCGACGTCACGACTGACGAAATATCGGAAGCCATATCCACATTGAAGCCGGGGAAAACTCCGGGCCCGAATGGGTTTCCGGCGGAATTCTTCAAATGTACTGCGGACCTTCTAGGCCGACATCTTAAGGGGCTCTTTACCAAGGCCTACCAAACCGGAGAACTTCCACCAGATCTCTCTATGGCCACGATTGTCCCGATTTACAAAGAGGGCAAGCCCAAGGAAGACTGTGCATCCTACCGCCCCATCTCCCTCCTCAATACGGAGGTGAAGATACTGGCGACTATATTGGCACGACGCCTAAGGCCAGTCATCACAAACCTTGTTCACCTGGACCAATCAGGCTTCCTACCGGACAGGGCCACCAAATTAAACATTCGGCGTACCCACAATTGGCTGCAGGAGGTGAGGGGTAGGGCCGACCCGCATTGGTTCCTCTCCCTTGACGCCGAAAAGGCTTTCGATGCCGTGCATTGGCCGTTCCTTATTGCAGTGCTTCACAGTTTTGGGTTTGGCCCTAAATTTCAGAAATGGATCCAGCTCCTCTACACTGCTCCGAGGGCCAGAGTGCGAGTTAATGGTCAGCTATCCCGTGCATTCCCGGTTCGGCGAGGCACGCGCCAGGGTTGCCCCCTGTCCCCCCTCCTTTTCACACTAACAATAGAGGTTCTGGCAGCCAGGATTCGCCAGAATGAGGGCATCGTAGGCTTTACAAAGACTGACACAGATCTCGTACAGGAGAAGATATCACTCTATGCAGACGGTGTCTGTATATCTCGAAACCCGAGACTACAATATCTGAACTGTTCCGAGAGCTAGAACACTACGGCAGATGGACAGGACACACTATTAACTGGCATAAATCGATTCTCTATGATCCAGGAGGTAGGGATGAGTGGACAGGGCTACCAGAGCAACTTCTGACGTCTACTGAAGGCTTCCAATACTTAGGGATATACATTACACTGGATAGAACCTTATCGTTCCAAAAGAACTTGGAACGGATAATCTTGAGCGCGACGGCGGACATGGACCGTTGGAGGCAGCTTCCACTCACCCTCCTGGGCCGAGCGGCAATGTATAAAATGATCACATTACCAAAATTCCTCTACGCATTACAAAATGAATACTATCCTCTTCCGACCTCGGTATTTACCAGGATCCATTTGGATCTGAGAACCTTCCTGTGGCAGGGCAAACAACCTAGGGTGGCGCTAACAACACTCCAAAGGCACCAGTATAGTGGGGGAATCTCAATTCTGAATTTAGAAGCGTACTATTGGGCAGAACACTTGACACCAATAAATGACTGGCTGCACGCCCCGGCAGACCACCCGACTTATGCTCTAGAAAAGTTGAAGCTGTCCTCCAGAAATATCTTATATTATGTATACGGAGGCTCTAGACGAGCGCCGTTACTCCCTGCCACTATCCTTTCACTCGACGCCTGGGCCAGGGCCACGAAACGCATGGCCTGGGACAAGAAACCGACTCGACAGACGCCTCTATGGCACTGCCAGTGGCTGACGGAACTACACAAGTTGCGGGGTTTCCGGGATGGGACAACATCGGCATCTCCACAATAGGCGATGTGATTGCCAAAGGTGAGTTGAAATCTTTCAACACCCTCAGGTCAGAATTCGGGCTGCACGCCTCCCAATTCTTTAAATATACCCAACTCCGCCATGCATGGGGGGCACAGAAAATCCAGCTCACTGATATCCCTGAATACGCGCCTATAGAGGGAAGACTCCTGCAGGAGCAAATTCCGGGGAAGGCAGTCTCCCTAACCTACAAGACCCTGACCAACAATATGTTAGGTGACCTGATGAAATTACGACATACATGGGAAGGGGAATTGGGAGCCATGGAAGATCTGGATTGGGAAATTGTATTAATGCACCCACGGGACGTAGCGATAAAATCCAGGCTACGCCTCATACAATTTAACGTGCTCCATAGAACCTATTATGACAGACTGAAACTTCACAGAATGGGGAAGGTAGAAGACACAACTTGCCTACGGGGCTGCCGACAGGAAGGGGATTTCTTCCACACTATATGGTCATGTACTAAGATTCAGAGGTACTGGAAACAGGTCTTTACGGAACTAGGGGAGGTCTTGGGGACCCCACTTCAGTGTGAACCTAAGCTGGCACTGTTAGGAATGACCAATGAGGTTGATCTGCCAAGACCACTCCTTATTTTCTTAGTGCTGGCGCTGGTGGTGGCCAAGAGGGATATTGCGAAATACTGGGGGTCACCGGAACCTCCGGGCCTAGAGGAATGGAGGAGGGGACTGGGCCTGTATATGGCAGCAGAAAGAGTAACGTATAAAGCAAGGGGGTGCCCGAATAAATTTAGAAAGGTGTGGTCAAAGTGGCGGCAATACCATGGGCTAGATGGGGGTTTGTGAGAGGAAGGGAGTTACCTCGGACACGAGAGACAGTATGGCGAACTTAGCGTTGGATAGGTATTGGGTGGGGAGGGAAAGAGGTGTGATTCTGCTGCTGATAAATGACTGTTTTGCTGAGCTATTATTACATTGGTTAGTTAGGGTGGGGGGGTGAGATGGTACACTGTTTACAAAAAATGAAAATGCAGAATGCCTTACAGGACATATGTCTACATTCCATCGAAAAATGTGGTTCACCGCCCGGCCTTCGGGATGTGGGCTAATTGGCCGTGTGAGACCCTTTTTCCTTGTTTTCTTTCATACCGACTACCTGACTAACGGACCTTCTGATTGTATGCTGAAATTCCTTTTTTTTTTTCACAACTGTGTTTATTAAGGGTTTCAGGCAAATCATACATACAGTACTCCATAGCCAGGAGGACACTGCCAGTGGAAAACACATAATAGAATGCATGAACAGCCTAGACATTCAACTAACCCCCCACCCACCGTCCCGCCTGAAATTCCTTTTTTTTTGATTCTGCAATAAACATATAAAAAATAAAATAAAATAAAAAATCCTCCAGATTTGCTGGGATGCAAAGAGGTTTAAACAGTTAGCACCTAATTTGATTAATTTCTGGTTCCATATTTTCTGGTGAAGGAGTGGCCGAGTGTTCATCCCCATCCCTCTAAAGCCAGGAAGTGCCAGGCCAGATCTCTGTGAGGGTGCTGTAATCCTCATGTCTCGTCATCCCAGGTGTCCCAAAGACTGTACAAAAGAAGTCAACCAGAGCGAATGCAGGTGGCGGCAGAATTTTCAAAGAATCCCCTCCGCTGAGAGGACAGTAGTGCTGTGAAGCCTAGCAAGACCTGCCCAGGCACAGCAGCAGGCATATGGTCGGAGAGGAATTACACTGCTCTAGCATCTCCTGTCTCTTTATCTAATTCTGGGCTTCTGAGTGGCAGTTTTTCAAATGGCGAGAATCAAAGAAAAGCCAGGCTGGATCTTTACGAGTATGCAAGTGTAGGAAAGTACCTCTTTTTGATATGGTCTCCCCCCACCCTTTTTGCCTGATACCTGATGACATTTTGACTGAAGTACACTGGGTTCCTGCTAGCCAGGTCCCCAGTGTCAGTGCTCTTTCCCTAAAACAAGGTACCTGCTCAATTGTTCCCCGACAGCCAAGACCTTTAATACCTCTGTAAGTCCCGAGTAAATGGTACCTTGGTACCTAGGGTATGGGTACTAAAGAGGGTCGGTAAGGGATGCAGCATGAATTGTGCCACCCTAAGGGACCCACCCCACCATCAGATTCATGCAAACATCCATTGCAGGCTGCATGAAATAGTGCAGAAAAATATACACCTGATGTGCCATGCCCGCAGACACTGCATGCAATATATGTAAGTCACCTCTACAGCAGGCTTTATAGCCCTATGGAAGGGTGCATTATAGTACATGTGAGGTCATATCTGCCAGTGGCGGCTCCTCCGCTAAGGCGGGGGAGAGTTTGCCTCACTGCTATTCAGCAGTGTAAGAAAACATAAAAACATTATAACTCAATGTTATTATGATTTTATTTTTCTTGCGACAGCTTTGGGAAGCGGGGTGGGGCTGCTCTGCTGAAGGAGCCAGGGGCTGGTCAAACATTCATGCGCAAATAGCATGCTCTCCCCCCAGGCTACTTTACAGTATGGGTGGAGGACATGCCCAGGTCCCCATTCCCCATCTGAGCACCGAGCCATGGCGTTCAGACCAATCTCAACTCTGCATTGCAGCATTGTGATTGGCTATGGGGAACCTGGGTGTTTCCGGTATCCTTCCTGTTCCGGACGGAGGAAGGAGTGGAGAAAGCGGTGACGCAGACACCAGGTACGTTTTTAATTTTTTATTTATCCCCTTTCGCCTGCCACCCACGCAACTGATATCTGCATGAGCAGATATGCCCCTGTGCTGTCTAGTTTAATTGCTAGATAGTATAAATGAACAGGGAAGCCATCTTGAGTACATGTACTGGGCACTGATCATTCATGTTCCTCAGCTATATGATGGCTTCACTGAAACCTACAGTGTTTTGTATCAAACAGCTGGTCTTTATAAATCAATACTGATGCCAGTAGTGTATTTATTAAAACATGCACCCAAAGGGCACCTTACAGGTGCCCCCTGAAAACCTACCAGCCTCTAAGTGTGCTGGCTGACTGAAATCTTCCAGTCTGCCACCACAGACAAGTCTTTGACCCCCTGGAGGTGAGAGCTTGTGCTGTAAGATCAGAAACAATGCATGCTCTGGCAGGTGGTGTTTACACCTCTTCCAACAGGATGGTTAGTGAATCTGCATACCAAGGCTAGAGGCTTCAAAGCCTCTGCCGCCTTTGATATGCGACCCCGGCTTCCCCCACACCACCTGTCCTGAGGCCTTTCTGGCACCAGGACAGGCGGGAAATTAGGAATGCAAGCAGGCGTGTTGCCCCCCTGGGCTAGTCACTCCCCTAAGGTAGACTGCCTGATGTGCTCCGCAAAGTAAGGGTTCCACCGCTTGATTTTGGTAGAATTAGGAACTCTGGGACAGGGTTATGCCCACTCCCCACAGGAAGTAGTCATAAAGGGAAGTGTAGTGAACCCAAGGGTAAGTAGCCCATTGGCTACTACCTTTCTCTCTCCTCAACGTCCCTAATTTCAGTATTTTGGTGGCCCCCCTGACACCAGGAACTCAGATTTACCTGTCAAAAGAAGGACCAGAAGAGCTGAAGAAGCGAGAAATGCAGACTACCAGTGGACTTTGGAGCCAAAATCTTCCGACAATCGCAACAACCTCGCTCATCCTGCAGCTGTTCACCCTCCAAAAGCCTCAGAGGGCCACCAGTACTTCGCCAAGCAAGTCAGCATCTACCTTGAAGTGGAGGAGCTACTTCTATACAATTTGCAGGCACTGACCGCAACGTCTGGTTCACAGCTCTGATGACCACCAAGTCCACTTACACAGCAGCCGCCCAAGAGGAGGTCACCCTGCTCCCTGAGGCCAGATCCATCCCCCTACCAAGTGTGTAGGCGCCAGGACACCCAGGAGCCTTCCTTCACCAATACTAGGGGTACCAGACCCCTTTCAGCAACCAAAGCTTGTTTGAAGTCCAATCCATACTCCAACGCCGCAAAGACCAACCAGCCAATGAGGGATGTCTGCACCGCAGAGGCCGGCACCGAAGGTGGCCACACTGTCCTATTCTGATCCCCTTTGCAAGTCCGACCGAGAACTGTGAGTGTCTTTGATGCATGGTTCCAGCCGACCAAAACCCTCTGCACCCAGGCCCCTTTGGCCCAGTTCCACGAGAACTGGCTGTTCCCCCTGCTCCTAGGACCCTCATGAACTGAGCCCCCTCCCCCTTTAGGAGCTCCCAGACATGTCCTCAAGTCCCCTTCTGCAGCCCGATTCCCGGTGGCCACACCCTATGCGTACGGTGTAGCACGCAAGGCTACCAAGCCGTCCAGCACCTCTGCACCTGGACACTCCAAAGCTGGTAAACCCAAACTACTGGTGGTTCCTGGAACCTTGGCCCTCTAGCAACTTAAGTCCTAAAGAGGACCCCCGAAATACGATTGCAAATATCTGTATGCGGTATATGTACCCTTCTCCATAGTAAGGCATTACCAGTTAAACATTTGTGTGACATTTTTACTTAACCTGTAAAAATTGATATCTCCAAAAGTATGTATATATATGGCTGGCTGTTGTTGTCTTGTGATCCTTCATCCTCAAGTATATATATATATATATGTATATGTATGTATGTATGTATATATATATATATATATATATATATATATACACACACACACACACACACACTCACTCACTCACTCACTCACTCACTCTCTCTCTCTGGGTAGGTCTCAGTTTAGGTGGAAAGCAGCTCCTGTTAGAGCACTCGCAACACCAGCGACACTCTAGATCTGCTCACCTCAAATGTCTGTTTTTCTATCAAAGTTTTTAAGCATAGGATTAGCACAGGGCTATCCACGCCGAGATAGAAAATGACAAAGTCTTTTGCCATTTAAACAGCAAAATCTTTAAGCATAGGACTAGTACAGTGCAGTCCTTGCCGAGCTGTAAAATAACAAAAGCCATTTATCACTCCAGGCACAATATTACAGCTTTGAATTGGTAAAATACCAACTCAAGCCAATATATATATTACACTCACCCGATTTGGCGTGCTTAAGCCTCTCGTTGCGGCAGGCGCTCGGCGGGATCGCCGCCCCCTTCAAATACACAACTCCTGGTATTTCAACGTGATAGTTTCACAAAAACCAGAGCCGAGGCCCAAATAGTGCTCAGTGCAGGATTTTATTGGCACACGAAAAACACGGACTGTGACCTGACCTGACCTGGTCAGAGCCGGTCGCTCCTCCCGCCGCGTGGCCCACCCCGAGGGTCCCGGTATCCGCCGCACTGCCGCTGCCAGTTCATCCTCTGTGCTCTGTGATAAGTATTGTGCCGTAATTGTTTGCCTGTCCTCTGTGCCCTGTGCCCTGTGCTCTGTGATTAGTATTGTGCGTAATTGTTTGCCTGTCCCCTGTGCCCTGTGCTCTGTGATTAGTATTGTGCCGTAATTGTTTGCCTGTCCCCTGTGCCCTGTGCTCTGTGATTAGTATTGTGCCGTAATTGTTTTGCCTGCCCTCTGCGCCCCTGATTTTTGTGCCGTATCTGTGCCCCTGCTCGCTCCTGTGTCTCCACCGCCGACCCACACCGCTCCCTGCTGCTGCTCCCCCGCGGCCCCACCCCCGCTCCCTCCAGCATCACCGCTCCCCTCCCCGCCCCCGCCTCCCAGCTGCTCCTCCCTCCCACTGGATTCAAAAGGTGGTGTCTGCGAGACGGGGAGCTGTGACCTGACCTGACCTGGTCAGAGTCGGTCGCTCCTCCCGCCGCGTGGCCCACCCCGAGGGTCCCGGTATCCGCCGCCACTGCCGCTGCAAGTTCATCCTCTGGGCTCTGTGATAAGTATTGTGCCGTAATTGTTTGCCTGTCCTCTGTGCCCTGTGCTCTGTGATTAGTATTGTGCCGTAATTGTTTGCCTGTCCCCTGTGCCCCGTGCCCTGTTCTCTGTGATTAGTATTGTGCCGTAATTGTTTTGCCTGCCCTCTGCGCCCCTGATTTTTGTGCCGTATCTGTGCCCCTGCTCGCTCCTGTGCCTCCACCGCCGACCCACTCCGCACACTGCCACTGCTCCCCCGCGGCCCTACCCCCGCTCCCTCCAGCATCACCGCTCCCCTCCCCACTCGCCACCCCGCTCCCGCCTCCCAGCTGCTCCTCCCTCCCACTGGATTCAAAAGGTGGTGTCCGCGAGGCGGGGAGCTGTGGCCTGACCTGACCTGGTCAGAGCTGGTCGCTCCTACCGCCGCGTGGCCCACCCCGAGGGTCCCGGTATCCGCCGCCACTGCCGCTGCCAGTTCATCCTCTGTGATAAGTATTGTGCCGTAATTGTTTGCCTGTCCTCTGTGCCCTGTGCCCTGTGCTCTGTGATTAGTATTGTGCCGTAATTGTTTGCCTGTCCCCTGTGCCCTGTGCCCTGTGCTCTGTGATTAGTATTGTGCCGTAATTGTTTTGCCTGCCCTCTGCGCCCCTGATTTTTGTGCCGTATCTGTGCCTCTGCTCGCTCCTGTGCCTCCACCGCCGACCCACCCCGCTCCCTGCCGCTGCTCCCCCGCGGCCCCACCCCCGCTCCCTCCAGCATCACCGCTCCCCTCCCCACTCGCCACCCCGCTCCCGCCTCCCAGCTGCTCCTCCCTCGCTCCGCCCATCCACTCACCACTTATGGCAGAGTCCGCGCGTAGGCGCAGCGGGCGCGCCGATTGCGCACCAAAGGCGCGCCAAAGGCAAGCCCGTCTGCGCCCGTCCGTGCCTGTACCGCGCCCAGAGCCAGACCCCCTGGCCCCCGAGGATGCCAGCCCACCCACCGGACTTACGACTACGCCACCCTCAACGCACTCAACACCGGCCGGATCCCCGGCTGTCACCGAGCCACCCCAGGACGCACCCACGGACCCTTCACCTGCCATTCCTGCAAGTTCTCCTGCATACGGACCTGCACCGCACCCGCCAAGACAAGCACCAGCAGCAACCACCTGAAGTGCATCCTGCTCAACACCCGCTCCGTCCACAGGCACGCCGTAGAACTCTGGAACCTCCTCGACACCACATCTCCAGACGTCGCCTTCCTCACTGAAACCTGGATGAACGCCTCCACAGCACCCGACATCGCCATCGCCATCCCGGACGGATACAAGATCACCCGGAGGGACCGCGGCAACCAGACTGGAGGAGGCATCGCCATCGTCCACAAGAACACCATCCGCATCACGACCAACGCCGAAGGCACCCTCAGAGCCGCCGAACACCTGCACTTCCAGATCCACACCGACCCCAAGACCACCATCAGAGGCAACCTCATCTACAGACCCCCAGGACCACGCACACAATTCAGCGAAGACATCGCCGACTTAATCAGCCCGCACGCTCTCCCCTCCGCTGACTACATCCTGCTCGGGGACCTTAACTTCCACCTGGAGAACAACAACGACCGCAACACCACCACCCTGCTGGACAACCTCGCCAACCTCGGACTCAAGCAACTGTTGACCACCCCCACCCACTAAGCCGGCCACACGCTTGACCCCGTCTTCTCCTCCAGCAAGGACATCTCCTTCAGCCACACCACCGGACTCCACTGGACAGACCACAGCTGCGTCCACTTCAGCTTCAGAAGGACCACGCTCCACCACCACCCACAACAGATCCCCCGCAGAAGCTGGAACAAGATCACAGCCGACCAGCTCACCACATCCCTGAGCCAGAACCCTCCCGCCAGCTCAGCGAACCCCAACCAAGCCGCCAACAACCTCACGAGGTGGATCAGCAACTGCGCAGACGACCTCGCTCCACTGAAGACCCCACCCAGAAGAACTGCCGGGCCCTCGAGAAAGCCTGGCGCAGAGACTCAACCACAGACAACATGACCACCCTCAAGCTCGCCACTGGAAGACATCACCAGCTGATCCACGCCACCAAGAAAACCGCAGTCAAGGAATGACTGGACAACAACGCCCACAACAGCAAGGAACTCTTCAACATCGTCAAAGAGCTCTCGAACCCTAACGCCGGAAACAACTACATCACTCCCTCGCAGGACCTCTGCAACTCGCTCGCCTCGTTCTTCCACAGCAAGATCGCAGACATACACAACAGTTTCAGCACACGGCCGACGCTCCCTACGACCGTACCAACGCCCCCCACTACCACCCTCCGCGCATGGACCCCGGTCAACACCCAAGACACCATCCGCACGATGAACTCCATCCACTCCGGATCTCCAACCGACCCCTGCCCTCACCACGTCTTCAACAAGGCCGACACCATCATCGCACCCCATCTACGGGACATCATCAACGCCTCCTTCGACACCGCCACCTTCCCAGAGAGCTGGAAGCACGCCGAACTCAGCGCCCTACTGAAGAAACCATCAGCGGACCCCACCGACCTCAAAAACTACCGCCCCATCTCGCTCCTTCCTTTTCCGGCCAAAGTCATCGAGAAGACCGTCAACGAACAGCTGGCCGCCTTCCTCGAGACAAATGGATCCCTCGACCACTCGCAGTCCGGCTTCCGGGCCAACCACAGCACCGAGACCGCCCTCATCGCAGCCACCGAAGACATCCGAACCCTGCTCAACAACGGGGAAACAGCGGCCCTCATCCTCCTGGACCTCTCCGCGGCGTTCGACACGGTCTGCCACCGCACCCTAGAGCAGCCCCTCAACAACATCGGAATCCAGGAGAAGGCACTGGAATGGATCATCTCCTTCCTCGCCGGAAGAACACAGAGAGTCCGCCTCCCCCCGTTCAGATCCTAGGCCACCGAAGTCATCTGTGGCGTACCACAAGGATCATCACTCAGCCCCACCCTCTTCAACGTCTACATGAGCCCCCTCGCAGCCATCGCACGCCAACACAACCTCAACATCATCTCCTACGCCGACGACACCCAGCTGATCCTCTCCCTCACGAACGACCCCGCCACCGCCAGAACCAACCTACACGAAGGGATGAAAGACGTATCCGAGTGGATGATGAACAGCCGCCTGAAACTGAACTCAGACAAGACGGAAGTCCTCATCCTGGGACCATCACCCTCCGCCTGGGACGACTCCTGGTGGCCCCCTGCCCTTGGCAGCACACCCAAACCAACAGACCACGCACGCAACCTGGGCTTCATCCTGGACTCCTCCCTCTCCATGACCAGACAAGTGAACGCCGTCTCCTCGTCATGCTTCAACATCCTACGCATGCTACGTAAGATCTTCCGGTGGATCCCCACCGAAACCAGGACGACGGTCACCCAGGCCCTCGTCACCAGCCGACTGGACTACGGCAACTCCCTCTACGCCGGAACCACAGCCAAACTCCAGAAAAGACTCCAGCGCATCCAGAACGCCTCAGCACACCTCATCCTGGACATTCCCCGTCACAGCCACATCACTGCACACCTAAGAAACCTGCACTGGCTCCCCGTCAGCAAGAGAATCACACAAGGCTCTCCACAACCAAGGCCCAAGATACCTCAACGACCGCCTGACCTTCTACACTCCCACCCGCCAGCTTCGATCGACCAGCCACGCCCTCACCGCCGTCCCCCGCATCCGAAGAGCCACAACAGGAGGAAGATCCTTCTCCTACCTGGCTGCCAAGACGTGGAACTCCCTCCCCATCCACCTCCGCCTGACCCAAGACCACCTTTCCTTCAGGAAGCAACTCAAGACCTGGCTGTTCGAGCAGTAGCAGCCCTCCCCCCCCCCCCAAAGCGCCTTGAGACCCTCCGGGTGAGGAGCGCGCTATACAAATGCATTGATTGATTGATTGATTGACTTCTTGCTCACGGGTGATTTCATAATGGCAGCCATTCTTTTTAAAGGTATATGATTGCGAGTTAACAATGTGCACGTGATCAACAACATGGAAAAAATACTTTGTTGCAATGCATGACCGATTTCAATAAAGTTGTAAAATATTTATCGAAAATGTTAAATGCAATTGTGAAGACACCTGCATGATTCAAACTTTACAAATTAATATAAACCATGTTGGGACAATTCAACATAACGGGTCCAATTCGACTTTGTATACCGCCAGAACTAGCTCTGTGTAGCCCCAGTGGGCAGTATTCATTTTTTCAATGTTCGTTTGATTCTCAAATGAAGCCCAAGTGGGCTTGATAATCAGTCCCCAATGGTGAACTCATCAATATCATCATTCATGCTTCCTGGAGTGTCGCCCTAGTGGGCTGATTAGGTCCAACTGCACAACACCTCTTTTGAAAACAAAATTCATTTGAAGATTTTGTATATCTTGCCTGAAAGTAAATGCGTGTAAAAAACGTTAGAACACGATATTGTTTTGATCGTTTCAAAATAGATGCCAAGTTTGAAAGTCTCTGCTTTGAGTTGGGGCAGGTAGTCCTACCTTTATTGCAATGTTTTGAGCACTATATGTTTCACTGTTTACAAACTGCAAATCACCCGTGACCAAGGTGCAGCTGCACCAAAACGCGTTGGGCGTTTGTTTGCTATTTTGTTCTAAATAAATTCACGCCAACTGAGTTGGGCTCAAGACTGCTTTTTTGGAATAACATAAAAAGGCACTGTGAAAAATTGTGAGGATCGTTACCTGGCTCGAGCCCGCCATCGAGAGAGCGGGCAGGAGATCAGCGAACTGAGTTTTGGAAAGAAAAAAAATATATATATATATATATATATATATATATATATTGCAGCTCCGTTTGCACCAAAAGCCGGTGCACTCGTAGGTGGGTGCTCTCTGTGGCGGTGCCCCACAATATGAATGAACGCTCCAAATAACTTCCCTCTTTGCTCAAAAGAAGTTAAAAAGCACTACAATCTGGTAGCTATATATATATATATATATATATATATATATATATATATATATATATATATATATATATATATATATATATATATATATATATATATATATATCCATATCCATATCCATATCCATATCCTACTGGCGGTCGCCAGTAGGTATATATAGTTAGGATTTTTTTCTCTATGGGATTTTTGAAAATTCTATGTCTAATAACTTTGGCGTTTGTGGACGGAATTGGCTGAAATTTTCAGGAAAATGGAACATTTTGTTTCTGAGCAGCCCCTGAAAATTTGGGGGGGGTTCGTCAAGGGGGGGCCGAGAAAAAAGGGGGGTCCCAAAACGTGTTTTTAACATTGAGTTTTCCATAGGGCGGTTGGCCTCACTTTTAGCCCGAACGGCTGAATGGATTTGCACGAAACTTGGCAAAATTGTAGGGACTGGTAGCCCGATGTGCCTTTTGTAGGTCTCAATATATGTGCTCCAGTGGATTTTGAAAAATTAACGTTTAAAAAAAGATATATATCTGTAACAGCGGACCGGGCAGCGCTCCAGTTCGCGTACTTTTCGCGCAACGGAGCTTTGTGAAGCGAAGCTGATTGGTTCTCCGGCGTCTGTAAACATTCCAAACAGTCCGTAGCGGCCGCCATCTTGTCTCTCGGTAGGATCGAGAGACAAGAGGAGGCCAAAGCGAAGGGGCAAATGACCATAAAGGGGCATAGTAGATCCTTGCTGACCCCCTAGGTTTGATGTGGAGGTTTTAAAAGGGCCCCGCGGGGCAAAAAAAATAATAATAATAATAATCGAACGGTTGAATGGATTTGCACGAAACTTGGCGAAATATTAGGGACTGGTAGCCCGATGTGCCTTTGCTAGGTCTCAATATATGTGCTCCAGTGGATTTTGAGAAATTAACGTTCAAAAAAAGATATATATCTGTAACAGCGCTCCGCTTTGCGTACTTTTCGCGTTACGGAGCTTTGCGAAGCTGATTGGTTCTCCGGCGTCTGTCAACATTCCAAACAGTCCGTAGCGGCCGCCATCTTGTCTCTCGGTAGGATTGAGAGACAAGAGGAGGCCAAAGCGAAGGGGGAAATGACCATAAGGGGGCATAGTAGATCCTTCCTGACCTCTTAGGTTTGATGTACCATTTTGCCAAGTTTGGTGTAATTCCGTTCAGCCATTCAGGCTGTAGACGTATGTAAATGTCCTATGGAAAATTGCATGGGGAAAACACATTTGAAAGTGTTGAAATTTAGAACCAATTAAAATGTTACTTTGGTTTTGTATTTGTGTGTGATGAAAGTTAATTGGTTATGTATATATGTCAAATGAGAGGAAACCACAGCCATTTTGTGATACTACTGTCTGAGGTACATTTGTGAGGAATTTTTGGTGGTGAATTTCTGGTGTTTGATTTACACAGTACTAACACTTCTCCTACTTTTAAAAAGGTGAGTTGTTAATTTGTAAGGGGAACTATGTTGTACACTTGAAGATAATTTGAAAAATGTTTTCTGTTATTTATTTGCAGTCCTTCTGTTATACTAAATACTTGATAAAGTTAGTTTTATATTATGTATTACTAAAAACGATAAATGAAAGTGATTATTTTTTTCTGCAATTTACAGCAAGCAATTTCAAAATAAATGGCTCACAATGAAGAGACCGTGGCAATTTCTTTGTAAGGGGAACTATGTTGTACACTTGAAGATAATTTGAAAAATGTTTTCTGTTATTTATTTGCAGTCCTTCTGTTATACTAAATACTTGATAAAGTTAGTTTTATATTATGTATTACTAAAAACGATAAATGAAAGTGATTATTTTTTTCTGCAATTTACAGCAAGCAATTTCAAAATAAAATGGCTCACAATGAAGAGACCGTGGCAATTTCTTTTGAATTGTCCACTACATTGATTGAAATTGAGAGCACCAATAATGAAATATTGTCACAAGGAGGAGATGACTTGTATGATTCCATTAGATTGATTGAAATGGACAGCACCAATAATGAAATATTGTCACAAGGAGATGACTTGAATGATTCCACTACATTGATTGAAATTGAGAGCACCAATAATGAAATATTGTCACAAGGAGGAGATGACTTGTATGATTCCATTAGATTGATTGAAATGGACAGCACCAATAATGAAATATTGTCACAAGGAGGAGATGACTTGAATGATTCCACTACATTGATTGAAATTGAGAGCACCAATAATGAAATATTGTCACGAGGAGATGACTTGAATGATTCCACTACATTGATTGAAATTGACAGCACCAATAATGAAATATTGTCACAAGGAGGAGATGACTTGAATGATTTTTTTGATCAATCTGTTGATGGCGAATTTATCGAATGTTTGGAGACCATAGAGTTACAAGAATCATCATTGCAGACTTTTCATGAGGAAATTGCTGATGAGGACATGTTACTAGTTCTTTCAAATTTAGAAAATTCTGAAGAATAAATTTATATTTAGAAATCAAAAATTGTTTGAGACATTATTCATTTTTATTTTTAATTTATGAGGTTGTAGCGAAGTGATTGTAGTATAAAATGAGACTTATAGTATAGAGTGCAACATTTTTATGTTACATGGTAAGTTTACTCATATTTACTTCCCTTCTGCCACTATATTTTCTCCATTGTGTATTTGACATCTCTTCTTCATCTCCGGCCTCCTTTCTCTCACTGTGTGTCTCCGATGCATCTTATCGCTGCTATTTTGTGTAATTACAGAAGAGAGTAAAATAAAATAGTTCGGAACGTGAAAAGGGGGCAAAGTAGAGTACCCCTCACCCCCTAGGCCTTTTTAGGCGGTCCCAAAAGGATCAGTTTCTGCTTTCCTGAGAGATTATGGTATGAGTTCCATATACCACAATAATTTGCATTACAACATGCAAGATATCTATCTCCTATTACCAACTTTTGGAGATATTCGCGCTAAGCGCGAATATCTCCAAAAAGTAACACCTGCCCTGAGCAGTTCTTAGCCATGTTATCCAATGGGAGGTGGATAACATGGCTAAGAGCATTAGCTCGGTAATGTATGAATATCGCTGACTTTTTAGCGATATTCATGCATTGCGGCCGTTTATTATCGCATTTGCGATAAACCTTGATAATAGCAAGGTTTATCTTCGATAATTTCTGACGATGCTTAGCGGTAAAAAATTCGTTGGTAAGCATCGTTAGCGATAAATATCGCTTAACTTTGGTAATATGCACCAACGTCTGTTAACGTTCGATTCGAAGGAAATGAGGAAGTGTTGAAAAACATTGTCTGCGCCATCTTGCCTTTTTTGAAATGCCACACTTTTGTCGTGCACGGCAGCCATTTTAGATGCCTTGACCAGACCCACTCTCTGCACGCTGTCGATTCGTAGCATGGCTCCCCACCCTCGCAAGCATCTTCCCCAGGCACTGGTCACCCCCGCTCTCTGTCTTATGCATCGGCAATAAACCTCCCCCCATCTGCGCTGCTCTTCCCTGAAAATCACACTCTGTGCCCGCCCGACACCTCCCTTTCGCCCTATTCACTACCGCACCCTCTGACACTCCTCTTCCTCTGTGTCCGATTGTCCAGGCTATCACCTAGCCCTGCAGATGTAGTTTATGGCCCCAGCTGTAAAGAATCACCCCTCTTCAAAGGAGTTATAGTAGATCAAGGCCCACACCCGATGAGATCCGTCACACCACACGTGTTCCTACTATCTGAAAACCATCCTGTATTGTGATTGGGGAGGGGACCGAGCCTGAAGCGGAAGATTCCAGGAATGACTCTTTGTACATCAAAGTTTTTACAATTATGTGTCACATTAAAAATATATAGCACTCCAACAAAGTAGTAGGAATATAAAACTTTAATAACATATAAATATATACAACAAAACAAAAACAGTAAAAACATTTAAACAACGAAGAGACCGTGGCAATTTCTTTTGAATTCCTGATGAGGACATGTTACTAGTTCTTTCAAATTATGAAAATTCAGAAGATGTTGCCTGGGGGTGGGTCGTCAGTAGCAGTCTGTTGTGCGAATAGTTCCAAGGCAGCAGAACGCGCTGAAATCTAGATGGCACGAAAGTGATGTCTAGTAAGTTGCCGCCCAGCAAATAACGGCGTGGGGCGCCGCGGGGGTGAGTGAGTCCAGTAGGCACCACAGCTATTCTTACCGGCATTGCAGAATTACTGCTGGGGACAATGCCTGTGCTGTAGCAGGGTCACAGCAGAAACAAAAAGGATTCTGTTGAAGATGTTGTTGGTTTTCAATTTGAAAACAGTTCTGGTGTCAACTGCTATGCTAATGTAGTGGTTAATGTTTTGTTTTCTCTAGAAAATGTAAAAGAGGGGGAGGCAGTCCAAAGTTCCGTTAAAAGGGCAAAGGAAACGATCGGTGGTTTGAACTATCAGTCAAAAAGGGGAGGGGGTGCAACAATTTTTCCTACCGGGTCACACTGTGCTTTCACCGGAACTGAGGTCTGCAGGATTCTAGTAATTCAAAGTGAGGCTGGCGCCAGCATGGGAGCGCCGACGTCCCGCGGATACAGTTTCGTCACTCCACGGGCGATCATGGCAGTCATTCCCCATCGGGGGTCGGAGACTCCCGCGGCTCCTCTAGAATCTTCAAGGTCGTGGAGGACTACGGTGGTGGAGTCAACCAGTGACCGGGCCATTTCTTTATGCTGGGCCCGCTCTTGCCAGGTCGACCGCCATTTTGAGAGTTCGGTAGCTACTGGCGATCGCGGGGTCAAATGAGCGGACGGGCTCCACCCTGCCGGGCGAGACGTTGCAGCATGGGCACAGTGGAAGAACCCTTTTCCGGGCGCCTGGAGCGCTGAGGGTGCAGCTGGGAAGCCTCCACCTGGGGAGGCGGGAGAGGCCTGTTCGCACCGTCTCTCCCTCCCAGTGCACCCCACGGCGTCTCGCTTGAGATTTGTTATGGCCGGACCAGGCGATGAGGACGAGGGGGGGGTGGGGGGGGTCGGAGGCATGTGCAAGACATCCCCCCCCAGTGTTGTCGCAGCCATTATTCAAGAAAGAAGAAGTGTCCCGTCCGTCTTCGGGCCGGACTTCCGGTAGATGTCGGCCGGACGCCCCTGGCTCTGGCCCCATGAACGGGTTTCTTGGTTTATCGGCTGCAGCCGGATCCCGTCGGCCTCGGCCCCCGACCGTTGGTGGCCGGACCGGAAGAGCATGTGGCGGGACTACCTGCAACTCTCAAGGGCCACCGCGGCCGGACTGGGAGAGAGAGGGGAGGGTCGAGGAGACATTCCCCCCCCCTGCAACTGTTCAGCGTTGTAAAGGCAATCCCCTGGCCGGGTCCCGCTGGCCTCGGCCTCTCCTCCGGCTACACCCTACGTTAGGATCTCCTGGCCGAGGCGTGGCAGCAGGACCCGCCTTATATGGGCTGCTCCCGGCTGGGCGTAGCCGCAACCCTGCCCCACCTTGGAAGTTTCCAGAGTGGGGGCGGATGTTCTACTGACTTGCATTTTCCCTAGTCTATCGATTTTTTGGGCGTGGCAGGCGGTGGGACAGCGAGGGGTGATTTGGTTTCTCTTACTGTTTTTCTGGTCTCTCACCACTGGCATATTTTAACGTTTTCTTGTTTCTAGGACATTAATAGGTTTTATCATTACGTTATGTTATCGTTTCTTTGTTCGTTGTTTAATAAAAGTTCATGTTCATCAGTGGCCTACTGATTTTCGTTTTCCTATTCTTTTCTTTCCAGGTTGTTTCATGCTAAAGTTTCTGTTAACAGGATACAGTGATCACTTCGTTATTATTGCATATGTCCTTTTCACTAGGGGTGCTCTCTGGTCGGGCCAGATGACGTATCTCTAGTAAATGGTCCGGGTGAAACAGGTGCATCAATCAGTGGGGAGTAGATAGGCATGACAGATTACAACGGGGGAGAAAGATCCGCATTACGTACCCTTTCACTATTTGCAAAGATTTTCCTACGTATATTTGCAAACAGGGAATACCTCCAAAAAGAACCAATTCCCAAACAGTCAATGTTTGGGGAAACAATCAATCAATGAGGAACGAAATAGGCACGACGTGTTAAAGGTTTGCGTTACCTACCCTTCACTATCTGCAAAGGGAGAGAGAATATTCCTATTCTTCCTCGTTTGCAGGCAGAGAAGATTCTTAAGAGAATCAACTTCGAACAATTCAATGCTCGATTCAAACAATCAACAAGGGGTACTGTGAACACAAATGAACGCCGCTTATGTACATACACATTGGTATTATCAACAGGTTGTTCCTAATGTTTCTATTTGAGGGAGGTCAAAAAGAGATCCCATTAGTGGCCTACTGATTTTGCTCGATTCCTTTTGTTTTTTTACACGATTTTTCGCTATCTGCAAAGACTAAACAGAGTATTGCGACTCTGTGCTTGTTTGTAAATAGAGAATGAACCAAAGAGAACAATCAATCAAATGGAGAGAGAAGCAGGCACGACGGATTACAACGGGGGCAACGGGGGCAAAGGCCTGCGTTAACTACCCTTCACTATCTGCAAAGAGAGAGTACTCCTAATAGAAATGAGGGGTGGGGGGCAGCATTCAAAGCAGATCAGTGTGCATAAACACGAAAATGTTTTTACTTACCACGTACTTGACATTCGACAGCTTATGATATTTGCTATTAAAAAACCATTGAAATTCACTGAAAAAACCATAGGTTATAGACCATATATAGTTAGGAATTAGCATTTAAAAAACCTTATTTTACTCACACAAAACCATTGAAATTCCATATATAGTTAGTTGCACTAACTATATATCGCGCACCCGCAATCCACTGCTGATCATGTCACATATTACATCATTCATGACATGGTCAGTGACATCACTGATGACATCACTGATGACATCTCAAATGACATCACTGATGACATCACTGATGACAACATCCAGTGACTGTATGTTTCTGTAAAGTTAAAATATGTCTTACATATTGAAGAATGAGTGGTTGTATAAGTGTCTGGATGAAGGATTTAGTAGGTGCGTGACTGACTGTATGAGTGAGTGATTAAATGTGTCTCACTGAATGCATGGGTTAGTGACTAAACTGTCTTAATTTGTGCATCATTATGTCTGTTGTGATGTAAACTGCTGCATGTGTTGATCATTAGCTATACGAGAGGCTATATGTGTTATTAATTGGTTGCCCAAGTATTTCTATGGGAGATTGAGTTTGTGTGGGGGTGGCTGGAAGGTGTGTGACTCTATGCATAGATGTGTGAGCAGTTTATTCACTAGGTGTATGAGTTCAAGACTGCATGTGGAAACAGCTACATGGGCAGTTGACTGTGTGCATGAGTGTATTGATGAGTGAATGGATATCTCAATGCTACATGTCATAGTAAGTACATATGTTAAACACAGTACATGTGAGAGTTGGCATATATAAATAACTGTGCATGAGAGCCACTGAATGAGTGAGTGGTTGTATCGATCATTGTGAACTTGTATCAGGGATTGTATAAGAGAGTAAATATGTGTTAGTATATGTTTCAATAAGTAAGGTGTGTTTAACTGTATAGTTGAAGAAATGGAGGTGAGATTGTTTCTTTGCATGACTGACTGGGTGTGTGAGTAACTCCATGGATGAGTGGCAGTGTGTGAGTGTCTGTATACACTGAGTGTATCTAAGGTTATATTAGAGTCTGAAGAGGTTTATCGTATTAGCACAAGAATGATGTCAAATGAGATGTCATCAGTGATGTCATCAGTGATGTCATTTGAGATGTCATCAGTGATGTCATCAGTGATGTCACTGACCATGTCATGAATGATGTAATATGTGACATGATCAGCAGTGGATTGCGGGTGCGCGATATATAGTTAGTGCAACTAACTATATATGGAATTTCAATGGTTTTGTGTGAGTAAAATAAGGTTTTTTAAATGCTAATTCCTAACTATATATGGTCTATAACCTATGGTTTTTTCAGTGAATATATATATGTATATATCTGTTATTTTTCTAAATTAGTCTTGAGTTTCTTCTTGAGTGTGTGTCTCATTTATTGACTCTGTGTGTTCAACAAATGTTTAACACTACCCTTTGATAAGCTTCAACTGCTCGACCTCACTACCATAAATGAGAGCATTTGAGATAATTAATGTAAGCCCTGTAAATCAATAAGGGTCAGCTGGACTTTCTACACGGTATACTTTGTTTTGGTACACTACATAAAAAGCCAGCTTCCAACAACAAGGAGCCGCAATCCTGGCAAAAACCTCAACTATGGGGGCAGTGGAGCAGCTGGATTTAGCTGGACTTGCCACAGCAGGCTGAGGACCGTAGATGAGAGTAAGATTGAAACCTGTTGTCGTTTTATTCTTTAGATGACCCAGCAAGGGCCCTCTTGAACTCAGACCTATGATGATTGAAAACACTGATGAAGACTATCGGAAGTCAAAATTACTGAAGGCTTGCTTGATACTCACCCTCTTCAGTATCTACCTGGAATGCAGGGGAAATCTTTGTTCTTTCTTAGAAATAGCAGACAACTTCATATGGAGTGATGACGGTTATCCACGAGCCAAGGAAAGCCATTGACTCACAAACTAATGCTTAAGGGAACTGGCAATCCTACCCTGTTCAGTACTGTCGATCAGCTGCAGAACTCTAAACCTCATCATCTCTGCAGCAGATATGCAGTTAAGTCAGCGAGGTGTGGTTTGATGCTTTAATGGTGTGATTGTCTAAATCAAACTATTTTTCATTATTGACGTGTCAACGAAGAAATTTGGGCTTCTTTTAAGGAATGAATATCAGCCTTCCCTCAGTTTTTGGACAATCCATGGTCTGTCGGTTTTCAAGAACCTTTGTCCAGATGTCTACTAGTCTATTGTGAATAGGTGAATCACTCTCCACATCACATTGCTTCCGGAGGCAAGTATTGTCAACATACTAAATTAAGTTACTGTTCTTTAATATTTTAGTGCATATGGAGGTTGAAGGATAAGGGGCGAGAGCAGAGCCCTGAGCTGCACCGCATGGCACAGTGACTTTGACAGATGCATGGCACAGCATTCCTCTGCTGGATCCGAAATACCAGAAAGGACCAGTCTTGTGCTCCCAGTCACCCTCTCGGGACATCAAAGGAGTCAATGGCATCCCAAAATTTTATTCAAAGTAGAACCATCCATTCTTCCAGAGTCTGTTGCTCTCACGTCGATTCATCCAGTCTCCATTCCAAGATTGGGCTGCAATCTCAGCTGTCCGACATCTATTTATTTATTTGAAAAGTTTTATACAGCGCGAAAATGACCCTTACAGGTATCAGAGCACTGTACAAAGTGGCGACAGCACAATTAAACCAACACAATGGAACAAAAGATGTAGTTCAGTTCAGTTCAGAAAGTCTTTATTTCGAATATCAATTCATAAAAGACAAGTATACAAAACACACAAAGAGTATTATAAAAAACCAGAATAACAATCATCATTTAAAAAAGTTATCATTTAAAAAAATTATTAAACAAGTTGATAATAAAGACTTACATTTAAGATGCCAGCAGACATTTTTAATATTAAAACAACATTATTGGTATTAAGACCGTTAAGAAATATTAGGGTTCCTGGTACGAATAATCCATGCCCAACCTAGGTACTTAGCCACACCAACCACAACCAACTCAGACGTGTTAGTACGAAATATCTTCATGGCTTCAGCACTCCCTTTGATTTCCAGTCTACTGCATAAGGGTTTGAGCCATTTTAAGCGTGGAACACGATAGGCTGGGCAGGCAAAGAAGAAATGTCCCATGCTCTCCAGATGATCCGGGCACCAGGGACAGGTGTTAATTGGATTTGAATTCACAGCCCACTTCAAAGTAAAGGAATTAACTGGGAGAGACCCGACTCGGAACTGATGGTATAGTTTCCGGTCAAGGGTTTTAACAATCACATCCCAGTATGGCTCTAAAGATGGGGTCAATTTGTGAACCAAAAAAAGGCCTGTTAAACTGGTAGCGTCCGACTGGACAACTGCAGAAAGCTTTACTGAAGCCCAATATAGGTCTTTAAAATCCGATTTGGAGGGGAAAGTAGAACCCCCCGGATTGGTCCAGAGCTGGTTGAGTCCCATCTCTTCCAACACTTGTTTCACTTCCCTTAGCCATGGAATTCTAGAAGCGCCCCACAATGATTTAACCTCATCCAGTTCCTTGGCAAAAAGGCTAAGCTCCGGTGTAGTCCAGAGTCGTCGCCACAGAGCCACCAAACGAAAACGGGCCAATTCATCGAAGGGTTTACAACCCAAGTCTAACAACAGCGGTTTGATAGGTGTAGATTGGGGGAGACCTACCAAATTACGCAAAAATGTGTTTTGTGCTTTAACCAAGGGAGATAAGTCTTTGAAACCCCAAACATCAGCGCCATACAAAGTGGCTGCATTTATCTTGGCTTCAAAAATGTTTAACACTGGGGCAATACGTTTAGTCAAGGACTTCTTTTGCTCCTGGAGCAAACAACCCGAGAGGCGTACAAATTTAAGATATAATGCCTCAATCTGGGGTTTCCAGCTTAGGCGGTAATCCAGGGTCACACCCAAGTAAGTCATTACATTCACTTGTTCAATCAAGACCCCATTCAAGCTAACAGAACTAGTAATGGGGCTTTTGTTACTGAAAACCATAAATTTGGTTTTGTCTACGTTGATCTCTAGATCATTAACCCTGCAAAACTCAGCAAACCTGTTGAGGGCTATTTGCAACCCCCCTCGAGTTTTAGAGAGGAGCAGGGTATCGTCTGCAAAGATCAACATCGGGTACTTAGACCCGCCCAAGGATGGTGCGTCTGTCTGGGTGTCTGAAAAGAATTTAACTACCTGATTGATGAACAAAAGGAATAGAGTGGGTGCCAACACGCATCTCTGACGCACCCCACGTGTAACTAGAAAGCTATCTGTCACCTGACCTTGTTTGCCCCATCTCACCTTGGCAACGTTATCCTCATGGAGTCTAATTACTATATCCAGGAGTTCGGATGGCAAACCCATAAGTCTAAGGGATTCCCACAATTGCCCCTGCAGCGATGGCGTTGACAAGCATTGTTATATAAGGAACCCAAATATCAAGATTCGATTTAAAAAGGTCTGCAGGTATTGCATCCAACCCAGGTGCTTTCCCTGACTGTACTGCACCAAGGGCATGCTCCGTATCAGAGGTAGAAAAAGCGAGCACGACCCTAGGGTTAGAAGGCAAATCCACTTCCAACTCCTGCTGAATGTCGTGGCCTGCGTTCGAGGCTCTAAACTGCGAAGAGTAAAAAGCCACCCAATCTTCCGCAGAGACATGATTAACAGGAGTTTGGGAGTCCGGGTTCCTGCCCCACTTAACGGTTTCCCAAAACTTAGTTTGGTTAGATGATTGACACGCTACAAGGAGCTCTGACCAGTGAAGGTCATCCCACTCCTTCTTCGCGACCCACAGTGCTTTTTTATATAATATCCGAGCTGTTCTAATATCGGTAATGACCCTAGATTTGACCGCTAAGATTAGTCTACTGTGCGCTAACCTACAACTCTTGTTATACCACTTTTTCCGTACCTGGTCTTTCCTTAATGTCAGTGGTTGCTTGAGCAAAATTTTCAATTTCGCAAAGCACCGGTCATGCAGGTCACTTATCTGGGAAGTAACCCCCAAGGAAGGTGTAAAGGATTCCATAGCATTCATTGTTTTCATTGCTTCATCCTCTATATCTTTAATTGTGGAAGGATCTGCTATAACCCTGGACCATTTTACCCGTCTTCTGTCATTGGACAAAATAACCTCTGACGTTAGACAAGCTGTAATAGAGGACCCACCTCCATCACCTGGAAGCTTAAGACCTAACGAAAGTGGATTGTGGTCGCTCTCTGGACGTGCCACAACCTCCATGTCAATAACAAGGGACCAGAATTCTATTTTAACTAAGATATAGTCAATGCGACTCATACGATCCCATTATTAAAAGTCGGGTGGCCTATCTTATCAGACGGCGTGCGCCCATTCACTGCACGCAAACCCCACTCCAAACAAAGGCCTAACCAAAGGAGTGCCGCCTCTGTACCCTTAACACCCCTACTTAGTGAAAGAGGCTGGATATCCCAAACAGCGTCTTCATCTGCCCCCAAATCCTCGCCCACACTATGTATGGGTTCAAATGAACAGTTTAGGTCTCCCGCAACAAGAATAAAATTATCACTACCTATTTCCTTCAAAAGCAAATCAAGGTCATCCATAACTGGCTGCTTACGACCACCTGGGCGTCCTCTAGCGTAGATGTTTATTATTACAATGCCCTGTTCATTACCCCTGCTGAGCTTAATACCCAGAAGGTCCGGGTTGCCTGCCACAATTTCCGATAAACTATACCCCATAGACTGTCTAATCCACACCACCAATCCTCCAGAGGCTCTACCCTTGGGGCCCTGGATGGCAGGCTTAAAGAAATTAAGATACCCTGCTCTATGAATCGGGGCGGTTGCCCAGCTCTCCTGTAGAATAACAATGTCAAAGGTGTCGATGAAGTCTGCCCAATCATCATTATCAATACGACCCCTTAACCCTGCTATATTCCAGGAGACTACTTTAAGCGACCCCACTTGGCTACGAATTAAATTAGCCTCTGATGTACTCACGTCCTCCACCATGACAACATTCGTCCTGGACGGAGAACTAAATCTCGGGGTGGAAGCTTCAGGGCTAAGGTCTCCACCTTCTTTCCATTTTTCATCCTCCAGAGTACTCTGTTCTGAAATGAGTGGTAACTGACTAATACCTTTGGGGTCTCTACTGGTACCTTCTCCCATGATATCCTGCCCCAGTCAATCAATACATTCCAACCCAGACAAGGATTCAAACCGATTCGAAAGGCAGGGATAGAAGGGGGGATTGGGGAACCTCACTGCCTGGTTCCTCCCTACCGATCTAAATAACGGAAGACTATTAGGGGAAGGGACGCCATGTCTTTTAGGATAGAAGTAATTCAAACTTAAAGATTGTACGTCCCCCAGCTTTCCATACCTAGCCTCCCTACGTATATGTTCAACCACCCAAGGATCCCGAAAATTTATAAGGATACAATCACCATCTAAACCCTTTGCACAGTATCCCACCCAGTCAACTCTCCGGACAGTCAAGATCTTTGTGGAGGAATTGGGTGGGAGGGGACGATTTTTATTTAGCCAAAAGGCTACCTTATTCATGAGATCCCCATGCGGTTCAGATTGGCCATCCCTAAGGGGAACAACACCTGTCAGGACAATAGTATAAGGCGTGGCATCAATAGGTAAGTCCGCTGGTGGAGGTCCCCTCTTAGAAACTTGTCCAGGAAGATGGGCACACCCAGCAGCCGAGCTAATGCTCGCTGTGGGATGGGTGGGCGGTTTAGGCTTGCTCGCCCCCATGATCTGAGCCTGTGCATGATTCGTAGGCTTAGAAGAGCTTGGCTGTGGCGGGCCATTAGATTTAGCACTAGCCTTCTTAGGTATCAAGGTTTGAACAACCGGGGTCGTGGGTGGATTGGGAACACTAAGCAATTTTAGATTCCTGGCCTTTGGAACCGGTCTCTTAGTGCAAATGTTTGTTGATCCACCGGATGTATGGGCCTTGGTAGCTAAAAAGTTATTTCCATGGGACTTAGAGTTACCAGTAGTAGAAGAAACCAGCTGTGTTGCCTGGTCATGGACAAGTTTTTTAAGTAGGCAGGAATTAGCTGTTATAAGGGTCTCTAGGCTGTCTATTTTAAGGTTGATAAGCCTGGTTCTCTCTAGCACTGGCAACAGAAGTGTCTTAAATAGGATTTCCATTCGCGCCAGTAAGTCGAAATCACTACCACTCGTATTTACCGAGCCAATGTGGGGAGCCCCAGAGGGAATTACAGGGGAGGTATCAAGGCTACTAGGGGGCTGTAGGTGTAGCGAGTCACCTCTTGAGAGACAGGTATTGTCCGCAGGCAGTGATGGACAGGCTGTTTTAGATACCTTAGACAACCCCCCTTTCTGTCTACCCTTATTACGCTTCCTCCTACCGGGACAACTAGTCACTAAGGGCTCTTCTTCAGAGGAGGAAATTATTAAAGATGGACTAGCTTATAGCACACTATCTTCTCCCCCACTCCCAGATATATCAGCTTCATTAGTGTCAGTGGTGCCATGCAATAAGGGAGGACCTTCTGCTTCACTGTGTATATCTGCTGAAACAAGAACCAAGTTGGAATTTTGGGGAGGAGGTAATGTGGGTAGGGGGCTGGTCGCAGTAGCAATATGCCCCAGGGAGGAGCGTTTCCCACTAATAAGATCTAAAGATAGCCTTTTCTCCGCAAAGGCTATCTCCTTCTCCAGTATTCCCGTAGCTTTAATTATAAATGCATCCAATGGGCCTGAAACCACCCCCTTAGAAGTCTGAAGCACTACAGAACGATCCTTGCCCGAACGCAGCGGCATGCTGAGGAAAAACTCAGGCTATGCAACCAAGATACTAAATGTATAAAACTCAGCAAACCCCCACACCAACTACAAATATAATAGTACAATAAGTGGTCCCGCAACCCTCTGCACATTAATATTAATATAACCAGTTCAGTGACCAAAGTCCAATGGCCTAAGGGGGTAACCCAACCCAACCCCGACCGACCACGGACGGCCACAGACGGCCCGCCCTTTTGTTAAAAGTTAGGCTGCAAACGTCAACATTATCGGCGCCATCTTGCTCTTCTTGAACCCATTCGTGCACGTAAGCGGCAGCCATTTTGAGCACCATGGCCTCCCTGCCCCTCGCTGATAGCCAGCGCGTCTCTCTCTCTCTCTCTCTCTCAACCTCGCAGGCATCCCCCCCGCACGCTGTCAAACCCCCCGCTCTCACATGCCCTGGGTCATAAACCCCTCTTCAGCGCAGCCCTGCCTCAGAATCCCATCCTGTTCCCAGCGCGACACCTCCCTCCATCCCTTTCATGGTCCCAGGTCCTTTGATACAAGCCCCCTTTTCCTGTGTGCCCGTTTGTCTTCCTCGTTCCCAGGCCGCCACCTGGCCCTGCGGATATTGTTTATTGCCCCCCTCCTCCTCCCCGTACAGTAGGAAGCTCCCCCCCATTAAAGGACCCTCGAATTGATCAAAGCCCCCACCCTATGAGATCCGATCAACCCCACACATTCCGTGAATCGGCGGAATGTCCAGCTGCGCGATAATCATCACCTGTTGTGACCGGGGTGGGGACTTCAACTGTAAACGTGTGTGGGAACGGGCCTGAAGGAGGGATTCTGAGGATGTCTTTTCATACTACAAAGCATTACAAGAATGTGTAAACTGCAATAAAGATCATAAACGTGTGTATAAGAGGCCAGGCCTCAGAGATGCGGTTAGAGCACCTCGTGACGATACTGGCTGTCCGAACTGATGTGTTCTCCTCCGGAGAGAATAAACCTTGTTTCCTGCCTTCCAGTCTCCAGCACCTGCCTCTTCATTGATTAATATTTTGTGGGTTAAAGAGGCGATACCGCCGGGCAAATATTGGTTGGCCGTGACCTTTTTTACACTTTGCCCGGGCTGCGCCCCGGGCGCTCCCGCGCGCTACCGCGCAGCAGTCTCCCCAAGCAATTAAGTAGAGCTAGGGCGGTGGGGCGTGACCGGCAGGGAGAGCGGCCTCAGGTGTTACGAGCAGGGACTCCTGGCAAATTGAGTCCCTGCTATGCTGCTCGCAGCCCTGCCGGTGCAAGGATGCACAGTTCAGTTCAGTCCCAAGAGCCCCACAGTGACAGGGGACGAAGCGGGACCCGCGCAGCGGGTCCGGCAAGGCGTCGGGCGTTTCCTGGTCCCACGAAGTCAATCAGCAGCAGGTAGGAGCCTGAACAAAGTCCACAGGGCGTTCCTCTCAGCAAAGTATCCCGCAGCCAAAGAGGACAAGGCAGTTTAAATCAGGGCGGGGGGGCTTGACCGGCAGGGAGAGCGGCCTCAGGTGTTACGAGCAGGGACTCCTGGGAAATTGAGTCCCTGCTATGCTGCTCGCAGCCCTGCCGGTGCAAGGATGCACAGTTCAGTTCAGTCCCAAGAGCCCCACAGTGACAGGGGACGAAGCGGGACCCGCGCAGCGGGTCCGGCAAGGCGTCGGGCGTTTCCTGGTCCCACGAAGTCAATCAGCAGCAGGTAGGAGCCTGAACAAAGTCCACAGGGCGTTCCTCTCAGCAAAGTATCCCGCAGTCAAAGAGGACAAGGCAGTTTAAATCAGGGCGGGGGCGTGACCGGCATGGAGAGCGGCCTCAGGTGTTACGAGCAGGGACTCCTGGGAAATTGAGTCCCTGCTATGCTGCTCCAGCTCTGCCGGTGCAAGGATGCACAGTTCAGTTCAGTCCCAAGAGCCCCACAGTGACAGGGGACGAAGCGGGACCCGCGCAGCGGGACCCGCGCAGCGGGTCCGGCAAGGCGTCGGGCGTTTCCTGGTCCCACGAAGTCAATCAGCAGCAGGTAGGAGCCTGACCAAAGTCCACAGGGCGTTCCTCTCAGCAAAGTAAAAGATGTAGTTAATGTCAGAAAATTTGAATGTATTGAGCCATTTTACCATGTTATTAATTGTTCACTAGTTATATTGCAGCCTGTCTAATCGCTATGGTGTATACTACTTTTTTAAACAAAATAGAAATTAAATTATTATTTTATCATTGTCATATCTACTTAGTGTTCTCAATAGAAGGGGGACCGACCAGGATCTAGGTAATCCCAGTTTAGATGATTCTTGCGTATTTTGCACAAATAAGATGTGATGATATTTTTACCCACTGCTGTATTGTTATGTATTACAATGATGTGTATGATTCGTTTTTTTTGTTTGGTTTTTATGTATTGTATCTTACAAGGTTTTTTAAACCGAATAAAGATTTAAATGAAATAAATGAAAAGATGTAGTTAAATAAACACACCGTCAAACAAAGTGGGGAAACAATCAAGGTCAGGAGACGGGGAGTCAGCCAGTCTTGAGGGCCCAGTACAGTTTCAGAAGGTAAATAGAACAAGATAACAAGTGAACAGAAAAGCATAAAATAAATCGAAGAAACTGTATAAAAGAAGTATCATATCCCGAGAGCGAGAAGGCTTGAGAAGGAAACCAGGTTAATGCTGTTGATGTTCACTCCAAATTAGCCATTTGACATGTTTCTTGAAAAATGCAGTGGATGGGTTGGATCTGATCTCGGGAGGAAGAGCGTTAAAAAATTCTTGGAGCAAGACAAATGAAAGCACAATTGTAAAATCTTTTCTTTTTGAATTTGAGAGGTTTCAAAAGTAGGGTGGACAAACTTCTTAAGTTCCGACATGAGCCAGATAGTTCAAACTTTTTAGCCAAGTATACTGGGGTGTTGGAATGTATGGCTTTATGCGTCAAACAAGCTATCTTGAAAAGTATCCTAGCTTCGATAGGCAGCCAGTTTAGTTGAATAAGGTCTGGGGTGATGTTGTCATACTTTCTGAAGCCTGTGATGAGCCTGGCCGAGGCGTTTAGAGTGGCTCTGAGCGGGACCAAACTAGCTTTAGGAAGCCCACCAAGGGTCACCAAACCATACTCCATATGAGAGATAAGCAGGGCTTGCAGGCCGGATGTCTTCGGGCCGAAGGAAAGGCTTGCTTTTCTTAAGACTGTTGAGCTGAAAATTGGTTCCTTTAATAGTTGCACTGATGTGAGCTTGCATATTTAGGTATTTGTTCAAGGTAATACCTAATGATTTAGCAGAGTCAACCACATGAGATGTGCAGTTAAGAGCAGTGAGTTGTTAAAGCCAGTACAGGATAGGTGCAGAGTGGTGGCGAGGGGGCGGGGAGGGGGGGATGGTGATCAGATGGAATTCTGTTTTGAGAGTATTTAACAAAAGATGGTTCTGGGCTAGCCATTGTTGAGTTTGTAAGAGTGCATCATTTAAAGTGTTTATGTCCTCTGGAGAGGAGATCTTCAAGTACAGTTGCGTGTCATCAGCATACTTGTGGTAATGAATGTTAGAACGGTTCAGAATATCGGAAACTGGTTCCATAAAAAGGTTGAAAAGAGTGGGCGAAAGTGCGGAGCCTTGAGGAACTCCAATCGTGACTGGGGTACTGTTTTTCCAAATGAGGTCGCACACTGCTCGTCCCATCAGCGTGTGACCCCGGAGCATGATGTTCGATGTAGTAGGTATCAGCGGGTGCGCTTCTACCCGAGTCTTGAGTTTTGAGGGTGTTCACTGGTGTGCTTGCCATCCCTGGACACGTGTTTCACGGTTATTACCGCTCGTCAGCAGGTATTAGGCGTGTGCACTGGGTTGCTGCGTGGGCTGCCGAAAATATTTATAGGTCCAGATACCTCTTATGGCGCGCAGGTGCGGTGTCTCGAGGTCGTCACCTCCACCGGCTCAAGGGAGCCTGAATAAATAGTATTTCCAAATGAGGTCGCACACTGCTCGTCCCATCAGCGTGTGACCCCGGAGCATGATGGTCGATGTAGTAGGTATCAGCGGGTGCGCTTCTACCCGAGTCTTGAGGGTGTTCACTGGTGTGCTTGCCATCCCTGGACACGTGTTTCGCGGTTATTACCGCTCGTCAGCAGGGATTAGGCGTGTGCACGGGGTTGCTGCGTGGGCTGCCGAAAAAAGGGAATGGTTAACTTTGATTCTTTGTGGGCGGTTCTATAAGAAAAAGGCAAACCAATTTAAGACAGCTAGGAGGAAGAACTAGTGAATATGGTACTGAAGATGTCCTTGAACTAGAATCGTGTGAGAATAACATGATTTTGCCCGACACCAGGAGACTTGAAATAAGATGAAAACTATGCTGCATTCTCTGGAGGGAAATCAGACATTTTTAATTGTAACGTCACCATGGCTTGATCCAAAACAAATGAACCTAATCATTCCTCTAAGGGTAGATTTATAATTTACAATACGGCACTCGAGCAAGCTGTGGTCCCTAAGCTTTCCAAGTCCACAATTTTAACTCCCATTCTTTAAAAATAAAAACCAAAAAGAAGCGGGTGCTGACCCTACAAACTTGAAATATGTTCGTCCTAGACCCCTCATACCAGCACCAACTGAGCTACTGGAAACCAGTCTAACCAAAAATGAAGCAAAGCGCCAATGGACCTGGATGCACTCCAGCAGGAGTCGGTCCTGTGAAGAGCACTGAGTTACTACCACTTGATGTGCTTGATGATCTCACACTCGAAGCAGATCAAGGTAACACCGGTGCATTGATATTACTGGCGTTGTAAGCCACATTTGATACCATAGACATTGGCATCCCCTGTACGATGGGCTGAAAGAAGTTGGCATCATTTTCCATGTTCTAGAATTATTTACATCTATCCTGACAGATCATACATACTCAGTCTGACAGTGTGCCACCCACCAGGCTACAGCACAACCTTTTAAATTTAGAGTTCCACTGGGCACAGTATAATCCCCCCATCTCTTTAACATACATGGCAGCCATTGCTTAATCTGCTGACCTTCGATAAAGGAAACCTATATCTTTCGCAAGTGGTGCTAGCACCAGCTTACACAGGCTACAATGGAAGGCCTGTAGTTGCATTTTGAATGGTCTCCCATTGGTAGCATGATGCATGCTTCAGCCCGTGAGGGACCTCTGGGGTACACATGCCCTGGGTACCTTAGTACCATATACTAGGGACTTGAATGGGTACCCCAGTATCCAATCTGGCATGTTCCTAAGTGCTCACCACAACAATTTTAGGGAGAAAGCAGAGTGACTGAGGTCCTAATTGGCAGGATCCCAGTCAGACTAGTCAAAAACAGCATCACGTCAAGCAAAACGTGGGGGTAACCATAAAAGCAGATCCTACTTTCCTACAGTCATCAATCGAATGTCACACTTCCTATATTCTGGTGAGGGGACTGCAATCAGCCTTTACTATGGGTATATATCCAGTCTACAATACAAGTAGAATATCCCCCAGTGCACTTGAGATGCTGGGCTTATGGGTACAAGAGTAATATGGAAGGCCATAATGCACAAAGTGGAAGTAAACTGTCATAGCAGACTGTCTATAATATAGTGTTCCTCTGTGCCACCAGATCTAAAACTTGTAATAGATAAGCTTTCTGTTCCTGACAATTCTAACAACTAGTAGTTTTGATGGGATCCAGTATGCTTTGTGTGATGTAATGGAACTAGTTGGTGCAATATGAGAGGGGAGTAGGTGTGGTGAGTTGAATACTTACACCAGTTTTCCAATGTCCATATTAATTTAAGTGTCAGATTAGTTTTGATAGAGAAAAATAATCTATAGAGTTGAGACTATATGACCTCCCCCACCCCCTACACTTTATAAGTTATTTCCAGTAACTCTGAGATGCCTGGAACACAAAGGAGATCTAGTTTTGATAAGGCGATTTTTAGTACTGAAAATTTAAAAAGCTCCTACTTATTGTAACCATAGCTCACTTATACACATAAGAATGTGGTGACTGCGCAGTGCCTAGATCACTGACCAATGATGTGCCTTCATGTACTCCCATCCAATGAGAATAATCTGGCTTTTGATGCGTTTGTTGCTCCACAAAGACATCAGGGAAGAGTTATGAATTCTTTTCTCCAGCTTAGTGTCTAGTTTAAGGAGATCAGTTGCCGTATCTAACAGAATATGATGTGACTGTGGTATCTGTGGACTTGTGGAAGGTTGGACAGATATGATATGCGACAGGACAAGTAGATCCCTTTAAGTTTGTACCCACATCAGACTGGATGATGACTGAGAAAGTAACCAATGCTAGACTTTTTACAGGTATGGAAATTAGCTAAATTTATGCTGCCTAGTGTTTTACATAACCTAAATGTTGTAAGTTAATTCTGGATTTTTGGGATTTCCAATGGAATTTAGAAATTATTTGATCTATTTTTTTTTTATTTAACCGAATTGGAAGCAGCTTACCAGTAAGGGAGATAGCAGTCAGAGGGATACCTTTTATGGCCTCAACCCTACCAAATAAGTACAAGTATTTCTGGGACCAATCGTTAACCGAGGTGGAGATTTTGTTTTAAAAAAAACGTATTTATGATGGGATGAACGCTCCAGCTCTTTACTAAACCAGGTTCGTAGATATTTTAAGTATTTTTTGTGCATCCATTGTAAAAATCTAAATGTCATCCACATAGCTCACACCTGATATGTAACCTGTCTTAGGTTAATACCCAGTATTCTATCAGCTATGCTGATGCTTTCTAACAAAGGCTCTATAGCTGGTAAACAAAACAAAACAGAGGTAGCAGGTGACAGCCTTGCTTTATACACCAGGCACAAACTGAAGGGGTCAGACAGGACACCGTTTACTCCCAAATTCGCGTATGACTCAGTGAAAAGGCCCATGATCATCTGCTCGAAACCTTCACCAAAACTAGATCTTTTCAAAGAAGCACCAGAAAAAGGGCAGCAAATGTATTGAATGTATTTTCTGAATCTATGGCAATTGCAGCTATGAGGAAGTGTATCTGTTTAGCTTTGTTCTATCACTGGGAAAAGGGACTGCTTTCAATATAGAATGAATATAGGGGAGAAGAAAGTGAACGTAACAAAAGCATGATTATTGCATGTACTTATCAGAAGTAACTTAGTCTCTTAGGAATTCCAAAATTAAGTACTTACTTTCTAAAAGGTGGGAATCATACACTGAATAGCAAGAGGTAAGAGAATAATGCTCTTCTGGGGGGGTGCCAAGACCCACTCTGTGTACATTTTAAAGAACTGGTAACAAAACGTAGGGCCAAAGTACGAGTCTGTGTGGGGCGCGGCAGTGGCGGTCCCTCCACTGTCGCACCTGTGGTCCGACCATCCCATTACAAGTAGTGCAGTCGGACCGGCATTGCACTGCAGCAGCCATCTGGGAACCGCCGTTCCCTGGCAGTGGCTTGGCATCAGGGCCTCACTAATATCCTGGTGGTGCCACTGCGGCACCGCCATGTATATTGCAAGTTTTATGACCGCCAGCGGTGTCATGGAGGTTTTTTCCTCCATAAAAAGGTTGGAGGTCCTGAAACAAAGGAGGCCCTTCAGGGCACCATGTTTCTCGTGTCCATAGGGATGCATGTAGGGGACACAGCATGTGCCGCCCTGTGTGATGCACCACAGTTCCTGCACGGCATGGACTTTACAGTCCATGCCCCGCAGAAACAGTTTTTAGCGTTTCCATTGCGGTGCCCATTTTCAGAGGCACCACCGTAGGACCGCCAAGAACACCCCGCCAGTCACAAGGAAACTCGTAATCTGGTGGGCGGTGCCACCACGAGTTTGGCTTTGCATAAGCGGACCACCGGAGTGGCAGTCTGCTCCCGCACTGCCAAACTCGTGATCGAGCCATAAGTGCAGGCAGCTGCGCTGTGAGGCGCGACCTAAAACTGGAAGAAGAGAACTAGGAGCAAGGTAGTAGCACCATTTAATGAGCTGTTCAGTGTGGGATGTAAGCCTCCTTTAGCTTTGATGCGTTTCCTAGGATTGTTGTTTTAATGGCTACATAACAAATCCCTCATTTCCTTATATCATCTCATTGATAGGATTTCCCACCCCCCCAGTGGCAGGACATTGGAGGTGGGGACAACTCTGCCCGGCATCCAGTTTTACACTGCAAACTTTCTGGATGGGTCACTGAAGGGCAAAGGAGGCGCAGTGTATCCCAAACACTCAGCATTTTGCTTGGAAACCCAGAACTGGCCAGATGCTGTGAATAAGGTAGGCACACCGTGGATGGACTCTTTCTCATTTTTCATGTGAATAGCCAGTTTACGGGCCAAAAATGTATAGCTATCATACAGAGGTGCACTTGTTACCAACAAAGATATCTTTCAGTTTTCCACAAACTGTTAAAAACGTGGTTGTTTTAAATTATCTGATACTGACTAGGTATGACGCGTTATCGTGATGAGCTTAGCTCCGGGAAACTCTTTTTGGGTAGCCATGTGCTTTATAAATCACGTACAATAATAATAATAATATCTGTATGCACGTGGAAGTTTTGCTTTGTCGTAGTAGTTACGCATGTTTTAAATTTCCAGTGGTACCTCTGCATAATGTCAATTAGCAATACCACAGGCATTGATGCATGCTGAGCAACGGTTTATTAAAAAAAATACTAAAAAAACAAAGAACTGTTCCATAGGGAAACTTGAAAAAGTTTTTGGTGACTATTTGAATAACATCTGACTTTGCCGAATAATTTAGTGCTTTTTGGCTTTTTTTTAAGCCAGTATCAAAACTGATACAAAAATGTAAGTGATACTACTATGTTTACTATTTATGTAGACATTGACAAAGTAAGAAGCCTTCGTTATGGCCAACCGGTCCTGATGTACCAAGTATTTGTTAAAAAAAACTTCTGATTTGCAAAATTGAAGGCTTTGCATCTTCAAAAGCCCGGTGTGCAGGGAACCCACTGTGACTTCTCAGAAATGGGTAGGAGAAGAGGATGTGAAATGGTCCTCCAGCCATCCTAGTGATTCACAATGAAATATACCAATGATTTGCGACCTTGATGAAGGTCACAAAGCATTGATTGGATACCGAAATCCAAAAGGAGGTGGTATCCATGTGCAAAGTGGAAGCCATTCATACGGGACAGCTTCTACTTTGTCGATGTGGGCTTGGGGCATTGGGGCCCGGGGACCACAATCATGAGAGCATGTGCTCTCCCCAATGCCATTCACATCAAGCCATTTTTTATACCCCTTTCCCTTACGGGACATGGTCTTTAGTGTCAGCATTTTGCACATGCCAAAGCAGGAATTTAGGACTGCTGTCCCCTCGAAGGCCTCCATACCTGCATTAGTTGCTATTCGCAAATGGAATTCTGGCTTATTAATATGCATGATGTGATGTAGGGTTTTTGAGAATCCTACTGTTAATTTTTGCCTTGTCACTTATTAAAACATCTGTCACAGTGCGAAGATATTGTTGAGTCACAAGTCGCTGTGCAAAAACTGATAGTGCTTTGTGACCCAACAATCATAAATTGCAAAATAAGTATGAAATCCCCCATTAAAAATTCCGTCGCTACTTAATACACATATAAAAAGACTGAATCACGTCACATAAATGTTTTGATATGCACAGAATATGGATTTGTTAGTGGCCTGGAGCCTTACCACAAACAGACGTTTGTTATAGCAATATTTGAGTTTATCGACTGTAAACGCTGGCCAGATCCCAAACTAATAATCAGTTTATAATTGCACACAATAGCCTTCACAACAATGAACAGTTCATATATAGCCAATATCGTGCTAAATCAAGCATTGTATACATTTAAATAATGATGACACATTTTATGTCACCTGGCCAGGTGCCTCACACAAATTCAAATAAGTTGATGTGAACCAACCTAATATGTTCCACTCACCTAGGGCGGCTTGGTCAAAAGACAGCCCTCTGAGCTGGTTATGGGGTTTGACCAGAGTTGGGACTTGGTTAGCGACCTAGTGCCTGGAACACTCCTTACATTAACGGGAGCAGAGGTGAAGTGTGGTTTTAATACTTGAAGCTTCGTAAATCAAGCACTACAACATGGAGTTTATTAGATTCCAGTAATCAACAATGCAGTTTTGGTAAGATTTACTGTTTGAAAGGATCCAATGTCCTTTCACTCCCAACCATCAGACTCCCGGACTGGTTCGAGGCTCACCTACGACTGGGAGAGAACTTAGGGAAGTACAAGAAGGGAATGGGGTGATGCAACCAGCTGGAAATTGACCCACTCTAGATAGAAGTTCAAATGAAGCATATCTGTCTCGGTACATTGGCTCCTACTGAATTGGACGTCTTAGGTAAAAGATCCATTTTCAAGTAGGTGGAAGCCATGCTGTTCTCTGGCTCTCGCTATCAAGAATATGACGTGATGACTTAAAAGAGGGAGTTGAAGTACATTCATATTTATTTTTTCTCCAACAGCCCAACTTTCCTGACGCCCTGCTGCGCCCTGGAGAAGAATACAACCACACAGCATGGTTCAAATTTTCAGCTGCTTGAGAAGGCTCCTCTCTGAGCTTCCATCCCTGGGCTATGGCACGTTAACTCTTTGCTTTGAGGGCTAGTCTTGCTGACCGTTCCAGGGTGCAACTTTTTTGGGTGCTGGCGCCATTAATAGTGCACTGTTCCGCGAGGTATTAATTCTGTCCTCGCTCTTTGTGCTGTACAACAACTTTTTTCAACCCCTGAACACCAACATAATCAAGGTTCGATCAGTAACCTCTCCAACACATTGATTTTGTTTGTTAACAAGTGTACAAATAAGTAAGATGTTCACAACTTGGTTACTATAGTAAAAAGGCCAATTTCCACATTCTTGTAAGGGAAAGGCCTAACTAACTTGAGAAAGTCCATGTTACAATCACTTTACTGAGGAAAGGTTCTCAGAGGGCTCTGCTTTTGGTTAAAGACTCTGTTTCCAGTTTCTATGAGTGAAAAGCTCTGTAGCCAAAACACCACATGCAGGTCTGTTGAGCTTACACTCTTTGATGGGGCACCCTAGTCTGCTTGATCCATGGACCCCTATCCATACTCAACGGGAATAATAAGAAGCATATTACCCTTGGTACCTGTTGTATCTTGAGTCTTCCTGCTGCTCAGCTAGAATGTGTCTTATGTGGAATGTTGGATGAATGGAATGTTAGAGGTTTGTGAATGTCAGTTGTGTGAGGGCTGAGCAGCAGGACAGCAGCTCCTGATGGGGTTATCGTTTCATCTTATTATCTTAACATCTGAACTTAAATAAAGTAACTTGAATAATCTACCTTGAAATATCGATCTTCCTTGTGAATACATCAGTACCCCTACACTTAAGCTATTTCTGTATGTTATACACCTTTCTCCTATCGTTCTGTAGTAAGTTGAATGTGAAGAAATCCAATAACGAGGTAATCCACTTGTAAGAGTAAGTGTAATTGAAGGACCCTCGACCTCCTGCTTACAGTTTCAATGCAGGTTCTCATTAAAGCCATGTACCAACATTCTAATCACTTAAGTTCTACATTCAACATTCCTAAAGTGACATATAAGATGTCTACATTCAACACTCTATAGAGATAACTCTTAATTACATTACCATATATTAGACATTCCCAACCTACCTCCCAGGTGCAAACTTTGCAATATGGCCCAGACTGGAATGTGTGCTTTTTTACCACGGACTGCAGCCTTCAGTATGAAGAAGGGCTATGACAATAACGCTGATGGCACTTTTCCTCTGGCCAGTTTCACTATGCATTAAAAACTGGTCAAATTAATTTAAAGCTATGCTTCAGACGTGGAGATACATGTAGGTACTCCTGTTAGTTAATCATTGTGGCTGCCAAAATGTATGGGAAATTCTGATCTGTGTAGAGAACTTTTTTATGTTGTGTAACTGGTGATTCAGTAGTACTAACCATTTTGAATAAACATCGTAATTAATAAAAATACCCAATAAAAGAGTGATCAAATAAAGCTGCATTGATGTCATGGATAGAACATTGTGATTCTGACTAATTAGTGTGGCTGTTGAAATTGATTTCCTTGTTATTTTTGCCATTATGTTGTTTTGTCTTATTTTATTGCGTTTATGAACACGTCACTAGATAGGTTGATCGCCAATAAAAAAAACTTACAGGCAAGAAACATTTGTGAACAATGCAAATAAAGTAAACTAAATTGAGGTGAAAAAGGGAAAATAAGTATTTTTGACTATGCCAGTTTGAGCTAGCTATGTTGCAATTACACGGCGCCTGCCTAGGCTTGAGATGGTATGTGAGCAGCACTTACGCCTCATTCCAAACAGATGTGCGGATTACAAACGTGCTGAATTATAAAGTTTATTTGGCTAAAAGAAGGTGCAAGGTCCCTTTAGCTTTCCTTTCACCTAACAGAATCGAACAAATGTCATCATCACCTTAGTGGATTTAGAGGTCCCAAGAGGTTTCCAATGAGGGAAGGCAGCAGTTCCAACGTCAACACCGAGTGGGATGGGGTCAGTGAGACTGCTGTTTCCCCCGGTTGTGATGAAGTGTCACTGATTGACACTCAACCCATGGCGCTTCAGGGCTTAAAACTGGTGCGAGGCAATCAGTGATGCTTCCCCTTGTCACAGAGGGGTGGGCCTCAGGGACCTTTGCTGAGCTGAGGAGGTCACGCCCACAGGAGCTGTGACTTACTCACCCCAGCAAAGATCAGCTCAGGCAGCCAGGAGCCTGCACACTTAGCTGTTGGCTCCTGGCTGTTTAACCTGAAAATGAACAGTGTCTGTCAGGTTGACCTTTTCTCAGCCTGACAGACACTGTTCGTGAGGGGCAAACGTTGGGGTGGGGGGGGGGGGTGAGGCGTGGCCACTCAGTCCCAATGGACCAGCCGCTGCTGATGATGATAACTTTATATTATCATAATTGTATTTTTCCTGCTGCTGCTGCAGCTTTGTAGGAAAGGATGCCAACCACCCTGTCCTGCTCCTCTTGTGGCAGGAGGACAGGCAGGAACATTCTAGATTAGGAATGGTGTCCACATTCAGCCAGCACCAACCTAGGATGGGGCAGGTGATGTGGACCCCTCTCTTCAGATTCCTCCATCTTGACTTGTAGAAAATTAACCAACCAGGATCAGGTTTATGCCCACTTTCCAACAGAAGTAGTCACATGAGGATGATCTCATCCTAGAGGTAAGTGGCCCATTGGCTACTACCTGGCATACCCTCTATCTTCCCTAAATTCAGTAATTAGGGGAGCCCCTGGCAGCAAAGAAGCAGATCCTGAGGTCCTAAGAAGAGAGATGACACAGAAAAGCCCCAAAAGCAAGACTGAAGAGAGTACCTGACTTGTCCCCAGGCCCGCCGGCCTGTCTGCTGCCCTCGTCGAAAACTGCACCAAAGTCGATTCATCCTGCAGCTGTTGACTTCAAAAACTTGAGAGAACTGCCTGCTTTCGAAAAAGACTCAGGACCTCCCATGAACAGCGGACCTGTTCTGAAGAAGCTCTAAAGAAAAGGATCTGATGCCTCTTGAACTACTAAAACCCGACACTGGAAGCAACCACTGCACCTGTCACCTCTGCCCCGGGTTGAAGCAGGCCAATGGTGCCAACAAGATTCCCCAGCCCTCCAGAGCTCAAGTCCATTGTGGTTTCAAACCTCCTGGACTCCCCTACGTGGCCTGCAACCTCTGCATGCAGGCCCCCTCTACCACGAAGGCTCCGGGAAAGGATGCCTAAAAACACTCTGTGCCCATTGCTCCTGGGCCATGGAGAAGAGGACCAAAGGTTTCACCCTGTCCCAGAGAATTGCAAAGCCTGAGCCCACTTGCTGGTTCAGCCCGACTGGCTTCCTGGCCAGAGCCTGCAGCCTCTTTTCGTGGTGACCAATCCTTATTGAAATACATTGAGCTTCCGAGGCTGTTTTACACCATATACCCCTTCATGCCAGTGGTGGTGCTCTGTTGGTGCTTCCTTAGACCTTGCCTGCCACTCACCCTAAATCCTGGAGACTGGCCTGGTAAGTCACCGTACTATACCTGTTTGCAGAACTTGTTCTTCCTTCCATCATTGAAGAACTCAGAAATTGCACTGTGCCCACTTTTTAAAGTGAAAAGAATTTATATTTGAAAACGTACTTACCTGAACAATTTTTCTCTGATGCCTAAACATATATAATGATAATGATACTTGCTATTTTTATAAATTGGTGTGGATTTCCTTCGAGTCGTGTTGTCATTTATTAATCATTGTGTGTATTCTCAAATTTCTTACAATCCTCTGTGTTAAGCCTAAGGCTGCTCAACCACAATACCCCTAATGGAGCACTCTGGGATTGCATAGCAAGTCCCTGTCCACTAGCAAGGGAACCCCTGAACTTTTTACATGGTATATCAGACTATTGATATATCACATAAAGCGCCAGCTTTCTACATTGGTGCTGCAGCGCTAGAGTAAAAGACTCAACATTTGCTATATCACTTGGTTGATAAGTCGTTCCACCGAGGAATCCAAAATTGTCTTTAAAAACATTTTTCTCAGGGACGTGGCCAGCCGGCATAGAAGATGGTCACTTTGTGAAGCGGTTTCAGCATCCGACCTAAACGCGTTTCCCAGTCTCCGGCATTGAGCCGACCCCTCGTAGCGTTTCAGCGCTGTTAAATCGGTTGCGCTGCCATGGGGGAACCTGAGACGCCCATTGGTCCTGAGAATGCAGGCTATGCGTGATGTGGAGCCTGGGGGATTGGTCAAGGAGGAGAAGCACCGCCCTCCGGTGACTCGAGGCATCGGGAAGGATGCCACCGCGAAGGACATCGCTTTTCCCGCCTCTCCGCTCTGCCGCCCACTAAGCCGAGATGGGGGGGGAGGCTGACAGGGGAAAAGTGGGACGAGGGGCCTGCTTGAAAACTCAACACTAATATTTGAGACCACACCCAGACATCTAATACAGCAGACCAGAACAGAGAGGGCTCACTATTCCATGTAAACCTTTTAGAGACGGAAGGACAGGGCAAAGGGGAAATGAAGCAGCAGCAAGGACCAGGCTACAAGACGGAGCCCGAAATAGATGGGCAGCCATTAGGGTGAATTCACCTGGCGATATCATACCGGGATTCTGGGTACAAATTAAGACCAACCCAGGACAAGTTGCAAGTTGTGCCCCAGGGCAGATCTAGCAATACCTGGGCCCAACAGGGCGATGCCAACGGGAGACAGAAATCCTGAACAAGCCAGTGGAAAACCGACAGGTAGTGTGGCGTAAGTTGCCCCTCCACAGGCTGGCGGCAGTGAGTACTTTTCCTCTCTTATAAGCCCTGCTCCATTCCACCCAGCAGGGACATTGATGGTGAGTCCCCAGAGCAGACATTGTGAATAGCCATAATGCGTAAAAGAAATTGAGAACACCTCTACTTCCATAGGCCAAGCTACAAAGACCCTCCAAAAGCAAGTCCAAGGTCTACGAGACATTAGTACCAAAATGGAGGCCCGCCTGGAAGACTTCAAAAGAAGAGCGTGGCGCAACAATATACGTATACTGGTGGTCCCAGAACGAGCAGAGGGACCCTCTGCAGATCTTTGTGGAAGACTTGGTGACCAAGGAACTGCAGCCCAGAGGACACTCCAAATACTTTTTGATTGAAAGGGCCCATAGAACTCCAGGAGGACTCCCCATGACCGGGTGCGGTCAGGAGACCTATCATTGCCAGGTTTTTTAATTTTAGGGACAGAGAAGTGATTCTACAGTCAGCCCGAAGTGCAACCCCAGTACTCTATGAAAATGCGCGCATAACTTTCTTTTCAGACTTTACTCTCAAGGTACAAGGATTACGGCGAAGTTTCCTGGAAGTCAAGGGAGAACGGAGGGCCAAGGGACTCAAATATGCAATGCTCTTTCCGCCCAATTGTGAGTGGAGGCAGAGGGGAAAACGTGTTTTTGGAGTCACCTGAGGAAGCGTGGGAGTGGCTGGATGGATGAAGAACCACTGGAAACCAAAGAGTCAAGACCCAATGAGAACAACAGCGACGCCGGCCAGAAGAACTGTCAAGACAACAACCCCGAAGTATGCCACAAGAAGAAGTGAGACTGTCCCCTAAACACGATCCATAAATGGGAAGAGTAAACTGTTTTATCTAAATGTCTAGATACATTAGAGACAAGATATGGTTGTAACGAGAACTACTGAATAAGCACAAACGTGTGGTGAGATGCAGCAGACTGGAGAACGGTGGGAGAAATGAGGTGTCCTGAAATGAAGGGTAATACGTAGAAACTGGTTGAGATAGATTGGCTGAGATATGGCCCCCCAGACTTGAAACCGCTGGGCGATCTGGACACTCATAACACTGCCAACATAAAGGGAGGTCGGTGGAAAGCCGGAAGAAGGTCCACGTTCCTTTCACTAGTGTAATGTTGTGGGGGGGGCAATAGGCACTCTGTAGAGTTTGGGGAGCAAACAGTTTTGAATTCGCTGTTCAGGAAGGCGGGGTAGGGGGCAATTCCGTTAGGGAAGGGAGGGAACAGGGAGTGGGAGAGGGGGGAGTTGAACATTTTATCACTTTGCATGATGACAGAGAAAAGAGAGAACTTGGGATGCACAAGGTACACATGTCAGCGCAGATGTAGTCAGGCTGATTGCCAGGTTACCATTGACCACTTACAGAATGGACAGGAGACAAGAACCAAACAAGGGAATTCCTTTCCTCTCCTGGAACGTGAATGGGGGCTGGGTGGCAAAATAAAACGAGATTGTAGTGTTACAATTTATTAACCACAACGGCCGACGGGAGCACTCCCTCCCCAGTGCTGCCGTCGGCCGACGCAGCCCCGTCCACCCTTTAGAACGCCCGCACCGCCGCTGAAAAAACGCTGCAGTTAAGTCAATAAACGGCATTCATCTGGGCTGGCACTCCTCCAAGAAACACACCTAAGGGACACTTGTAGGGCCTTAGATAGGTGGGGTTATAAAATGTTGGCACATGCAGGATTCACAATGATCTTGGGGGTGGTATTCTAGTAAAGAGACAACTACCATTGACTGTACAGCGTTCCTGGGTTGACCCCCTAGGCCGGTATCTGGCACTCTCAGGGACATGGGAAGGGGAAACGATTAACATAGTCTCAGCTTACATACCACCGGCCTGGCATAATATCACACTACCAGACCTAGGTAAACTCCTATTGGAGCTTCCAACCGGCGAACTCTTAATAGGGGGAGATTTTAACATGACTATGTGCGATTTACTGAACCGCTCACCTCCAAGAACCACGGCATCCTCCCCCACTCACTTGACAGATTTCTGTACGGCAATGGGAATAATAGACACATGGCGCACTGAAAACCCCACAACTCAGAACTTCACATTTCACACGGGAGCCTTTCTTAGATTGACCTTCTGTTCACTTTGGCTCACTGACTGCCGAGATTCAGAGAGGGGCGGCACCTTGCACGAGGGATATAGGATAATTCCCCCATATGGGCCATATACAGTGTAGACAAGCATGGGCCTATTAAGGGAATCACACTCAATCCATGGTAATTAAAGGTCCCACATATTAGGAAGGGCCTGACGAAAGCCACGGGCACCTTTTTTCATGAAAATAAAAGCTCTGTAAACTCCGCCCGAACACTCTGGGAAGCCTATAAAACTGTAATCAAGGGTGAAGTATTATCATTAACTGTTGGACACAAAAAAACAAACTAGGCTGGGGGTCGACCAAATTGAACAAGACATCTTGATGCTAGAGGCCCTACTTAAAGTGGACTCCACACCTTACCTAAAACATGAACTGACCCTTAAAAAGCAGGCATAAAGGGACCTGACCACAGATGCGGCAAGACTTAACCACCGTGCAGCCCAAAACCGCATATGTGATTCGGGAGGCAGGGAAACTGATAGTATGGCTTGTCAAGAGAGAAAAGGTGAGCAGATGAATCACCGAAACCGCAAAAGAGATGGGGAAGCCCCTTACTGACCCCCTAGAAATAGAAAATGCTTTCGCAGACTATTATGAACAGTTATATGCCCAAATGCGTACGGCACCTGAGGGCGATGCCCATGATCTCCTCAGATATCTACAACTCCCCACACTCAGCGACCCCTGACCCTGCTTGCAGGCCAGGTCGCTCCCCTCCTGCCGCACAGCTCCACCTGTGTGCCTGTGCCTCTCCCCCCTGTGCTGCCGCTCCGCCGTGAGTTCAATCCTGCTGCTGCCCCAGTAGGATAAGTGTCTCCGCTTTTGTGCCGTTTTTGCCTGTATTCTGTGATTGTGTAATTTTAATTGCTGTAATCTTCTGTCTCTGCTCTCCTTTTCGTTTTCCCCCCGTTTTCACCGCATTTTCCCCCCTCCCCCCTTTTTTCCTTCTGCACCCCTCTCTCCTTCCCGCCACTGTCCCCTGCGGCCCCGCACACTCGCCACCCCGCTCCCGCCTCCCAGCTGCTACTCCCACCATCCCCACCTTAAATGGCGGCCGCTGCACGGCAGTGAGAGCGACCCCTGACCCTGCTTGCAGGCCAGGTCACTCCCCTCCTGCCGCACAGCTCCACCTGTGTACCTGTGCTGCCGCTCCGCCATGAGTTCAATCCTGCTGCTGCCCCAGGGGGATAAGTGTCTCCGCTTTTGTGCCATTTTTGCCTGTATTCTGTGATTGTGTGATTTTAATTGCTATACTCTGCTCTCCTTTTTGTTTTCCTCCCTGTTTTTGCTGCATTTCCCCCCTCCCCCCGTTTTTCCTTCTGCACCCCTTGCTCCTTCCAGCCGCTGCTCCACTGCGGCCCCGCCCCCTCAATGTCCACTCGCCGTCCACTCGCCGCCCCGCTCCCGCCTTCCAGCTGCTCCTCCCTCCCCGCCTTAAATGGCGTCCGCGCCCAGCGCCAGAACCCCTGGCCCACGCTACAGCCACGCCACCAGACCCCGCTACGACACTAGCACCCTCCACGCCCTCAACGCCGGGCGAGACCACCGCTGCTTCCAGGCTGCCCGAAGCACACCCACTAACCCTTCTCCTGACACACCTGCAACTTCACCTGCGACAGAACCACCAAACACCCCAGGACCGGACCCAACCACATGTCGAACTCTGGGACCTGCTCGACTCCTCTAGCCCAGACATCGCCTTCCTGACCCAGTCCTGGTGGAAATAATAATAATAATCCACATTTGTAAAGCGCGAACAATCACCCATAAGGGTCTCTAGGCGCTGGAGGCCGTGGGGAAGATTAAGCAAGCTATTGCCCAGAGTCACATGGTGCTGGGCTAACCTGATGCTGGAGCCGGGGATCGTACCGTGATCCCCAGATTCCAGCGCCAGTTGCCCTGGCCGCGGCGCCACACCACGTTCTGTGGAACGACTCCTCGGCGCCCGACATCGCGATAGCCATCCCGGACGGCTACAAGATCTCCCGCTAGGACCGCGCCAATGGAAACGGAGGAGGAATAGCCATCGTCCACAAGTCCTCCATCAAGGTCTCCACTCACTAAGACGACACCCTCAACACCGCCGAACACCTGCACTTCTAGATCCACACCGACCCTAACATCACCCTCAGAGGAACACTCATCTACAGACCCCCTGGACCCTGGGCACAATTCAGCGACTCCATTGCTGACCTCGCCAGCACCCACGCACTGGCCTCCACGGACTACATACTCCTCGGGGACCTGAACTTCCACCTCGAGAACAACAACGACGCCAACTCCGCCACCCTGATCTACAACCTCGCCAACCTCGGCCTCAGACAACTCGTCACTGCGCCCACCCATGCCGCCGGACACACACTGGACCCCATCATCTCCACGAGCACCCACATCGCCTACCATCACACCACCGAGCTCCACTGGACCGACCATCGCTGCATCCACTTCACCTTCAAGAAACCAACCATGCACCACCGCACCCAACTGCTACCCCGCCGCTGCTGGAGCAAAGTCACCGAAGACCAGCTGACCACCACCCTCGCCCAGAACCCACCTACCGACCACACAGACCCAGACGCCGCCGCCCGCAACCTCAGAACATGGATCAACGACTGCGCCAACACCCTCGCACCACTCAAGAAACCCTCCACCAGTCACACCAGCAGGAAAGCCACCTGGTTCACCGACGAGCTCCAGACCTCCAAACCTCCAAACACGCATGCCGGAGACTTGAGAAGAAATGGCTCCACGAACGCACACCGGACAGCCACGCAGCCCTCAAGGACGCCACCCGCAGACATCACCACCTCATCAGACTAGCCAAGGGATCCTCCTCCACAAACCGCATGGAGAACAACGCACATGATAGCAAAGAGCTCTTCAGCATCGTGAAGGAACTCTCCAACCCCAGCGTCAACACCAATGACGTCCCGCCTTCACAAGAACTGTGCGTCTCGCTGGCCACCTTCTTCCACCGCAAGATCGCTGACATCCACGTCAGCTTCAGCACCACAACCACCCTGATTACGCCAGAACCCACCCCCCCTGCGAGCACCACCCACACCATCCGACTAACCTCCTCGGTCAACGTCAACGAGGACAAAACACACAAGATCATGAACTCCATCCACTCAGGAGCTCTGTCAGACCCGTGCCCTCACCACGTATTCAACAAAGCAGACGCAATCATAGCACCCCAACTACGAAAGGTCATCAACTCCTCCTTCGAAACACTGAGATTCCCCTAACGCTGGAAACACGCCGAAATCAGCGCCCTCCTTAAGAAGCCCAAGGTGACCCCAAGGACCTCAAAAACTTCAGGCCCATCTCTCTACTCCCATTCCCGGCGAAGGTCATCGAAAAATTGGTAACATACAACTGGCCAGCACCTTGAAGACAACAACATCCTAGACCCCTCCCAGTCTGGATTCAGACGAAACCACAGCACCGAGACAGCCCTCTTCACCGCCACAGACGACATCAGGTGCCAACTAGACAACGGTGAAACTTCAGCCCTCATCCTCCTGGACCTGTCAGCCGCCTTCGACACGGTCTGCCACCGCACTCTAAAGACACGCCTCCAAGAAGCCGGGATCCAAGAGAAGGCCCTCGACTGGACCACGTCCTTCCTCTCCGGCAGAACCCAGGGCCTCCGTCTCCCCCCTTCCGATCCGAAGCCACCGACATCATCTGCGGCGTCCCCCAAGGCTCATCCCTCAGCCCGACACTATTCAATGTCTACATGGCCCCCCTCGCACAAGTGGCCCACCAACACGACCTCAACATCATCTCTTACGCTGACGACACCCAGCTCATCCTCTTCCCTCACCAAAGACCCGCACACCGCCAAAACCAACCTCCATGAGGGAATGAAACCCGTCGCCGACTGGATGAGGAGCAGCCGTCTGAAGCTGAACTGGGACAAGACGGAGGTCCTCATCCTCAGACCCACCCCCTCAGCCTGGAACGACTCCTGGTGGCCGACCACACTGGGAACAGCGCCCATACCCACCGACCACGCACGCAACCTAGGATTCATCCTCAACTCCTCCCTCTCCATGTCTAAGCAGGTCAGTACCGTCTCCTCCTCCTGCTTCAACAACCTCCGCATGCTCCGTAGGATCTACAAGTGGATCCCCATCGAAACTAGAAGAACAGTGACACAGGCCCTTCTCAGTAGCAGGCTGGACTACAGCAACGCACTCAGGAATCCGAGCCAAACACCTGCGTCGACTACAACGCATCCAAAACGCCTCCACCCGACTGACCATCAACTCCCCCGCCGCAACCACATCTCCCCCCCCCACCTGAGAGACCTACACTGGCTCCCCGTCGACAAGAGGATCACCTTCAAGCTCCTCACCCACTCACACAAAGCTCTCCACAACGCCGGACCAGCCTACCTGAACAGCAGACTCAGCTTCTACGCCCCCACCCGCTCCGCCGGCCTCGCCCTCACCACCGTCCCCGACATCCAACACGAACGACCTTTGCCGGCAGATCTTTCTCCTACCTTAGGATCAATATGAAAATTGATGAGCCAAGTTGATCTTCATGGGAGAAAGGATGGTTACTTATTCGTTTATAACTCCATAGGAAAGCAGTGGAACCGTGGCATGGCTCAGGCTAAATGCATATGGGGCTTGTAGGGGGATGTGAGCCAATGTGTTTTTCCTATAAGACAACCACAATTACTTATTTGCATGCAACTGTATAGGAATGCATTGAGGTTAGGGCAACCAGTTTGGTGCCACCTGTGGTGAGAAATTTAGCTCGGCTCAGGCAATTTACATATCAGAAGTATAGAGGGGGCCTTCCTTTATTAGGATCAATATGAAAATTAGTGAGCCAAGTTGATCTTCATGGGAGAAAGGATGGTTACTTATTCGTTTATAACTCCATAGGAAAGCATTGGCTCGATAGTGGCACAGTGGGCACAAGTGAAACCGTGGCATGGCTCAGGCTAAATTCTTATGGAGCTTGTAGGGGGATGTGGTATGTTTGAAAAACAAAATACATATTTGTGAGCCAATGTGTTTTTCCCTTTAAGAGATCCACATTTACTTATTTGCATGCAACTATATAGGAATGCATTGAGGTGAGGGCTACTAGTTTGGTGCCACCTGTGGTGACAAATTTAGTTTGTCTAAGGCAATTTACATATCAGAAGTACAGAGGGGGCCTTCCTTTATTAGGATCAATATGAAAACTAGTGAGCCAAGTTGATCTTCATGGGAGAAAGGATGGTTACTTATTCATTCATAACGCCATAGGAAATCATTGGCTTGAAGGTGGCACAGTGGGCACAAGTGGAACCGTGGCATGGCTCAGGCTAAATACAAAAGGAGCTTGTAGGGGGATGTGGTATGTTTGAAAAACAAAATACATATTTGTGAGCCAATGTGTATTTCCTTTAAGACAACCATAATTACTGATTTGCATGCAATTATATAGGAATGCATCGAGGTGAGGGCAACCAGTTTGGTGCCACCTATGGTGAGAAATTTAGCTTGGCTCAGGCAATTTACACATCAGAAGTAAAGAGGGGACCTTCCTTTGTTAGGATCAATATGAAAATTAGTGAGCCAAGTTGATCTTCATTGGAGAAAGGATGGTTACTTATTCGTTTATAACTCCATAGGAAAGCATGAAAGTGGCATAGTGGGCACAAGTGGAACCGTGGCGTGGCTCAGGCTAAATACATATGGAGTTTGTAGGGGGATGTGGTATGTTTGGCTCACAAATATGTATTTTGTTTTTCAATGTGTTTTTCCTTTAAGACAACCACAATTACTAATTTGCATGCAACTATATAGGGATGCATTGAGGTGAGGGCAACCAGTTTGGTGCCACCTGTGGTGACAAATTTAGCTTGGCTCAGGCAATTTACATATCGGAAGTATAGAGGGGACCGTCCTTTATTATGATCAATATGAAAATTAGTGAGCCAAGTTGATCTTCATGGGAGAAAGGATGGTTACTTATTCGTTTATAACTCCATATGAAAGCATTGGCTTGAAAGTGGCACAGTGGGCACAAGTGGAACCGTGGCGTGGCTCAGGCTAAATACATTTGGAGCTTGTAGGGGGATGTTGTATGTTTGAAAAACAAAATACATATTTGTGAGCCAATGTGTATTTCCTTTAAGACAACCATAATGACTTATTTGCATGCAATTATATAGGAATGCATTGAGGTGAGGGCAACCAGTTTGGTTCCACCTGTGGTGACAAATTTAGCTTGGCTCAGGCAATTTACATATCAGAAGCATAGAGGGGGCCTTCCTTTATTAGGATCAATATGAAAATTAGTGAGCCAAGTTGATCTTCATGGGAGAAAGGATGGTTACTTATTTGTTTATAACTCCATAGGAAGGCATTAGCTTGAAAGTGGCACAGTGGGCACAAGTGGAACCGTGGCGTGGCTCAGACTAAATACATATGGAGCTTGTAGGGGGATGTGGTATGTTTGAAAAACAAAATACATACTTGTGAGCCAATGTGTATTTCCTGTAAGAGATCCACAATTACTTATTTGCATGCAACTATATAGGAATGCATTGAGGTGAGGGCAACCAGTTTGGTGCCACCTGTTGTAATAAATTTAGCTCGGCTCAGGCAATTTACATACTAAAAGTATAGAGGGGACCTTCCTTTATTAGAATCAATATGAAAATTAGTGAGCCAAGGTTATCTTCATGGAAGAAAGGATGGTGACTTATTCGTTAATAACTCCATGAGAACGCATTGGCTTGAAAGTGGCATAGTGAGGGCAAGTGGAACCATGTCGTGGCTCAGGCTAAATACATATTGAGCTTGTAGGGGGATTTGGTATGTTTGAAAAACAAAATACATATTTGTGAGCCAATGTGTATTTCCTTTAAGACAACCATAATTACCTATTTGCATTCCAACTATATAGGAATGCTTTGAGGTTAGGGCAACCAGTTTGGTGCCACCTGTGGTGACAAATTTAGCTCGGCTCAGGCAATTTACATATCAGAAGTATAATAATAATAAATAATGATAATAAGGGGCCTTCCTTTGTTAGGATCAATATGAAAATTAGCGAGCCAAATTGATCTTAATGGGAGAAAGGGTGGTTACTTATTTGGTTATAACTCCATAGGAAATCATTGGCTGGAAAGTGACACAGTGGGCACAAGGGAAACCGTGGCATGGCTCATGCTAAATACATATGGGGCTTGTAGGGAGATGTGGTATGTTTGAAAAACAAAATACATATTTGTGAGCCAATGTGTTTTTACTATAAGAGATCCACAATTACTTATTTGCATGCAACTATATAGGAATGCATTGAGGTGAGGGAGACCAGTTTGGTGCCACCTGTGGTGACAAATTTAGCTTGACTCAGGCAATTTACATATCAGAAGTATAGAGGAGATGTTCCTTTGTTAGGATCAATATGAAAATTAGTGAGCCAAGTTGATCTTCATGAGAGAAAGGATGGTTACTTATTCTTTTATAACTCCATAGGAAAGCATTGGCTGGAAAGTGGCACAGTGGGCACAAGTGGAACCGTGGCATGGTTCAGACTAAATACATATGGAGCTCATAGGATGTGGTATTTTTTAAAAACAAAATACATATTTGTGAGCCAATGTGTATTTCCTATAAGACAACCACAATTACTTATTTGCATGCAACTATATAGGAACAAATTGAGGTGAGGGCAACCAGTTTGGTGCCACCTGTGGTGACAAATTTAGCTCGGCTCAGGCAATTTACATATCAGAAGTATAGAGGGGACCGTCCTTTGTTAGGATCAATATGAAAATTAATGAGCCAATTTGATCTTCATGGGAGAAAGGATGGTTACTTATTCGTTTATAACTCCATAGAAAAGCATTGGCTGGAAAGTGGCACAGTGGGCACAAGTGGAACTGTGGCATGGCTCAGTCTAAATACATATGGAGCTTGTAGGCAAATGTGGTATGTTTGAATAAAAAAATACATATTGGTGAGTCAATGTGTTTTTCCTATAAGACAACCACAATTACTTATTTGCATGCAACTGTATAGGAATGCATTGAGGTGAGAGAAACCAGTTTGGTGCCACCTGTGGTGAAAAATTTAGCTTGGCTCAGGCAATTTACCTATCAGAAGTATAGAGGGGGCCTTCCTTTATTAGGATCAATATGAAAATTGATGAGCCAAGTTGATCTTCATGGGAGAAAGGATGGTTACTTATTCGTTTATAACTCCATAGGAAAGCATTGGCTTGATAGTGGCACAGTGGGCACAAGTGGAACCGTGGCATGGCTCAGGCTCAATGCATATGGGGCTTGTAGGGGGATGTGGTATGTTTGAAAAACAAAATACATATTTGTGAGCCAATGTGTTTTTCCTATAAGACAACCACAATTACTTATTTGCATGCATCTATATAGGAATGCATTGAGGTGAGGGCAACCAGTTTGGTGCCACCTTTGGTGACAAATTTAGCTTGGCTCAGGCAATTTACATATCAGAAGTATAGAGGGGGACTTCCTTTGTTAGGATAAATATGAAAATTAGTGAGCCAAGTTGATCTTGATGGGAGAAATGTAGGTTGTTTATTCACCAATAACTCCATATGAATGCATTGGCTTGAGGGTGGCACAGTGGGCACAGGTGTGAACATTGCTTGGCTCAGTGTTAGTCCTTCTGGAGCTTGTAGGAGGATGGATTGTTTTTAAAATGATTGTGATCGAATGTGAATTTCTTATAGGGAAAGTAGGATTACTTTTTAGAATATAACTGCCCGGGATGGCTTGAGGTCAAGGCAACCCATATGGTGCCACAAATTATGATCAGCTCAGACAACTTACAAACAGGTTCTGTAAAGGAGTGCTCCATTGCTTAAATTGTGATGGTGGCAAAGTTGTCCCATGTTTTGGTGGAAAGGTTGCTAGTGTCAGACTTAATACTAATAGACGTAATAGTGTTATGTTTTGTATTTCAAAAACAACATATTCACTGTATGGCAATGCAGAGTCCTATAAAATGGAGTTAATTGAATTATTTACATTTGCATTTTATATAAAATGTTGCCTGCAAATAAAATGCTGGCTGAATAAGATGCTGACTGAATGAGATGCTAGCTTCAATCAGCGAATAAGATGCTAGCCGAATAAGAAGCTAACTTCAGCCTCGTAAAAGACTAGAGGTGGTATGTAGTCTGTGTTTTTAGGTCGCATTTCAAAGGATATTCAGTGGACTATATTTCCAAAAATTATTTTATTTTTGGGAGATGCCAATCATTTCAATGTACGTAGAAAATAGAATAGGAAATTTAAAAATATATTAACAGAGTATTGTTCAGTTGCTTCAGTGGTGAATTACTTTCTGTGTAAACATCGATCAGAGTCTTATTACTTGTGACTGTGATTACTGTCACATTGCGATTTTGGTCCCGAACTGATTGTTGGGCATTTCGTTGGGCTTCTAGTTTTACTAATTGATGTTTTCATGTAATTCGCTGATGTTGTTAATTTATCTTTTCTTTGTTCAGTTGTTCAGACTCAACCAAGGGATATGGTCATTCAACCCTTGCGTGTCGGTTCACAATCTGTGCACCCATTTTTGTTCCTTTTCGAAGAGAGTTCTCTCTGCGTTTGGACTTTTTGTTGTTAAGGTGTCCAAAAGAATCCAATGTAGGTCCTCCACTGTGTGTCGTGCTTCTATGTAGTGTTTACTCATTTTGGTGGTGTTACTTCTACATTTTACATTACTTCTATGCTCACATATCCTCTGTTTTGCTTTGCGACAAGTCATCCCTACGTAGCGCATATTGCATGGGCATGTGATCATATAGATTACATGGGTAATATTACAGTTGGTGTGGCTTCTTACGGTCCATTTAAAGTCTGGCAAAAGTTGAATCACTTTGACTGTTTCCGTTAGATCACAGACGGAACATGAGCCACAAGAGTAATGGCCTGTAATTGGGGGATTGTTCCACAGTTGGGTAGTCTCTATTCTGCAATTCCTTGGGAGGGGGGGGGGATCTGGTATGTACCAGCATGTCTTTGAGGTTGCGTGTTCTTTTGTTGTCAAATCTCGGTTTTGGCCAGGTGAGGGAGGCGGAAGTCAGAATTCTCCAGTTCTTGTTGATTATCTTTTTTACATTGTTAGATGCAATGCTGTAGGTTGTTACACACCCTACAGTGGAGGACCTACATTGGATTATTTTGGAAACCTTAACAACAAAAAGTCCAAACGCAGAGAGAACTCTCTTCGAAAAGGAACTAAGATGGGTGCACAGATTGAGAACCGACACGCAAGGGTTGAATGACCATATCCCTTGGTTGAGTCTGAACAACTGAACAAAGAAAATATAAATGAACAACATCAGCGAATAACATGAAAACATCAATTAGTACAACTAGAAGCCCAACGAAATGCCCAACAATCAGTTCGGGACCAAATTCGCAATGTGACGGTAATCACAGTCACAAGTAGTAAGACTCTGATCGATGTTTACACAGAAAGTAATTAACCACTGAAGCAACTGAACAATACTCTGTAAATATATTTTAAAATTTCCTATTTTATTTTCTACGTACATTGAAATGATTGGCATCTCCCAAAAATAAAATAATTTCTGGAAATGTAGTCCACTGAATATCCTTTGAAATGCGTCCTAAAAAACAGACTAGATACCACCTCTAGTCTTTTTCCGCTTTTAGTCTCTCTTCATTACTATACATACACACACCTGGAAGCTGTAAGCATCACCCGGGCCCAGAGCGGAAGATTCAGCACAAGTTGTGTTGACACGAGGCCGAAGGTAGCAGCTGAAGCACAGAGCGGCGCCAGCAAAACCGTAACGTATTACTTATCGTTCCTAACTAAGTCATCCCTCTATTCAGTAGGCCTCTGGACTCACTGGCAGCCTGTTGAGGCACTGAAAGAAAACACGGAAGGTATGTGTGCTAATGTTACCAAAAAGAAGGGTGGGGGGACCGCTCCATGTGACACTTTTCTTACGGGACACCCTGTATAATTGCACGTTAATCGAGTAAAATACAAAACAAATGCGGTCTAAGTAATTCTCCAGCATTTCCGCTGGTGGCCCGATATTTGACGCACGCATATATATTTTTTCAGTATTGACACATCTTGTCTGAATGTCTTTCAGTTAAATATTTGTACGCTAATTGAACGTAACTTTCTGATTCGTTTTCTTTACCCTACAATTCACACGAAATGCCGGAGTAGTAACTAGATGTACGAGAAGTGAATGAAAACCATTGTTTTTACCAACAACAACCTCACGATAGGAGCATTTCATAGACTCCATCTCCCCCGAACCAGGGACGCATGACTAAGTTATTAACAACAGAGCATGTAGTCTCGGATACCACCCCCGTTTTTAGACTATATCTGGTGATAGACCATCATGCCATTTTAACATTGACAGAGACTCATACAGTTAAGAACAATTTGAATCATTTCACGCACTTTTTCTTCCTAACGGAACAAGAAGAGATATTTTGCCAACACATACCCATGACATATTTAAGAATAACAACACTGTTTGAATTGAGAGAGTGAATTTGTTGCCATAATAAGAGACAAGTGGTCTACCGATGAAGTATTGCCATTTTCTAGGTGCTATCTTATTAGGTATGACATAGTTCAATAAACAGACAGGAAGACTGGATAATCAACCCTCTTCACATGTCTGTGTCCCCTTTTTTACCCATCCCCACCTTCTTGTATTTACAGGTACCATTGGACCTCACCAAGAAGCAGATTAATATATCTCTTTTTTACACCTTTTCCTTGAAAAGAAAAATTCTTTTCAGAGGGACACACACTTAGACTTAGAGACACCCACAGTCTCAAATCACCTCTTCACTTTGGTCCTGAAGAAAGCCCACCTGACCTACATAGGCGACGTAAGGGCTGAAACATGTCGACCACTTTTTAACGACCTTTAGAGTGCGAGAGATCCCTAATCTAATCTCAGGACGCACCACCACAGATTTTTAACCAATATCTCGAATCCAGACTTATTGAATCCATTCCTGGCTGTACGATTATTTTTTAAGAATAGCCACGTGTGACCCCAACAATATCACTGATCACTACTGTTTTAATCAGGGGTACGCCTCCGGGTGGAGGATGCATGATCACTAACCCCATGATGATTCAATCACGTGAATAGAAGGCGGAGAACCAAGATATACAGCCATTCCCATCTTTTACACATGAATGAGGGTTTTTTATTGGGACACGGTAACACACCAACTGCAAACCCAGGTTATGCAGGACAAGTGATCTATTCCCTACATGATTCTTTTGATATACGATCTAATACCCCTCCCACGGCAGCTGGGCTTAGGGTCAGCGGTTTCTTCTTCGCCTTCTTTTTGCAAACCTCCCTCAATCCTCCCTCTGAAACTTTACGCTTCCCCATTGCAGTTCAAGTTGACAACAAAGAAGAAAGGGGAGACTCCGCCAACTGGTAGCCCGTAAAGGGAGACTTTTAGTTATTCAAGAAAGGGTTATCTTAACACAGTAACTTTTTCCTTTGTGTCGATGTCTTGAATATCAGAACATGAACCTCTCTTTGCTCCTGGAATGTTAATTACATAAGTGCAAAATTAGAAGAAGAAGATTTTGTGGAATTTATCCAACATCATGATATACTTCTGTTTCAAGAAACCTGGCAGGCAGAAAACTCTCCACTAGAGGGCTATAAAGAATATACCATTCCAGCAGGGGGCGCTAGGTGGCGAACGAGCGGAGTGGCCGCAGTTCTGTGAGGCTGCCGCTGTCCGGCTGATTATATTTTAATTATCCTGTAGTTATGATCCTCTTCTACATCATCGCACACTGCCCGTGAAAGCCTGTCTTGCGGTGACTCCGGCGTGAATAGCGAATTGCCTGTGGCGTAGCGTTTGCGGTACAGGTGACAGCTGAAAGTCTGCCTGCAGTGCGACATTGGAGCCTGTGTGGAACGCGGAGCAGGGAGCAGCAATAACTGGAGTGCAGTGGTCCCCACGTGGTTGGTAGGCTGCGCGGAGGGGAGAGAGGCTTCACCCGCGCGCGGGGGATGCGGTGTTGAGAAGATACAACTATGATTGCCCCAGGACTCTGAGCAGTTATACCGCAGTGCCACTGATGCGAGAGAGACGATGCATAGGAGTGCTGTCCCTGTACTGATGCGGAGAGAAGCACGGGACACGGGTGGCGGCCATTTGGGAATCATCCGAGACCGGCCTGGGACCCAGATCAGAGAGAGGTGACGGCGAGCGATATCAGGCAAGGCGGAGGAGGTGGGATTGCGGGACTTTGCCTTACATGCTGCGGAGTGAGAGGGCCCTATGACGGTTGGCAGCATTTCTAAGGCGCTACGCTCAAGAGGTGGAGCGGACACTGAGGCGGCAGGCGGGCGCTACGTGAGAGTCGCGTTGCCAGTGCGACGATCAGGCCGCGTGGTTAGGCGTGGAGACTGCAGCGTATCTGAGACCTGGCAGTGGCAGGAGTGAGAGCTGGATGCCCGGACCTGCTTGGTGTTGTCCCTAGGACAGGTTGTGGATACCTAACAACGGTTCTGCTCCGAGGATACCGTTCAGATAAAGGATTGTACACAGAACCGGTCAAGGTCGAAGATTGAATCGGGAGCAGCATACGATCTCTGATTCACGGCCAACAAGCTAGACAATGTATGGGCTGCAGTGGATACGCATCGATCTGGTTGCTACAGGATGTAAGGTGGGAAAGGGAAAAGATCTTAATCATTGGGTGTGGCTCACCTCCTTTTGGAACTGTGGGAAGTGCAGGTAACAAAACGCTGTAACGTGGGCCTATGTTGGTGAAGCCCTTACAGAAACGTTGATTGATAAAGGGGGCTTAAACACCGCAAGTGAAGGCCCTACTTTGACGGAGCCCTGGGGCAGCTGCAGCTAATAATAATGGAAACAGGAGGTCACCGGTGGAGGCTGTGATATAAATTACGTACATCCTTCAACTGAACTTTATGCAGAACTGTCGACCTGCCACATAACTGCAGCGGCCGATGAGAGATCTTGTCTTAGAGATTGGTAGACTATTTAAATATAAAGCTGTGAGAAACTGCTGCCATTCATAATTGCGGATTGATACTAAGACACGTCTGGGTACTAGCCGGCCTGGTGTGCGCGGGGCAACATGGGCCGACTAGATTCCCGCCAACCGCGCCTCACCTTTGAGGCTTAAAAAAACCCTCCTAGAAAAGCACTGGTGGAGGAAGAGACTGGTGCACCGGAGGCGATGACTGATGGGAATCCCGGCTCCACCAATGATTTGCACACTATAATCACTGAAATGAGGCAAGGCTTTGTGACCATTGTGGGAAAAGTGGATATGCTCACAAATCGTATGGATAACATTGCGCGCAAGCTGGAACACCATGACACGCGGCTCAAAGAAGCAGAGCAGAGGATATCAGAGTCGGAAGACGTTACTGAACAATTGAAAACAGGGGTGACCCAAATGGATAAGCTCATGAGAATCATTGGCGCTAAGAACGAAGATATTGAAGCTCGCAGTCGCCGCAATAACGTTCGTATTTTAGGAGTGCCCGAGAGCACCTATACGGGGCGGCTGGAGCGGTAAATGGTCAAAATATCGATTCCAAAATATAGACAAACCTAAATATCGAGTCCAAAGTATAGAATGGACAAAATATCGAATAGACAGAATATAGACATCAAAAATATCGTTTTGAATGTAAGTAATGTAATATCGATTTTAAAGATATAGACAGTCAAAATATCGAAGTACATAATACCGTTTATTAAAAATATCGAATTTTTAATAATATCGAATTTCTTTAGGTGTTTTTTATGTTAGTATATGTGTGAAAAGTGTATATATTTTTGTAATTTATTTTAAGTAATTAATTTTGTTATTTAATTATTGTGTAATTTAATTCTGTAGCGGGTTGTGGGTTTATAGGAGAATAGATTGGGAAGTAATTTAATTATAATTAATTAAATATGTTAATTAATTGGTATTTAGAATAAATTGTTAATTAATTTTTAATTTGTAATAATTAATTCTTAATTGATAATTATTTTTATTAATTGATTAATTGATAATTATGTGAATTAAATTTATTTATTTTCTGTAGCAGGTTGTCGGTTTATAGGGGAATAGGGTGGGAAGTAATTTAATTATAATTAATTAAATATGTTAATTAATTGGTATTTATTTTGATTAAATTGTTAATTAATTTTGATTGGTAATTAATTAATTCTTAAATGATTATTGTTTAATTGATTAATTGATAATTATATGAATAATAATTTATTTTCTGTAGCGGGTTGTGGGTTTATAAGGGAATAGGGTGGGAAGTAATTTAATTATAATTAAATATGTTAATTAATTTATTGGTATTTATTTTGAACAAATTGTTAATTAACTTTTAATTAATAATTAATTCTTAATTGATAATTAATGTTTATTAATTGATTAATTGATAATTAATGTTTATTAATTGATTAATTGATAATTATGTGAATTATATTAATTTATTTTCACTAGAGTGGGAATAGTAACATTTACCCCTATGCTATCCAACGCTTTCCCTACTGTTGCACTCTCTGGACTAGGAATAGTAATTTTTACCCCTACGCTATCCAACGCTTTCCCTACTGTTGCACTCTCTGAAGTGGGAATAGTAATTTTTACCCCTGCGCTATCCAACGCTTTCCCTACTGTTGCACTCTCTGGAGTGGGAATAGTAAATTTTACCCCTACGCTATCCAACGTTTTCCCTACTGTTGCACTCTCTGGAGTGGGAATAGTAATTTTTACCCCTACGCTATCCAACGCTTTCCCTACTGTTGCACTCTGGAGTGGGAATAGTAATGTTTACCCCTATGCTATCCAACGCTTTCCCTACTGTTGCACTCTCTGGAGTGGGAAAAGTAATTTTTACCCTTACGCTATCCAATGCTTTCCCTACTGTTGCACTCTCTGGAGTGGGAATAGTAATTTTTACCCCTACGCTATCCAACGCTTTCCCTACTGTTGCACTCTCTGGAGTGGGAATAGTAATTTCTACCCCTACGCTATCCAATGCTTTCCCTACTGTTGCTCTCTCTGGAGTGGGAATAGTAATTTTGACCCCTACGCTATCCAACGCTTTCCCTACTGTTGCACTCTCTGGAGTGGTAATAGTAAATTTTACCCCTACGCTATCCAACGCTTTCCCTACTGTTGCACTCTCTGGAGTAGGAATAGTAATTTTTACCCCTACGCTATCCAACGCTTTCCCTACTGTTGCACTCTCTGGAGTGGGAATAGTAATTTTTACCCCTACGCTATCCAACGCTTTCCCTACTGTTGCACTCTCTGGAGTGGGAATAGTAATTTTTACACCTACGCTATCCAACGCTTTCCCTACTGTTGCACTCTCAGGAGTGGGAATAGTAATTTTTACCCCTACGCTATCCAACGCTTTCCCTACTGTTGCACTCTCTGGAGTGGGAATAGTAATTTTTAATAATATTATGTTAATATATATATATGTTTTAACAGATATGATTATATATTTTTCTATAAGTTAAATTAGTTATTTAATAATTTTAAGGTAATTTAAGTATTTTTAAGAATATTTTAGCTATTTATTTTTAATACTTTTTTAATTTTACATTACTTTTAAGAAATTCGATATTTTTACAATGTATATATATATAAACGATATTTTGGGTTCGATATTTTGGTACTTATCTGTTTGTAGATAGGAATTCGATATTTTGTCTGTCAATATTTTGGAATCTATATTTTAGGTAGTCTATATTTTGTCCCTCGATATTTAGTCAGTGATCCGGCTGGAGCAATATTGGGAAAAGATGCTGTCGGCGGTCACTGAGGAGAGAGCGCTCTCTGCCCAATTCATAGGGGAGAGGGCGCACAGATCGCTTGGGCCACAGCCACCTCCAGGAGCACAACCTCGTCCTATCATCGCGCAACTTCTAAATTATCGTGACCAGGACTCGGTCTTGAGGATAGCAAGAGAGAAAAAACAACTCAACTATGAGGGAGTGTCCTTTACCATATTCCCCGACTTCACGGTACGTGTGCAGGAGGAGAGGAGAAAGTTCAACGCAGTGAAACAGAAGCTGAGGCTGGAACAAGTTGACTATGCTTTACTATACCCGGAGCAAATTCATCCTCAATGTTTTGCTAAATGGCAAACATCGCCAATTTACCTCTGACATTACTGAACATTCTTGGAGCATTCATATTGACGAGACATACAATTTCAGAACTGAACAGACAACATCCAGCACTGGGACAACACAAATGAGACTAAAAGGTGTTCCAGTCTGGAGAAAGTATCGGAGGCTAGCAGTCAGAGTAAGGAAAAATGGTCATCGGTGGACGCATCAGTCACAGATTTAAAGTCTACCGAAATCAGAGCAGAACAGAAAGACAGCTGCATTCTTATCAGGCATGCGCAAAGAGTAGAACCTGTACAGATAACACAACAGCAGATTAAGCATACAATAAAACATTTGAGATCGGACGGGGCACCCGGCTCCAACGGCCTACCGAATGCACTGTTCAGGTACAACCCCGAGTTTTGGTCCTGCTACCTAACCCCTCTGTTCTCCAATAGTTTAGAGACTGGAAACATTCCTGACTCCTGGAGGGGCAGCATCTTTCAACCCATTCATAAGTCAGGAACACGCTCAGACCCCAGCAATTACAGACTGATAGCCCTTATAGATGTAGAGGGAAATATCTACGCAACAAACCTATTGGCAGATTTGGAGAAATGGGTAAGCTGCTAAAATCTAATCCCGAAAACACAGACGGCGTTCAGAGGGGACTTTAACAAATATTTCAGCAATTACCCTCTTAGCAAACAAAGTGATTGCCAATTCAAACATCCTCTACACATGTTTCGTAGATCTTAAAGCAGCCTTTGATAAAGTGTCAAGAGCCAAGCTATGGGCTAAAAAGAAAGCTTGGGGAATCCCCTCCAAATTATTAGAAGCAATCATCAACCTATATTCACAAACCTGGGTTCAGATAAAAAAAGGGGATGGCCGGAGTTTAACTAAGAAATTTCCAACAAAAAATGGGTGAAAGCAAGGATGCGTTCTGGCGCCGTGTCTTTTTAACATCTACACGGCTGATTTAGAAAGCAATCTTAGTCTCATTCATGGAGATCCACCCAAATTGGGAAAGACACAAATAGCAAGTCTGCAATATGCGGACGACATCGTGTTACTCTCTCAAACCCTACTTGGTCTACAGCGCCTGATCTTTCAACTAGCAATATACATTTCATAAGAACAACTGATAATCAATTTAAAAAAATCTAATGTTTTATGTTTTTCCAGCACTCATAAAAAATGCCCCAAATTCACCTAGAGGATAAACTCTAGTATTTTATCGCAGGTAGAAGTATATAAATATCTGGGGGTTCTTTTAGATCGCCATTTAAGTTTCAAACAACACCTAGAACAGGCCAACATAAAAACCAAACAATTATGCTTTGCTTTTAAAACTTTACAGAAAAGCCTAAGTGGCAGCTCAACAAACCATCTCCTAAAGGTAGTGGCTGCAAAATGTTTGCCAGCAATAATATATGGCTCAGAAATGCTGAATACTAAGGACGCCCAAATGCTAAATCTAGCTCAGTCGAGACTGTATAACAAACTGTTTTCAATCCCACGACACATCTCTCAGGTGCAGATACGCCTGGAATATGGATTAACAAATCAGACGCAGGCCAGACAAGGTGTCCTGGCCAAATATTACTGGCGTATGAGGGCTGCGGAAGACAACACGCTTGCCCACCACTGCTGGGAGGACGTAGAAATACAATCAACGAACAAAAACTCGAGATGGCAAATTTTAAAACAAGCGCTTAAAACGCTAAATCTGGAGGAAGCCTGGCAAACACCCATGTCATACCCTGTTTTTAAAAGAATCACAAACAAATCAATAAAAAGATTATCGTTTCAATCCGATAAAACCATATTTGCCGGTAAAAGTCATGCATGGTTGGTGATTTCATCCTATAAGGATATGAAACCACGACCCTATCTGCAAGAATGATTCAGAGACCACTACAAGCGGAAATTGACCCTACTGAGATTGGGTTCGTTTTCCAACAAAGATCTCACCTCAAAAAGACTACAGACCTTGCCATCCCTGGACTTCCGCCTCTGTGGCAACGGAGCAGAGTCACTGCTACACCTATTATGCATCTGTCTGGCACTACATAACCTAAGGACGTCATTTTTAAGGCCAATCCTAAGAGAAACTCAAATCCGGACTTGCAAGCGGGCGTCATAAAATGCCTCAGCGGTTCTTCAGTTCAACTGTCTTGTAACACCATCAATTTTTTGTCCCGAGCAGCACAAGACCTAGAAAAGAAATAAACAGCACAAAACGTTGGAAAGAATGGAACACCAAAATAAGAATTTGGCAGTAGGGTATAAAGTAGCCGCCCTAACTCTTTTTCAGACCTGTTTCTGTACTTCCTTTTCCTCTAAAGCCCCTTCATATGACAAGCCCTAGGCACAAACATGATCTTACCTGTAACTGTTCCAGGATATGAAACTATAGTGACTTAAAAAAATGGACAGAAAATTATGCATAACAGTTTGAACTTTGCTCCCTCTCTATTTTCTGTTGGCATTAACACTTTAATTTCAACAGAAAGCATGGACATGTTTATATTGCTGTTATGATAATCTGCTGCTCTTTGGTTCCATCCCATACGAGGGATACGATTATTAAAAATGTTTTAATGTCATTTTTATCTGTATCTGAATTGTGACGTCTTCATCATGGTGGTATGTTCCACTCGTTTTATGATTTTAACAGATCAAATAAAAGTATTTTACTACTCTCAGACAAGATGTCAGGGGGTGGCCCAGCCCAGCCTCTTCTGGACTATGGCGGGCATGAATAAGCCACCCTTGGCCAGGGCTTTGCCTGGGCACGCTCTGCACAGCGGGGTATCACTGGCAGCTTTAGCACCTCCAGGCGTTGGAAGAGTGATGCGGCCGAACGTGGCCAAGCACAATGGAGCCTGGGGGCTGTCGTCCCTTGCCAGGCTCATCAGAAGGGTGTCCTACGCAGCGGGCCTCACTGGAAGCTTTAGCGCCTCCAGGTGCTGGAAGTGTGACACAGCAGAGCACGATGGAGCTTAGGGGCTGTGGTCCCTTGCCCGGCTCGTCAGAAGGGAGCCTCGCACAGTGGGGCCTCACTGGCAGCTTTAGCGCCTCTAGGTGCGGGAAGAGTGGTGCGGCAGAACGCAGCCAAGTGCGATTGAGCCTGGGGGCCATGCTTCCTTGCCCTGCTCTTCAGAAGGGAGTCCCCATTGTGGAATATTTAGTTGGACATGAGCAACATTAGTCCCGACCCCCCAGTTCCTGGTTGTTACCCTGTTTCTGATGTAGCTGGTCATGTTCAGCACTATCCTGTCCCTGGACTCCAACCACCTACTCCTCACAGGTGACTGTGGACACATGTTTCACCAAGGTATCCAGCTCCTCCTGTGATGCTGGACTCCCACCTCCGGTCTGCAGTGCTGTCTGACGATTGTTGGACAGTTTCTGCTTGGTCTTGCGCTTACCATCATGCCAGCAATTCTTGCAGTCGGTCACTGTCCTCTTGACCTCTGCTACTGCATTCACCTTGGCTACGATGGACAGCCATATTGCATTATTGGTCCTTAATGACACGGTGGAGCTGACAAAGAGCTGCTGTTGTTTGCCTGTCACCTAGGCAATCAAAATCTCATTTTCCTGCTGGCTGAACCTGGTTTTTCTCTTCCCCTGGTCCTCCTGGCTGTTAGGGGGTAGGGGGTTGTTGCCTCTTGCAGTACTGGTTCCAGGATGCTCCATGTTGCTTCCAAGGTAGTACATTTTTTGTGTTTAGTTTTTTTTGGTGCTTTTTGTAGTTTATTTTTCCTGCGATTAACGTGCATTTTCTGGACGCTGACTGGCCAGCCATCACTTTTTTCACATTAGCGGCAATATTTTTATTGCTGTACCGTTGGTCTTAACATCAAAAATTCCCGCTGCAAAGAAAAAATATTGCCATGTAGCGACGTATTGTAATTACGTCTGTACCTTGGCGAAAGTTTTCAGCGGTACGCAGCGGTAAGTAAATTGCAGCTAACTAACACTAGAGTTAGTTAGCGGCAATTTCTTGTACATATACCCCACTGTATTTTCATAGTTTGAAAAAGAGGACCCACACATACCAGAAGCAAAAAAGTCAGCTCTACAGCATACCTAACCAGAAGGACCTGAGTAAGCTGGTTATTAACAAAAATCTGAGATTTTTTTATTGTTTTTCCGTGTTTGGGCCAAATCCCCATAACTTTGGGCTTGTGGTCATTTGTCCATTGCACAGGCATGGTGTTAAAGAGAAAAGTCTATGTTCAGCACCGAGATACTCCTCCTGGGGTGACTGGTGCGTGATATTAAATCATATTAGCATAACATAACCTAAGCCTATTGCTTTATGTTCACAAATAAATTGCCTAGATGCAAAACATGAGTACAGAGAACTGTAACCAAGATGAACTTAAGCTGGGTAGAATCTAGGTTTAAACTGAAGTACATGTATATAGGAATCCAAACTCTGAATCAACAAGGCTAGCGGTAGAGAATAAAGATTGTAAAGTTAGGCTTCCTAGATATATACCAGACTGCCAACTTAGATCAGATTTTGCTCTCTAAATTTAGGCAGATAAACCATAACAGTGCAAAGCCCTTGCCATAAGCATTTGAGAACGTGTGCACCATCATAGCATTTGACAAAGTACTGCAAATAAAGATTTACTTGTTTGTATTGCACATATGTTTGGCAATCACTTTCCTGTTTCGCATCAAGAACTAGTTTTGATGGAAATCATACTTGTTATAAAATACAACTGAACAGATATCGTAAAGAGTAAGGCAGTGGAGGCAATAACAGAGAATGTATGGGCATATGCATGAGCAGAGGAGACATGAACAAAGGAGGCGTCTATAAACAGCCATGATTGGAGGGTTTGCATAGGAGTATTGGCAGTGTGCAGACACGAGGAAAGAAGGGATGAGAAAAAAGGAAGATGTATGGTCACAGGCAGGGGCGCAACTAGGTCTTATTTTCGGGGGGGGGCTAACATGGCAGATGAAGGGGCGTGGCTAATGTTAATCAATGGGGCGGAGCTAAAATGGCAGATAATCAGGATCGGTTAATGCTCAGGTCAAGCTGAGAAAAAAATGTGGTGAATTCTGCATTTGAAACTGGACAACAATTAAAGCACACATTTTTGTTAGTTTGATGCATTGCCCCCCAAAACCCATACTCACCCTGAATCTTAAAATTACCCCAGGCACACCAAAACACATACCCACGCTGAACCCTAAAATTAACCCCCTCACACCCTAAAACCCATACCCGCCCTGAAATCTATAATTACCCATGGCACCCCAAAACCCATAACCACCCTGATCCCTAAAATTATCCCCCCCTGGCACCCCAAAACCCATACCCACCCCACACCCTAAAATTACCCCCTGGCAGCCCAAAACCCATTACCACCCTGAACCCTAAAATCACCCCCCTGGAGCCCCAAAACCCATACCCGCCCTGAACCGTAAATTCTCCCCTTGCCCCCCAAAACCCAAACCCACCCTGAACCTTAAAATTACCCCAGGCACCCCAAAACCCATACCCATGCTGAACCATAAATTCCCCCCCAGCACCCCATAACCCATACCCTCCCTGAACCATAAATTCCCCCCTGGCACACCATAACCCATACCCACCCTGAACCCTAAAATTGCCCCCTGACACCCCAAAACCCACACCTGCCTTGAACCCTAAAATTACCCCTGGCACACCAAAACACATACCCACGCTGAACCATAAAATGTCCCCTGGCACCCCATACCCACCCTGAACCCTAAAATAGCCCCCTGACATCCCAAAACCCACACCTGCCTTGAACCCTAAAATTACCCCTGGCACACCAAAACACATACCCACCCTGAACCCTAAAATGTCCCCTGGCACCCCATAACCCATACCCACCCTGAACCCTAAAATAGCCCCCTGACATCCCAAAACCCACACCTGCCCTAAACCCTAAAATTACCCCTGGCACTATAAAACATATACCCACGCTGAACCCTAAAATGAATCCCATGGCACCCCATAACCCACACCCACCCTGAACCATAAATTCCCCCCTGGCACCCCATAACCCATACCCACCCTGAACCCTAGAATTGCCCCCTGACACCCCAAAACCCACACCTGCCCGGAACCCTAAAATAACCCCTGGCACACCAAAACACATACCCACCCTGAACCCTAAAATATCCCTTGGCACCCCATAACCCATACCCACCCTGATCCCTAAAATAGGCCCCTGACATCCCAAAACCCACACCTGCCCTAAACCCTAAAATTACCCCTGGCACTATAAAACACCCACGCTGAACACTAAAATTAATCCCATTGCACCCCAAAACCCACACCCACCCTGAACCTTAAAATTACCCCTGGCACCCCAAAACCCATACCCATGCTGAACCATAAATTCCACCCGGCACCCCATAACCCATACCCACCCTGAACCATAAATTCCCCCTGGCACCCCATAACCCATACCCACCCTGAACCCTAAAATTGTCCCCTGACACCCCAAAACCCACACCTGCCTTGAACCCTAAAATTACCCCTGGCACACCAAAACACATACCCACCCTGAACCCTAAAATGTCCCCTGGCACCCCATAACCCATACCCACCCTGAACCCTAAAATAGTCCCCTGACATCCCAAAACCCACACCTGCCCTAAACCCTAAAATTACCCCTGGCACTATAAAACACATACCCACGCTGAACCCTAAAATTAATCCCATGGCACCCCAAAACCCACACCCACCCTGAACCTTAAATTACCCCTGGCATCCCAAACCCCATACCCATGCTGAACCATAAATTCCCCCCGGCACCCCATAACTCATACCCACCCTGAACCATAAATCCCCCCCTGGCACCCCATAACCCATACCCACCCTGAACCCTAAAATTGCCCCCTGACACCCCAAAACCCACACCTGCCCTGAACCCTAAAATTACCCCTGGCACACCAAAACACATACCCACCCTGAACCCTAAAATGTCCCCTGGCACCCCATAACCCATACCCACCCTGAACCCTAAAATAGCCCCCCGACATCCCTAAACCCTAAAATTACCCCTGGCACTATAAAACACATACCCACGCTGAACCCTAAAATGAATCCCATGGCACCCCAAAACCCACACCGACCCTAAACCCTAAAATTACCCCTGGCACTATAAAACACATACCCACGCTGAACCCTAAAATGAATCCCATGGCACCCCAAAACCCACACCCACCCTGAACCTTAAAATTACCCCTGGCACCCCAAAACCCATACCCATGCTGAACCATAAATTCCCCCCGGCACCCCATAACCCATACCCACCCTGAACCCTAAAATTGCCCCCTGACACCCCAAAACACATACCCACGCTGAACCCTAAAATGTCCCCTGGCACCACAAAACCCATACCTACCCTGAACCCTAAAATTGCCCCCTGGAACCCCAAAACCTATACCCGCTAAGAGCCCTAAAATTACCCCCTGGCACCCCAATCCGTAACCCACCCTGAACCATAAAATTACTCACTGGCACCCTAAAACCCACACCCACCCTGAACTCTAAAAGTACCCACTAGCACCCCGAAAAAAAATGAACACTACAAACGTACACTACATTTGCATATTTGGAGGGGACTGTCCTCTTTGACGTTTCCATGTATGTAAGTCAAGAACAACATTCACAGTAACCTAGATATGCAGGCAGTAGGTAATGCTGTGCTGAAAAATGCATTAAAGTTACTGGAACTTACATAAAAAACTGCTGCCTGCTCCTCTGATACTATACTGTGGAGTCTGACTGATCAGCAGCACTGTGTCCTGGCATCCAGCCCCTCCCGAAGGTCTCAGAGTAGATAGATGTGGGTCAAATTTCACCTGGATTCTCCTTGCCTGGGGCTCCTCTGCTTCTTCCCTGGTGCCCTTGGAATGCGAAAATAGAAAGATCCATGGCACTGTTCACCATTTATCTGGTGAGCAGCGCCTTGGATGTGAATTCCATCCAAGTACACAGACAACAGGGGCAAAGGGATGGCAGTGCAGGTGAGGCTTTTCCATTGTAAATTAATTTCTGCTGGCGTCATAGCCCAGGGTTTGCTGTCTGTGCACTTGTATGGAATACACATCTATACAAGTGCACAGACAGCACACCCTGGGCTAAGATGCCAGCAGAAATTCCTTTACAAAGGAAAAGCATCACCTTAACTGGCCATGCCTTCCCCCTGCTGTGCACATCTTCACACCCCATGCTCGCAACCCATCAAGTGCTTAGGTGAAATCCCTGCCTTCAGACAAGGATTTCACCTCAGCGGCGCCACTCTAAAGGAAAACAAGAGGTGGGGGCAGGGGGGTTCACTCACTGAAACTGTTCAGAGGCTGGCTGTCTGGCTCGGGCTGCTGGGCCTCTCAGAAAGCATAATAAAAATCACATTCTCTGATCGGATGCGCAGCCTTCTGGCATCATTTCAGTGCGTGTCATCTTAGCCTGGGCAGAGGAGGCGACGGGGGGGGGGGGGGCTGAAGCCCGGTGAGCCCAATGGGTGTTGCGCGCCTGATCACAGGATGTGAGGAGGTGATGAGCAAGTTACTTACCTTCGGTAACGCATTATCCGGTAGAGACAATATCTAGCTGCAGATTCCTTACCTTTGAATTCCCCAGGCGTCAGGCTGGATCTGAAAACTTTTTCTTGAATAATACCTTTTGCGTGCCCCGTTGGGTGGCGGTTATGACATCACGGTCACCTGTATGGCCGCCACCCAAGCATATGAACGTCAGTACTTTTCATTTTTCCACGCCAGAAGCACAGAGACATGAAGAGACTGACGGAAACGTGTGCCATAATTGGCTCTGAAAAAGTGAGTATCCCAAGCCCTAACAAAATCAGTCTGCAAAGCGGTGAGGCGTGGATGTGTCTGTAAGGAATCTGCAGCTAGATATTGTCTCTACCAGATAATGCGTTACCGAAGGTAAGTAACTTGTTCATCTGATAGAGACTTCTAGCTGCAGATGCCTTACCTTTGATTTAGAAACCCAAGCCATACCCTCCTGGCTGTGGGCTGCGAACTGATTCCTCACACTAAAAAGACCTTCAGGATAGAAGTGGTAAAATGCCTGTCTCTGCGGACCTGACTGTCCAGGCAGTGGTGCTTGCCAAACATGTACAAAGATGCGCACGCTGCTGCCTGACAGATGTCCAGGACTGGGACACCCCAAGCCAAGGCTGTATTCGCAGCTTTTCCCCTGGTGGAATGGGCTCTTAATCCCTCAGAGGGCCGCTTCTTGGTGGAATGGTCCTTTCCTGCACTACCAGACCCCTCTGAGCTCACATATGCCCGACACAAAGAGTTGGTTGTCCACCTGAAACTCTTTTGTGTGGTCAAGGTAGAACAACAACGCTCTTTTTGGGTCCAGGTGATGGAGAAGCTCTCTTGCTTAGAGGGATGCAGGGGAGCAAAGAAGGTGGGCAGCATGGTAGATTGAAGCACCACTTTATCTGGAAAAGACATCACGTAGGGAGGGGTACAAGATTAACCCAAGAAAAACGCCTGCGCCGGCGGCCACGCATGCGCATTTCGATGAGAGTAGTCGGCGCAAAATAGAAGAGGGAGCCCCGGACGCCGCGGACCAGGTAAGTGCTTTATGTACTTTTATTGTACTCGTTACTTAAAATGATGTATGTAGAAGAGGGCGGGAGGGAGGCGGGTGGCGCGTAGTGTGGCTATGCGAAGCGCGTGAGCGGGCGTAGCATCATGCCCACTTTATGTAGCTTCGCGTAGCCCCACTACGCATACTAAGCACAGGGTTAATTTAATTCACTAGCCCAGTAGTCTGCCAATAGGCCTTTTTCAGCCAGTAGGCCCAGAGCTACTCATGTGTGCATGAAACAACTGTTTCTGTCTGTTGAATTTAAACCTCGTTTAGGGCATGGATGGTGTTGGATTGAATTGCAAAATGTGTTTGTTTAGGGGTATTGCATTTTTTTCATGTGTGTTAAATAAATGCCTTTGTTGGATGTGTGTGGGTGTGGTTGTGTAACTTGCAAACCTTTTTTAGATTTGTGGATTTTTGTTTTTGTATTGTTGCATTAAAGCTGTGTTGTTTAGCATGCCTCCTTTGTCTGACCATATAGGCCTTCTTCCGTTCGTTGTTTTACAGGCCTCCTGCTTGTTGCTGTGTGAGTGACCATGTGGCTGGTGGCCATTTTGAAAAAGAATTGTGGCGGTAGATAGTGTGCTGCTTTTGCCATAGGCCTGCATGTCTTTTCTTTGTTCCTCTTGGCTTACTACTTCCATCCCCGTTGCCAGCGGCAGCTTCCTGAATGATGCTGCATTCCACGTGATTCACAATCATATTCACAAATCACAATGCCAAACAGGTTCCATTACATTTCTATTTTTGTTTTTGTTCTTCTTCTTTCCTATCCTTCATAAGTGTACAGAGTGCACCATGAAAGCCCTTGTTGTCAAAGAGTCACAAATGGCTACATTGTTGTTATATTTTTTTAATAACTAAACTGAGTTAATACAATTTATTAATATTAAATAACACTAACAAGTGTGACCATACACTAAGATATATATTATTTTGTTTGTACAGTAATAAATTGAACCAAAGCAATAAATGCCACGTTCACTGATGTTCTTCTTGCTTCTTTGCGTTTAGCTGCACAAAAGAGGAGAAGGCGTCATCACCCATTGTACTGCCAGACAGAAGTCCTGCTCCGAAAGAGGTCAAGTGATCTGTGACCACAGATATCTCTTCAACTTGTGTCACTGCGTGCTGCTAACATCTGAAGAAGATGGCCCCAAAGAAAGGTACTAGGTCCTCCACTACCAAGAAAGTTACCAGTGAGAAAAAGAGGAAGTGCCACTTACCACTTCAGGTGTGCCGACCAAGATAAACCAAAAATTGCGCCTGCAGCAGCGGTGTCTGGGATGAAGCTGGGAGCAGCAATACCGCATCAGTGGGCCCACCTCACCAACCTAGGCCCAAGCCCATGTCAGTTGCAGAGGCAGCCAGCATCATCACGACAACACCAACGAGCAGCGATGTTGAAATTGGCTTATCGTTTTTGCAAAGTAGTACCCAATCAACGCAGGAAACTCAGATAAGTGGACAACAACATTAACCACTGCCAACAATAGTAGTTGTTCCTCCCGAAGTAGGGGCAGTTCAGGAAATCGAGCTTCCTGCAGAGGAAGAAGAGTAAGCCAGTCTTTAGGAAGATCCATTGTCTTCCAGATCCCCAGCAAGGAAAAGGGGGGTTAGTCCATTGAGTTCTTCTGCAAGCCCCCCTTCTGATGATCTAGATGCCACTTGGAAGCCACCACCTCAGTCTGAGAGTGAGAGACGCCACGAGACAAGGCTAGGGAAAACAATTACAGTCACACAATCCGAATTGGTTAGTTACACTTAATAAGGGACCTTTTAAGTGTGGGAATTGCAGTCTATGTAGGTTGAGTAAACATGGGATACGTTCTTTTAGTTATAATGGCTCCAAGACGTTCCAAATCGCCTCCCATATAGACTGTAATACCACTTATGTGGTATATGTTGTTATCTGTAGATGTGAGAAAGTGTACATTGGTAGTACAATCAGGAAACTCAAGGAACGTATTGCCGAACACTTCAGGGCTCGGAAGAATAGGGACATTAGATATCCAATAGCACTACATGCACTTGAGTGTACAGCACAAGGTGAAAATTTGTGGTTCACCTTCCACAGTGTTGAGAACGTTCTACCAGATGCCAGAGGAGGTAATCGAGAGTTAAGATTAAGGAAGAAGGAGGCCCGTTGGATACTGCAACTGCATGGAGTCGATAGGGGACTCAATATTGACCACGAGTTGCAGTATTCCTGGGAAACTAGTTACCTAATCTCACTGAATCTTATCTTAACTGCAACTAAGTAGGTACTAAAACTTCCCGTTTGAGAAACCACTAAATGAGTATTCTGAAAAGCCCAGCTGATTGTGATTTTTTTGTGCTTTGCTAGAGATATGCATTAATACAGATAATTTTGTTTAGAATTGTTTTTTATGTTCATCCTCATGTAAGAGACTAATTAAGAGTTTTTTGTAAAGGGATCTTGACATAATAGGTCTGGCATCCTTACCCATAACGACTTGAGAACAGCCAATGTAACTCTATAGTTTATAGATACTGATGCATTGTACAATTTTAGGCTTTTGATACTGATATATGAAGTTTTAAACTTGCTATTAATTTGAAACTATGGTAGACTAATATGAGATTAAGCCTATGGATATGTGGTTATACATATGAAAAATTAAGAAAACATATTGTATATGCTGTTTGTACGGATTCAAGACTTAAATAGGGATTATTGTCAAGGTTATATTTATCATCTGCTATTTTTGAAGATGCTAATGATCTCTAATGCGTTACATCTATTTATTCTGTTAAGTTGCCTTTCAAAACTTTGTGAATTTTATTTATGAATGCTCATGGTAACCGGAACAGAAATTCTTTTGAATCACTGCTGTCACAACGGTAAGATTATTTTTTATATGTAATTATACTTTCTTTTTCTTTTTCTTTTCTTCTTTTTTCCGTTTATTATTATTTATATGTGGCAATTCATCTGAAAACACATGTGCTAGATATGTCGGATTTAGTATACAGAAGGTTTATTTGCCCACTAATGAACTTGGGAAACACAACCTCCATTGTATTGCAGTCTTAGATCGATATAATATGCTCAGGACACCTCCCCAAAATGGTAAATCACCGAGGACTGGTTATGAGGCACTCGTCTCACCCGACGTTGCTTAGTGTAATTTAAAACTTGTTGACGGTGTGCCATATACGTTTTAATTATTATTCAAATCGAGTTACCTTATTGTCATTAATATTTGGGGTTTAATTTTAGAAGCGAAATATATTTATTGGTTCTTGTTTAGACTCAATATACCAATGCTTGTTTCAGATTTTAAACAAATTATGGCAGTACAGAGTTAGGAATTTCTTACACCGAGCTCTTGCGAGTTTCTCCAACACAAAAACACGGGACTGGTAGGTGTTGTTAACTGATCACATTAGACTCTTTGAACACCATTCAAAGATGGCATACGTAAATTGTCGGGCAATATGTCCTTCTTTATTCTTGCTGATCCGGTGAGTATTTTAAGCCTTAACAAACATGGCGGCGGTGCAAGACGCCACTTAACTGAGACTGCCGTTACGATATATGCTGTGAGGACTGGTAAGGCGCATTTTATGTTATAACTACCAGCGTAATCAATCTTGTGGCAAATACTTGCAGGCTACTTCTTAATAACTATTGTGTGTTTTGTTCGTTTATACCTTGTGACACAACACACCGCAATGCAACAAATGGTATATGATACTAGTACGTTTATTGTACGAAGTTTGTGGCATATGTCATCACGATGAATAATTAGTTTCAGCCTTCTTTTTGTTTTTGCTATTTGTATATTATTCAACAGCGTTGTCCCTACATGAGCATTGAAATTTTGCTGACTTACCATGCGACATTTAAACATTTCGTCGTAACATAATAGATAATTGGAATAGAACTTTATGAATTGTTTAATCCATGCAGATAATGCCTTATAAGATTTTTATGTGAGTTTGGGAACCTTATTGAGATGTTCATATCTAATATTTATATTGATATGCTAATTAGGTGTTGCCTCTCGTTTTGTGGGTTTTTCTAGCGTCCTTAGAATGCCTCTGATATGAGGATGTAAGATGCTGTTATGGAATAGAGAGGTTGCTGTTACTTCCCTATATAAGGTGCCGTGGCTTTTAGAGAGATACATTTTTAATGCACCAATAGCACCCATAGCACATAAGAAACATATTAAGTGAAAGTGCTTTATTTCAGGTTTATTGATACACGACGGACTATTGGTACGGACTGTTGAAAGAGGACTAATATTCATGTTCGGTTTTGGAATAGGATACAAGTGAGTTACATGCATTCGCACTGAAATAGATAGGTTTGGGAGCTTGATATACAGGTTATAATGATTTGAATGTGTGTTGTAACTTCTTTCAGACTATTGGATGCTTGAAAGAATTACCTTTTACTACATGGTATTTATGGTGAATAGGTGAGTTTTGAATTTGTTCACAGTTTGTGAACTTTAATATGGGCTAATTGCACTCTTAATATGTGGGATTCTACTCTTGATAAACTTATCCACGGCCTATGAGACGGTTTTATATTCTTTTGAGGACTTTCTTGCTGCTTTATTTTGTACTCTTTCTCGTATATTTACAACTTTTAATTTTCTCTTGTTTATTGGTGGTGTGCCTTCTCACATTACTTCGATTTGGGTGTGGTGGTTGGTTCTTTCTTTGATGTAACTTTAGGTGTCTCTAAAATGAGAAACACCTTAATAGGAAATGAGATCTTTCTTTGGTATTTAGTTGAGCTTGTGAGCACTTTGCATGATGCTTTGTCTTATTCTTTTTATATTGTGATGTAACAATGTTTTTAGTGTATAAGATACTGTCACATCTCAAAAATCAGCTCTATTTGTTGTTTGGAGTAGTAATTAGACTTATATTCATTATAATTTCTAGCCCTGAGGAAGTCCGTGGTTTATTCCACACAGGACGAAACACGTGTTGGCAGCTAGACCTTGTGTTCTGAAGAAATCATTTGAAATAAAGAAGAAGTTGGGGAAGATCATCTTGCCTTTAAGAACCTTTTACTGGAATTTGGAGCTAAGGATATGTTTTGTGTTTGAAGGCTAGGGAAAAGGAAGGTTCCAGAAAGCCTCAGAGTTATGGAGGAAATGTAGAAGAGGAGGATGATGACGAGTTAGTCATCATGGACATCAGTCCCGCCCCAGTGGAGACTGACGTTACACAATCCCAAATTGCTGTGAGGGATGTGGCACGGATACCACCAACACAGGTAACACCGACACCACCTCCAGCTTCCATATTTACATTTGCAAAGGCCCGGCAGCTACCTACATCCAGCACAACCATCTCAGTAAAAGTAGTTAGTGGTAGTCCACAGAGTCAAATTCCATGCCTACCCTTCAGTTCATCCGGCATTGCAAGTGGCACCTCCAGCAGCTCCAGAAAGTTCACCTCCCCAGTTTGGGACTTCTTTTCGATTAGCAATAAAAAGGAGACATTTGCTATATGCTCCATTTATAAACAAGGTGTTAGTCAGGGTAAGCTTGGTACAGACTATGGTACCAGAGGCCAAACAACCCATATGAAAACACACCACTTGATCCAGTGGGAGGAACATCTTAAAGGCCAAAAAAGTAAAACTGCACCCATTGCTATTGGTGGTGATGAAGAAGTAGAAGATACGATCGTGGTGGAAGGTGAACAAGAGGGAGACATTTTCTCTGGAACACAAAGTAGCTCTGTCCCCAGAAGTGCAGTGGTACTGCCCACATCCTCATCAGCCTCAGCAACATCTAAGTGGCACAAGAGTAAGAGTCAGGCTGAGAGTGAGACACCAAAGCAACAGAGTACAGCAACAAAAAAAAGGGCAGCATTGAGCCTAACAAGATCTGGCTTCAAGAAGTCAACTGCATCAGTGGCACCAGAAAGGACAAAAATCCAGCCTACCATTCTCAGCGTGTTTAGGTCGGAGGGGCAGTACGAACGCAACCACCCGACGGCACGTTTGTACAATGCGAAGCTGGCTAAAATGTTAGCATTGGACCTTCTCCCTTTTTCTTTTGTAGAAGTGGTGGGTTTTCTTGAATTTGTGACAGCCATCTGTCTAAAATGGAAGATTACCAGCCGGTCTAATTTTGCCAAAGTTGCTGTTCCAGGACTATATCAGGAAGTGCTGGAATTGCTTGGACTAGCTTTGCAGCAGAGTGCTGTTCACAGAATCTACATAACAACAGACATGGCCACATTTGCCAAGCTACTGATTACATGTTTATCAATGCACACTGGGTCTCTTAATGTGGGGGTTAGAGAAAAGATTTTTGCAGGTGTTGACACTGCTGAGATTTTTAATGCCACTCAGAAACATGCAAGTGTAGCCATGTTTGCCATGGAGTAATCTCATACTGCTGCAAACGTTTTGGAAGAGTTTAACAGCAAGGTCTTTGAATGGCTGCACCCAAGAGTGTTTAACATTCGTTTTATTGCCGTAGACAATGGAAGTAATATAGTTAGGGCCATGGGTGATGATGGCTATATCATGGTTGTGTGTTTGGTGCACTGCATTAACATCATTGTTCAAAGCTTTCTGAAAAAAAGAATACAGAGCCAACAACTTACTGACCACTTGCAGAATAATATGCACACATTTCAGCCATTCTTTTAAAGCCCGGAAGCAGCTAAGGATCACTCAACGTGAGTATAGAGTTCCAGTTAAAGCACGCATCCAGGAGGTGCCAACACCTTGGAACTCAACTTATTACATGCTTGACCGTCTGTTTGAGCAGTAAAGATAAATCAATGAATATGTCATGTGAAGACTAGGGTTTGCTAGTGTGAAAGGCATGACCATTGAGGTGGACCAATGGGGCCTAGTTAAATGCCTGACAGAGATTATATTCCTTTCGAGCTCTTCATATGTGAAGTCAGCAAGGAGAACGGTACTGTGGGTTAAGCTATCCCATTGTTGCACATGCTACAGGAGAAGCTGAAGGGGGTGTCTGCAATATACGCAGGTGTTGAGAAAAAAAAGAAGCATACGAGTTGGTGGCGAGCTTAGCCCTTTGCTTAGCTGCAAATACAAGGGTGCAAACTGAGATTGTGTCATCCAGCCATTACATTTCTTGCACAATTCTAGATCAACGGCACAAATCAGTACTGAACACTAACACGTTAATTTCTTTTTCACAAGTGGATGTTTCCAAATACAAAACTTGGATAGCGGAGGTTGCCAGTGACTTTGAAAAAGACTGGCTGGAAATTAGAGGCATGCTACTTCAGCCCACAACAAGTACTGCAGGGCAGCCTGCATCAAGTTCAACTTCAGAGGTTGGCTCACAGTAGTCAAAACCACCAACATCAACAACAGCAAGAACAGGATCATCATCACCAGCCCTAGTAAAATCGACACAAGAATGATATCTACGGCAAGGGCTTGTTAGGTCCAGTGCTGATGCAAAGGCAACAGAGGCCGGGCAAAGCCGAGCACCCCTGATCATTAACGGATTGTCCAGGCCTTTCTGGATGACCCAACAGAGGTCATCAATGATCAAAACCCATTGCTGTATTGATATGGGAAAAGTCACCATTGACCAGTGCTCAGCAGGCTGGTGATAAACTATCTGGCTTACCCTGTCGCAAGTGTCTCTTCTGAGCGTGTTTTCTGTGCTGTCTGTGCCATTGTAACTGGGAAAAGGATCAGTCTCTTGCCCCAAAACGTGGAGAGGTTAACCATGATCAAAATGTATCAGCACTTTATACAACCTGATTACACCATACCTGAAGCACAGCAGGAAGAGGGGGACAGTGACTTTAGGTGACAAAAGTAGTGTGGTAAATGACCTACATCTGGGTGAACCACCAGAGTTTGAGGACGATCGCTACTTCTCTGACAACTAGGCTTTCGACTTGTTACTTTTTTTCTTCCTTATTTACTTTTATTATTTGCGTGTGTCTCTGTCTTTCTGGTTCGAATTGAAGCACAACAAATCCATCACCACTGTTGTGTCTTTCTATTGCCGTATTGGAATTGCAACTGTGTGCATTTATTAAAGAAGTTCACTCCTCCGAGTGCTGCTCCATCCATCCTGACTTACCCTAAAGCCATTTCCCTCAAGCCAGAAATTGGATGGAGAATAGTACAAGAAATGTGTGCCTGTCTCGTGAAGTCTCTCCAAAAGAACATGATTACAGCTATCCTCCTTTCCAAGCCGAGAGGGACTGCTCCTTGAGATGAGGACAGGTAATGATGGCATGCATTGGACGCTGACTCTGAGTGACTGGTGTTTGTGTTATTGTTGTTGTTGTGCATGAACTAGTGTACTAGTATTTAATCTACAGTACACACTAAAACAAAGTGACGTGAGGGGCGTAACACAGGCCCCCGCAGCCCGTGCGGGGAGCCCCAAGCTCCAGGGGGCCCCCTTGGCACTGCACTCTGGCCAGTGAGCTCCTGATTGAGCCTGGAGGGGGCCCCTCTTTGTACCGTGCAGGGAGGCTCCCTCAATTTTCGTTACGCGAGTGAGTGACGCAAGTCAATGTTCCCCTTCTTGTTGTTTAATAACACATTGTACTTCTACTGCAGGGCTATCTGTGGCATTTTTTAATATGGAATCTGGACTCACTCGGTACAACACTACAGACTGAGCTGGAAACCATGATGATGATGATGACCTCATACTCTATACGCTTCGCAGTCAGTCAGTATAATCGGAGATGATTGATGGAATAACTCAGGGCATTTCGGGAAGTGGCATGAAGGTAAACAGGTTAATCAACAACAACCACAGCAGACCTACATGTCTGTGTAGTGGTGAAGTAGAGTCAGTGTAGTGGAGTGGTATGACTGACAGAGGGGCATTGATTTAGTTACTTATTTAATGTGGAAAATGCTATGTTGTTGTATATGGGTGCTCTGTCTGGCTCAGTCACAAATCGAAGCTAACTGGAGTTTGAGTGGGTGCCGTGGGCCTGCTCTGTCCTGTTGTTGTTGTGGCGTGGTTAATGCTGGAAACAGAGGAGACATGATTTAGCCACGCGGCCTCTGAAACTGTTCTTGTTGCACTCCTCCATAATTTATGCATTTATTTTCTCCTTGATTTTTCAATATCCCTTTGGTTTTTCCATCTACACTTACAGGCCGGCCTTTACCCTGTGCTATACTGGGAAAAGCAACTCACACTTACCTTACCAATCTGCATACACCAGGCAGGCAGTGGGGCACCCAAGATTGTTGGACGGAGCGTCCATGGGAGGGAGGACCAAGAGGAATAACGAGATGCAACGTACCAATTTGACCAGGATAATACAGTAACTGTGTATCATTCATCATGTTTTAATTAATTTGATTCATTTTTTTCTTCAATCATTACAACTGTGTGTTGTTGTTTATTAGGTTTACTCTTAGCTTTTGCTTATATCCCTACAACTATTTTTCTTTTTCTTTGCCAGCTTTAAAAGGAAGCCCGGTGGGGGGAGGAGCCTAGCTCGCGGCCGTAATGGTCGCTCTTTAGCTCGGCTCCCGCAGCCCTCCGTCCTGATTGACTATCCTGACTTTAATCCTGTCCGGAGACGACACATTTGTGGAGAATTGGAAGTATAAAGGCCTGCTCGTACTTACCATCTTACCCCGGGGTCTCGAAGTGCAGCGGCTCCGGAGTTGGGTCCTCTGAGAGATCGGGGCCTATGCGAGACTTGGACCGGGACCTGGCCGGTGAGATCCGGTGGCTCTCGGACCCAGCCGAGAGCGTGAACCAGTGTTGGGAGCCGATGTGCGAAGATCCCGGCGATTCTGACCCGGGCCTGCCCTGGTGGCCGCGCGGCCGAAGTGGGTGAGGTGCCCCGGGACCTGATTCCGTGAAGGGGTATCCCCCCCGCCGCTGCCTGTCCGGCGGCCCTGGTCCTCGGGGCCCGGACTCCGCTTGTTGAGGGCGCCGGTGCTGGTGCTGGCAGAGATCTGTCTTAGGCGGACATCCCTTTGACATCGTGGCCGCCCGTGCTGGGACCCCCGCAGCTTGTAAAGTCCTACATTTGGGAATCGTTATTTCCGGGGGTCTTGGTGAGCGGCGATTGGGCTGATTCATGAAATGGCGGACGGCCTTCTGGACCGAGAATTACCCTGTGGCGGCGGTCTCGCATGGTCTACTTTTGTGGGGATCGGATCTGGTGATCGTGAGCCGACGATCAGGGATATCCTGGAAGCCTTGAGATCCCTGCACGCTTCCTTGGCTCGGGGCGTCTTGGTGGGCCCGCCACGACCTGCCGCCATTTTGGGTGACCATTTCTTCTTGTCGCCTTCTTGTTTCGATGACCCCGGTACCTTGCTCCCAGCGAGTGACTTGAGTGTCTCCGCCACGGATGGCAGTTCTTGTACTGTGCCGGTGGCTTCGGAGCGCCCGGCTTTTCGGGGTTCTGGCCCCGGGGACTTGTACATCGTGCTGCGGCCCTGTTCGACATTGCTGCCGGGACACTTTGTTGGATTGCCTCCTGTTCCTGCTCCGATTACTTTGCCTGAGTCTATAATTGGGACCACCTCGCTCGCTCCAATGGCACATCTGGACTCCTGTATTTCCTTGTTCGTGTTGCAATTGTTGATGCACCTGTACTTTTCATTTGGGCTTTTGCTCCCTTTCGGAACTATCTACCCCCCACGTAACTATGCTGGTCTTTGTTCCACTCGATTGTGTACTGCTCTCGTACTTATTTTGTTTTCTTGCGTTGTCATGTGGTGGGTGGGGTATGTGGTTCGAAAGGGCTGGGGGTGAAATGTACGAATTCTGTTTGATTCCCGGTATGCGATTTAATGGCACAATGGTTTCTACGCGTAGAAAGGTGGGAGGTCCCCTCCTCATATTGTTTTGTAGCACGTGATGGGGCGTCGTCCTGGTCTGTTTCGATTATACATGTCTGGTGGGGCGGGGGGCTGCGGCCGGCCATTTTGATTGTGTTTCTTTTGCTCCTCCCTCCTGTTTTCTTTTCTTTTCTTTTTACGCTTTTGTTGTTCTTTTTATCTCGTCTTTCTTTCTTACTTTCCGCTATATTTCGGGTTCTGGTTTAGGGCGACAGGCACGCTGTTTGAAGGGTAGGCCATAGCCTTCTACAGGGGTGCAGGGTGGGACGGGTGGGTAGGGTTCTATTGTTCTGTTCGTCTTCTGTTTTTATGGCCCTTTTGTATCTCTTTTTCGTGAGGCTGCGTCTGTCCTGACCCCCTACGGTCCCTCCGGGTGGGGATGTGGTGTCGTTAATCCTTCTGCGGTGTGTTAACGTTTTTTTTTTCCCCGATGGCCACGCCCCCACGTGGGCCGTCACTCCTTTTTTGTTTCCTGCATTATCGCCGTGGGGGGCCTGTGTCGACGTGTCTTCCTTCTTTCGTTTTTCGTATTTTCTCTTTCCTCTTTCTTGATTTGTTTTGCTTTCCCTTCATTCTCCCTTCCCTTCTTCTTCCCCTTCCCTGTTTTGTCTCCCCCCTTCCCTTGTTCTCCCTCTTATGTCCTGGAGGTCAATATGACGGGCTGGTTCTGATGCCTTGTCTTTCCGGGGTCCCTCTGTTCTGGCTGGGTGGTATTTCGGGTGGCGGGCGTGCTATAAGGATATTGTTCAGGGGCCGACTGTGTCTCGCACATCCTGTTTTACTTGAATGCATTGTATTGTCCCCCCGATTTTAGCCCCGTGCCCCCTTATTAATGTTCAGGTTTGTTTTGGGTTGTCGGATCCCTCTGTATTGAACGAGAGCCTGTCACTGATCTCCTCCCCCGCATATAAAATTAAGCCTTCTCTACTCCTGTGTATCGGCCCTATGGTTCCTGTATTATTTCTCCTTTTCTACGATTATGCGGCTGCTGCCTTGTTTCGATTGCATACGCAACTTTTGCCTTGCTACTCCTGATTGTTTCGAACATTGCGGCCGGCCGGCTTGGTTGTAGGCCTCTATTTGTCTCTTAATTTGATGTCAATAAAGGTTTTCAAAAAAAAAGGAAGCCCGGTAAAACATACCATAAATAAAATGTATGTAATTTGGGTTTCTTTGAGGGCAGACAGGCAATGCAATTGCATAATAATTATAATTAATAATATACTGCTGCCCTGTACTGTCTACAAGTCTACTTAGTAGTAGTACTACTTATCATGATTCATTAACCACATCATTCCTGCATTTCCTTTTTCTCCCTTAACAGATTTATGAAGATGATGTTCGTCTGCCAGCATTGTGTGTTGTCCATGTGTAGGGTTTGTCTTTGTCAAACCTTTCCCTCAAATACTCCTTCCCAACCATTCATCAAACCCTAACCCTCTTCCCCCGGGCTGTGTGATTTATTGAGGTGTGGCTAAATTAAATTTACACCAATAATTGATCACACACTTGCTGGGGTGGATGTGATTAAAGCAAGTAAGCAACACTAATTCAAGCCAGGCAGGGCGAGGATCTTCTAATTCTGCTCTAAGTATATATATCGTCGGCCACACTGGCGCCAGATTAGATTGCCCAGTGCCCACCCATGCTCAGTAGTATGTGGAAAAGTAAATTTTGCCATGTTCTGTGTCCCTACGCCTCATCCATCATATGTTATGTGTGCATGATCAATATGCATATGTTATTCCCCATGTCCGATTAAAGACGCAATTACAGTTGTGTCCACCTCTGATATGTCAGTTTCCAGTCCTCGTGAATACTACGAATATCAGGCCTATGTAAAGCTACGTTGCCACGTTTCCCAGTGTGCACGTTATTCCATAATAAAGTCCCCGTTTCCAGGCCTCAAAAGGGCCCGGACATCAGATTCAGCTCCTGTCTCCTGAAAAGCCTCGCTAAGGAGCGATACAGCCCCCACCTGTATCCTCGACCTTTCACTTACTTCCTGCCTCGCAGTGCCCGGTGTAGCTTGGCTCTGCCTCTGAGTCTGCCAAAAGTATGTTATAGTTCCAGCTATCAGTTCAGTCCTCCTTCTCTGCATTCCTAAGCTACTGAACTGCATCAATAGTTTCCGTCATTGTCTAGCCTATTCGGCTCCACGTTAGAGAAATACTGTATTAATGGTCATTTAATATTCTTCATCACGCACTACATGTAGAATAATGCATGGTCCAGTCTTAGAATCAAGTTAGCTTTTCCCCTCATGACTTCTAGTTTATATCAACATGTTCCCTAAACATCAGATACCAGATAGGGTTTAGGTACATGTCGCTCCGACCCTCCAGACTTTAGTCTCTGCTCCTAGCACAGAGTTCGTAGCCCCCAGTTTCTCCTAGTAATACGTCATTGCCAGTTTTCGCGCACCATTAGGTTAGAGGTCCCGGCTCCTTAGGTAGCCCCCTCCAATGTTTCCGCCCCATTCATGACATATTCTGTTACGTTTGCATCACATGTCTATGTATACTCCCAGTTACACCTACTTTTACTGTTATCTCTCGCGACTGCTACGCGTCACGCCTTCTGCTCCACCCACTGCTACGCCTACTGCAATGTAATGCTATGTGTTTGCGCTATGTATATAAGTCCATGTATTGTTATTAAAAGTTAGCGCGCTCATTCCAGATCAAGCCCCGGCAGCTGCTGGGCCCCAGTTGTCCTGCTGGGCCCTGTCACCTCTGTTCCTATGCAGGTTGTCCTGATCCTGTCCTTATGCTGTAATAAACCTGCAGAAACTCCTACTACCTCGAATCTTGACTCTTATTTTATTGAGCTATCTGTTATTCATTCATTCATTCAAAAATAGATCCGGTATTATTTATTTATATACCACATAATGGCGCCCGAACAGGGACTTGCCCTTTCCCCACGCGTCGGTGAAGCTACGCCGACCCCCTGACCCTCTGCAGCCGTGACGGAACCATACCGGCCACGTGCAGATATTTCTGCTTCAAGTATCCCTCAGGCCCACGGAGGAGACGGAGGAGGCGGTCCAGCATCCAAACGAGACGGTGGAGGAACGCGGCGAGTCCCGACCAGAGCCCAAGCCAAGAGTCCAAGGTCCGAGGTATCCGGAGGCCCACCCGTAACTGAAGTCCGAAGTCCGTCGTCGTAGCAGTCCAGTCCCGTCCAAGGCCTTCCGTTCCGTGCTGCCCGGTGAGTACCATTGCTGGGGTAGTATCTAGACAGGACCAATCTAAATTGACTCCTGGTCCGTGGGTTGGTGGTGCCCAGACTCACAAACGAAGTGTTCACCTAGGTGGATACGGGTCTTGATGCGTTCCTTTATGGGACCGGTATGTTCCGTACTGTTACAGCAGTGCATCCAGTAATTCTAGTCTGTTCCGTTCTCGAGAAAATTCTTGTATTTCTGTTCTCAGTATTCCAGGTAATATTCTGTTCAAACTGTTATTTATAATGTTCTTCATGTATTGTAATGTTGTGGTATGAGTGCGATGTGATTTCGTGTTTTTATTGTATATTGTATTGTGTCTAGATTACAGTTCAGTCATGCCGCTCTTTTCCAAGTTACGACAGTTAAAAACTAGAAAGGGTTTATTAGAAGAAGCAGTTCCTGTCCCGCCCAGGGACAGTCCAGGTCATTTTATGTATCAGAAACATGGCATAAGCGCCATATTGTATCTAGATTTATGGGTAGAGTATACCAAACAGTTAGAAGAAAAGTATAGATGGCCCGTATCGGGTACATGGGATGCCGAATGTATCATGCGAGTAGAAGAAGCATTATGGAAAAAGAAAGCCAGACAGTCACAGAAAGATGCCATCGAGTTATGGCGTAAGGAAGCTCATAAAAGAACGGAAAAGGAAGTCAGAAAGTCAGAGTTAAGTAGAGAATCCCAAGAACGAGCCCAAGAAAGAGAATTAATCGAGATAGGTGAACAAGTCAAAACCGAACAGTCAGACAGACAGAGGCATGCCCTCATTAAGGGTATGTATCCTCTTCGTGCCGAAGGTGTGCCAAAGGCGACCCCAGAGGCATCTAGTAATTTCCCGCCACCATTAGTTCCGACCAAGCTACGTCACAAACCGACCGCAGCTGATATTTTTATTTCGTCCTATCTGGACGACACAGTCCCAGAATATGCAAATCCTGTTCGCGCTCCGCCAGTCCCTGTAAATCAGGCACTTCCTGCTCTTCCAGACACCGGAGTACCTGTTACGGTACCCCCGGTCCAGCCCGCCATACAAGTCCAGCCCACGTTACAATTACCGACCCTGCCAGGACGAAGAATGTCAGTCGACGATTCTAGTTTAGGAGCCGCAGGAGGAGGTCCTCCTCAAACCCCGCCGCCACACAAGCGTTTAACATTACTCGAATTACATGCTCAAGCGTTACAGCGCACGCCTAAACATCAGTCTGTTACAGAAATCGGGCAAACCCTTAACGAATGTGTCTATGATCCAGTTCCAGGCGAATATAATATGGTTTTATATTCCTTACGTGTAAGGAGAGTGACCGAGTATCTAGTCACCTTGCCGAATATGAAAGAAGATCTAGACAGAATATATCGTTTCATCCGTACAGGGGATGATCCAGAAAGTATTGGCGAGATTATGTCTCAAAGGAAAGCCGAGATCCAGCTCATGATATTAAAGTTCCTGATCAATTGTCTAATAAGAGAACAAGATTACCCGTCTAAAGATTCCGCCGAAATGAGAATCCTGACAAGGTGGAGTGATAATATAGCCGAGGGTAAGCACAAGACCGTCGGTGCCATGGAGAGTATGTACAAGAAAATTCGTAAAGAAATAATAAGGTTACACGAACAGCGTAAAGCAGCACAAGTAAGCGAGAAAGAAAGTATCTCTGATCCTGAAGAGGAAGACGAGAATTCCGCCAGAATAGCGTATGTAGGAAAATCTAGATTTCCAGATCGCCATTTACGTCTAGAACACAAGTCTATTTTCCATCATCAAACACCAGAACAAGGTTCTCTAGAACAAGTATTTCAAGCTACCGATCACATTCTGAAATCACGAATCGGTTATAGTGAGTTAAGTACCATGCATGAACAAGAACTAGCCCGATCAGCAGTCCGATGGATTACTGATTCTACCACTTTTCCAGACGAAATAGTGGCACAAATGTTTCTGAAATTGCCCCCAGCCGAACAACGACTGGTGGGTATGTATATGATTCAGCACCTCATTACTCTGTATGAGGGTCAACATTCTGATCCAGGCCCGTTACATGATATCCTGAACGAGTTACTCCAGTATAGATGGAGAGGTCTAGGTACCGATTTAATTAGTGTCATTCTAGAACAGCGTCACAAATACAGAACGTTTCTGAACCCGCATTTTGTTCATGTCTCACCCCCAGAAAGTAAATCATTCTACATAGACAGACAGAATCCGTTACGAGAAGTCCACCCAGTCCAAGGGGCGGGTGGCGTAATGCAACGAGTGTTTGTATACACTCCGATTTCAAAGATGGAACTTCTTGAAATGAAGAAATTAATTCCCTGTCATGACAAAGATCCAGCAGGGTTCCATAGAGAATTAAAGGACATGCTCCGTATGGGAGAATACACTTACCCAGATATTATTAAAATGTTAAAGGTCCTGTTACCCGCAGGGGTGTATGAAAAGCTAAAGGAAAAAGAATGGGAGGTGGGAGAGAAAAAGATCGATTGGGCAGTCCTAGAAGCAGAAGACAAGGCACGAGTACCAGGTACCGGTCTTGGAGATAAATGTAAAGAATTACCAGAATTATTGATTCAAGTTTTACCCAGATTATTGACAACGAGAAAGGAAGACTGGGATGCAATCTCAGCCTGTAAACAGAAACAAGATGAAGATATTAGTGATTTTTATTCTAGATTTGAAAAATGTTTTAGTATTAACAGTGGTCTCAAGACAAGTAGTGAGTCATACCCTCACCTCTTCGTTACTAAATTAGTCGAGAATTCAAGCCCTCAAATTAAAAATCGAGTTCTGAAAGTCGAAAGCACCTGGCAAGCAAATACTCCGTCCCAGATGCTCCAGATGCTCCAGTATCATCAGAATAGAATCAGGGAAGAGCAAGAACACGAAAGAAAACGTATGAAAGACACGAAAATGAAAGTGCTAGTTGCACAATCTGTTCCTCAAGACAGTCAGAAGAGGGGTCCGAATCAAGCCAGTCATCCTGCAGCTCCCGTTAAAGGGAACTGCAATTATTGTAAACAGCCAGGTCATTTTATAAACGAGTGTGCAGTTCTGAAACATAACATAGCTACTGGTAAGACTAAAGAAAGACCACGTCCGCCTAGACAAGAACAAGTTTCACAGATTCCTCAGTCACAGAATGCACAACAGACAGTTCCCGCACCGCAGCCTATTGCTGCAACACAGCACGTTACATCGCAGATGTACCAGTATGCACAGTCAGAGTATCCAGAGTACCAGCCATATTCATGAAACAGCCTAGAGAGGGAGGTAGGCTTGCCTCTCATCGAGATACCTGTAGATCAAGAAGGTCCCTATGTTCATAGTCAAGTATTAGGGAAAGACAGAAAGTTTTTGATCGATACAGGGGCAAGTAGGACCACAATTAGTCATGCCGAAGTTCCAGGGGCTCCGCTCTCAGGCTCAAGAAATGTTTCCCTTGGATTTTCAGGAAAGCCAATAGTTAATGAGATATCTAAGCCAGTCACTCTAGAAGTAGGTCCATTGTCCCGTACTACTGATCTGTTACTTACTAAGTCATGTCCAGAAAATCTATTAGGCATTAAGACACTGAAAGAATTAGGTGCAGTTATTTGCTGTTCCCCAGAGGGAATACGTCTGTTCCTACGTGACTTTAAGGGTCACTATGTATTACGAGATTTTGATTCTAGATTGTCTAAAGTTCCGCAGCATTTATGGGCACAAGGTCCAACAGATGTAGGTTATATGCAAATCACACCCCATCGTGTGACTCTCAAACCAGGTGTAGTGTTACCCCGAATCAGACAGTACAGATTGCCACCTGAGGCTGTAGCAGCCTTATCCAAAATTATTGACGAGCTCATGGCTCAAGGAGTAGTTGTAGAAACTGACTCCAATGTATGCAATTCCCCGATCATTCCAGTCATGAAACGTACTGATCCAAATGCACCCCCAGTATATCGATTAGTAATTGATTTACGAGAGCTTAATAAATGTATTATTCCTCAGTACCCAGTTGTCCCAGACATTTCTTCCCTGTTAACAGCCATTGATTCCGAAGCCACGTTCTTCACTGTCATAGACCTCAAGAATGCATTTTTTAGTGTTCCAATTCATCCAGACAGCCAGTTTCTTTTCGGATTTTGTTTAAATGGAAGGAGCTATATGTTCACACGCGCTCCTCAAGGTTTCACAGAAAGTCCTAGTATTTACAGTCAAGCACTCAAGAGACAACTAGACAACATTCACATGCCAACTGACACTGCCCTGCTCCAGTATGTCGATGATCTACTGATCACAGCCCGTTCTGAACGTGACTGCGAACGAGCGTCACTTACAGTTTTGTATTTCCTTGCCGAGATGGGGCACAAGGTGTCACCTTCGAAGCTTCAATTCTGTGTCCAGCAAGTGGTATACTTAGGACACTTGCTGTCCAAGAGGGGTAGGCAGTTGACACCAGACCGTATCCAGTTAATAGCGAGTCTTCCCCAGCCCAGAACCCAGAAGGAGGTACGTGCTTTTATCGGCCTTACTTCTTATTGTAGACAATGGATTCCCCAGTATGCATTTCTAGCCAAGCCACTGATGCAGTTAACGACACAGGAGGCAGCCGTATCGACTGTCCTCCCTTGGACATCTGACCATACACTTAGTTTCAACGAGTTAAAGAAAGCCCTATGCCAAGCTCCAGTTCTAGCTACACCGAACTACAGTAAGCCTTTTACACTTTTCGTCACTGAACGGGAAGGTACAGCATTGTCTGTTCTCACACAAGATCAAGCAGGACAATCCAAGCCCTGTGCTTATTTTTCGAGCACATTAGATCCAGTCGCCCAGGCGTTGCCTGCGTGCCTCAAGTCAGTTGCAGCCACAGCACTAGCTATCAGACAAAGTGATTCCATAGTTTTAGGACATTCCCTGACAGTACAAGTTCCACATTCCGTGGAAGTTCTTTTAAACCGAACACAAACTCAGCACTTGACAATTGCACGTTTAACAGGTTATGAATTGACACTGTTCCAGCCACACATGGAAATTAGACGCTGCAACGTCCTGAATCCTGCTACACTGTTACCATCAGTTAATTCAAATCCTGACCCACATGACTGTGTGGAAGTAGTTAACATTACGACAAAGCCAAGACAAGACCTGACAGACATTCCGTTACCAGATCCTGATCTGACACTTTATGTGGATGGTTCATGTATGAGAACTAGTACAGGAGAACTAGTCGCCGCGTATGCAGTGACTACTGACACTGAAGTTATTGAAACACACCGCATTGACACCCTGTCTGCTCAAGCAGCAGAGCTAGTTGCTCTGACACAAGCCTGTATACACGCCAAGAACCTGAAAGTTAATGTTTATACAGATTCACGTTACGCATTTGGAGTTGTACACGACTTCGGAGTGCTCTGGCAGGAGAGAGGTTTCATGACTTCTCATGGAACCAAGATTCAGCATGGTCTCCTTATTCAAGCCCTGTTAGATGCCATACATTTACCGACATCCATTGCCATCATGAAGTGCAAAGCACATACGAAAGTTACTGACATTATTTCCCAAGGTAATGATCTAGCAGATCGCACAGCCAAGCTTACAGCACATACTCCAGACATTCCAGTTAATCAGACACACACTCCAGATCCGACTATATGTATGACAGTTAAGGACCCTACTCAAGATGTCATAGATATCCAGTTACATGCTACTCCCGAAGAAATCAAGAAATGGTCTGAACAAGGAGGGGTCCAGACAGATCAAGGATGGTTAACGAAGGGTAGAGCCACATGGTTTCTCCCCGACTCTATGGTTCAAGTCATTATTAATACCGCACATAGTCCAGCACATTTAGGAGAAAAAGCTATGTTAGACAGTATCCAGAACATTTGGTTCAACAAGCATTTACGAGCTGCAGCCAAGCAGAAAGTCCGTACCTGTATGATATGTTGTCAGTTTAATCCAGGTAAAAGTGTCCCGGTGGAACAAGGTGGTTTCCAGCCCCCTGACCACCCTTTTGAGGTCCTCCAGATGGATTATATTCAGATGGAGCGATGTCGAGGTTTCAAGTATGTCCTTGTAGTTGTATGCGCTTTGTCCAGATGGACAGAAGCATATCCAGTCCCAGATTACACAGCCGCGACCACTGCCAAGCAGTTGGTTCGTGAGTTTTTCCCTAGATACGGACTCCCTAGAGTCGTATATTCTGATAACGGTCAGCCATTCTCCTCAGAGTTAATGAAGCACGTTTCCCTTTTGTTAGGGTACCAGTGGAAGTTCCATTGTGTACGCCATCCTGAAGCAGCCGGTCTAGTCGAGAGACATAATCAGACTCTGAAAATCCGCATTGCCAAAGTCTGTAAAGAAAAAGGTGTGGACTGGCTAGTAGCTCTGCCAGTCGCTTTATTTTATATGCGCATGGTCGCACATTCCAGATCAGGTCTGTCCCCGTATGAGGTCGTGTTCGGCCGCCCCCCTAACATGTGGGGTACTCCTAGACCCCGAAGTATTACCGATGTTTCATGTAATATGCTGACAGATTACCTAGCTTCCTTGATGTCTGCCCTCAACTCATGTCGTTCACAGGTTGCTGCCGCCTTTCCAGACAATACCGAGGTGGCACCGCATGAAATCGTTCCAGGTTCCCTTGTGATGGTCCGAAATTTTGACAGATCAAGTCCGTTGGAGCCTCGTTGGAAGGAGCCACGTCAGGTCCTCTTGACCACCCGTACCGCCGTCAAGCTGGAAGGCAGAAAGGGATGGATCCACCTTTCTCATGTTAAACTTTTTAAAGGATTGAAACCGGTTTCTAAAAACATTTCCAAGGATTCCCAAGATCTTAAAGACTGCCAAAACATTGTTTTAAAGGACTGTCCCGCACAAGACATTATTACAACCCCTCCCTTGTTAGAGAAAACTCCGCAACAGGAGTATAAGTTAAAGCTCAGGTCTAGTAAAATAAGTCAGTCAGTTTGATTGTATAAGTCCTCCCCTAGGTGAAACGGTTAGACTGTTTCTGACATGTATAAAATAGACCCCCATAGTGAGAGAGTCAGTAATAACTCAATTCAATGTATCGTTTTTCTGAGTTTCATATTATTCATCAGCATTTTGATTTCCTGCACCAGCTATGCGTTCTATCTGTATTTTCCAGTTCCTCATGTAAATATGTCTGCTAATGCTACAGTAGAGCACACGTTTAGTGATCTACCTCCTCACGAATATTCATACCGCCTCGCTATGCGCAACAACACATTTATCCGTATGTTACATTACTCACACCAGACCAGCAATGCCACTAATTGTTGGGTGTGTGGTCGACTCCCCCCTTTCCAGACACCGAAGGGAGTTCTGCCACTCTTTCCTTATCCATTCTCACACAATGGTTCGTGTGGAGCATGGTCCACGTTAACGTCATCCTCAACAGATAGGTCTTTTCTTAACAGTACATGTTTCCCAGACAAGCAAGGTCTCCCCCACAGAACAGGTTCAGATCTAGAAAATGAAGTATATAATTTAGGTAATTATTCGTCGAATTTCATGGTCCTGAATGTTCAGTCTGATACTACTCCAGACTTACCTGCTATTTCAGTACTACCTGTCAAAGGCGAATTATGTGTCCGTAGTTATGGTTCCATACATGTAGGTCATAGTGAATGTACTACTGTTGTCCAGTATAGTGACAGTGGGAAATCTGTTTTCAAAGCCTCACGTCATTCTTATTTTATTTGTGGTCAAACTGCATATGTCCGTCTGCCCCTCGATTGGGAGGGAACCTGTTACATTGCTTTCCTACTGCCACCTGTTTTCCTAGCCCCATCTGATTATCACAGAAACACACATCTAGTACACATTAGACATAGAAGGGAGTCCCCAATTGTCGATTATACTGAAACTACTCTAGAACAGTATACAGATTTCAATAAAGGTTTCTTCTTCTTTGTAGGACCTGTCCAGAACAGTAAACTGATCCGTAGGTTAACAAGAACCCTTGAAGCTGTAGTAAATGAGACTACCTCTGCTCTAGGTAACTTAACCGAAGAACAATCTGCTATGAGATTTGTCGTTTTGCAAAATCGTCTCGTCCTTGACGTCATACTGGCCGATAGGGGCGGGGCCTGTAGAGTCATCGGATCTAGTTGCTGCATTTTCAATCCAAATAACGCGCCGTCTGTTTATTCAGCTATAACCAGACTCCATAAAATTGCCCATCTGTTACACCAAGATCCAGGCACCTGGACATGGTCCGGTTGGTTCTGGAATATAATTTCCGCCTGGGGATGGAAAGTCCTGTCCTTTTTAGGTATTGCAGTAGCGATCATATTTAGCTGCTGCCTCTGTATACAATGTGGCCCTGCGATTTGCAGCATGTGTGCTACCTCTTGTATTCCTAGTCCCAAGCCCCGTTCTAAATCCCGTTCCAAGACAATTCGAGACGAGCAAATGGTACTGTATGAAATGATAGACGGTATCATGAATATTGATGTTTCCTGATGGAAACGTAGTGACAAGGAGGGAATGTGGAAAAGTAAATTTTGCCATGTTCTGTGTCCCTACGCCTCATCCATCATATGTTATGTGTGCATGATCAATATGCATATGTTATTCCCCATGTCCGATTAAAGACGCAATTACAGTTGTGTCCACCTCTGATATGTCAGTTTCCAGTCCTCGTGAATACTACGAATATCAGGCCTATGTAAAGCTACGTTGCCACGTTTCCCAGTGTGCACGTTATTCCATAATAAAGTCCCCGTTTCCAGGCCTCAAAAGGGCCCGGACATCAGATTCAGCTCCTGTCTCCTGAAAAGCCTCGCTAAGGAGCGATACAGCCCCCACCTGTATCCTCGACCTTTCACTTACTTCCTGCCTCGCAGTGCCCGGTGTAGCTTGGCTCTGCCTCTGAGTCTGCCAAAAGTATGTTATAGTTCCAGCTATCAGTTCAGTCCTCCTTCTCTGCATTCCTAAGCTACTGAACTGCATCAATAGTTTCCGTCATTGTCTAGCCTATTCGGCTCCACGTTAGAGAAATACTGTATTAATGGTCATTTAATATTCTTCATCACGCACTACATGTAGAATAATGCATGGTCCAGTCTTAGAATCAAGTTAGCTTTTCCCCTCATGACTTCTAGTTTATATCAACATGTTCCCTAAACATCAGATACCAGATAGGGTTTAGGTACATGTCGCTCCGACCCTCCAGACTTTAGTCTCTGCTCCTAGCACAGAGTTCGTAGCCCCCAGTTTCTCCTAGTAATACGCCATTGCCAGTTTTCGCGCACCATTAGGTTAGAGGTCCCGGCTCCTTAGGTAGCCCCCTCCAATGTTTCCGCCCCATTCATGACATATTCTGTTACGTTTGCATCACATGTCTATGTATACTCCCAGTTACACCTACTTTTACTGTTATCTCTCGCGACTGCTACGCGTCACGCCTTCTGCTCCACCCACTGCTACGCCTACTGCAATGTAATGCTATGTGTTTGCGCTATGTATATAAGTCCATGTATTGTTATTAAAAGTTAGCGCGCTCATTCCAGATCAAGCCCCGGCAGCTGCTGGGCCCCAGTTGTCCTGCTGGGCCCTGTCACCTCTGTTCCTATGCAGGTTGTCCTGATCCTGTCCTTATGCTGTAATAAACCTGCAGAAACTCCTACTACCTCGAATCTTGACTCTTATTTTATTGAGCTATCTGTTATTCATTCATTCATTCAAAAATAGATCCGGTATTATTTATTTATATACCACAAGTATTCGCTATTCTTTTTTTCTAGTGGAATATAATTATATTAACCCATTATTAATTGCCGACATGGATTTCATCCTTCCAGCACTAAAGGGTATGCTTGTCCACTTCATAGGTCGAGTCCACTACTTCAGTTTGTTGTAACTTGTACTAGTCTATCCCTGCCACCATTATGTTTTATTTTACTTTAGCATTAATAATATCAATGTCATTGATCATCACTTTCTTCTTGTTTGGCAGTCTTCTTCTTGTGTACTACTTACTTACTACTTACTGTACTTCTACTACTCGTTCCCTGGTCTCCCTCAGGTGACTGACTTGTCTCATTTTGTTTTTTTGAAAATGCACCTGTCTACTACTGCTACCACAACCTACCATGGATGGCACCTTAGGAAAATCAAAACATCACCAAGCAGCCATTGTTTCGGCTAAACATCATACACAGGTAAGAGAAGAAGTGTGGGGGAGTCAATATTGTATATCTCATGAATTGGAAATGAATTAATTCACACGCCCACATCCTCCGGAGCACATATTACAAAGGGGTTTAGTACGTAGTTGCAGAATGCAGAGACTAGGAGGAGAGACTGACAGTAGTATGACAAGTGAGGATACTGCATCTATCTGTCAGTGTGTTACACTATTGGCAGATTTCAAAAACTGTCTGCAGCCCTGCAGCAAAAGGAGGAAACAAAAACAAACAAGAGTAATCATATGTATTGGAAAACTATAAATCATTTCATACCCTAACAAATATACACTCGAAGAAAAACTCACACCTGACCCACCCCTCTGCCTAGCCCCAACCAATGTCAAATAAATTAAATAAAAGAGTTAGCTGTTCAAGAAAAAGTAAACCCCCAAGGTTCCCTAACTAGCCCCAATATCCCACCCACCAAAAAGAAGATTAAAAAAAGGGCAAGAGTCAAAGAAGGACTGGGGTCAGTGATGTGATGACCGAGTCTGACGGCTAGCGGCAGATGTGCTGACTAGTTTTCTGTAAGACCTCCTCCATCTGGTCCTTCAGGCGCGCCCCCATGAGGAGCATGCAGCGCCGAAAGTTCCTGCAAGGAACAACAGGGGTGGGCAGCAGTAGATGTTGGTAATGGTGATAGGCGGCAGGAGGCTGCCAGAACACTGTGCTGTACCACTGGAGGCACGGGGGGGGGCTGACTGGGCCCCGGGGCATTGGAGGAAGAAGCTGCAGCTGCCACCTCCTCCTCCGCCAGGACAACCAGCCGGTGATATTCATCATGAATGGTCTCCAGCTTCCTTTGCCGGGCCCTGGGCGCCAACTCCTGCCAAGTGATTTTGGAAGGTGTATCTATATCAAGAAAGGGAAAAAAAAGAGAATAATTGTAACCAATACTCTAATCAAACGATAACTCAAAATTAAATTACAGTCCACACATTAAAAAATTACAGTCCACACATAACAATTATAGTGGCACAGTAGTAGCAGTAGCACTAGCAGCTGTTGTATCCTCCTCTCCTCCTCACTTTCCTTCCTCTGCCCCTGAGATTTGGATGTGATGATGTTTATACTTTCAGGCACTTGGAGTAGAGTAGAAGTATTTTTTTTCTCTCTCTTGTTTAGCACAATTAATCTTGTAGGCATGCCAGCTCAGTCAGCTTGTGCCCTAGACAGACATACTCGTGTCGCAGTCTCGCAGACTCATGTACTTTACTACTGTCTGCATGTGGGGCAGCTGTACTACACAATTATATATTTCAATTACTGCCCTACTCTGTTAAATCAATGGCAAATGCTCAGACAATTTCACTTTCACCCTGACAGCACTACTGTAATAAGGCACATGATGATGGTTAATGATCACATGCTTAGGATGATGAGAAACAGCGGAAAGACATCATGATGTCACTCACATGATGATGATGTTGATGACATACTGAGTGTTTTGTAATTACTAGTTATCATGCAGCTGATAGGCCAGCCATGGCATACACAGGGATGGGACTGGAGCGGAAGTGGGCCTCAGAGTCGGAGGGAGGCGATTATGGGTAGGGTAAATATTTAGTCATACACAATATATATGTTATGCTTGCAAACTACTGTGAGTCAAGGGAGTATTCCGTTCTGAAATACAAGTGCAACCTCAAACCTTTGAATCAAAAAGCTTGCAAAAAACAGTCCTTGCTCTTCCAAGGGCTTGTTTTTTCATTTACATTCAGTGCATTGTTCTTCTAGCATTATTATTATTTTATTCAGAATATTCTTCACCCTTGGCTTTGGTACTCTGGCAAGGTTTAATTTTCTTTTACATTCTCCTCATCCAGTCTGACTCTGTTTCAACTATTATGATATCATCCAGGTATCCATCCATTCCAAACATGGCAATGATAAACCGGCTTTCACCGACAACAACATACATTTAGATATATATAACCAACCACCACCCAGGCCATGCGTCCTTGCTTGAGTTTGACCCCTCAACTCCCCTTAGGATTCCTTTCACCCATACAGTTTCACCCACCCAGACAGGCATCCTTTCTGCTTTCTCTTTCACCTTTTCCACCCAACTTCCCATGCATACTATTCCTATCATCTTCATCCGCCACCTATGCATTCGGGGGCCCTTTCCTTCACCCATGCATCCTTCTCTGCCAGTCATACAAGTCGTCTGACTGTTTGTCTTCGTCATAAAACTGTCACTGCTAAGTTAAAGATAGAATATGCCATTAGTTACTCAACCCCCGCCGCTAAACCTAATGTTTAAGTAAAGGCCAGCGTGTCTTCTCTTCAACTGTTCAGTGTTCACAAGCAACAACCTAGCCTCAGCAGAAGTACAGTGTACTACTAGTACTGAGTGTACACCCTTGCAGTAACTGTATTCATCATTCTCAATAAGTAAGCAATATGACTCACCACTGCCCGCCACTACTGCTGGCTCACCTCCTGTGGCTGCCGCTTCAGCTCCCTCTGGAGTGACATGGTGGCCCTCACCGCTGGCCCCGACACTGGTGGTCGGTACGCCTGGAAAAAAAAGATTCCCATTTTTTTAGATGCCGTATACACCTCCCCCATTTATTTTTTTCATTAGCAAGATTGAGAAATACATAATTATATACACCACACACATCACTATCTACAATTTGGATACCAGTACAGTAGACAGTATGTCCTATCAAAAAGAACTAAATAATATCCGGTTGGGCATTTTGTTGGTGGCAATTTTTGAAAAGCCTCTCAAGAAGAGGGCAACCCACAGGACTGGACTCAGTGAGTAGAACTATGGTGCATCTAATTTTTTTAAAAGAAGAGTGGCCAATATGGTTTACATGACTCAGAGGTCTCTGTTAGTTGGAAAATGGTGCAGTCCTCCTACTCCTCTCATATACTTCCTTCTAGCCATGGTGCATGGTAGCAGTTCAGTGTTCACCATCCATTGCTGCAACTAAACAAAATACTAGGCCTGGATTGAAAAAAGTAAATATATACACCACTTTGGGGGGTCCAGCTCCTGTCCAACGTGAGTGAACACCATTACTTATTGAGCATGAAGAGACAGTAAAAGAAACTAAAGCCTTCTCATCTCACAATTCACAAAACTGCGGATATACCTTACTTGTTTTGGGCATGCAGTCAGCAAAAGTAAGGAGTCCTTACTAGTACTAGTAGTAGCCTAGGCTAGGACCAATGGGTTCTCTGAGTCTTACAGTACCACTACTAGGCAATCCACGTAAGGGGAGAGAGAAAGCTATGTGAAACCCAGACGAAATCAAGCTACAGACAGACTGTCTAATACTGAGTCAGAGCAAGGGTTAGCCAGATGCAGTTTGATTTGATGTAAAAATAAAAACTGACACTAGAAGAAACAATGTTAGTGTAGTACTTAGTAGTAGGTAATGGTGGAGCAAAAACAATAATTTAGAAACAGATAGATTGAAGAGGATTTTGGAAAAATTTAAATTAGGAAATGGAAATAATAGAGCGGTAAAAGTTAGGGAAATATTAAAATATACAACACCACGAGGACTTACTGGGGCCAGTAGCAGAGCCATCTACAGCTGCGCCTGAGGACGCTTCCTGCTGTTCCTGGGAGGCCCCTTCAGCTCCCGCACCTGCCGCACTGTCAGCTGCCCCAGTCTTCTTGCCCCTGGATGCTGATTATGTAAAGAGACAAAAAATGATTTGTGGTAAATATATAAATATAATTGCTGTAAAAACAGGTAACGGCAATTGCGATAACATTGACCTATGCTAAATCAATCAGATTGACTTATTCAACTAGTAGCAGTCAACTAGTATGTATATATCGCAGTCGAGTACCATCCGATCATTATTATTCCACAGTTCAATTCCAATTCCTGAATCCTAACATATGTGGCCAGCCTATTCCTGACTTTGGAATGAATTGCAAAAAAATTATATTTTACATATATCTCATTCCTAGTTATCTCTCAGACCGTCTCGGTCTCAGCTCCAACAACCTAGACAGGACAATTACTAAGTCTGCATTCTTCTTCATAATGCATAGATGGACACATGCATAATTGCAGCATACACCAAATTGGTTGGTTGCTATTATTCACTCACTATAAGAACTACAAATAATCTACTAGGACTGAAGTCATATGAGAGCCTGAGGACGCATCACTCAGGAGTCACGACGCAGGCTGCTAAATTACCAAATAATACTAACTAACTAATACTACCACTATCGTAGTGACAGGACACAGGACAGCCTGACAGGACAAAGGAAAGGACTGGAGTCTTTCCTATGTGGATTAAATACCTACCTAACTTAAATTCTCTAACCTCTCTTAGATAACCAGCCCAAGGTAGCGCAAAGTTGGAAACAAGTAGGACTAGTTAGTAGCGTCGAGCACCTGTCTGGAAGTAACAATCACATAATATAACATTTTTAAACATAGGTTACCTTACCTGCATGTAGCAGCATAGTAGCTATTTGTGAAAAAAATCATATTCACAATCGCAATAAATAACAGTCAGAACAGAAGAACACAAAAAAGTAATATAAATAGCTACACACCAAGCCCCGGGGCATCAATAACGGGCGAAAAAAGCAACTACGCGCTCTCACCGAAATTCGCGTAGCTAGCTTAGTTTTTCTGCTGCTTCGCAGAATTCTGCGTAGCACGACTACGTGAACTTGGCCCAGGGTTATACAAGATAGTGTCTGCAACTCACTCACCCTCCAGGCAGATGTTATCACCCCCAAAAGGGCTGTCTTGATGGTAAGCAGCCAGAGGGGACAATTAAGCAGAGGCTCAAAAGGAGCACACATAAGAAAAGTGAGGACCAAATTAAGGTCACACTGTGGCATAACAAAGGGCGTGGGCAGAAACAAAAGAGCCAGCCCTTTCAAGAACCTAGTGACAATTAGAGACCTTAAAGGAGAGGGTTGGTCTGGGAGCCGCAAAAAAAGCAGATAAAACAGAAAGATAACCCTTCAGAGTAGCCTGCTGAGCAAGGGTAAAAATAAACAGAAGGACAGTAGAAAGGGAAGCAGAAAGAGGGTCAATTGACCTTTCTGTACAGTATGTTACAAACGTTTGCCAACAGCAGACATATACCATCTTAGTGGGAGCTGCCTGGCTGCCAAAATAACCTTGCATACTTTGGGAGGAAGGTCAAAAGCCATCAACTGCCGCCACTCAATCTCCACGCATGGAGGTGAAGAGTTGACAGGTTTGGGTGGAGGACCCTCCCCTACTGCAGAGACAGAGGATCCTCCCGAAGGGGCAGACTGATCGGAGGATCAATGCTCATTTTCAGAAGCTCTGGATACCTGAATCTCCTTGCCCAGTCCGGAGCTACAAGAATTACTTGTGCATGGTCTCTCCTGATCTTCTTCACAACGCTGGACAGGAGTGGTATGGGCGGAAAGGTGTCCAGCAGGCCTGAGCTCCACTCGTGATGAAAAGCGTCGCCGAGCGAAAGCCGCCTTGGAAACTCCAGCGCACAGTATTGTTGACGCTGCACGTTCTCTTCGGAGGCGAACAGATCTAACCAAGGTTCTCCCCACTGCTAAAAGAGAGCTTGCGCTGTTATGTTGCCTAAATTAGGCCTAAGTAGCAAAGTGACCGTTTACCCACATTTAGCCTACCTTGCTCTGCATAACGGTTCTAGCATTGAACTTTTACCCAGTTATTTGCTGAATAAATGTTGATTGGTTTCTTTGAAACTAGTCTAATTTATTATGTATGAGGATTCTTTTTTTTTTAAAGATTCTTTTTAGTAACCAAAAAGCAAATGCTTCAAAAGACATTACAATATACATAGTATGAGTTTGGCATATACAAAGACATAATGATTACTGCAATTCAAACCTCCCTGTGGCCCGCCCACCCAACCAATCAGATGTATGGTACAATCATTCAACTTGATCCCTAGAGTGCCTAATGCCCTAATATTAAACTAGGAGCTGTCCGGTTCTGTAGCTCACCTAGGCACCCCATATATTTTCCCATTTGCGTGAGCACCCCCTGCTCTGGTACACTGGCTGCTCAGTCCGTTGGCACCAGTCCAAGTAATTTTTCCAGGATTCTACAGTTGGGACTGTACTGGCACCCCGATGTTTCGCACTCCTGCAAGGGCAAGCCATGTCGTGACCCATTGGGCCATACCATTTCGCCTGTCATCCCGAGGATATGCCATCTCATGTCTACTGGGACCTGCTCCCCCACTACCATTGTCATCACTCGAGCCAACCCATTCCAAAATGTCTGAATCCTGGGGCAGGCCCACAATATATGGAAAAATGTTCCAGTCTCACCACAGTCCCTAATACACTGTGCAATACGTACAATGACCCATACGGTACTGTACCATCCTCGAGGCATATGACCTGTGTAAAATACGTAGTTGGATTAACCTAAATCTCGCTCTTACTGCTATCTCTCTGGGGCTCTGCAGAGCCTCTCCCCAATGCTCATCCTCAAGGAGACCCACATATGACTTCCAGGCTGCCCACATGGCTCCTAGACAGTCAGGTGTATTGTTTATTAGCTTTTTGTAAGTAAGGGATATTGGCCTATCGATCATTGGATCAAGGAGGTGTCTGTCTTCAAGTGGTGCGTACTCCGGTATTGAATCTCCTTCCTTCAGGTGGCAGTGAAGTGCGTGTCTCAGCTGTAGGTATCTGAAGTGTTCGGTCGTACCCATTTGGAACTCTGTCTGAAGACAATCAAATGTAATCATTTTCCCCTTTTTCCAAATGTCCCCCAGAAGATCAATGCCTATACTACTCCATCTAAGGAAGCCCTTCAGACTCCTTACTTCTCTTAAAAAAAATCTCCCTCCCAGAGTGGCGTTTGTTCGGTGAGCCTGGACTCCCATCCGATCATTTTAGTTGCCTTCCGCCATGCCATGACCATGGTCTGCGTGTGGGGCGGGAGGGGTGATGTATGAGGATTCTTTTTAAAATCACCTGCACATGACGTACATAACAGGATTAAAATACACTGTACAAACGTCATTGCTATCTTCATCCTAGGGTTATAGGGCTACTTTGAATATTTTCAATTATTGATTTAGTCTTATTTACATAATCATACTCACAAGTATTGATTGTGGTATAAAAGGATCGCACCTTCACTGGGTACATAGAGGAGATGCTTCCATACTGACACAAGTCACTGAGGTCCCTGCATGCTGAAGCTTTAACACGCAGCGGTTTGACACCCCTTGCGGGTTGTCCAACTTGTGACCAAGACGTGGGCCTTTATTCTCTCCCATCAAGTAATGGGGTTGACTCTTTCCTAGGGGATTCTTAGCTTTACACCCACATACATGCTAGGTACACTTAGGTAGGGTCCACATCACAGGAGTACACTTGATTACTGTCATGTTCATATGCCTGCATACATTCACTGTTTTAGCACCATGGTAGAAGTCTACCTTCTATTTACTCTGTTGGTGCTTGTAATCTTTTATATTTTCTTCTGTTTAATGATTGTCGCAGCAAGCATGTTTTATACTAGAATTACACTGGTTAAATAAATACTTATTGAAAACGTCCCCACCGTTTATTCTGTGTATCTCTCAGAGACTAAGTGAGCACGATTGACTGAGTAAAAAAAAAAGTACTGTTTCCATGATACCTGAAGGGTCAAGGGTTTTCATGTTCAATGGTTGCCAGAAACTATTTGTTCCTTGGTATGGTTCGGGGGCTTATAGTGGCACTGTAAGCTAGCTCATCTATAAGCTGACATATCTTTCGGAGGTGTCAATCCCTTAGTTTATGTTACCTACAAATGTGCAGATCCTATGTATTTTTAGGAAGTACATGGCATGGCGCCAGAAACGTTGTTTTGGTACATTTAACCAGAGACGTATGGCGTGGGAAGGAAAATCCGCTGCAGCATAGTAGGTAATCCCTATGTATTGGCTGTAGGTTTTTCAAGCTTGAAGGATTATAGATCCAAATACTTTGCAAAATCTTAACTCTTTTCCTTACACTCGAGGCGTTCAGAACAGAAGTATTCTTGGACCAAATTCTGCAGATGCATGCACACGTTTGTTTCATACTTACATTGAAGATGACACACCTGAAGAATACTTTCCATATGTGGACGTAGAAGTCATGTTAACTTACCAAGAACAAATGAATTTGTTTAAAGTCGTCCTCCCCCACACCACAGAAAATGTGAGACTCGGTCTGCTCAGCAGAGAAGGAGCTACCTGGCCAGTCTGAGCTGCTTACACACCACAGCCAGAGATTGATACATTGGAAGCAGCAGAATTAAGTGTTTTAGGAGCGATGAGTTGTTGCTAATATTATAACACACAGTTTGTGGCGTATTATAAAAATGCTATGTAAGTAAAATGATTGTGTTTATATAAACTTTGTAGTATAGAACATTCCCCTTATCCATGTAAAATATTGTATAATTACAGATAGACCCCCAGACCACTACACAGATGAAAAGTATATTTCTTTCTTGGTCCTGAAGAAGGTGATACAAACTTGCTGTTTTCACCGGAACGTGCATAGACCAGTGATCACACATCTGGGAGCCCTACCCAAGAATCAAGTCAAAAGAAGAATCAACTATAAACACATTTGATGGATTTGTGACTGTCAAAACTGTGATTTTTGACAACTGTAACAAATTGGAGTAGCGAGTAGGACTTCCCTGCAGATGTGTTTTTATTGTGATTTCTTTGTGTGGTATGTTTGTCGGTATGTATGAGTAGAATGAAAGGTGAGAATGGAAATGGAAGGATGATGGTGCAAATTTGCGGAATCTATAATTTGAATCAATACTGAGAGAAGCTAGAGCATGTCTTCTTTCTAATTGTAATGACAATGTGATTTTGTCTCATCTGTAAATGTTTATGTGAATATAAAAGATTAAAAAAATGAAAATAAAGAAACACACACACATATATATATATATATATATATATATATATATATATATATATATATATATAAATTCAAATACTCCCTCTTTAAGAAGATCACGGGGGACACAGCGGGATTCTTAGCAGATTCTCTTTATTCAGAACAATCGGCATGACCGGTTTCGGCTTGTGCCTTCATCAAAATGCCGCAGTTCGTACACAGTGTAAGCACCCTCCAATATATAGTTCAAGCTCCTCCTACCAAGTGGCGGCGGGCTCACCTGCAGAAGATTGTCTCTGCTCGCTTTTGTATTCGGGACTACCAGTCCCAGAGTGCTGCGTGCTGACGATCCATATGCAGTAGTGGGGCTTCACTTATTAAAAACTTGTGTTGCTGCTGCTGTTTTCCCATGCTCTCTGCCATTGTCTCCGGGATAACAGATCAGAAGGCACAGATCGGGCATCGGCGTCTTTCCGCCCCGTCTCTGCCTGATGTCATCAGCTGTCTGCTTTTGCCTCGGGGATCAAATGGCGGGTTGTGGATTTTTTCCGTACGCGCAAATTATGAATTCAAACACTCCTTCTTTAAGAAGATCACGGGGGACACAGCGGGATTCTTAGCAGATTCTCTTTATTCAGAACAATCGGCATGACCGGTTTCGGCTTGTGCCTTCATCAAAATGCCGCAGTTCGTACACAGTGTAAGCACCCTCCAATATATAGTTCAAGCTCCTCCTACATATATATATTTGATAAATAAACAAAACTAGAACGAAAGTTATTTTTGTGTTGAGATTTTGTGCTATGGTGAAATGTTCAGTCAGAGTTATTACCACTTTAGAAACTAGATAGGCCAGTTAAGAGGTTGCTTTCATTGTATTTATTTTCTTTCCCCCTCCTCTTAGGCCTCAAAGTAATTGGGGGACACCTTTGTGTTTACAAACAGCAGAATTAAGTACACTTTACAGAGACATAGTAAAACTTTACAGAAATCTTATACAGTTGGCAATGCGAACACTTATAATTCAACCTGCAAGGGTTACTCAAGCTGGTCAACCTCAATTAACTATGACAAATATCATCCCGCAAACGCTGAACGCGATTATGTGAAGAATACCCACAAACTATAGCAAATGTCGTTCTAGACAGCACAGATTTCCCGGTACGGGCTTTCAGGAAAAACACAGAATACCAACAATTTGCTTGCCAAAGGGAATAGCTCCCCTATAGAGGATTGTACCATTTGGTGTACAGTTTCCTCTGTGGTTTGTGCCAGAGGTCATGGTACCCCCTCAATAGCACTTATACCAGATGTATTGAAACAAATACAGAATGAGTACGGGCGGAACCTGCCATGGACTTGGGGATGAAACTGGTAGGCAATCTTGCCCCGGTATCAGTAATGATGTTAGATCACATAAAAGGGGAGGCAGCAGTGGTGGCTATACACCAACGCCTGAGGGAAGTCACTCCTGCAAAACAGAGCGAGAACTACCTAAGATTAATCGAAGAAACCTATGCTTCGCTGGGTAGAGATAACTTGGGAGCTAGACCTGGGAAACCCCCCAAAAAATGGTCATTCTGAAAAGGATAACTCAAAGCAAACACCCGATTCTTCTAAAAAGAAATGGGATAACAAATAATCAAAAAATATTAAACAGAATACATCACAATCACAGGCTGGAGGAGCGTCGCCCACTTCTCTCTCGGAGTGCGAAAAAGTCAAAACATAAAATGGTAATAACTTTAGGTTATCATTTTATGTTTGCTTTACATTGCGAGTGGGCAGGTGGGCGTGGCTGTTCTGCTCTTTGAGCAGGGCAGGGAGGAGTAGTTTGCCCACTCTTGAGTGCGCAAAGACTATTTGGTCGGCTTTCTCCATGCAGGCTGCATTGCAACCTGCATGGAGAACATGGCCACCCCATTAGCCTCTGACTGGCCGGCGGCCCGACTAATCACAACACTGCACTGTAAACTTGTGATTGGCTGAGGAGAGGGAGCATGGCTGTCTGCTTCTTGTTCCTGCAGGAGGCAGGGGAACAGGAGAGCAGGAGCAGAGAAGATGCGGAACCCGGACGGCTGTAAGGTATGTTTAATTTTAATCTTTTTATTCTTTACCCGTGATCACCCCGCAACACCCCCCTCCCATGACACCCCTGCGAATCCCCCGTGACCCCTCGCGACCACCCCCCCACCCGCGATCCATGGGGGCCGCTACTGGTGATAATATTACAAAATCTGTCAGGTATCAGGATACTGATACACGTTCCTCTCATTCCTTTCATAGTTCATCAAAAGACTCAGAGAGGGAAGAACAGTCAGAACACAGATCAGAAGAACGAGTCAACGAGAAAAAAGAGACACATCGCACTTCAGACTACATTATGAAACAAGAAGATAAATCCAAAACTAAACCTACATTTAAAAAGAGGAAGGTAGCTGACCTTAAAATAAGAGATGCTGAGGCTACTGAGGACTCTGCTTCTGAACTGGGAATGGTCTCTGACGATTCTACACAGCGCAGCAGAAGTAACAATAGCTCGCCAGAACCTAAGGGAATTTCTGGTGACAGCAGCGTTGAATGAACATATCACGGTGGAGACACCTGATACAAGGGAAAATGTCCCACATCGTTTATAGGAAATAACGCTCCAAATGGAGGGAGACATACCCAGGACATTGAAAGATCTCTTTTGGGAGAACCTGACATATGCATATGACATCCTTTTGGCTTAAAGAGATTGGCCAGCTGAGTTCATTATGGAGTGCCCTAAGGGGGGAGATGTAATTTTACGTGCTTTCTCCGACCTCATTCCAGAGTCACTTAAATATTCATATACGCGCAGGAGTGGGCATTAGCGCTAGCTCCTGTACTTTACCACAATCATGTAGGGTGGGATGTTGAGTCACATCGCCATGAAAGCCCATTAAAATCTACTCCTACTCCACAGAGGCAGTACTCAATAAAACATGAAGCAAAGAAACATATCAGGGAGTTCTTAGATCAACTTGAATGCCAAGGTGTGATTGAAAACTGCACCTCTTCCATGAATAATCCTTTGTTACCCGTAATGAAACCTAACAATTCATACTGTCTAGTTTGAGTCTACAGGTATTTGAAAACATAAACATGAACATTTGCAGTGCAAAATGCACACAGTGCTGCATTAATGAATAACATTGTATGTAAAAAATACAAAACAACACTAGATATCTCAAATGTATTCTTCTGCCAAAATATAGCACCTGGAAGCAGATAGTTGACAGCATTCTCAGCTCTAGGAAATTAATTCCAATTCTGTAGACTGCCCCAAGAGTATAAGAATAGCACAGGGTTGTTCTCAGCAAGAGTAATGGAGTTACTTCAAAATTGTGATGAGGAGGCATTGTAATAGGTAGATGATATTTATCTGACAGACGATAAGTTATTGGAACACCTGAACAGGATGAACAGCATCATTCTGGGGTTCACAAATGTAGGTTACAAATTTAACTTTAAAAAATCAAAATTGCCTATCTCAATGTCCTGTTTTTGGGATATGAGCTATCGAATGACGGGAAAAGCCTGGCAGCTAATCTTTAAGAAAAATGTGAGCTGTTCTAACCTCCAAAATCTGAAAGGATTAAAATCCATTTTAGGGTTCCTAAATTTTGGCAGAACATACATTTTGGATTACGCAGAAAGGATTAAACCTTTCTACAACCTAATCAGACCTGATTTTTCAGTCCAATATTGGACACAGGAACACACACAAATTCTCTGTTGCGTACAAGCTGACATGATAGCTTCCAAACACACGTGTGTAAATACCACTACTTTGGTGATCCATGTAGTCACAGGTCAATCAGGGTACACTTACCTCACCTTCAATGAAGGCAAAATGGTACCCATAGCATACAAATCACATTTGTACACAAACGCTGAAATGTGTTTTGCATCCACAGAAAAACATGGACAAAACTGCTGTAGTGAGAGAAAGAGCACTAGCACAGAAACGCATAATTGTTGTATCTCCAATACCAACCTTAGAGGCTGTAACCAAAGCAAGCGTTCCAAATGCAAAAGCACTGCATCCAAGATGGATACAAGGGGCTAATTCTCTCAGTGCAACAGATATATAATACAAATTTGATTCTACATTAAAACACAAGCATTCCTACAGTACAAACAAGAATTTCCTCTCCTGAATGAAATAATGCCTCTAGATCAGTATGAATACATCATTTATACTGACGGATCTGCCCAGTCTGCCATAGGAAGTAAACAGCAATACAGTGCAACAGGTGTGAAGGAACTTATGCGGGATGGCAAGTTCCGTCCTAGCAATACACAGACGCAGTCTCTAAGAGATTGCACGGCACAGCTGGCAGAACTAAAAGCCCTGATACTGGCACTACAAAATATGGATCGGGAATTCCCCACACTCATTGTGTGCGATTAATTTTATTGTGTCCAGTCATACAATGAATATCTTCACAATTGGAGCCAGAATGGGTATAGAGATTCCAAAGGTTGCACAATAAAGCACAAGCTGCTTTAGGAGCAGGTGGCAAAGCTGAAAAATGCTTGCCACAGGCTCATCAAATTCACACTTTGAGTCATCAGTGTGTTGGCGTACATGTTGAAAGGAATTCGTTGGCTGATGAAGCCGCCAAGGTAACAGTGCGAACTGCTGCCATTGCTGTAAGCACTCGTTCGAGCATGAGGATAGAAGTACAAATTATGATAGCTGTGAACGCCATGCACAACAGCTCAGCCTTGCCAAAAGGTTTTACACTCAAGTACTTCTACAAGTTAGATGCACAAAACTTTCTGAATGCTCAATTCCAGGACTGGGGGATAAAGTAATACCAAATATGGATTGCAGATTAAGATTAATTCTAGTTGACATGAGGGTCTGGGTTTGGCACATGCAGGTATCACTGCAACTGTTTCACTACTAAAGCAGCATTACTGGTAGCCAGGTTTACCTAAACAGACCATGGGCTTTGTCCTTAAGTGCGTCATCTGTCAACAGATGAAGGGTGCTACCGTAGCAAGCCCACCTCAAAAACCACTACTGATATTAGACAGACCTCTCACATGTGTCTATTTGGACCACTGCGCCCCCTTACATTCTGACTGGGATTACAAGTACATTTTTGTGGCAGTGTATTCATGCTCTAGATTCCTTTGGGTTTTGCCTCAGCGCTCAGCTGACGTCTGAACTGTTATAAAATATGTTCGAGTCCTCACAGGGGCATTTGCAATTGGCACATTACATTCCGACCGTATCCTTGTATTTAGATCACGGGCTTACTAAGAAGCCATGGGAAGTTTGGGTGTAGTATTATAACTCCTCCCAGTATCATCCCGAGGAAATTCGGTTGTGGAGAGGAAGAACCGGGACTTAAAGCAATCCTTAACAGGAAGAGTATTAGGGTCAGGTGGCAATTAGTTCAATCACCTATATGGGGTCCAGAGAGCACTTAACAACATGGCAAGAAAAACACGGGGGCAGTACTCCATATGAAGTTCTGTTTGGGATAAGAACGTGGGTTCCAGACCTCAATTGTGGCAGCACAGTGGCAGATGAAAAAACATTTGACATCAATGAAACTTTGGCTGTTTTATAGGAACTCACATGGATTCCAGGCATTACAAAGCAACGTCCAAGTGAAACGCACCTCAACTGGAGAAGTGAAAGCTGTTCCGGCAAGACCTGCCTGGGTCCCGAAGATTGGGGACCTGGTCAGGGAAAAGATTGTGGACCAAAAAGAATTTGGGTCATCTTACAGAGCGCCTGTACCTGTCCTGGCTGTCGAAGGAACAAGAACAGTACTTCTTCCACCTCTTGCCAGCTGCAAAGATAAGAGATTCATCTCAATTGATCTGATCAAACCACACTATGTGGCCGCTACTCAACAGTAGGCCATGTGGGCTCCTGGGTTACCACCGATCTCCTCTCGGTACCATACAGGAAGTTCAGATGGAAAGATTAATACCTTTTGAAGAATCCATGCCGTGAAGTATTGGAATGCAACTTGTAACTATTGAAATTGAACAATATCAAACTACAATTGAAACACAGATCTCAATTCGACCAAATGCCGATGTCTATGTGAATATTAAGATTGGGTGGAAAAATCCACTCCGCTCGTGGAGTTTGCAGATTTTTGCCAGTTCCGCGTAGAACGCGGAGGTACCGAAAACTCCGCGATCCGCGGCAGAGCGGAGTTTTTCCCTTCTTCGCGCTTTTAAAATCGGTGAAGCTCACGATGCCAAACACGCACAATTTACACAATCTGGAGAAGCATAAAAACTTCTCAAAAATGATGATTTGGATGAAAAAAAACTCCTCTGATTGACATTTGTGCAAGGAGTCCGTTTTCTTTTTTTACTTTTTTTGGAGAGGAAGGAAGTACCCCAGAGTCTCCAACTTCCTGTTCCTGTCCAGCAGGCTACTCCCAATGCTTTGTCCATGTCCTGTTCATTTTCATTTGGATTTGGAGCTGGAAGGGCCACCCTTTGTGTCTGCTGCATCATATATAATTTGAGGACTTTTTGGATGTGAGGATTTTTGGATTTGAGGATTTTTGGATTTGGGATTTTACAAGTAAGTTGGTGTTGTTTGTTTGATTGGGGCATTGCAGTCGCTGCAACTCTAATTTTTGTACTTTTCATCATTTAAAAAAATATTGTTGGTAGCCAGTAGGCCCAGAGCTAGCAAACAACTATTTTTGTGGAGTCTGGTGAATTTAAACATCATTTAGTGCATGGATGGCATTGGATTGAATTGCAAAATGTGTATTTTTGGGGGTATTTCACTTTTTTGGTGTGTGTTAAATAAATGCCTTTGTTGGATGTGTTTGTGTGGTGTGGTTGTTGTGTAACTTCCACACCTTGTTTAGCCCTGTGGATTTTCATTTTTGCAGTAAAGCTGTGTTGTTTAGAATGCCTCCTTTGTCTGGCCGTATAGGCCTGCTTCAGTTCATTGTTTTCCAGGCTTCCTGCTTGTTGTGATTGTGAGTGACCATGTGGATTGTGTCCATTTTGTGGGGGTAGTGTAGTAGTGTGTTGCTTTTGCCATATAGGCCTGCATGTCTTTCCTTTGTTCCTTTTGGCCTAGGCTTCTTGTTGTTGTGGCCTGGCCATGTGGCTGGAGGCCATTTTGAAGCCAGGCAGTGTGCTTTTGCCATAGGTCTGCGTTATCTGTCTTTCCTTTCTTGTTGCTGGGGACCTGGCCATGTGGCTGCTGTCCATTTTGAAGCCAGGCAGTGTGCTTTTGCCATAGGCCTGCATTGTCTGTCTTCCTTTTCTTGTTGTCGGGAGCCTGGCCATGTGGCTGGCTACCATTTTGAAGCTATGTAGTGTGCTTTTGCTATAGACCTGCAAGCTTGTGGCCTAGTCTGCCAATAGGCCTTTCATCCAGTAGGCCCAGAGCTAGTCATGGGTGCATGAAATGAAACAACTGTTTCTGTGGTGTCTGTTGAATCTAAACACCATTTAGGGCATGGATGGCATTGGATTGAATTGCAAAATGTGTATCTTTGGGGTGTTTCACTTTTTTGGTGTGTGTTGAATAAATGCCTTTGTTGTGTGTGTGTGTGTGTGTGTGTGGTGTGGTTGTTGTGTAACTTGCACACCTTGTTTATGCCTGTGGATTTTCGTTTGTGCATTAAAGCTGTGTTGTTTAGCATGCCTCCTTTGTCTGGCTATATAGTCCTGCTTGAGTTCATTGTTTTCCAGGCCACCTGCTTGTTGTAACTCTGAGTGACCAGGTGGCTGGTGGTCATTTTGTCGTGCTAGTTGAGTAGTGTGCTGCTTTTGCCATATAGGCCTGCATGGCTTTCCTTTGTTCATCTTGGCTCACTGCTTCCATTCCCTTTGCCAGCTGCAGCTCCATGAATGACATGATGAGCAAATTAATGCCAAACAGGTTCCACTTCCATTACATTTGTATTTTTGGTCTTCTACTTTCCTATCCTTCCTGAGTTTACACAGTATACCATGAAAGCCCTTGTTGTTAAAGTCCCATAACATGGCTATACTGTTATGTTTTTTATAACTTAAACTGAGTTAATAAAATGTAATATTATAATACAAACAAGTGTCAAACACACACTAAGTTATATATTATATTTGTTTGTTTGTACTAGTAGTAATTGAACCACAACAACAAATGCAACATTTCACTGATGTTCTTCTCCTGGCTTCTTTGCTATAAGGTGCACAAAAAGAAGACAGAGGAGGAGGTGTCATAATCACCTGTTGTACTGCCAGACAGAAATCCTGCTGCCCACCACGTCACGTCCATGTGCGACCACAGACATCTCTGCAACTTGTGCACCTACATCCTGCTGACATTGGAAGGAAGAAGATGGCCCCAAAGAAAGGTCCTATGTCCTCCAGTATCAAGAAAGTTGCCAGTGAGAAGAAGGAACAGAAGAAGGAAGTGGCACTTACCAAGACTGGTTTGCCGGCCAGTATGTTTTTTTGGAAAACAAATATTACGCCTGCATTAGTGGTTTCCGGGGACAAAGCTGGGAGCAGCACCTCTGCATCAGCGGGCCCACTCCACCAACCTAGACCCAAGCCCATGAGTGTCGCAGAGGTAGCCAGTCTACTTGCACAAACGCCAATGAGCAATGATGTTGAAATGTCATTATCGCCAAGTAGTCCCCAATCGACGCAGGCGGAAACTCAGAAGATAAGTGGGCACAAACAGCTGGAACAACAGCCGCAACAACAACCCACAATGATAGTTGTTCCTGCTGAAGTAGGGCAGTTCAGGAAATTGAGCTTCCTGCAGACGAAGAGCAAGCCACTCTTTCAGAAGATCCATTGTCTTCCAGATCCCCAGCAAGGAAAAGGAGGGTTAGTCCATCAACGCCTTCTTCAAGCACCCCTTCTGATTATCTAGATGCCACTTGGAAGCCACCAGCTCAGTCTCAGAGTGAGGCATGCCACAAGACAAGGCTAGGGAAAAGGTAAGTTCCAGAAATCCTTAGAGTCATGGAGGTAGATGTAGAAGAGGGGGATGATGATGATGATGAGCCAGTCATCATGAACATCACTCCCGGCCCAGTGGAGATATAGACCGGCCTTATTACTAAGTATGGGCGTAAAATCCGTTTCGCGGGCGAATTTGCAGATTTGTGACAATTTCTCGGTCCGTGAATCGCGCAAATTTGCCCAAAAATCCGCAAATTCGCAAGTTGCGAATTATTTTCCTTGGTCGCGCTTAAAAAATACAATATCGCGCACGCGGCATTGACTTACCGTGATTCTGAGTCCGCCGAGTTGTTTTTCTCCCGGTTTGCGTGTGCTGTGCCATCTTGGATCTTGCTGCGTGATCGCACGTGAGTTTTTCGACCGCAATTACGTCGTCGCGGTTTGTCATCGCGGGAGTAAACAATGCCGAACACGTAGATGCAGCGCGCAGCTAACATCAGGCGGGAGTTTTTTTTTTTTTTGAAAACCTTTATTATAGCATTCAAGAAAATACAGGCATGGGCCTACAACCGCGGGGGCTGGCCGCTAGATAGATTAAGACCACCGATATTACAGTACTACACAGCCCATCAGCCGACAACCCAGAGGTTCGGCGGCGATTCAGGACAAAACTGGTATAAGAATGCAAAATTAAGTTTCAGAATGAGTCAGAGGTTTCGTTTTATATTATATGATCAGGTGCCATACAATCAAACCAGATAATGCGGGGGACAGGGTAAGAAACAGGATAGACACATAATAACCACTGTGATGGAGAATCGGCGTCAAAGAATCCAGATCGATGCAAATGAACACACAATATACATTCCATGTTGCGCCAATTCTCGGAGCCTGCCCACCCGGAAATCGGATAGCAGAAAAGCATGAGCACTAGATACACGCATACGAGAAAAGTCCGAATGATCCGTAGCTATACTGATCCATAAGAAAGAAAAGGAAGGAAAAGAAAGGCCATAGAAAATAAAAAGGCAAAATAAAAAATAAAAAAAAACCCGTCCAGCCTCCCACCCTGCACCCTTGCAGATGGCTACAGCCTAACCCCACTAGCAGCGTTGCCTGTCGCCCCTAATAACTAAAACCCTAAAGGAAGGAAAAAGAATGGAGGAGGGCATGGACATTCGGGCTCCCAGCCCCTTTAGACCCCCCGCCAGATACGGCCACCCCCTATCAATAAAAGAACACTTATGACAACAGTATAGAAGAGAGTTGAGGGTACCGGAAAACACCGCCCAGCCTCTCAGAGCAAGCAGTTACAGGTCGAACACTTGTGAAAGTCACTCCTACCCGTCCCGACCTGGTCAATCCTAACCTTGGCCCTTCCGAACAAGAACACGGACCCCTCCCATCGAGACCCAAAGGCACACAAAGAGGTAATAAAGGAGAAAAGAGTCATCAAAAAGCAATCCATGGCGACTCGCAGGCAGTAGGTCCACGGGAACCTTAGACGCTGAAGACCTCTCCCTCCTGGACGAACAGTCCCAATGTATTCTGCACAGGAGTCGTAGAGTCACCAAGAGAGGAAAAGACGACCACAAAGTGAAAGGAAAGTCACAAACAAAAGTCTCCGGGAGGGGAATGCCTCTTGATATCTCCCCAGCCGGTAGCGGCGGAAGGTTCGGTGATACCATACCATCCTCGGGAACACGGTCTCCCAGGGCACCATCCGATGGGTCCAATGCCGGTTTCCTCACGGGGCTCTCGCACGGAGTCAAAATGGCCACGGTTTGAATGGCTGCAGATTCCTGTTTCAATCGTAAGGCCGGGTCCGGGTCTACCAGGAGCATCTCTGATAGGAGCGAGTCCAATTTGCTCAATAAGACATCAACCTGTGATCGAAACGCCCAAATTTCCACTAGTACTGACTTCAGCGATGGCTCATGCATCGTTCGATTCACGGTCTCATGCCCGATATCAATCCCAATCACCTCCCCGGGTGAATCCGGCATCCTCGGGGGGGGGGACAAACAGGATCGCGAACAAACAGATGCGGAGGGTGACCGGTCTTTGCTCGCAGCCACGGCCCACACCGATAAGGCCGCAGGTCAGGGGCCCCGAACCACGAACTCCGGCGGCCCCGATACCGGGTCCGAGGGATGGGAACCCCCACTCACAACCAGCAATAAGCGGGATCACTCCTCCATCGATAATGAGCAATTGAAACGATCACCGCCAAATTCGGGCTTAAACAAAGCCTCCACTCCGGTCGACCGGACCCAGCCTGGTTCTTCTGGCCGATGTTGTTGCACTGCAGCCCGGCTGTGAAAGTACTCGAGGCCCCGGCTTCACCGCTGGAGCAGGCCGCAAACTTCAACACGACAGAACTTCTTCCATCAAGCCGATAAAAGTTTCCGGATTTCACCATCGGAGTGTGGAACAGTTCATGCACACAGAGACCGGGCGTAAAGTCAGGATAATGTACAGGATGTTGCGGCGGGTTACGGAGGTCGGCGGAGCCGGGAGCCTAAGCAGCCATCTTGTTTGCTGACGTAGCTCCTCCCCCCCAGGCGGGAGTTTTGAACAGCTCGCTTTCCCGAAATTGCAAAAATTGCAGTTCTGCACAAGAAATCCACAGCAGGCAGCATCAACCTTCTAAAATTCATGAGTTTGATCAGAATAACTCCTCAGATTGAGATTTGGCTGGACTTTTTGGTGGAAGGAGTCCATTTTGTGGGGGGGTGGGAGGAAGGAAGTGCCCCAGAGTCTCCAACTTCCTGTTCCTGTCCAGCAGGCTCCTCCCAGTGCTTTGTCCATCACCTTGGTCACTTTTCATTTGGATCTGGAGCTGGAAGGATTACTTTTTGTGGCTGCTGCTGGATATTTGTATTTGAGGACTTTTTGGACTTCACTTTTGGATTTGAAATTTTACAAGTAAGTTGGTGTTGTTTGTTTGGGGCATTGCAGTTGCTGCAACTACAATTTTAAAACTTTTTCACAACTTAAAACATATTTTGTGGGTAGCCACAGTATCCAGTAGGCCCAGGGTTAGTCATGGGTGCATGATACAACTGTTTCTGTGAGTTTTGTTGAACTTAAATCTCATTTATGTCATTGAATTTTAGCTCACTATATGTGGATTTTTATTTTCTATTTTGGGGTGCCTGTAAAGCCACACTAGCCAGTAGGCCCAGTGGTAGTGAGTCGTGCATGGGCCAAGTCTTTCTGTGGGGTGTCTTGAATTTAAACATCATTGAGGGATTGTGGTGATTTTTGTGTGTTTTTCGACTTTTTGGGGTGGTGTTGGGGCCTGGCCATGTGGGTGGGGGCCATTTTGAGGCCTGGTCCAGGCAGGGCCTGCCCATGTGGTGGGGGTCAAGGGGCCATTTTGAAGCCAGGCAGTGTGCTCAGGCCTGCACCCACTTTGCCTTGCTTTCAACCATTAGGCCCAGGGGTAGTGAGTGGTGCATGGACCAAGTCTTTCTGTTGGGTGTCTTGAATTTAAACATCATTGAGGGCATGGATGGCATTGGATTGTGGTGATTTTTGTGTTTTATGACTTTTTGGGGTGTTGTTGGGGCCTAGCCATGTGGGTGCGGGCCATTTTGAGGCCTGGTCCAGGCAGGGCCTGGCCATGTGGTGGGGGTCAAGGAGCCATTTTGAAGCCGGCAGTGTGCTCAGGCCTGCACACAGGTTGCCTTGCTTTCATCCATTAGGCCCAGGGGTACTCAGTGGTGCATGGACCAAGTCTTTCTGTGGGGTGCCTTGAATTTAAACATCATTGAGGGCATGGATGGCATTGGATTGTGGTGATTTTTGTGTTTTATGACTTTTTGGGGTGTTGTTGGGGCCTAGCCATGTGGGTGCGGGCCATTTTGAGGCCTGGTCCAGGCAGGGCCTGGCCATGTGGTGGGGGTCAAGGAGCCATTTTGAAGCCGGCAGTGTGCTCAGGCCTGCACACAGGTTGCCTTGCTTTCATCCATTAGGCCCAGGGGTACTCAGTGGTGCATGGACCAAGTCTTTCTGTGGGGTGCCTTGAATTTAAACATCATTGAGGGCATGGATGGCATTGGATTGTTGTGATTTGTGTGTGTTTTTCGACTTTTAGGGGTGTTTAACTGATGTTCCTCTGGCTTTCATTGTTTTTAGGTGCCCAAAAGAACCACCAGTGCCAGGAAGAAATCCTGCAGCGGTGTGTGCAGCACAACGTCACGTGACGTCACGTGTGGCCACAGACAAGACAACTCTGCAACTCGTGCAACTGCGGCCTGCTGTTCTGACATCTGAAGAAGATGGCCCCAAAGAAAGGTGGCCGTAGCAGCTCAGCGAAAATAGTTGCCACTGCCCGTAAGAAGGAGCAGAAGAAGCAAGTGGCACCACCTACCAATGAGACTGGTGTGCCCACCGACACCAGCAGCAGTGGTGTCCGCCGGGGACCAAGCTGGAAGCAGCACCTCCGCCTCATTGGGCTCAGTGCCACCACGCCAAGTTAGGTCCAAGACCTTGAGTGCTGCTGGGGCAGCCACTTTACTTTCTCAATCACCATCGACCAGTGATGTTGGCTCATCACAAGAAAGTACCATCCAATCAACGCCGGGTGTAACTCAGCTGGCGAGTGTTCAACAATCACAGCCGCAACGACAACCACAAGTGCAACTAGTACAAGCGCAAGTACATGGGCAAGGAGAGGCGCAAGTACATGGGCAAGGAGAGGCGCAAGTACATGCACAAGGAGAGGCGCAAGTAGAGGTGCATGGAGAGGTGCAACTAGAGGTTCATAGAGCGGCACAACTGCCTACAACGCTTGTTCCTCCAGAAGTAGGGGCACATCAGGAAATTGATATTCAAGTGGCGGTATCATGCGAGGAAGCCACTCCTCCTGAGGATGATCCATTGTCTTCCAGATCCCCAGCAAGAAAAAGGTCAAGGAGGGCTGCTACTACTACTACTACTACAAGTTCTTCTTCAAGCCCCCTTCCTTCTGATGACCTTGATCTTGATTGGAACCCAGCAATGCAGTCTGACAGTGAGGCACGCCACGAGCCGACAAAGGTAGCTAAGCCTAAAAGGAAGATTCCCGCAAGGCTTTGACTTATGTGTGATGACGGTGAACAAGAAGTGGTGTCTTCTATTGCTGATGAACAGTCTGACGACGACCCAGTCATCACAGATGTCACTCCAGCCCCAGCAGGCATGCAGCAGACAGACATTTTCACCTTATCCCGAAGGGCTGCTGAGCGGGATGTGGGCGGCGTGGCACTGGTACCACCACCAACGCAGTTAACTACAACACCAACAAGACCTACAGCTTCCATATTTTTTAGTCAGAAGGGCCGGCAGGGACCTCCATCCAGCTCGACCTCAATTACCTCAAGTAGTGGTGCTGTAAGTGAACAACAGAAACGAATTCAGCCACACCCATCCTCCACTTCATCTGGCATTGAAAGTCAAAGTAGCACCTCCACCACCAGCAGACATTTCCAGCCCCCAGTTTGGGACTTCTTTACTGTTAGCCAATGGGCGGAAAACATGGTCGTTTGTTCGATTTGTAAAGTATTAGTTAGTCGGGGTAAGCTTGGTACCAACTATGGTACCGGAGGCCAGAGAGGTCATCTCCAAAAACACCACACTATCCGGTGGGAGGCGCACCTAAGGAAGATCCGGGAACACCAATGTAAAACTGATCCAAATGTATCCATTCACATTGCATCTGATTCTGTTGAGGGGCTGATTGTGCAGGGGGGAAGTCAAGAACCGACCGACATTTTTTCTGGTACACCCAGTACCCCTGGCAGCAGCACTGCAGTGGTAGCGCCCACACCCTCTACCCCTGCAACATGTATGAGGCACACTAAGAGTCTGGGACAGACACCAATGCAAAAAACTAAATCTATGAGCCTAACTGGTGTGAAGTCTGCATCATCATCATAATCATCACGTAAAACGGTCCAGCCCACCATTAGCAGCATGTTTTGGTCGGATGCCAACGGTACGTCTGTATAACGCAAAGCTGGCTAAAATGCTAGCGCTGGACCTTCTCCCTTTCTCTTTCGTGGAAGGGGTGGGTTTTCTTGAATTAGTGGCAACAGTCTGCCCTAAATGGAAGGTTCCTAGCCGGTCCTATTTTGCCAGGGTTGCTGTTCCAGCACTACATCAAGATGTGCTGGAGGTGATTGGCGCAGCTGTTCTGAAGAGTTATGTTCACACTATCCACATGACAACAGACATGTGGACCAGTTGCCAAGCCCTTGATTACATGTGCATCACTGCACACTGGGTCTCTTTTGCAGGGGTTAATGAGAGGCTATCTAAAGGTGTTGACACGGACACAGTTTTTCAAGCTACTCGCAAACATGCAACAGTAGGCATGTTTGCCATGGAGAAATCTCACACTGCACGTAACCTTTTGGAGGAGTTTAATAAGAAGGTCAATGAATGGCTGCATCCAAGAAATCGCATAGTTGGTTATGTTTCCACGGATAATGGCAGTAATATAGTTAGGGCCATGACTGATGGTGGATATTTCAGAGTGCCGTGTTTGGCGCACAGTATTAACATCATGGTGCAAGAATTCTTGAAAAAAGAAGACACAGTCATCAAATTACTGACCATCTGCCGAAGAATCTGCACACATTTCAGCCATTCTTTTAAGGCCCGGAAGCAGCTGAGGAGCATTCAACATGAACGTAAACTGCCAGTCAAAGGACTAATCCAGGAGGTGGCAACACGTTGGAACTCAACCTTTTACATGCTTGAGCGTCTGTCTGAGCACTGGGGGGTAATACATGAGTATGTCTATAAAATGGGTTCTACTCAGAAAGAAATGAGGCTAGAGTTGGAGGAATGGAAGCTAATTGCAAGCCTGACAGACATGCTTCGTCCTTTTGAGGTCTTCACGCGTGAAGTCAGCAGGGAGGACTGTTCTTTGGGCAAAGCTATCCCATTGTTGGTCATGCTAGAGCACCAACTGAAGGAGGTGTCTTCAACATTAAGAGATCATGGTGAAAAGCGAGAAGCAAATGATTTGGCGGAGAAGTTATTAAGGCGCCTACTTCACAAAGAAAGGCTTCAAAACATACATACAGAACAACATTACATTTGTGCCACTATTCTGGATCCACGGTACAAAAAGGCAGTGGCCAGCAAAGCATTCATTCCTTTTGATGAAGCAGATGTTTCAAAGTACAAACATTGGCTCGCTGTGTCAGCCACTCGGTTTGAAAAAGAGCGGCAGAAATTGCAAGGAGACAGCACAAGTACAACTGAATCAGCAGGCCATCCGGCGTCAAGTTCCACTTCTGAATCCGTGGCCGAAGTGAGTCACTTTCCCTCACAGCCGTTAACGACACCAGCAACCGTGTCATCATCATCCTCACCTGCACCAGGCCCCAAAAAAATATTGTCGGAAGCGGATTGGTTAACTCAGCATGGGTTTGCTGGTCCACTGCTGCAAAGGCAACAGATTGTACGCAAAGTGGAGCAACCCTGGAGAACATTGAGTCGGTGGTGCAGGCCTATCTGGATGACCCAACAGAGGTCTGTGTTAACCCCATGCATGCTGATGACGGCCCCCAGCCGTCATGCACTGCAGTGCTCGTGTGCTGATGACGGCTGGGGGCCATCATGACCGCACCCGCGCTGAAATCTTCAGCACAGGAGCAGAATCGCGGCAGCATGGAAGGGGTTAATGAGAACCCATTGGTGTATTGGTATAGGAAAAGGTCTGGATGGCGACTGATCACCAACCTGACTCTAAATTATTTGTCTTGCGCACTTGCAAGTGTGCCTTCTGAACGTGTTTTCAGTGCTGCTGGTGCCATTGTAACTTCAAAAAGGACCCGCCTCTCGCCCAAAAATGTGGAGAGGTTAACAATAATCAAGATGAATCAGCACTTCATACCACCCGATTACAAAATACGTGAATGCACGCAGGAAAAAGAGGACACCGACTTAGGTGACGACGACGTCACCTGACCTACTCCCGTCTCAATTCATAGACTTTGAGGATGAGCTCTACGTCCTTGACACCAATGCCTGAAAATTACTTCCTTTTCTTTGTCCTTATTCACTTTTATTCCTGTGTGTCTTTCTTTGTTTTGCAACTTTTACCACAACAAAACTCTAATCACCTAATCACAACAAGTCCATCATCAGCACTGTCTTCATCTTATTTTCCTTATTGATTTGAAGGTGCTGCAGTCTGCATTCCTGATGTTCACAAGTTCACAACTCAATCATGCTCCTCTATCCTCCTCCTCCAGACTCCCCCTATCCATTTCCCTCAAGGCAGATGGATGGATTTTGGAGAATAAATAAACTTTGTCTTCATAGACGAGTCCCCTCAAGTGGGACTGAAATTACTGACTGACTACATGCTTGCTGATTTTTTGACAGACTTCTGAAATTGACAGGAGAGTCTGCCCTGTGGGCCCTCACTTTCCGAAGAAGATGCGGATAAAAAGTAGAACAGGTAATGAATAATGAGAGATGGCATGCAGTGGACAGCAATGGCTGTCTGCCTCTGTTGAAACCAACTGCTGTTTGTTTTTTGTGTTTTTTGTGAACAGCGCAATTTGCCATGTTTGGAATACACCAGTATTGCAGGTTTTTAGGTTTTTTTTGGGGGGTGTTCTAGATTTGCGGTGCTGGGTCTGGGGGTCCTGGAGCACTGCTGGGAAGGTCTAATTTTGATTGCAAGTAGTTTGAAGAAAATCCATGGTGGAAAAGGGGGGTTATGGCCTAGCTGCAGAGCGCGTTTGGACAGAATTGAAGGAAGGCCGAAAATATTCTAAGTTTGAGATTTTCCATTTTTGCTTTTTGCCTGTTTGGGGGGGTTCTGCTTTTTGGTGGGTGGGCAGGGCTTGGGGCATTGCTGGAAAGGTCTAATATCGGAATCAAGTGGTTTGGACTAAATCCATGGTGAAAAAACTTTTCTGTTTTTGCTCTCTTGCCTGTTTTTGGGGGCTGTTTGGGGGTTCCTGGTGTTTGGGGGGGAGTTGGGGGGTCTTGGAGCAATGCTGGGTATGAATAGTTTTGATTGCAAGTTGTTTGAAGAAAATCCATGGTGGCAAAGGGGAGTTAGGGCCTAGCTGCAGAGCGCGCATGGAGTGATTTTGGAACTAGGCCTAAATATTTCTTTCACTTTTTCCGGTTTTGCTTTTTGGCTGTTTGGGGGTGTAAAACTTGTTTTTGCCTGGGTTGACAGGTCTGGGGTCATTGCTGGGAAGGTCTAATACCGGAGAAAAGTGTTTTGGAGAAAATCCATGGTGAAAAAGTTTTTCACTTTTCAGAGTTTTCGCTCACTTTTGTGTTTTCGGAGGCCTGCTTGGGGGGGGTTCCTGGTGTTTGGGGGGGGGTTGGGGGGTCTTGGAGCAACGTTGGGTATGGATAGTTTTGATTGCAAGTGGTTTGAAGAAAATACATGGTGCCAAAGGGGAGTTAGGGCCTAGCTGCAGAGCGCGCATGGAGTGATTTTGGAACTGGGCCTAAATATTTCTAAGTCCCTGTTTTTGTATTTTTGCTTTTTGCCTGTTTGGGGGTGTTCGACTTTTTTGCTGGTGGGTTGACGGGTCTGGGGGCATTGCTGGGAAGGTCTAATACCGGATAAAAGTGTTTTGGAGAAAATCCATGGTGAAAAAGTTTTCCACTTTTCAGCGATTTTGCTCACTTTTGTGTTTTCGGGGGGCTGCTTGGGGGGGTCCTGGTATTTGGGGGGGATGGGGGGTCTTTGAGCACTGCTGGCACAGTCTAATTTTGATTGCATTTGTTTTTCAGGAAATCCATGGTGGAAAAGGGGAGTTATGGCCTAGCTGCAGAGCGCGCTTGGAGTGATTTTGGAATGAGGCCTAAATATTTCTAAGTGTGAGTTTTTCCGGTTTTGCTTTTTTGGCTGTTTGGGGGTGTTAAACTTGTTTTTGCCTGGGTTGACGGGTCTCTGGGCATTGCTGGGAAGGTCTAATACCAGATAAAAGTGTTTTGGAGAAAATCCATGGTGAAAAAGTTTTTCACTTTTCAGAGTTTTCGCTCACTTTCGTGTTTTCGGGGGCCTGCTTGGGGGGGTTCCTGGTGTTTGGGGGGTTTGGGGGGTCTTGGAGCAACGCTGGGTATGGATAGTTTTGATTGCAAGTGGTTTGAAGAAAATCCATGGTGGCAAAGGGGAGTTAGGGCCTAGCTGCAGAGTGTGCATGGAGTGATTTTGGAACTGGGCCTAAATATTTCTAAGTCCCCGTATTTTTATTTTTGTTTTTTGCCTGTTTGGGGGTCTTCTACTTTTTTTTGCCTGGGTTGACGGGTCTGGGGGCATTGCTGGGAAGGTCTAATATTGGAATCAAGTGGTTTGGACTAAATCCATGGTGAAAAAGGGGGGTTAGGGCCTAGGGTTAGGGTTAGGGTTAGGGTTCTAAAATTGCAGTTTACAGTTTACACTTTACACCTAGCTTGAGGGGAAAGATCCGCACATTTCGCCCACACTTATTTATCCTTGAAAAGGAGACTCAGAGGACGCACTTTTGAAATGATGCTTGTATGTTTTGTAATACTGTCGACTCTGAAACTGAAAGTGTTATTTTTGCACTACATAGCGTACCTTATATTTTTTTAACTGGTTCACTTACTGTTTTTTCCCATCAAAGATTACAGGACGGCTTTTACTAAGTGCCATGGAACAAACGCTGAACTCAGATGTAATCCGCAATTACTCATCAGGCAGCCAGTGGACAGTGTGTCTGGTCACCAATATTCATCGACGGAGCGTAAGATAGAATGGAGGAGTATATCGCGAATAAGAGGAATGGCAGGATGCATGCAACTTCACCAATTCAACAGGACAACTACAACATAAAGTTACAGTATTCTCTCTTAACTTCTCCTTATCTTTTAAATGTTGTTGTTGTAAAAAACTTGAACTTCTACGAATGTGACTAGGTGCGTTTCTTTGTTCTCTGCTTCAAAGTCATCTCTTCAGCTATTTCATACATTTCTTTGCCATTTTATGCAGTAGTGCACTACCTTTATGTCCCATAAAAGATTTATGGATATCTTTGAATCCAAAAATGTGTTTCTCTTCATTTGTGGTTTGTCCATGCAGTGTTTTTTTATTCTTTTCTCCACAAAACTTTTCCAAAAAAAAAACATTCCTATCCAATCTTCAAAAACCCTAACCCTCTTCCCCCAGGCTGTGTGGTTTTTCATTGAGGTATGACTATGACAACAAGAAGTTCCACACACTTGCAGGGGAGGATAAGGTCTAAGCAGCACCAGAAACATGTTGGAAAATGGAATTTCATATGCGACATCGTGAATTGAGCATCAAACATCATGCTCGTACACATGACTAATCAAATGGTTCATTCTTATGTTTAAGTATCCTTTGCCTTCATAATATTTCCTATAGTAGCCATAGTCCACAAAGCTAGTAAAGTTATATTTAGAATACTTTAGGACTGCTTAGGCTACAATTTATGGCCCTGTTCTGTAGCGTACTATCTATCGTACTGTTTCTAATGCTACGCTCAGGCCACTCAGTGTTTCATTTCCTTTTTTTTCATATGCTGCTACTGCCAGTGTGTACCACTACTACTACCAGCACAACAATGAGATTTCATCCGTCGAGGATACATGTCAACAACCAACCTTAATCAACATTTACCATGCAGTCAGCCCTGTGGCTACTCCTATTCTGACAATAATGCTCGCACAATTTCTCATGAAACACTCGGTTTCTTCACCAAGTTCCAATTTATTTCATTCAATGTTCATACTCCAATACAAGAGTTTGATTCCATTCCATATGTTTAAATCAGCATTTCATGTGCTGGCATAATACATAACTTATGTCGCATTTCAATCAATTCTGTTCACAGTTGTTCATCTCTACCCAATGCATTTCGGGTCAACACAAACGGACCCTTGGTCAGGGGTCTGTAACAAATGAAATGAAAACAGGACCTGTTATATTACTCCACTCTAAAATAAGTAACAACTGTGTCATTATAAATCATACATATTGTTAATCAAGTGCTGATTTATTAACGTCAAAAAGAAAGGTGCATACTGCTTTAGTCATGAATTTTTTAAATAATATGCTCAAGACAACTATCTTACCAAAGTTTTAAAACAGGAGTTCAATTTATCAGCGTAATCCCTAAATACCGGTTTCAAGGCATTAGTAACAATACATCTACACAAAATGATCACTTACGAAGCACTGGAACAATCCGTGTCTCTACTCGAACGGTTACTGCGAAGTGAGTTTACCCGCGAGTAAAACAAGTTCAAAGACGGACTCGCAATGGTCACATGATCGGCATAACAACCAATCAGGAATAGAATCGCACGTATTACGCTAGTCATGTGACATGAGTGTAACAGCTTCATACAGAAATTAACGCTTTATGTGGCTGAATAAAGTTGTGGTATGCAAACTGAAAAAACAAACATTATTTAACAAAAAAAACGGTCTATGTACAATATTCAATATAACTCTGGTTCAAACGCTATAGAATCCAAGTAGAAGTTCATGTTCATGAGGAATACAGAATCAGTCTATAGTCAATGTACAGTTCCAAAAGACCCATAATTATAAAAAACACGAATATTCTATCCGATCATTTAACCCCATGGGACGGGTAGAATTTAATTTCTTAATCCAGAAGTACTCTGCTCTTAATATCTGTTTGACAGGATCCCTGTCTCGGTATTGCGGTAGACTCTCTTGATGTGCAAGTTTTGATGCAGCAAAACAAGATAAGTACGAAAGTGCACATAAAAAAACCAGACAGGAATTCGAGCCTGCTATTTCAAAGCTTTCACCCAGTACCACTGAAAAAACATCTACCGACCTCACAATACATCAGATTAAAAAGAATCACTACAGATGCAACAGACCTTGAAAAGTCACTGAGAGAACAAACGGAAAAATACCATCAACGTGGGTATCCCAAAGACATCCTCGACGCATCCTTGGCAAAAGTAGCTATGAAATCTAGAGAAATGTTGCTGAAAGAAAAAATAACAAAAAATCAAAAGAAGAAAACTGTTTGTGTGTTAAAATTCTCTGCGGAATCAAACAGGATAAAACGCATTATCAATAACCATTGGCCTCTAATCCAATCAGGACCTGATTTGATCGGTTTGTATGATGATAAAGTAACATTTGCATTTCAAAGAACCAGAAATCTTAAAGAACTTTTGAATATGCCCACAAAAATGGAGACCAAAGGGAGAGGCATGTTGAGAAGTCAAAATTGTACGCATTGCAGTAATGTGATGACTGGGAATAAGATCACACATCCAACTAAAGGCTATCAGATTGAACTACACCATACCAGTACATGTGACACCATGAACTGTATTTACATGATCAAATGCCCCTGCGGCAAGATATATGTGGGCCAAACGGAACGTAAATTGAAAATCCGCATCACGGAACACAAAAGCAACTTAAGATTAGGCAACATAAAATCAACTGTAGCCAAACATTGGAATGAAGCTAAACACCACATTTCTCAACTACGTTTCACGGTTTTGGAGAGTCTACCGCAATACCGAGACAGGGATCCTGTCAAACAGAGATTAAGAGCAGAGTACTTCTGGATTAAGAAATTTAATTCTACCCCTCCCATGGGGTTAAATGATCGGATAGAATATTTGTGTTTTTTATAATTATGGGTCTTTTGGAACTGTACATTGACTATAGACTGATTCTGTATTCCTCATGAACATGAACTTCTACTTGGATTCTATAGCGTTTGAACCAGAGTTATATTGAATATTGTACATAGACAGTTTTTTTCGTTAAATAATGTTTGTTTTTTCAGTTTGCATACCACAACTTTATTCAGCCACATAAAGCGTTCATTTCTGTATGAAGCTGTTACACTCATGTCACATGACTAGCGTAATAGGTGCGATTCTATTCCTGATTGGTTGTTATGCCGATCATGTGACCATTGCGAGTCTGTCTTTGAACTTGTTTTACTCGCGGGTAAACTCACTTCACAGTAACCGTTCGAGTAGAGACACGGATTGTTCCAGTGCTTCGTAAGTGATAATTTTGTGTAGATGTATTGTTACTAATGCCTTGAAACCGGTATTTAGGGATTACGCTGATAAATTGAACTCCTGTTTTAAAACTTTGGTAAGATAGTTGCATTGAGCATATTATTTAAAACATTCATGACTAAAGCAGTATGCACCTTTCTTTTTGACGTTATTAAATCAGCACTTGATTAACATTATGTATGATTTATAATGACACCGTTGTTACTTATTTTAGAGTGGAGTAATATAACAGGTCCTGTTTTCATTTCATTTGTTACAGACCCCTGACGTAGGGTCCGTTTGTGTTGACCCGAAATGCATTGGGTAGAGATGAACAACTGTGAACAGAATTGATTGAAATGCGACATAAGTTATTTATTATGCCAGCACATGAAATGTTGATTTAAACATATGGAATGGAATCAAACTCTTGTATTGGAGTATGAACATTGAATGAAATAAATTGGAACTTGGTGAAGAAACCGAGTGTTTCATGAGAAATTGTGCGCGCATTATTGTTGGGTAGGCAATGCTCCCCACATAACATATTGATATTAGAAGGCACGGACAGACGACGTGCGACTAATGAGCGCCAAAAATGAACATTGATTTATTGAACCAATAAACGTAAGAAAACGTATGAGTGCACGGGGATAACACTAATTGCTAAATTGGTACTCCTATTCTGAAACACGAATCACAGGTAAGATAAGCATTTTGGAAAGGTAGAATAATGGGCTAGGACTGGGAGGAGAGCAGAGACTGGCAGTACTATTAGTAAAGTACTAGTAGGGCCACTGATTTCACTAACTCGGTTACTGGCACTTTGGTACATTTCAGGACTAGATGTTTCATTCAACCTGGTAAGTTGGAAGAAACCAAACATCCAGTAACCACCGCCCACCCCCACACAAAATAATATGAACGTGTATACTATGTTTTGGTATGAAAAATAATTATTAAGAAATATATCTATGTAGTACACAAATAAAATTAATTAACCCAACTCACCCCCCTACCTAACCCGAACCAATGTCCAAAAGTCCAAAAGTCCCCTTTCCCAAACACCCAGTTCCCACCCCCCAACAGTCTTTAAAAAAGGGGCAAGGGACAGTCACTTCCTCCGGGGGCGTAGTGTGGACAGCTGTTGCTGCACGTCCGGCAGCTCTTTGCAGAGGTCCCGGAGCTGGCAATGATGTTTTTCAGCTTCCGCTCCAGGTACTCCACTCTCTTACGGCGGCGGCGCTGACGTGCCATCCAGGATCTGGGGGGGGCAGCTGATCGTGTTGCTGCTGTGGGACGGCGGCGGGAGGCTGTCGGGCCACGGCTCCGTTTGGCTGGAGGCTTCTGGCTGGTGGACACGGGGGCACTGGAGGAGGATGCAGTGGTTGCTGTCTCCTCCTCCTGCTCCCGAGCCCACAGCCGCCGATACTCAGCACAAATAGCCTCCAGCTTACGGGCCCTGGCCCGGGCAGCCATCTCCTTTAGGGTGAGCTTTGTTGGAGTAGCATCTATATGAAGAAAGAAAGAAAAATACTGTAGCCAATAGTCTTTAACATAAAGTCAAAATAATTTTACTGAAAGTTGACTCTCAGTAACATCAGCAAGTAGCAAACACAGTATAACATTTTGCCATGTATCTTTCCGCCGTCTTTGTAGGCCTGTGACATTACTGGGAGTTTCAGGAATTCCACTAGCAGGACTATGGATGGATTCACTAATACATTACATACATAGTCAGAGAGTACTAAAAAAAGTCTTCTGTTTTTTTCTCTTGTTTTGCAAAAGAAATTAGTGGTACGTGAACTTGTGGTAGCCGGCATGGCAGGTCACTCAGCTTGCACCCAAGAAAACAGACACAAGCCATGATGACGCAGACTCGCAGTACTTTAAGCAGTACATGCAGGTGGGGATAGGAAGCTCTTACTTTTCTATAGGGGTGGCTCTGCCACTGGCCATACTCGGTTACATCAAGGGCTACTGCTCAATGTAATGATATCTTTCGCACTGCCCCCCCTCCCCCGGGCCTTTACTACAACAAAAGAAGAATGGAGATTATTCAATTCTGATCATATATCATTATCCTGCCGATCACATGATCTTTGGTTATATGATGGATGCCTTTAGGGGCTTTGTTTTGATAGATTGAGTGAACTACAGCGATAGTAGACCCTGGTATGACACAGCTGAAATAAAATTATTACATAGGGAGTGAGTGTGGAACCCATAATTGGCGGAGGAAGGGACTTGACTTGATATAATGTTGTCAACTATGCAATCCATACGCAATAGATGCTGCGCTTACAAAGTAAAGTACTGTACTGTTAGTCAAGGCAGGGAGTATTTGTGATCAATCACAAATTCTAGTATTTGGATTTCCTCAGCTTTGCTACTCTGGCACGGACAAGCTGTTCAAAGTAACAATCTTTATCCACTCAGCGTCTGCTCTACTACATCATACACCTCTGCTATCGATGAGGAAAAAGAAGATAACATCCAGGCTTCCAAAGTACGTCTATCATTCTTCTTAATGTCTCAAATGTCCCAAGTTTTCTTTTTCTCAACAACCAACCAACACCCTTTTCATTATATTTTGGAAACCACTGTCTTCTTCTCTTGACTTGCATTCAAAAACACCATTCTTTACAGTCATAAATGTTAAGACTCGCTCGTCCTTCGTTTCACCCTTCTTTCACTTTTCGTTCTTCACATCCCTAAATTACATCTGATATGATTTGGCTTCACGATAAAAGTTTGCCAGCTGAGTTGAAGTCAAATAGAGGGGGCCATTGCTTACCCGAGAAGTCCCGCCGCTAATGCTATTACAAGTCAAGGTTGAGTGTCTTCTCCGTGATAGCCAAAAAAGTAGTTCTAAATTATTAACTGTTCTTAACAGTACAGTGTACTTGTACTAGTGTACTGTACAGTACATCATACACTCCTTTGCGAGCCTACTAAAAAATGTCAATAAGTAAGGAGTATAATAACTTACCACCGTCCGCCGCCGCTGAGCCTTCCCCCCATCTCGTCCTGGTGGCGCCGCCGCATCCGCCCCTAGAGTGGAGCCACTCCGCAGTGCTGGGCTCGGCACTGGTGGTCAGCTGTGCCGCATCAGATGTTGTGACGTCTAGAAAAAACATGTCATATTTTCAGATGCCATACACAACCCCCTATTTCGTCTCGCAATGGAAGGAAATGTTACATAACACATTTTTTATTACTGGGATTGAAAAATAGTAACGGTTTAGGGGAGGGTGTTCCCTTTTTATATGCTTATTCCATTAAATGCTACACTTGTTAGGACAACTGATGAATGCTTGCTTAACGTGCACCATTTTTTTAATTACAGAAAGAAAATTACATTGCCCTTCTCCCAACAGGACGATTCACCAATTACTAGTAAGTCATCACCAGCAGTACTTTAAGTACTTTAAAGAAGGTGGTGGCTCCCGCACAGTTTTTCTAATAATTTCATGTGTCTGTTAACTATTACGTTAAAGTAATTTGTATCATGGGAATGTTGTTTAAACTTTAAAGTCATCTATCAGCAGTGCTCGCTCCGAATACTACGCTATTAAAAACTATAGACTTTTTTTTCTCATTTCTTAATTGAAAATAAAACTTTAAACAAACACTGTGTGGTTTTTGTTGACGAGTGATTGAGCGGAAGGGTTTGAACTACTGCACTTGGAAGTCATGTTTCAGTGACTCAGATAGGCCGGAACTCGGCGGTAGTCTTCTTCTGTTGTTCTGGGTCGTAAAATCATTGGTCAGACACTACATAGTAGGTCAGGGGATTGGGGGTTCAAATTCTGTTCTGGGTCAGAGTTTTGTTTAACACCGTTTGCCGACTGGGAAAGCTTAGCTTCCTACACAGACCGACTCATAATCGTAAATAGCAGTAGCACAGAGAGTGATGGTAGAGGCAGGATAAGAATGTAGAAAGTAGTCTAGATTAGAAGAAGATCAAAGACTATTGTGTAAAACGTAGAATTAGGAAACAGTTTGTAATGAATAGGAGCTGTAAAAGTTAGGGAAGTATAAGTATTAATATATCAATAGAACAACTTACTGAGGCCAGCAGAAGAGCCTGCAAGGGACTGCTGTGACTGTCCACCTTCTTCCACCGGAGTCTCAATGGTGCTGCTAGTCGCCTTGCCCCTGGGAGGTGCTGATGATGATCATGAAATAAAGAAACACAACATGGATGATTGTTTTTTTGAAATATTTGATTTCTTTGGCCACAATCTAAAATTATCTTGGGGAAACAAATGAGCAACAATTGCACTACATGTATTAACCTATCTGATCTGGTCAACTAGGAAGATACTACTAGTACAGAATTGCTGGATTCGCAGGCCGTGTATTTGGAAAGTTATGTAAATCACCAACTAAACCAACAACAAAAAGGTTCTACTACGACTACCAGCACTCAGCAGCACGCGACGTGACAGACACAGTCCGTCATCATGATTGCAGAGCACTAAAAAATGTCCTACTACTACTACTACTAACAAGTCATAATATACTCAACCTATCAATCCATCACTATCTCTTCTTAGTGGCAGCAGGAGTGCAAAGGAAGGACTAGACTTGAGTCTCTAGTCTCTCTAGCATTACGCAGTTCTGCTCAAATGAGCACAAAGTTGCAAACAAGTAAGCATTGGAGCAACGCCACAGAGCAGGCGAGCACCTGCAATCACAGAAGCTATTTAAACATTCATTTACCTGCAATGTAATCGAATCTGCAGCATTCTTGCTCTTCGGGAAAAACATATATTAGCAATATAACACACAGCAGAAGAAAACAAAGTAGTTATTAAATAGCTACTCACGAAGGCCAGGGATCTCCACACCTAGCAGGTGGAGCAGGTCCTGCTCCCGGTCGAGGACGTCGGCCCACCGGTGCGTCGCTTGGTCGTAGGTGCGCCGGACCCCCGATTCCCTCCGCATGGCCCGACACACCTTATCCCACCGCTGGCGACGCTCCCGGAGGCCATACCCTTGACCGGGCCTGCCCCCTGCTCCCACGGTCTTAGGGAGGTGGCGCAGAACAAAAAATACCAGGGCGGCCACCTCCACCGTGGTGAAAACCTCCATGGCACTACATTAACTCCCCTCAATCGTCCGCAAGGGAGCCGGCTACGGGGTGCGGGACCCTTCCCCTTTGATTTGCCGGCTCTCTTTGCCATGGCCCTGGCCGAGAGAAGAAAAGAATAGGGGGAAGAAAGAAAAAAAAATGAAAGAGAGAGTTAAACCAAAAAAGGAGTTATAAAGTAACAAATAGTTGAAAAAAACACAAAATATAGATCTAGACAAATAGAGAGATAGATAATGAGCAAAAAAGAGCAAAAAAAAGTTCAAAGAAAGGATGGCAAAGATTCAAGCAGGATTCAAAAAGGATGCACAGGACCATAGCAATGAATGAAAAACAAGATGGCCGCGCCCATTGAGGACCGCGTGGGTAAGTTTGCGTGATATTTCCCCCGCGAGCACGCAAAAACACGCGCAAACTTGTAATAGCGCGCCGCACACAACGCGACATTGCCAATAGCGCCCGGAAACAGAAATACGCAACGCGCACAAGATGGCCACGCCCATGTACGACCGCATGGGCAACCTCGCGGTCGGTGCGCTGCAAGCGGTCTGCGAATAAGCAAAAAACCCCGCAAACACGCAAATTTTTTTTCTCGCAAATTCGCCCGAATTCTGCAGATCGCGAATTCGCTTTCGTGCTATTTCGCGGACCGTGAATTCGTAAATTTCGCCCATACTTACTTATTACCCTATCCCAAATTGCTGTGAGGGATGTGGCACGGATACCACCAAGACAGGTAACACCAACACCACCTCCAGCTTCCATATTTGCATTGGCAAAGGCCCGGCAGGGACCTACATCCAGCACAACCACCATCTCAGTAGGTAGTACTGGTACTGCACAGAGTCAAATTCCAGTCACACCCTCCAGTTCATCCGGCATTGCAACTAGTGGCACCACCAGCAGCTCAAGACACACCTCCCCAGTTTGGAATTTCTTTTCGGTTAGAAGTAAGGAGGAGAACGTTGCTATATGCTCAATTTGTCGACATAGTGTTAGTCGGGATAAGCTTGGTACAAACTATGGTACCAGAGGCCAAACAACCCATCTGAAAAAACACTACTTGATCCAGTGGGAGAACACCGTAAAACTGCACCCATTGCTGTTGATGAAGAAGATATGATCGCGGTGGAAGGTGAACAAGAGGGAGACATTTTCTCTGGTATACAAAGTAGCCCTGTCCCCAGTAGTGTAGTGTACCATACACATCCTCAGCAACATCTTAGTGGCACCGTAGTAAGAGTAAGGCTGAGACACCAATCCAACAGAGTACTTCAATGAAAAGAAGTGGGTCGCTGAGCCTAACTGGGTTCAAGAAGTCACCTGCATCAGCTGCACCACAAAGGAAAATAAACCAGCCTACCATTGTCAGCATGCTTAGGTGGGAGGGACAGTACGAACGCAACCCACAATGACAGTTTGTACAATGAGAAGCTGGCTACAATGTTAGCGCTGGACCTTCTCCCTTTTTCTTTTGTGGAAGTGATGGGTTTTCTTGAATTTGTAACAGCCATCTGCCCAAAATGGAAGGTTCCCAGCCGGTCCTATTTCGCCAGAGTTGCTGTTCCAGCACTACATCACGATGTGCTGCAATTGTTTGGACAAGCTTTGCAGCAGAGTGCTGTTCACAATATCCTCCTGACAACAGACATGTGGACTGTAGGAGAGTAGGATCTACTCACTATGATTACCCCCACTTTTTGCTGGTGTTTTACTGTTTTTCGACTTTAGTCTGGCTGGGGCCCTGCTATTCAGGACCCCAGCCTAGCTGCTTCCTCTCTAAATTGATTGCATGTACTTTAGGTACACTCCAGATTGGTTACTGGGTTACCCTTGTGAGTCTCTAGTATATGGTACCTTAGGTACCAAGGGCATAGGTACCCCAGAGGCCTACCAGGGGCTGAAGCATGTATTATGCCACTCCTGGGAAGCCTTCCAAAATGGCACCACAGGTCTGCTACTGCAGCCTCGGTAAGGTGGTGCTTGCACCACTTACTAAGATATAGATTACCTATTCTACCTTTAATCACTGACACATATAAACCTATAAGGCACTCCTATGGCAGGCCTTATCAATCCTGAAGGTAGAGTGCTTGGTTTTGTGTGAGAAGGTGCCCAATCTTGAGGTGAGCCCCTCTGCAGCGTCCAGAATATATCCTCTGAGGCTGTTCTGTGATGCAGCCAGACCATATACTCTTAAGTGCATTAAAACCTCGTGGTAGGGGGGAGGAGCTTCGCGGGCATCCATGATGGTCACGTGAGCACAGAGCTCCCCGGACCTGCGCCGCCCTTCGCAAATATCCTGACTACATTCTTATTTTGAAGATGGGCTTTTGTTGACAAACTCTCGCTGATCTCAACACTCTTTGAAGAACTGAATTCGGGCGTTGGGATCCACTTTTACGCCGCCTGGAACTTCTGCTGCCCGTCCCGAGCCGAACCGGGGTCTCCGTTGCTTGGCAGGCCGAGGAGTAGTTTAAAAACAACGGCCGAAGGGGTCCCCTTCCAGTCGACCTCAGCTTAACTTTCGGTTTCGTTTTCTACTCCCGGCTCAGATTTATTGCAGCGCTGCTCGGATCAACCCTTTTGCCAGCCTGGTGTCCCTACACTGATGTTTGCTGTCCCTGTTGAGTGCCCCGTCTCCAGCTTTATTGGCACCTACGCTACTTTGGTTCGGTTTTGCCGTCTATTTGGCCTTTCTTCACCCGGCCATTTTCACCAGGTCGCGCGGGCCCCTTCGGGGTCCCTTCTCTACTATGGCCGCCAGACCGGATACTGAGAGGCGCAAGACCAAGACACCTCTCAGTGGGGGACAGACCCAGACGAATATTATGGACCATTACTCCCACTTAAAGGGGTCCCCCAGCGGTGCTGGCTGCTCGTCTGACGATCCTAAGGCCGATTCTGCTGGGACCTCAGAAGTATCGCTGCAAGACGTCATGAGTGCTATCACCAGCATGAAGGCCTCCATGGGACATTTTTTCCCTATAGGCAACTCCGGCCAGCCCCCGCGCTGGTGTCGCACCGGACACACTTGCTTCCAACGCCTCAGACCGCCTTTCCATAGAGTGGTGCATGTACACGTATACTCTGCTCATCTGTAGGTATTTGGTCTCCTGTTTCTAAGTCTCCATGTTTTGTTGATTATTGTCACTCATTGTTTTCTTGAGTTTAAAGTAAGATTTGGACCTGTATAATGCCAAGGGAATATATGTGTAAAGTTGCAATTATCTGTATGGTGTATCGAGTGCCCTCACTATGCTATCCCGGAGGAGAGATATGTAGAAGCAGTCGACAGTCCCTGTGGATTAGCAACCACTGTTGGTCCTGTTATCTGTTGAAATATGGACAGTATCTGTAACTATTGCCCAGTGGACTACTTTGCTCTATTATTAAGTGAGGTGTGACTGTTGTTTATTGTACAATATGCATGTCCAAAGGAACAGACATGACACATGTTCATTTCCGTTCTCTAGTCACTGTATATGCACTGTCTACTGGCTTGATCTCTGCTTTTCGAACTAATAAAAACATATAAAAAAAAAAAAAAAATGAAGGCCTCCATGGGACAGCAGTATGAGGCCCTTGCCTCTAAGATCGACACGGTGGCAGTGGATGTCATGCTGATTAGAGCTGATCTGGCGAAGACTAATGAGAGGGTCAAGGCGCTGGATTTGAAGACTTCGAGTCTGATTACGGATGTCACGGACGCACAGACCGAGATCGGTAACTTGCGTTCTTCTCACGAAATGATGGCCCGTCGCCTCAAGGATTATGAAAATAGGGCCCGTCGTAACAATGTACGCCTTATCGGTGCCCCTGAGAGTCCCGAGTCCCCTGCAACCGACCTTCTCGTGGAAGACCTGGTCACGAATTATCTCGCTCCCGCCGGACTTAGCAAATTCTTTGCTGTTGAATGTGCACATCGAGTCCCAGGCGGGAAGGCGAAGCCGGGTGCCCCCCCGAGACCCATCATTGTAAGGCTATTCCACTTTCGGGATAGAGACGCTATCCTTCAAGCCTCTCGGGACAAAGGCCCTGTGAAGTTCGAAAACACCTCCGTGACCTTCTATCCCGACTTTACCTCGCTTGTTCAGCGGCAGAGGGTTGGGTTTCAGGGAGTAAAGAGACGGCTACGGGACCTGGGCCTTAAATACGCCATGTTGTTTCCGACCAGACTCCGGATCGAGTACGAGGAACGAACGTTTTTCTTTGATAGCCCGGACAATGTTAGTCACTGGCTCTATTCTTTGCCCAAGAGAGACGATCTATCCGGACACCCCGGTGGCGCCGACGGTGGCGTGCCGGAGTGAGAGTGACACTGTGGATCCTGGCGTCTGAACTTTCTAACTATTTCAGCTGAGTCTAGACATTTGTTCTCTTGTCCTTATTTTAGATCGGCCCGAGGGTAGCGGGGAGCGAATGGGGACTCTTCCTCCTCCTGGGTTCTTTGTGTAGATTAGTTTTGTGATGGGGCGACAGGCACACTGCAAGTTGGGGTGGCTTATGAGTCGTACGCAGGGGTGCAGGGTGGCGGGTGTTGTAACGGGGTTAAGTTAGGGGGTGTGTGTGTGTGATTTTTTTCTTTTCACGCGGCATCGCATTGTTTTTTTCATTTGCTCTGGTCGTTGGGTCTTGTGTGGGGGGTGCTCCGCCTTCTTCCTAGGGATGGGGGGTGGTGAGTTGAGACTGCTGTCCTGGAATGTCAATGGGCTGGGAGACAGGATAAAGTGAGGGGTTGTGTTACAGTTCCTTAGACGCCATTCCCCCGATATTGTCCTTCTGCAGGAAACGCATCTAATAGGTAATGCATGTCAGGCCATGAATAGACGTGGATACCGGCTGGTGGCTCACTCTGGGTTCACTTCTGGCTCCAGGGGGGCGGGTATTCTCATCAGGTCTTCTCTCCCTTTTGAAATCGATGAAGTGACGCTTGACGACAGGGGGCGCTACGTCGCGCTCACTGGTAGGTGGGAGGGGAAGGCATTTTCTATACTTTCCATATATATCCCTCTGGGCCTACAGGCCTCAACTTATGCTGATCTTGGCAAGGCTATATTATGGCTTCCTTAGGGCCTTCTGGTCCTTGGTGGGGATTTTAATTCTGTGGTTTCTGGCACTTCTGATCGTTGTCCCCCTAGGGATTTGGTTAGGTCCCATATGTGGCTGGGTGACTTGCTTGAAACCTTTGGACTGATAGACAGTTGGAGGTTGATGCATCCTACGCAGTTACAATACACCTTTCATTCCGGGGCCCATGGCAGTCTCTCCAGGCTAGATTATTTTTTGATGCAGTCGGCCCAATCCTCCTCCATTAGAGAAGTTCGTCATCTCCCCAGGGGTATTCCTGATCATTCCCCTTTGTGGCTTTGTTACGAGGTCGGGGTGGGTAGTGAGGGTAGAGTTGCCCCTATTAATCCTTGGTATTTCCGCAATCCCAAAACCCGCTCTGAACTTGTGAAGGCTATTGACCATTATTTTACTGAAAATGTGGGGTCTGTTTCTTCTTCTGTTTCACTGTGGGAAGCTTTTAAGACGGTTATTCGTGGGCACTCTCTGTCGCTGATTGCTGCCGCCAAGAAGGCTAACAATGTGGAACTTGTACGCTTGGAAACCGAAATAACTGCACTAGAGAATGATCTTGAATTGGGAGTAACTCGCGCAAAGCTGCATTCCCTCAGTTTGAAACAAGCTGATTACAGGGCTCTCGTTACTGATGCGGCAAAAGTGATGAATAGAGAGCAGCAGGGCAGGTTGTATGATGTGGGGGACAAGGCCGGTAAATTGCTTGCGTGGTTGGACAAGAAGGAGAGAGTGAACCGTGTCGTTCCGGTGATTGACAGGCTTGACGGTGAGTGTGTTACTGACCCTGTCGGGATCGTTCAGTGTTTTGTAGACCACTTTAAAAAGTGTATGCCTCGGTCTGTGATAGAGATGAGGAGGATTCTCTCTTGCTGCTACAGGACATTGCATTGCCCTGCCTTTCTGACGCTGATAGAGACCTCATGGAGGCCCCTCTTACGGTGGATGAAATCGCGGTTGCTATACGTTCCCTTCGTTCTGGCAAGGCAATGGGCCCCAATGGTTTGCCCATTGAATTGTACAAACTGCGACCTGACAAAATGGCGCCCTACTTAAGGGATATGTTCCTTGAGGCTTTGGAATCTGGTTCCCTCCCCGCCGATCGGCGACTTGCTACCATCGTAGTTATCCATAAAGAGGGTAAGCCGTGTGATCATTGTGCATCGTACAGGCTCATTTCTTTACTTAATGCTGAACTAAAATTCTAGCTAAGTTGTTGGCTAATCGTTTGATTAAGGTGATCGGGGACTTGATCCATCCGGATCAGTCCGGTTTCATCCCGCACCGAAACACCGCCCTTAATCTTCGAAGACTCCACGGAGTTCTCGCGAGGGTTGGGACGCTCACTGAATCAACCATTTTGGCTTCCCTTAACGCTACCATGGCTTTCGATACTATCGAGTGGCCTTACCTCTGGGCGGCCCTCTCGAAGTTTGGATTTGGCCCGGTGTTCATCGCTTGGGTGAAACTCCTTTACGAGAGACCCTTGGCTCAGGTGGTGGTTAACGGGAAGGTGTCCGGTGTTTTTACACTTGGGCGTGGCACTCGGCAGGGTTACCCGCTGTCTCCACTGCTCTTTGCCCTCGCTCTGGAACCATTGGCGGAATGGCTCCGTTTGGAGCCTTCGATGAGGGGCATTCGGTGGACTCCCGATTTTGAGGATTGTGTCTCACTATACGCAGACGATATCCTTCTCTACCTTACCTCCCCTCGGAAGTCCCTGAATGTACTTTTTGACGTTTTGACCTCTTTCGGAAAGAACTCGGGTCTCGTTATTAATTGGACTAAATCCTGTGTCTACATTTTGGCAAGAGGTCTTCCTCCTTTGCTGCGTAGATTTCCAATTCAGGTAACTGAGACTGGCTTTAAGTACTTAGGGATTTATGTGTCCTTGGACCCCAGTGTGCGCTATGAGCGTAATCTGTTGCCCCCTCTCCAACGGCTGAAGCTTGATGTTGCACGCTGGCGTAAGTTGCCACTGTCACCGCTAGGTCGTGCGGCTCTTTTCAAGATGATGTCGCTGCCCAGATTCTTGTACGCACTTCAGAATTCATTTGACCCAGTTCCTTCGGGTTATTTTCGTGAAGTGGAGAGCCTACAGAGACGACTGGTATGGGACGGGCGTGCGCGCATTGCTTTTTCCAAACTCACGCTTCCGTGGTACGATGGTGGTATTGCCCTCCCAGACATCAGGCGCTACTATTGGGCTTCTCAGTTGAGTGCGGTCAACCACGCGACTTACGCTCCCGGTCTTGCCCCGGCTTTCGCAATGGATAAATATCTTGTGCCAGGAGGTAATTTCAACAGGGCGCTGTACTCCAAGAGGATCTATAGAACACTGACCGGACCCACTAAAATCGCTGTACGGGTGTGGCAGGACGCGAATGCGGCATTGGGATGGTGTGATAGGCTTACCTGCGCAACCCCTCTGTATGATTCTGAAGGTTTGGGTAACTTGTGGAGCACGAAAGGCTTTGATAAATGGGATATGATTGGTATAAGCAAGGTGGGTGACCTCTGGTCCAAAGGTAACGTTAAGTCCTTCGAGGAGCTAAAAGTGGAATACGAGCTCGGTGACACAGAATTCTTTAGATATGCTCAGGTCCGTCACGCCCTATTGTCAGTTTTTGCTGTGGGTACCGATATTCCTGAGTCCTCCCCTCTTGAGGACCGTATCCTAGATGGCCATGTGCCCGACAGCACAATTTCACTGATCTATAAGAAGCTAATCAATAACAGGGCTGATCTGCTTGTGCGCCTCAGGGCTCTGTGGACTGCTGACGGATTAGAACTGGACGACGAGGACTGGCAATCGGCTCTGTCCTCGCCTAAGGAGGTTGCCATACCTGCTCGCCTTCGATTTGTCCAACTTAAGATCCTCTATCGCGTGTATGTTACTGGTCCGAGTCTGGTTCGTATGGGCTATTCTTTAGACGGGTTGTGTAAGCGTGGCTGCGGTATGACTGGTACCTTCCTCCACATTCTATGGGAATGTCCGGAGGTGGTTGAGTTTTGGTCCCGAGTGCATGTGGTGATGGAAAGGGTCACTGGTGTGTCGCTGCTGCCTGAGGCCAGGCGTTGTCTTTTGAATGTCTGGGAACTCAACGATTACAACACAGCACAGATCCATTGGGCGACCCTTGGTAATATGATTGTGAAGAGGGATATTGCGCAGCTCTGGGGCTCCCACAGGCCGCCTACTGTATTGCAATGGAAAGAAAACATGGATTGGTGCATATTTCGGGAGAAAACTGTGTATTTGTCACGGGGCAGGCCCAAGAAATGGGGCAGGGTCTGGTCACAATGGAACGCATATCGTGGAAATGTATGTACTCCCCCTCATGATTCCTCTTCCGATGTCTCCTTGTCCCCCTAATTGACATTCCGATCTCTATTAGTGACTGTATTATTGATCGTTTCCTCGCTGCCTCCTTCCCCCCCCTCGACTATTGAATGCACTATACGTACTGTACAGTTGGAGTTCTGCCTACATGGACCCGCGATCATGCTTCATTCTATTTCTGCCTTGTGAAGTTTGTTAATTTGTTTTTGAATAATTTCAATAAAATTTTCAACAAAAAAAAACCTCGTGGTAAATGCTAACTTTGGAATGGCTGCATGAAAGCCTGTCGTGTTTGGTGTCAACACTTTGGAATCCTTTCATCATTTAAAAAAAATATTGTGGGTAGCCAGTAGAACCAGAGCTAGCAAACAACTATTTTTGTGGTGTCTGTTGAATTTAAACATCATTTAGTGCATGGATGGTATTGGATTGAATTGCAAAATGTGTATTTTTGGGGGTATTTAAATTTTTTGGTGTGTGTTAAATAAATGCCTTTGTTGGATGTGTGTATGTGGTGTGGTTGTTGTGTAACTTGCACACCTTTCATTTTTGCAGTAAAGCTGTGTTGTTTAGCATGCCTCCTTTGCCTGGCCGTATAGGCCTGCTTCAGTTCATTGTTTTCCAGGCCTCCTGCTTGTTGTGACTGTGAGTGACCATGTGGATGGTGTCCATTTTGTTGGGGTAGTGTAGTAGTGTGTTGCTTTTGCCATTTTGCATGTCTTTTGGACTAGGCTTCCTGTTGTTGTGGGCCAGGCCATGTGGCTGGAGGCCATTTTGAAGCCAGGCAGTGTGCTTTTGCTATAGGTGTGCATTATCTGTCTTTCCTTTCTTTTTGCTGGGGGCCTGGCCATGTGGATGCTGTCCATTTTGAAGCCAGGCAGTGTGCTTTTGCCATAGGCCTGCATTGTCTGTCTTCCCTTTCTTGTTGTTTGTTGGGGGCCTGGCTATGTGGCTGGTGGCCATTTTGAAGCCAGGCAGTGTGCTTTTGCCACAGGCCTGCAAGCTTGTGGCCTAGTCTGCCAATAGGCCTTTCATCCAGTAGGCCCAGAGCTAGTCATGGGTGCATGAAATGAAACAACTGTTTCTGTGGTGTCTGTTAACTTTAAACACCATTTAGGGCAAGGATGGCATTGGATTGAATTGCAAAATGTGTATCTTTGGGGTATTTCACTTTTTTGGTGTGTGTTGAATAAATGCCTTTGTTGCGTGTGTGTGTGTGTGTGTGTGTGTGGTGAGGTTGTTGTGTAACTTGCACACCTTGTTTATCCCTGTGGATTTTCGTTTGTGCATTAAAGCTGTGTTGTTTAGCATGCCTCCTTTGTCTGGCTATATAGTCCTGCTTGAGTTCATTGTTTTTCAGGCCACTTGCTTGTTGTGACTCTGAATGACCAGGTGGCTGGTGGCCATTTTGTCGTGGTAGTTGAGTAGTGTGCTGCTTTTGCCATATAGGCCTGCATGGCTTTCCTTTGTTCCTTTTGGCTCACTGCTTCCATTCCCTTTGCAAGCTGCAGCTCCGTGAATGACATGATGAGCAAATTAATGCCAAACAGGTTCCACTTCCGTTATATTTGTATTTTTGTTCTTCTACTTTCCTATCCTTCCTGAGTGTACACAATATACCATGAAAGCCCTTGTTGTTAAAGTCCCATAACATGGCTACACTGTTATGTTTTTTTTATAACTTAAACTGAGTTAATAAAATGTAATAATATAATACAAACAAGTGTCAGCCACACACTAAGTTATATATTATATTTGTTTGTTTGTACTAGTAGTAATTGAACCACAACAACAAATGCAACATTTACTGATGTTCTTCTCCTGGCTTCTTTGCTATAAGGTGCACAAAAAGAAGACAGAGGAGGAGGTGTCATTATCACCTGTTGTACTGCCAGACAGAAGTCCTGCTGCACACCACGCCACGTCCATGTGTGACCACAGACATCTCTGCAACTTGTGCACCTACGTCCTGCTGATATTGGAAGGAAGAAGATGGCCCCAAAGAAAGGTCCTATGTCCTCCAGTATCAAGAAAGTTGCCAGTGAGAAGAAGGAACAGAAGAAGGAAGTGTCACTTACAAAGAATGGTGTGCCGGGCAATATGTTTTTTGGAAAACCAAAATTACGCCTGCATCAGTGGTTTTCGGGGACAAAGCTGGGAGCAGCACCTCCTCGTCAGCGGGCACACTCCACCAACCTAGACCCAAGCCCATGAGTGTCGCAGAGGTAGCCAGTTTACTTCCGCAAACGCCAATGAGCAATGATGTTGAAATGTCATTATCACAAAGTAGTCCCCAATCGACGCAGGCGGAAACTCAGCAGATAAGTGGGCACCAACAGCCGGAACAACAGCCGCAACAACAGCCCACAATGATAGTTGTTCCTGCTGAAGTAGGGGTAGTTCAGGAAATTGAGCTTCCTGCAGACGAAGAGCAAGCCACTCTTTCAGAAGATCCATTTTCTTCCAGATCCCCAGCAAGGAAAAGGAGGGTTAGTCCATCAACTTCTTCTTCAAGCCCCCCTTCTGATGATCTAGATGCCACTTGGAAGCCACCAGCTCAGTTTGAGAGTGAGGCACGCCACAAGACAAGGCTAGAACAAGGTAAGTTCCAGAAATCCTTAGAGTTATGGAGGTAGATGTAGAAGAGGGGGATGATGATGATGAGCCAGTCATCATCAACATCAATCCCGGCCCAGTGGAGATAGAGATCGGCAATATTACCCCATCCCAAATTGTTGTGAGGGATGTGGCACGGATACCACCAAGACAGGTAACACCATCACCACCTCCAGCTTCTATATTTACATTTGCAAAGGCCCGGCAGGGACCTACATCCAGCACAACCACCACCTCAGTAGGTAGTAGTGGTACTGCACAGAGTCAAATTCCAGGCACACCCTCCAGTTCATCCGGCATTGCAACTAGTGGCACCTCCAGCAGCGCAGGAAAGTAGACCTCCCCAGTTTGGAACTTCTTTTCGGTTAGTAGTAAGGAGGAGAACGTTGCTATATGCTCAATTTGTCGACAAAGTGTTAGTCGGGATAAGCTTGGTACAAACTATGGTACCAGAGGTCAAACAACCCATCTGAAAAAACACCACTTGATCCAGTGGGAGGAACACCGTAAAACTGCACCCATTGCTGTTGGTGTTGATGAAGAAGATATGATTGTGATGAAAGGTGAACAAGAGGGAGACATTTTCTCTGGTATACAAAGTAACCCTGTCCCTAGCAGTGTAGTGGTACCATACACATCCTCAGCAACATCTTAATGGCACCGTAGTAAGAGTAAGGCTGAGACACCAATCCAACAGAGTACTGCAATGAAAAGAAGTGCGTCGCTGACCCTAACTGGGTTCAAGAAGTCACCTGCATCAGCTGCACCACAAAGGAAAATAATCCAGCCTACCATTGTCAGCATGCTTAGGTCGGAGGGACAGTCCGAACGCAACCCCCCAATGGCATGTTTGTACAATGCGAATCTGGCTAAAATGTTAGCGCTGGAGCTTCTCCCTTTTTCTTTTGTGGAAGTGGTGGGTTTCCTTGAGTTTGTAACAGCCATCTGCCCAAGATGGAAGGTTCCCAGCCGATCCTATTTCGCCAGAGTTGCTGTTCCAGAACTACATCACGATGTGCTGGAATTGTTTGGGCAAGCTTTGCAGCAGAGTGCTGTTCACAATATCCAACTGACAACAGACATGTGGACTGTAGGAGAGTAGGAGAGCAGGATCTACTTACTATGATTACCCCCACTTTTTGCTGGTGTTTTATTGTTTTTTTGACTTTAGTCTGGCTGGGGCCCTGCTATTCAGGACCCCAGCCTAGAGGCTTCCTCTCTAAATTGATTGCCTGTACTTTAGGTACACTCCAGATTGGTTACTGGGTTACCCTTGTGAGTCTCTAGCATATGGTACATTAGGTACCAAGGGCATAGGTACCCCAGAGGCCTACCAGGGGCTGAAGCATGTATTATGCCACTCCTGGGAAGCCTTCCAAAATGGCACCACAGGTCTGCTACTGCAGCCTCGGTAAGGTGGTGCTTGCACCAATTACTAAGATATAGGTTACCTATATCTACCTTTAATCACTGACACATATACATTTATAAGTCACTCCTATGGCAGGCCTTATCAATCCTGAAGGCAGAGTGCTTGGTTTTGTGTGAGAGGGTGCCCAAGCATGAGCTGTGCCCCTCTGCAGCTTTCGGAATATATTCTCTGAGGCTGTTCTGTGATGCAGCCACACCATATACTCTTATGTGCAATAAACCCCCTCGTGGTAAATGCTAACTTTGAAATGGCTGCATGGAAACCTGTCGTGTTTGGTGTCAACACTTTGGAATCCTACTCCCCCGCCAGTCCTGGCGGCGGGGTTAGAATTCCACCCTTCGAGAGGGAGAAGACATGTACACACTTACCTGACCGGTAATAGTTTAAAAGAGCCACAGCATCACAAAATGGATGCTGCAAACACAGACACCAGTCTGACCTCCTGCTGCTGGATGAAACTCCGGCAGGGGAAGCCTGGACAATAGGTTTCCTGTCACAGGGAGCTGTAACCACCTCCCCAGAAAGGCTTTAGTGTATTGGGGCTGGGTGGGTGCATTCAGCAAATGCTTTTCAGACAGTGCTGGGGGCACACTTGGTGTCCCTGTGCATACCCCAGTTCAAACCCTCTCTGGTGCGAAACTGGACAAAGGGAAAGGGGTGTAACCACCCCCACCCTGGGTCCTCCCAAAGGTGGGACCCTAGAGTACATCCAACCCCTAAACGTAGTATAAGTATAGGAACCCAGTCCTTAAAACTTTAGATTACCCTGGACGAAACTCTGCAACATATATCCTTGAACTTCGACATTCTATTTAGACTAGAAGATGGAAGAATCTCCCTTGGGTCAAGGAGTGACTCCCTTGTTCAAACAGGCACCTACGAAGCATCTTGCTGGTCTGCATTTCCAAGGCTCCTGTGGGATCCCGAAGGATTTGTGACACAGGACCCAGACTTCCAGACTTCTCCGAGGCTGATACGAGATCACAGAAAAGCTGAGACCCGCAGCCCTCACGAGTGACGTGGAACCGGAACTCCTGGACACCGTGCACATTTGCTAGTGCACATCCTTCCTGAGCTTTCCTGAAGTTATGCATTGGGCTACTTGTAGTCCAAGCCCTGAGCACCATCTGCACCAAAGATTGTGGGCCTACACTCCACGAGTGTTCCGTGAGCCCACTTCTAGCATTTCTGCTTGAGGCCCCTTTGCGATACCTGGTCTGTCGACTGGTGGGTCCCAATGAAGGAAACTCTTTTGTTTCTTGGGCTTCCCTGGTTGCTCCAGAAGTGCCCTGACTCCCCTCCAAAGGGTGAGTCCCTCAGACCTTGCTGGTCTGCTCTGAAGCCAATCTTTGCTTTCTGCGTGGGTTGCTGTTGTCAAGGCTTGTTGGGTCCAATCTGGATACCGACACCGCAGCACGTGACATCCATTGTGGGACATCTCAAATCCAGCTCCTGTTTGTCATCAACGCCTCCTGGTCCTCGTTGCTGAAGAGACAAGCTTCACCTTCTGCACCTGAAATCACCCAACATCTGTGGGCATCTGCTCATCGCCTTCCTGGTCACTGGCTAGTGACCCAGACTCTGTCCCCTCTGCTTTCAGGTTCTTCAGATCTCCGATCCACCCTAGGATCCATCCGGACACTTTCCACTTGGACGCTTGCAGCACTTTTTCGCAGCTCGCCATAGAAAACGGCAACGAAACCCGACACGAAAAGACACCTATGCACCCGGCTTCCCTGGGTGAGGTAACTCGAGTACTCCGGTGCTCCCATGGGTCTTGACTCGCGATCTGTCTAGTTCTAAAGGAGTTTGCTCCAAGCCAACTCCTAAGTGTCCCTAATCTTTAAAAATCTAATTGCAACTTTCTCCATAGAAGTCAATGGTGATTCACGCCTGTGTTTAGACACCGCACGCGTCCCCCCTGGGTCTCCTGCATCACTACCTTGGGTGGTTCCTGGTTGCCCCAGCGGTTCTACAGGCCCTAGGCCTTGTCTCTATGTCTGTCGTAGTTCTTATACCACTTACTTAGTATATGGTTTGTGACGCCCCTAGGGCTAATCACATATTATGCTAATTTACTGTGTGCTAAATAGGCTTACTGTATGTACTTTTGCCTCTAGCCTCATAAAGAGACTAGAGGGATGTGTTTAGATTAAATACATATATTTTATATTGTGGGGTTTCGGGAGGGATATCTAATAGATCCACAGACACCTGGATAGAGGGTAAAGCCGGTTTTATTGTTTTATACAATTTCCTCTGTTGTACAGGGATGCGATAGAAGGGAAGAGGATTTGCTGCGTCTTCCGTTGACTCCCGTTCCAGTCCTCGCCTTCTTAGCTCCCGTTGTCTTCTGGGAGTCGTAGTCCTGGCTTCCGCCGTTGTGGCACACGAGCCGGGTTCCGAGGGAAAGTAAAGAAAAAGGGAGACCAGTATTAATGGGCTGTCCGCTATTTGGTATGCCACACAAAGGGGGGGGGGGGTCAGTGAGGGAACACTTGTGCGACTAAATACCCTGCTATCCTGGAGGTGTAAAGTGAGGGAATCAGGGGTTAGCAGTGCACGGTTATGGTCACTGGTGGGTATCCCGCCTTCGCCCCGCCCAACCCAGGAAACGTGACCGTACCTGTCCTAGCCACACTTCCCGAGAAGCGTGGCTGGGCGATCCGCCTTCCTGTTGGCCTCCTGGCTTGTCGCGGGTGTCTCTCTCCGGCTCCTCCGCTCCTTCTCTTGGTCTCTGACCTTCGTGGTCCGTCGGGTCTCCTCTCCTGCTCCGCTCCTCCGCTCCTCTCCGCTCGCCTGCGTCCTCCTTCTTCTTCCCGTCCTCTTCTTCGCCGTCCTCTCGATATCTCCACTCCTCTCCTTCCTCGCTCGACCTCCACTCCGCTCCGCCTTCGCTCTCCAGTCTCCACTCGCCTCCTCCGGGTGTAACACACACCTGTCTGGATTCCTGGGGGTGTTTTACCATGTCCAAGGGGGCCGGTCTTGCATCCGGATCCGCCCACTTAAAGAAACAGTCCTCCTCGGTGTCCGTCACTGGACTGCATACGATGTCGGCTGTCTTCCACGTTTCCGTGTGCTGTGTGGAGAGAGGAGATACATGAGTAGGTACATCGGGGGGGCCCGAGTCAGGGTCCCCCCGTCACACACCTCCCCCCTAGGATTCTCCCGATCGGGGAGAGGAAACCTGGACAGGAAGTCCGCGTTCACATTGTCCCTTCCTTTCATATGGCGCACCTGGAATTGGAACGGTTGTAGGGCAAGGAACCATCTCACAACCCTCGGATTGTTCGATATGTTCCTGCTCATCCACAACAAGGGGGCGTGGTCGGTGTACAGAACGAACGGACATCCCTCCAGGTAATACCGTAATTTGTCAATGGCCCACCGTATGGCCAGACACTCCTTTTCGATTGTGGGATATTTCACCTCCCTAGGGAATAACTTTCTGCTGATGTACAGTATGGGCCTTACTCCCCCCTCCCTTGTGTCCTGCGACAAGACAGCACCGATGCCGAAATCCGAGGCATCTGTATGCAGGATGAAGGGCCTCGTAAAGTCCGGAGATGTCAACACTGGGCTTGTGGTAATGGCTCTTTTGAGCGTCTGGAAGGCCTTCCACATGGCCGGCGTGGGTTTGAGGAAGTCGATGCCCTTTTGTTGCTTCCTCAAAGTGTCCGTCAAGGGCGCTGCCACATCAGAAAACGATGGGATGAATCTCCTGTAGTAGCCTACTAATCCTAAGAAGGCCCTCATGTCCTTTGTGTTCTTGGGAAACGGGGTGTCGGCTATTGCTCTCACTTTCTCTATCTGTGGTTCGATAGCCCCATGGCCTAGCAAATAGCCGAGGTATTTAACCTTTTGGAATCCGACCCTGGATTTCTTGGCATTGACATGTAGGCCTGCGTCGCTTAGCTGCTGTAGAATGACCCGTAGGTGTTGTAGGTGTGCTTCCCATGAAGGACTGAAGATGATAATGTCGTCTAAATACGCCGAACTATACTTCAGGTGCCTACGTAATACCTCGTTCATCAGTCTCTGGAAGGTTGCTGGGGCTCCATGTAAGCCGAAGTGGAGGACGTTGAACTCATACAGTCCGTCGGGTGTGGCGAAGGCGGTCTTCTTTCTATCCTCTTCCCGCAAGGGGACCTGCCAGTAGCCTTTGGTCAGGTCCAGGGTACTGATATATTTGGAGTCCCCCAGCTTTTCGATGAGCTCATCGATTCGGGGTATCGGATATGCGTCGAAGGTAGACACCGCGTTCAAGGCCCGGAAGTCCATGCAGAACCTGCTACTGCCGTCGGGTTTTGGCACCATCACTATGGGTGAGGACCACTCGCTTCGGGACGGGCGGATCACCCCAAGTTTAAGCATTTCGTCCACTTCTTTCCGTATGGCTTCTCTCTTGGCTTCTGGTATCCAGTACGTGCGTTGTTTGACAGAGACGCCCTCAGGGGTGTCTATCCGGTGTTCTGCCAGACGTGTAAGGCCTGGGAGGTCAGAAAAGATCGGCTTAAACGGGCATAGGGTCTCTTGTAGGCCTTCTTGCTCGATTTGATACAGCTCATCGTTGACTACCAGTTTGCCTAGCGTGGTTTCCTTGTTTTTCGCGCCCGGTACGACAAGGAGGGAAGACACCGGGGTTGCTCCCAGCCACTTCTTTAGAAGATTGATATGAAATATCTGTGTCTTCCTCCCCCTCATGCGCAATCGATAGGTGGTTTTCCCGATTGTCTCTATTACCTTGTACGGGCCTTGCCACTCGTTCTGGAATTTCTTCGAAGTCGATGGTAGGAGTACCAGGGCCCAGTCGCCTATAAGGAGTTGTCTCCACTTCTTCCCCTTATCGTAATGGGCCTGTTGTTTTCTTTGGCTCACTTTGAGATGAGCGAATGCCAGCTCGCGTATTTTACCCAGTTTATTCTTTAGGTTTTGGGTGTATTGCAACAGATGTCTGGTGTCTCCCATGGGTTCACTCTCCCACACCTCTTTGGTCATGTCCAGGAGGCTGCGGGGTTGCCTCCCATATAGCATCTCAAAGGAGGAGCACCCTAAGCTGCTTTGTTTCTGGCCTCGGATGACGTATAGGGCCAGAGGAAGAAGCAAGTCCCAATCGGTCTCGTTCACTGTCAACATTTTCTTCAAGACGGACTTAAGGGTGCCGTTGTAACGCTCCACGAGACCGTCCGTCTGGGGATGATATACTGAGGTTTTTATCTGGTGTAATCCGAGTAAGACGCATACTTCCTTCATGACCCTTGACATGAAGGGGGTTCCCTGGTCGGTGAGGATTTCTTTGGGAAACCCCACCCTTGAGAACAACTCCATGAACTTGTCCGCTATGTTCCTGGATGTTGGATTCTTCAGGGGGAACGCCTCCGGAAAACGCGTGGCGTAATCCACGATCACCAGCGCATATTTATGTCCTCTCTTGGTCTGGGGCAAGGGTCCGATGAGATCCATACCGACCCTCTCGAAAGGGGTTCCGATTATGGGAAGAGGTTGAAGCGGTACGGCAGGTGCCCGGTGGGTGTTTTTCCTTTGACACAAGTCGCAGGTTTGACAGTGCTTCTTGATATCGTGGTAGATCCCTGGCCAATAGAAGCTCCTGAGGACGTTCTGCGTTGTCTTTTCGCTCCCTATGTGGCCTGCAAGCAAATGTGTGTGGGCGTAAAACATGATTTGGTCGCGAAAACAGGTTGGCACCAACAGCTGCATGGGTTCCTCCTGTTTGGCCTGTTGGTAAAGGAGGTCCTCTTTAATCAAGAAGCGCGGATATCGGGGTTGGGGATCGTTCTGTTCCCTGTGGGCTTGTTCCCAGGCGTTGAATAAGCTTTGGTCGTTGGCCTGTGCAAACCTGAAGCTCCTATCCCCCTCCCATGGATCCGGGGAGGTCAGGGCTGGAATCGCCATCCCACCGTCCCTTTTACCCTGCTGTAGCCGGTCCCTAAAGAGATCCAGGAAGTGGGGATTGTCAGTGCCTAGGATAAGATTCTCGGGAAGGGCGTCCAAAACTCCCACCTTTACAATCATGGTCTCTTTTCCCTCTACCGATATGGGGACATACGCCACTGGGTACCCCTTAACATCTCCGTGTACGCATTTGATAAACACTACGGCGTCTGGCATTACCTGGAGGGGCCTCACGTAACATCCCTGTATCACAGATTGCTTGCAGCCCGAATCCAGGAGGGCTCGGACCGCTACACCATTGACCTGAACACTCACGTGGTATGCACCGCCCAGCTCTGCGGAGTACATGACTGCCTTTGGTAGATAGCTGACATCCATGGGCTCTTCCTGGTCTCTTTTCTGTGGGCATAGTCTGGCGATGTGCCCCCACATTCCACAGTCGAAACACTGCGGACCACGCAAAGGGGGGTTCTCGGCCGCCGCCGGTCTGGGCATGGGCAGCCCAGGGGGGGGCCTCATCCTCCGTTCCGGTCTGGGTACCGGTTTGGATGGTTTCTCTGGCTCCGTCGTATGCAGTCGGGGCTGGGCGCGGGCATACGTGGTTGCCATCTCCATGGCCTGGATGGTGGACAGATTGGAGTGGTGGCGGAGCCACCTCTGGGTCCCGAATGGAAGGGCCTCGAGGTATTGCTCCAGATAGATCTTATCCATGATCTCCTCCTTTGAGCTTGTTGTCGGGGTCGAGGTATTGCTCCAGATAGATCTTATCCATGATCTCCTCCTTTGAGCTTGTTGTCGGGGTGAGCCACTTGTCTGCTGCGGTTTTTAACCGAAAAAATAACGTTTTTGGGTTATCCCCCGCTTGTCCCCTTTCCTTACGGAAACGCACTCTGTATGCCTCGGCATCCAACCCCAAATGATCAAGGATAAGCGCTTTGATTTGTCCGTACGGGGTCTGCCCGGTACTGTTGGCAACCTGATAGGCTGCCTGGGCCTCACCGGATAACAGCGGTGCCAGGAAAAACGGCCATTTGTCCAGAGGCCATCCACACGCCAGGGCCACTCTCTCAAAGTTAGTGAGAAACGCGTCCGGATCCTCTCCCGTTACATACTTTTGCAGAGAAATACCGGGTGGTGTGGCTGGTGGTCTGTTCTCTCGTACTTGCTGGCTGCCGGGGTCGGCTGTAGGGCGCATTCCCTCGAGCTGTGACACCACGGTGTGTCTGAACGTATCCCGGTCCAATTAGGCAACGGCAAACTGCTGCTCTACCGCCCACCCCAGCTGCTCCTGTCCCTTTATCAGCGCCTGGATCATCTCATCCATCGTTGTGTCCCTGATGGTGTCCTCCGCTATGCCCGCATTCTCCACCACTTGTGGGGTTTCGGGAGGGATATCTAATAGATCCACAGACACCTGGATAGAGGGTAAAGCCGGTTTTATTGTTTTATACAATTTCCTCTGTTGTACAGGGATGCGATAGAAGGGAAGAGGATTTGCTGCGTCTTCCGTTGCCTCCCGTTCCAGTCCTCGCCTTCTTAGCTCCCGTTGTCTTCTGGGAGTCGTAGTCCTGGCTTCCGCCGTTGTGGCACACGAGCCGGGTTCCGAGGGAAAGTAAAGACAAGCATTTACAATGCAATGGTCTCGGCAGTATTAAAGGTAGAGCTATTGGCATTGCTCATGACATTTCTTTTTTTTTAAAAATCATAAATAAATGGCATTGTCATTTATATTGGCAATAGCTTAATCGCTTGCATATGCGAGACCTACTGCATTAGCACCCACACACAGAGTAAGTAGTAGAGTAGTAGAGTGAGTTGTTGATAGTGAGTAGGAGAGTTATTAGTAAAGAGAGTATTAGAGAGCGAGTAGTAAAAAGTGAGAGTGAGTATTAAATAGTGAGAGTGAGTAGTAAAGAGTTCTAGAGCCACACACATTTACATGCACAGCCACACCCTTGCATATACAAAGTGTATTTTTAGTTTCAGTAGTAAAGAGTGAGTAGTATATATAGAGTGACTAATTATGAGTGAGTAATGTTGAGTAGTAGAGTGTGTGTGAGAGAGAGTGTGTGAGAGAGAGTGTGTGAGAGAGAGTGTGTGAGAGAGAGTGAGTGTGAGAGAGAGTGAGTGTGGGAGAGTGTGAGAGACAGAGCGTGTGAGAGACAGAGCGTGTGAGAGACAGAGCGTGTGAGAGACAGAGCGTGTGAGAGACAGAGCGTGTGAGAGACAGAGCGTGTGAGAGAGAGCGTGTGAGAGACAGAGCGTGTGAGAGACAGAGCGTGTGAGAGACAGAGCGTGTGAGAGACAGAGCGTGTGAGAGACAGAGCGTGTGAGAGAGACAGAGCGTGTGAGAGAGACAGAGCATGAGAGAGAGAGCGTGTGAGAGAGAGAGCGTGTGAGAGAGAGCGTGTGAGAGAGAGAGAGCGTGTGAGAGAGAGAGCGTGTGAGAGAGAGAGAGCGTGTGAGAGAGAGAGCGTGTGAGAGAGAGAGAGCGTGTGAGAGAGAGAGAGCGTGTGAGAGAGAGCGTGTGAGAGAGAGAGCGTGTGAGAGAGAGAGCGTGTGAGAGAGAGAGCGTGTGAGAGAGAGAGCGTGTGAGAGACAGAGCGTGTGAGAGAGAGAGAGAGCATGTGAGAGAGAGAGCGTGTGAGAGAGAGAGAGCGTGTGAGAGAGAGAGAGCGTGTGAGAGAGAGAGAGAGCGTGTGAGAGAGAGAGTGTGAGAGAGAGAGAGAGTGTGAGAGAGAGAGAGAGTGTGTGTGAGAGAGAGTGTGTGTGAGAGAGAGTGTGTGTGAGAGAGAGAGTGTGTGAGAGAGAGAGTGTGAGAAAGAGAGTGTGAGAGAGAAAGAGAGTGTGAAAGAGTGTGTGAGAGAGATTGAGAGAGAGAGAGTGAGATTGAGAGAAGTGTGAGAGAGAGAGTGTGTGAGAGTGAGAGTGAGAGAGTGTGAGAGTGTGAGAGAGTGTACATGTTTTTCCCCCCACTTTCACAAACAAGACACAAAGAATGTTTCAAGCAGATTGTGCATCCCAGCTTGAAATGGACATCCCCATATTGTAAACGGACCTCTGCTCTTTAACGTGATGGAAAATTGGCTCGGTGTTTAGCAGCGAGATACACAAACACTTTAAGGGCATTTTTTTTCTTTATTTCTAACGTTGGCTGCAGGAAAAGAGACTCACTGCCTAGGGTCATACAAGTTGGTCTATTGGCTGGTTCATCCTAAAACAACTACAACATTCAATGCACTGTTGCAATACCAGTAGGGGAATAGTTATTTTTTTCCACTGCTTGAAGAATATTATATACTGGCAATTTATACAGTTGTGTATACAATCTTATAAAATATGAAACCCTGTGCTATTAGTGAATCATTTGCATTATTCTCAATTTTCCACATTATTTGGAAGCAAAATGGAATGTTGGAACGCAACTGCGTGATAACATCTCACTGGCTTGCAGGAGAAGCTAGAAAAAAATTCAGACGTTCCTCACATGGAAATGCATAGCTCCTACTGCAAACTCTCAGTAATGCAAGAAAATAGCCTTCGACAAATTTGAAGATGTAAACAATGAGACTGAGATGGCAAACAATGTGCAAATCAACTGTTCATGAGGTGTTCAGTAAATCTTAGGGCAGAGGGCCGCTTACAACAGAGCTCAGGGCAGTGTAAGATCTCACAGGTTGTAAGTGAGGTAAGTTATAACAGACGGTCACAATATAGTAATCTCTCTAAAAGAAATCCATTTATCTGTGTTTCCGCTTTCCTCTGGACTCAACACAAAGAATGGATTGCATTGTCTATGTGAACTGCAATGCTGTAGTGGTTCAATGTTCTACAATGTGGGCTAATTCCAAACTTTTCTTACCTCCTCTTTGGTGAAATTTGTATCAGTCCCCAGCAGATACGGGGTTATAAAGCTCTCTCCTGGTCGCAGCTGCGTCATGAAGCCATGGAAACAGAGGTAGCAAGCCAGGAACTTCCAGCGCTTGCTTTCCACATCACGCACTGGCACCTCTGGTGGCGGTGCAAGTGGAGGCTGGGGAGCAGAGTCCTCATTATCTACAGCCATTCTCTGACTGTTCGTTACTCTAAGGCAACAGCGCCCTCCTACTGGGAAGATAAAATATGCATCCATTACCCTTGGACGTGCCTGGCAGGAGCTGCTGTTTAGTACATAACCTGAGTCCAGTAGATGAGATCAAGCTTGCAAGCACCAAACCTGGATACTCCATAACTCCTTGCTAAAGTTGCACAAGCACCATTCGGCGAAAAAGTAATCAAAGATTAAAAATACCACCAAATAAACACTGTTATACTTAAAACGTCTAAAAAAATCAAGGGTTCCGCAACCAATCAGAGTGTGCCTAACACACAGTCAGACACAGTAGCATCAAAACACACTGCACCTTAGTGCGTCCAAATGGAGATCCTGGTCCAGGCCCATCAACTTCACGTTCCTTCCGTTCAGCTCCCCACTATCAATAAAAGGCCTCCTGAACCAATCCAAAAAGCGTGAAACCTCTAAATTTCATCTTAAAGTAGTGTTCTCACCAAAATGTCTTCTTTCACCTGCTACAACTAATGGAGGAATCCTACATTCCTTACCGCAACCCACAACAAGACTTCTCTGTGTATTACAGTCACAACATTGCACCTTGGATACCGCAATGCCATTACAATCCGACTCTCTGCTAAAACCATCGTTGAATGTGATGGCTGGGGCCTATGCGGCGCAAATCATCTTTGGACCTTGCTGGTTGGACATCACCCTGATACAGGTTGCCTTGCATCAGTTACAGATCAAACGAAAAATCCCACTTCAAGACACTGCATAGTACCCATGCCACGATCTGGTAGGGTGTAAGTTTACCTTGCCAAAGCCTTGGGCCAATGTAATCACGCTAGAAACCGGAGGTCAGCCTGCCTGCGCCTAGGAGTGAACAGGCTTCATAGCAACGGATATTGGAGGCATCCTAAAACACAAGACTCCTTTGTCTGGAATCCTCTACTCCTCCACTAGCGCAAAGGGAAAATTCCTGCGATTTCGCAGAAACAATCTACGGAAGCCACCATGCTCCAGAGAGGTCATATTCAAATGACTGTAGTTCTAGTGGTCACGCAGAAAAAACCTATAAATAAAATTATACAAGAGGGGGGGTCAGATCGGCAGGTGAACGCACACTAAACATTCAACAACACAGAGGGAATCCTCAATAGCACGAGGACAGAGGAATAAGCACAACACCTGTGGTATATAAATAAATAATACCGGATCTATTTTTATCTAGGCATAGCAATAACAGATAGCTCAGATAGCTCAATAAATAAGAGTCAAGATTCGAGGTAGTAGGAGTTTCGCAGGTTTATTACAGCATAAAGGACAGGAACAGGACAACCTGCATAGGAATAGGATGGCAGGGCCCGGCAGGGGGGCCGGATTGGACTAGCGTGGCCCGGCAGCTGCCGGGGCTGGATCTGGGATGAGCGCGCTCTGGGGAAAGGACTGGCGTAAACTTTAATAACAATACACAGGCATATATATATGAAAACAGTTGCATTACAGTACATATGATAGGTGGAGCGGTGGGTGGAGCAAAGGGTGTGACGCGTAGCAGTCGCGAAAGATAAGGGTGAAAGTGGGTGTAACAGGGCGTATACATAGACATGTGATGCAAACGTAACAGAATATGTCATGAATGGGGCGGAAACATGGAGGGGGCTACCTAAGGAGCCGGGACCTCTGACCTAATGGTGCGCGCAAACTGGCAATGACGTATTACTAGGAGAAGCTGGGGGCTACGAACTCTGTGCTAGGAGCAGAGACTGAAGTCTGGAGAGTCAGGGCGACATGTACCTAAACAGTATCTAGTATCTGATGTTTAGAGAACATGTTGATATAAACTAGAAGTCAGGAGGGGAAAGGCTAACTTGATTCTAGGACTGGAGCATGCATTATTCTACATGTAGTGCGTGATGAAGAATATTAAATGACCATAAATACAGTATTTCTCTTACATGGAGACGTAAAGGCTAGACAATGACGGAAACTATTGATGCGATTCAGTAGCTTTAGGAATGCAGAGAAGGAGGGCTGAACTGATAACTAGAATCATAACATACTCTTGGCAGACTCAGAGGCAGAGCCAGGCTGAACCGGGCACTGTGAGGCAGGAAGTAAGTGAAGGGTCAGGGATACAGGTGGGGCTGTATCGCTCCTCAGCGAGGGCTCAGGAGACAGAAGCTGAATCTGGTGTCCGGGCCCTTTTGAGGCCTAGAAACGGGGACTTTACAATGAAATAACGTGCACACTGAGAAACGTGGCAACGTAACTTTACATAGGCCTGATATTCGTAGTATTCACGAGAACTGGAAATAGACATACTAGAGATGGACACAACTGTAATTGCGTCTTTTAATCGAACATGGGGAATACATATGCATATTAATCATGCACAGATAACATATGATGGAGGACGCGTAGGGACACAGAACATGGCAAAATTTACTTTTCCACATTCCCTCCTTGTCACTACGTTTCCATCAGGAAACATCAATATTCATGATACCATCTATCATTTCATACAGTATCATTTGCTCGTCTCGAATTTTCTGGGAACGGGATTTAGAACGGGGCTTGGGACTAGGAACACATGATGTAGCACAAATGCCGCAAATCGCAGGGCCACATTGTATACAGAGGCAGCAACTGAATATGATCGCTACTGCAATACCTAGAAAGGACAATACTTTCCATCCCCAGCCGGAAATTATATTCCAGAACCAACCGGACCATGTCCAGGTGCCTGGATCTTGGTGTAATAGATGGGCAATTTTATGGAGTCTGGTTATAGCTGAATAAACAGACGGCGCGTTATTTGGAATGAAAATGCAGCAACTAGATCCGATGACTCTACAGGCCCCGCCCCTATCGGCCAGTATGACGTCAAGGACGAGACGATTTTGCAAAACGACAAATCTCATAGCAGATTGCTCTTCGGTTAAGTTACCTAGAGCAGAGGCAGTCTCATTCACTACTGCTTCAAGGGTTCTTGTTAACCTACGGATTAGCTTACTATTCTGGATAGGTCCTATAAAGAAGAAGAAACCTCTATTGAAATCTGTATACTGTTCTAGAGCAGTTTCAGTATAATCGACAATCGGGGACTCAATCTCCCTTCTATGTCTAATGTGTACTAGATGTGTGTTTCTATGATAATCAGATGGGGCTAGGAAAACTGGTGGCAGTAGGAAGGCAATGTAACAGGTTCCCTCCCAATCGAGGGGCAGACGAACATATGCGGTTTGACCACAAATAAAATAAGAATGACGTGAAGCTTTGAAAATAGATTTCCTACTGTCACTATACTTGACAATAGTAACACAGTCACTATGTCCTACATGTACGGAACCATTATTTCGGACACATAATTCACCTTTGACTGGTAGTACTGAAATAGCAGGTAAGTCTGGAGTAGAATCAGACTGAACATTCAGGACCATGAAATTCGAAGAATAATTACCTAAATTGTAAACTTCATTTTCTAGATCTAACCCTGTTCTGTGGGGAAGACCTTGCTTGTCTGGGAAACATGTACTGTTAAGAAAAGACATATCTGTTGAGGATGACGTTAACGTGGACCATGCTCCACACAAACCATTATGTGAAAATGGATAAGGAAAGAGTGGCAGAACTCCCTTCGGTGTCTGGAAAGGGGGGAGTCGACCACACACCCAACAATTAGTGGCATTGCTGGTCTGGTGTGAGTAATGTAACATGCGGATAAAAGAATTGTTACGCATAGCGAGGCGGTAAGAGAGTTCATGAGGAGGCAGATCACTAAACGTGTGCTCTACTGTAACATTAGAAGACTTATTTACATGAGAAACTGGAAAATACAAGTAAAATGCATAACTGGTGCAGGAAATCATAATACTGAGAAATAATATGAAACATAGAAAAACGATACATCGGATTGAGTTTTGACTAACTCTCTCACTATGGGGGTCTATTTTATACATGTCAGAAACCGGTCTAACCGTTTCACCTAGGGGAGGACTTAGACAATCAAACTGGCTGACTTATTTTACTAGACCTTAACTTTTTCTTATACTCCTGTTGCGGAGTTGTCTCTAACAGGGAGGGTTCAGTAACAGTGTCTTTTGCGGGACAGTCCTTAAGAATAGTACTTTGGCAGTCCTTTAAATCCTCGGAAATGTTCTTTGAAACTGGTTTCAATCCATAAAACTTCTTGATATGCGAAAGATGCACCCAGCCTTTGCGTCCCTCCAACTTCACGGCTGTACGGGTGGCCAGGAGGACCTGTCGGGGCTCCTTCCAGCGAGGCTCCAGCGGACTTGAGCGATCGAAATTTCGCACTAGGACCATGGATCCGGGAACGATTTCATGCGGTGCCACCTCGGTATTGTCTGGAAATGCGGCGGCAACCTGTGAACGACAAGAGTTGAGGGCAGACATCAAGGAAGCTAGGTAATCTGTCAGCATATTACTTGAAACATCGGTAATACTTCGGGGTCTAGGAGTACCCCACATGTTAGGGGGGCGGCCGAAAACGACCTCATACGGGGACAGACCTGATCTGGAATGTGCGACCATGCGCATATAAAACAGGGCGACCGGCAGAGCTATTAGCCAGTCCACGCCTTTCTCTTGACAAACCTTTGCAATTCGAATTTTCAAAGTCTGATTATGTCTCTCTACGAGACCAGCTGCTTCAGGATGGCGTACACAATGGAACTTCCACTGGTACCCTAACAAAAGGGAAACATGTTTCATTAGCTCGGATGAGAATGGCTGGCCGTTATCAGAATATACGACTCTAGGGAGTCCATAACGAGGGAAGAACTCACGAACCAACTGCTTGGCAGTGGTCGCGGCTGTGTAATCTGGGACTGGATATGCTTCTGTCCATCTGGACAAAGCGCATACAACTACAAGGACATACTTGAAACCTCGACATCGCTCCATCTGAATGTAATCCATCTGGAGGACTTCAAAAGGGTGGTCAGGGGGCTGGAATCCACCTTGTTCCACCGGGACACTTTTACCTGGATTAAACTGGCAACATATCATACAGGTACGGACTTTCTGCTTGGCTGCAGCTCGTAAATGCTTGTTGAACCAAATGTTCTGGATACTGTCTAACATAGCTTTCTCTCCTAGATGTGCTGGACTATGTGCGGTATTAATAATGACTTGAACCATAGAGTCGGGGAGAAACCATGTGGCTCTACCCTTCGTCAACCATCCCTGATCTGTCTGGACCCCTCCTTGTTCGGACCATTTCTTGATTTCATCGGGAGTAGCATGCAACTGGATGTCTATGACATCTTGAGTAGGGTCTTTAACTGTCATACATGTAGCCAGATCTGGAGTGTGTGTCGGTGTCTTATTAACTGGAATGTCTGGAGTCTGAGCTGTAAGCTTGGCTGTGCGATCTGCTAGATCATTACCCTGGGAAATAATGTCAGTAACTTTCGTATGTGCTTTGCATTTCATGATAGCAATGGATGTCGGTAAGTGTATGGCATCTAACAGAGCTTGAATAAGGAGACCATGCTGAATCTTGGTTCCATGAGAAGTCATGAAACCTCTCTCCTGCCAGAGCACTCCGAAGTCGTGTACGACTCCAAATGCGTAGCGTGAATCTGTGTAAACATTAACTTTCAGGTTCTTGGCGTGAATGCAGGCTTGTGTCAGAGCAACTAGCTCTGCTGCTTGAGCAGACAGGGTGTCAATACGGTGTGTCTCTATAACTTCAGTGTCAGTAGTCACTGCATACGCGGCGACTAGTTCTCCTGTACTTGTTCTCATACATGAACCATCCACATAAAGTGTCAGGTCGGGATCTGGAAATGGAATATCTGTCAGATCTTGTCTTGGCTTGGTCATGATGTTAACTACTTCCACACAATCGTGTGTGGCAGGATTTGGATTAACTGATGGTAACAGTGTAGCAGGATTTAGAACGTTGCAGCGTCTGATTTCTATGTGTGGCTGGAACAGTGTCAATTCATAACCTGTTAAACGTGCAATTGTCAAGTGCTGAGTTTGTGTTCGGTTTAAAAGAAAGTGTGGAACTTGTACTGTCAGGGAGTGTCCTAACACTATGGAATCACTTTGTCTGATAGCTAGTGCTGTGGCTGCAACTGACTTGAGGCACGCAGGCAGAGCCTGGGCTACAGGATCTAATGTGCTCGAAAAATAAGCACAGGGCTTGTATTGTCCTGCTTGATCTTGTGTGAGGACAGATAATGCTGTACCTTCGCGTTCAGTGACGAAAAGTGTAAAAGGCTTACTGTAGTTTGGTGTAGCTAGAACTGGAGCTTGGCATAGGGCTTTCTTTAATTCATTAAAACTAAGTGTATGTTCAGATATCCAAGGGAGAACAGTCGATACGGCTGCCTCCTGTGTCGTTAACTGTATCAGTGGCTTAGCTAGAAATGCATACTGAGGAATCCATTGTCTGCAATAAGAAGTAAGGCCGATAAAAGCACGTACCTCCTTCTGGGTCTTGGGCTGAGGAAGACTCGCTATTAACTGGATACGGTCTGGTGTCAACTGCCTACCCCTCTTGGACAGTAAGTGGCCTAAGTAGATTACTTGCTGGACACAGAATTGAAGCTTCGAAGGGGACACCTTGTGCCCCATCTCGGCAAGGAAATACAAGACTGTAAGGGATGCTCGCTCGCAAGCACGTTCAGAACGGGCTGTGATCAGTAGATCATCGACATATTGGAGCAGGGCAGTGTCAGTTGGCATGTGAATATTGTCTAGTTGTCTCTTGAGTGCTTGACTGTAAATACTAGGACTTTCTGTGAAACCTTGAGGAGCTCGTGTGAACATATAGCTCCTTCCATTTAAACAAAATCCGAAAAGAAACTGGCTGTCTGGATGAATGGGGACACTGAAAAACGCGTTCTTGAGGTCTATGACCGTAAAAAATGAGGCTTCGGAATCAATGGCTGTCAATAGAGAAGAGATATCTGGGACAACTGGGTACTGGGGAATAATACATTTATTAAGCTCTCGAAGGTCAATCACTAATCGATATACTGGGGGTGCATTTGGATCAGTACGTTTCATGACTGGAATGATCGGAGAATTACATACATTGGAGTCAGTTTCTACCACTACTCCTTGAGCCATGAGCTCGTCAATAATTTTGGATAAGGCTGTTACAGCCTCAGGCGGCAATCTGTACTGTCTGATTCGTGGCAGGACTACACCTGGTTTAAGAGTCACACGATGGGGTGTGATTTGCATAAAGCCAACATCAGTTGGACCTTGCGCCCATAGATGCTGCGGAACATTAGACAATCTTGGATCAAAATCTCGTAATACATAGTGACCCTTGAAGTCACGTAGGAACAATCGTATTCCCTCTGGGGAACAGCATATAACTGCACCTAACTCTTTCAGTGTCTTAATGCCTAATAAATTTTCTGGGCATGACTTCGTAAGTAACAGATCAGTAGTGCGGGACAATGGACCTACTTCTAGAGTAACTGGCTTTGAAATTTCATTTACGATAGGTTTTCCTGAAAATCCAAGGGAAACATTTCTAGAGCCTGAGAGCGGAGCCCCTGGAACTTCGGCGTGACTTATAGTGGTCCTACTTGCCCCTGTATCAATCAGAAACTTTCTGTCTTTCCCTAATACTTGACTGTGAACATAGGGACCTTCTTGATCTACAGGTATCTCGATGAGAGGCAAGCCTACCTCCCTCTCTAGGCTGTTTCATGAATACGGTTGATACTCTGGATACTCTGACTGCGCATACTGGTACATCTGCTGTGTAACATGCTGTGTTGCAGCGATGGGCTGCGGTACAGTAACTGTCTGTTGTGCATTCTGTGGCTGAGGAGTCTGTGTAACTTGCTCTTGTCTAGGCGGACGTGGTCTTTCTTTAGTCTTACCGGTAGCTATGTTGTGTTTCAGAACTGCACACTCGTTTATAAAATGACCTGGCTGTTTACAATAATTGCAGTTTCCTTTAACGGGAGCTGCAGGGTGACTGGCTTGATTCGGACCCCTCTTCTGACTGTCTTGAGGAACAGATTGTGCAACTAGTACTTTCATTTTCGTGTCTTTCATACGTTTTCTCTCATGATCTTGCTCTTCTCTGATTCTATTCTGGTGGTATTGAAGCATCTGTAACATCTGGGACGGGGTATTAGCTTGCCAGGTACTTTCGACTTTCAAAACTCGATTCTTAACTTGTGGACTTGAATTCTCGACTAATTTAGTAACAAAAAGATGAGGGTATGACTCGCTACTTGTCTTGAGGCCACTGTTTATGGTAAAACATTTCTCAAATCTGGAATAATAATCACTAATATCTTCGTCTTGTTTCTGTTTACATGCTGAGATTGCATCCCAGTCTTCCTTTTTAGTTGCTAATAATCTGGGCAAAACTTGAATCAATAATTCTGGTAATTCTTTACATTTCTCTCCAAGACCGGTACCTGGGACTCGTGCCTTATCTTCAGCTTCTAGAACTGCCCAATCGATCTTTTTCTCTCCCACCTCCCATTCTTTTTCCTTGAGTTTCTCATATACCCCTGCGGGCAACAGGACCTTTAACATTTTAATAATATCTGGATACGTGTATTCTCCCATACGGAGCATGTCTTTTAATTCTCGGTGGAACCAGGCTGGATCTTTATCATGACAGGGAATTAACTTTTTCATCTCTAAGAGTTCCATCTTTGTGATCGGGGTGTAAACAAACACTCGTTGCATTTCACCATCGTCTGTCTTAACTGGATGCACTTCTCGTAACGGATTCTGTCTGTCTATGTAAAAGGGTTTACTTTCTGGGGGTGAGACATGAACAAAATGCGGGTTCAAGAACATACTATATTTGTGGCGCTGTTCTAGAATGACACTAATCAAATCGGTACCTAAACCTTTCCATTTATACTGGAGTAACTCGTTCAGGACATCGTGTAACGGACCTGGATCAGAATGTTGACCCTCATACAAAGTAATGAGGTGCTGGATCATATACATACCCACCAGTCGCTGCTCGGCTGGGGGCATTTTCAGAAACATTTGTGCCACTATTTCGTCTGGAAAAGTGGTAGAATCAGTAATCCATCGGACTGCTGATCGGACTAGTTCTTGTTCATGCATAGTACTTAACTCACTATAACCGATTCGTGATTTCAGAATGTGGTCGGTAGCTTGAAATACTTGTTCTAGAGAACCTTGTTCTGGTGCTGGATGATGGAAAGTTGACTTGTGTTCTAGGCGTAAATGGCGATCTGGAAATCTAGATTTTCCTACATACGCTATTCTAGTGGGATTCTCGTCCTCTACCTCTTCCGCAGAGTCATTTTCTTTTTCGCTTACTTGTGCTGCCTTACGTTGATCTATGTAACCTTATTATTTCCTTACGAATTTTCTTGTACATACTCTCTATACTACCGATAGTCTTGTGCTTACCCTCGGCTATATTATCACTCCACTTTGTCAGGGTTCTCATTTCAGCTTGATCTTTGGTCGGATAATCTTGTTCTCTTATTAGACAATTAATCAGAAACTTTAATAGCATGAGCTGGACTTCAACTTTTCTTTGGCACATGACGTCACTAATACTTTCTGGATCATTCCCTGTACGGATGAAACGATATATTCTGTCTAGATCTTCTTTCATATCTGGTAGGGTGACTAGATACTCGGTCACCTTTCTCACGCGTAATGAATATAGAACCATATTATCCTCGCCTGGGACTGGATCATAGCCACATTCGTTAAGGGCTTTTCTTATTTCTGCAACAGACTGATATCTGGGCGTACGCTGTGACGCTTGTGCATGTAATTCGGCTAACGTTAAACGCTTGTGTGGCGGCGGGGTTCCTAGAGGACCTCCTCCTGCGGCCCCTAAACTAGAGTCGTCTACTGATGCTCTTCGTCCTGGCAGAGTGGGAAATGGAAATGCAGGCTGGACTTGTATGGCGGGCTGGACCGGGGGTACCGTAACAGGTACTCCGGTGCCTGGAGGAGCAGGAAGTGCCTGATTTACAGGGACTGGCGGAGCGGGATTTGCATATTCCGGGACTGTGTCGTCCAAATAGGACGAAATGAAAATATCAGCTGCGGTCGGTTTGTGACGTAGCTTGGTCGGAACTAACGGTGGTGGAAAATTACTGGATGCCTCCGGGGTCGCTTTTGGCAAGCCCTCGGCAAGAAGAGGATACATACCCTTAATAAGGGCATGCCTCTGTCTGTCTGACTGTTCGGTTTTAACTCGTTCACCTATCTCGATTAATTCCCTTTCTTGGGCTCGCTCTAAGGATTCTCTACTTAATTCAGACTTTCTGATTTCTTTTTCGGTTCTTTTATGAGATTCTTTGCGCCATAACTCGATGGCATCTTTCTGTGACTGTCTGGCTTTCTTTTTCCATAATGCCTCTTCTACTCTCATGATGCACTCGGCATCCCATGTACCTGATACGGGCCATCTATACCTTTCCTCTAACTGTTTGGTATACTCTACCCATAAATCTAGATATAATATGGCACTTATGCCATGCTTCTGATACATAAAATGACCTGGACTGTCCCTAGGCGGGACAGGAACTGCTGCTTCTAGCAGACCTTTTCTAGTTTTTAACTGACGCAGTTTTGAAAAGAGCGGCATGACTGAACTATAATCTGGACACAATACAATACACAATAAACACGATAATTACTTCACACTCATACCACGACATTAAAGCACATGAAGAACATTTAAAATAACAGTTCGAACAGAATACTACCTGGAATACGGAACACAGAATACATGAATTTTCTCGAGAACAGAACTGACTAGAACAGAAACTAGATGCACTGCTAAAACAGTACTAAACTTACCGGTCTCATAAAGAGACACGTCAGGACCCGCATCCACCGAAGTGGACACTTCGTTTTGTGGGTCTGTGTACCACCAACCCACGGACCAGAGTCAATTAGATTGACCCTGTCTAGATACTACCCCAGCAACGGTACTCACCGGGCAGCAAGAACGGAAGGCCTCAGACTGGACGGGACTGCTTTGACGCCGGACGGACGAACTTCGGACTTCTGTTACGGGTGGGCCTCCGGATACCTCGGACCTTGGACTCTCGGCTTGGGCTCTGGTCGGGACTCGCCGCGTTCCTCCACCGCCTCGTCTGGATGCTGGACCGCCACCTCCGTCTCCTCCGTGGGCCTGAGGGATACTTGAAGCAGAAATATCTGCACGTGCACGGTATGGTTCCGTCACGGCTGCAGAGGGTCAGGGGGCCGGCGTGGCTTCACCGGCGCGTGGGGAAAGGGCAAGTCCCTGTTCGGGCGCCATTATGTGGTATATAAATAAATAATACCGGATCTATTTTTATCTAGGCATAGCAATAACAGATAGCTCAATAAATAAGAGTCAAGATTCGAGGTAGTAGGAGTTTCGCAGGTTTATTACAGCATAAAGGACAGGAACAGGACAACCTGCATAGGAATAGGATGGCAGGGCCCGGCAGGGGGGCCGGATTGGACTAGCGTGGCCCGGCAGCTGCCGGGGCTGGATCTGGGATGAGCGCGCTCTGGGGAAAGGACTGGCGTAAACTTTAATAACAATACACAGGCATATATATATGAAAACAGTTGCATTACAGTACATATGATAGGCGGAGCGGTGGGTGGAGCAAAGGGTGTGACGCGTAGCAGTCGCGAAAGATAAGGGTGAAAGTGGGTGTAACAGGGCGTATACATAGACATGTGATGCAAACGTAACAGAATATGTCATGAATGGGGCGGAAACATGGAGGGGGCTACCTAAGGAGCCGGGACCTCTGACCTAATGGTGCGCGCAAACTGGCAATGACGTATTACTAGGAGAAGCTGGGGGCTACGAACTCTGTGCTAGGAGCAGAGACTGAAGTCTGGAGAGTCAGGGCGACATGTACCTAAACAGTATCTAGTATCTGATGTTTAGAGAACATGTTGATATAAACTAGAAGTCAGGAGGGGAAAGGCTAACTTGATTCTAGGACTGGAGCATGCATTATTCTACATGTAGTGCGTGATGAAGAATATTAAATGACCATAAATACAGTATTTCTCTTACATGGAGACGTAAAGGCTAGACAATGACGGAAACTATTGATGCGATTCAGTAGCTTTAGGAATGCAGAGAAGGAGGGCTGAACTGATAACTAGAATCATAACATACTCTTGGCAGACTCAGAGGCAGAGCCAGGCTGAACCGGGCACTGTGAGGCAGGAAGTAAGTGAAGGGTCAGGGATACAGGTGGGGCTGTATCGCTCCTCAGCGAGGGCTCAGGAGACAGAAGCTGAATCTGGTGTCCGGGCCCTTTTGAGGCCTAGAAACGGGGACTTTACAATGAAATAACGTGCACACTGAGAAACGTGGCAACGTAACTTTACATAGGCCTGATATTCGTAGTATTCACGAGAACTGGAAATAGACATACTAGAGATGGACACAACTGTAATTGCGTCTTTTAATCGAACATGGGGAATACATATGCATATTAATCATGCACAGATAACATATGATGGAGGACGCGTAGGGACACAGAACATGGCAAAATTTACTTTTCCACACACCGCTGGAGAGGGAGGGAGGGGTGGGGGCCCGGGGGAGCGACGGAGGAGAGCTGCGGCAGAGGGAGGGGGGAGGGGGGGGGAGGCGACAGCGCGACACCAGGACCCAGCCGAGACAAGCTGGGATATGAACCTGTGACTATGAGGTTGGACACAGGCCCGCCCCTACAGTGGATGCATCAGACCACTGAGCCACCAGCGCTGCGGGAGACCAACGAGGTGCGCATACGAGGAAGCAAGGGGCCATCAACAAACAGAAGTACGGAAGCATGGCGCAACACAGTACCAGTAATCATAGTAGAAACAGCTGAAACACAACCCAAATCTTGGAGGCAGTGAACATCCAACGTTGGATAATAATAAGAGAGTAATGTGCGTTATGGGGAGGCACAAAAGACACCGTAGTAGCGAAAACGAGGCAACTTCCCAAACGCATTGCAGCCCTGCTCCCGTGGGACAGCAGTAGTAAGCGCAGCTCGTGAAAAACAGATTGCAACCGCAGGCAGACAAATTACTGTTGCCTACACTCCTGCCACCAAGTAACAACTCCGCCAGGTGAGCGCCAGCGGTCCCGCTACTAATTCAAAAGGTCACGAGTACAACAGATGTTTAATTGTTAGCCAACTCAATCTATTTATCTACCTGTGAAGGATGAACGGCAGAGTGGTCACGATAACCCCATGCCCCAGAGCCCGCTAGAGCCGGGCAGAAATGCCACTAGACGTGGGGGGAGGAGCGGAAATCACAGGTGCCCACCCCGACATAGGGAAAAACAGACGCAATCAACGAGCGGCGGGAACCTGCGTAACGGGAAAAGCAGCCGCAGGCCGAGTCGGGCCAGAGGCCAGAACCGGTCCGCCCCTAAACACAGTATGTAATGACTGGCAGGCAACCTAACACAAATATATGTGTTTTCATATCAAACAAACACGGTTGATAGCCAACCGAGCCTCGAGGCCACAACTGTACATATCAACATTAATGGGGGCCGGGGATCCTCGTGCTTTCAGGTACAACAGTGACAAACTGGCAGCCGCCCCGGGAGCAGGGCTGGAACCACTCCCCGCCAGAGCACACAGAGACGGGCCGCCAAATGGCATAGCACAAACCCCAGAGCCCGCTATAGCAGGGCATCAAGTCACAAGGTGGGGGTGGGAGCGCTGGGCAGACCACAAGTGCGAGGGCCAGAAGGTGGGGAACCAGTAACTGAGCCCGCTAGAGCTTGTCCCACTTACCTGTAATCTGGAGGAACTGCATCACAGAGCAAAACAAGACAAGAAAAGAGCTGGGCGAAAACGGGAGGCTCCTCCTGGTGCATTCCCGGGTAGAGACGCTGCGGGCCCAGCCGGGAGGACATGCTCAGCACGGAGCTGGTGGCCATGGGGAGTGCAGGCTGAGCGAGCTGCAGGACCGTGTGTGGTGTGGCTGCTGCTTGTGCGCCTTGGCTCCCGCTCCGTACCTGCAATCGTCCTGCCTCTCCTCAGCTGTGGAGACACCTTATGTTCGGCATGCATGTCGCGGAGCTCCCCTTACTTCCCCAGGGGTGCAAACAGTCGCTCCTTCTCTGCTGATGCGGGGAAAAAAATGGCGGCCTCAAGCTTCGGGAATTTTTCGAATTCGGGGGCGTGTTTTGCTGTCCTGAGTGGCGGACGACGTCACCAGCTAAAGAACGCAAAAAATCACGCCCCCGAATCCGAAAAAGACGGAGCTTATTTGGACGGACGGCTCTTTCCTCCAATGGCTGGCCTCTGTTTAGGAAGCCAGCCAATGGAGGACAGACAGTACAGGGAGGTGGGTTCTGAAGGCCTACTAAAAAACATTAATTCTCCGGACCGGAAGCTGTGCTTTGCACAGCTTATAGGTCCCGAGACCTAAAAAAGGGAGACCAGTATTAATGGGCTGTCCGCTATTTGGTATGCCACACAAAGGCGGGGGGGTCAGTGAGGGAACACTCGTGCGACTAAATACCCTGCTATCCTGGAGGTGTAAAGTGAGGGAATCGGGGGTTAGCAGTGCACGGTTATGGTCACTGGTGGGTGTCCCGCCTTCGCCCCGCCCAACCCAGGAAACGTGACCGTACCTGACCTAGCCACACTTCCTGAGAAGCGTGGCTGGGCGATCCGCCTTCCTGTTGGCCTCCTGGCTTGTCGCGGGTGTCTCTCTCCGGCTCCTCCGCTCCTTCTCTTGGTCTCTGACCTTCGTGGTCCGTCGGGTCTCCTCTCCTGCTCCGCTCCTCCGCTCCTCTCCGCTCGCCTGCGTCCTCCTTCTTCTTCCCGTCCTCTTCTTCGCCGTCCTCTCGATATCTCCACTCCTCTCCTTCCTCGCTCGACCTCCACTCCGCTCCGCCTTCGCTCTCCAGTCTCCACTCGCCTCCTCCGGGTGTAACACACACCTGTCTGGATTCCTGGGGGTGTTTTACCATGTCCAAGGGGGCCGGTCTTGCATCCGGATCCGCCCACTTAAAGAAACAGTCCTCCTCGGTGTCCGTCACTGGACTGCATACGATGTCGGCTGTCTTCCACGCTTCCGTGTGCTGTGTGGAGAGAGGAGATACATGAGTAGGTACATCGGGGGGGCCCGAGTCAGGATCCCCCCCATCACACATATATACCTGGTGTCGTTCTCCTTTCAATTGGTCTTTAATGAGATTATAGACTGGTAAAACAAGCTGCTTTACAATCCTTCAAGACTTAGCCTGAAGGCTGCTCTCCACAGCTACCACTATGATAGCTTTCTATATAGGTTGTCTTTAAACCTACCATCAATAAGGGTCGTTTGGACTCGTGCAAGGTGCCCACTAGAATAGTGGACAGCATATGCCAGGCCAACATCTCACATGGACCAGTTGCCAAGCCACTGATTTGCATCATTGCACACTGGATCTCTTTTGTGGGGGTTAGAGAAAAGATATCTGAAGCAGGTTCTGTTCACACTGCTGAGATTTCTAATGATACTCAAAAACATGCAACTGTAGCCATGTTCGCCATGGAGAAATCTCATACTGCTGCAAACAATTTGGAAGAGTTTAACATGAAGGTCTTTGAATGGCTGTGCCCAAGAGGGCTTAACATTGGTTTTGTTGCCACGGATAATGGCAGTTATATAGTTAAGGCCATGGAGGATGGTGCCAATTTCAAGGTCCTGTGTTTGGCGCACTGCATTAAAATCATTGTTCAAGACTTTCCGAAAAAATAAGCCGGAGTCAGCAACTTACTGACCACCTGCAGAAGAAATTTGCACACATTTCAGCCATTCTTTTAAAGCCCAGAAGCAGCCGAGGATCATTCAACGAGAGCATAGAATGCCAGTCAAAGCACTCATCCAGGGGGTGCCAACAAGTTGGAACCCAACTTATTACATGTTTGATCGTCTGTTGATCAGTACAGACCAATCAATGAGAATTAGAACATAAACCTAGGCACACATAAATTTGATATAACAGTCCGTTAGTGTAGACATATATAGTACATTATGTAAGCCAACAAAAATAGAGATGATCTCTTGGTGGGTTTGAATTCGTTCAGTCTTTTAATTTTTGAGAAAAATAAGTCGACACGTGTTTCATCACATTCGGAACAATCTTTCGGCGACTTCCTCAGGGCTGGGAAAGAATATAAGGGAAACGAAAAGACATGTATATATCACGATGTAGAAGAATGTCTGTCCACCAATATGGTGTAACCCTTATCGTATTTTAGAGGTGACTAGAAAGTGGGAACCCAAAACATGCCTCGAAACACAAGTGCAGGTAAACTAGTCATATATGAGTACTGAAGGTGAAAAAAAACACCATGCCGTGGAAACACAACTTAGACCAGACTGGAGGTTGTTAGAATATCCTCCCTGTGATAATGTGACTGTTTAACTTAACATGCTTGTGCTCGTGTTGATGTGCAAAAATTATAGAAAACTGTGTTTTGCGGAAAAAGGAAACTATCTAACCTGCATTCAAGAGTAATGGATCAATGGATTGTCTGGGAAGGGAGAGAAAAGAGACACAGCGAAAGGAGTGAAAAAGAGGGGTGGGGAAAGGAACAGGAAAAAAGGAGGAGGTCCATGGGAAAGGTAAGTTGAGAGTTTATGAAAATGGGCCTGTGTCGAACTCAGAGAGAAGGGGTGTGAAAGTAATACGCAGAAAAAGAAAGAGAGAAACAGGCTGCGAGGGATGGTGTACGTACTGAGGAATAAGATACAAGGTGGGACAGAAAACATGAAAGCAGAGACATAAATTGTAGAAAGGTGCTCACCGCACAGCCGGTGATAATTCTGACCCGGCCGGGCCCAAGACAATCTGGAAAGCTTCAAAATAACCAAGGGAGTCTGAGAGAAAAGTAGAAGAGAAAGGAAAAGGGGATTTCCTAAAGTCTCTTCCTAGATGTACCAATGGCACATGTATTGTTGTAAATACTTGATACTAGGTGTGTCGACTAATCGAGACATTAAACGTGAAAGGGAGGAAGGAACTCTCACTGGAGTAAAGTGAAACGCTTCAAATGTGCTTCGTTGTTGGTAAAAAACCAAGGATATCGGTAGGATGAACCGGAAAAGCCTGTGGCCAAGCCGACACTATAAAAACAAAAAGGAAGCTGGCTTCAACCAAATATCCCGTATTATGCTGTAGCGCGTATAGCCACGACAAACAATGCAAGAAACGATCCCAAACTTACCAGAGTATGGCAGTTCGGTCTAGTCGGATGCCGTGGGGGAGAGAAGTACAAGAGGAACGGATCACTCCTCATGCGTCTGTAATCTGAAAAACAGATACCAAAGTCAGTTTACAGTCCAATATCGCCAGGAGAGAATGCCATTTAAATACCATTATAAACTGAAGGGTAATTGTGGCAGAAGGTATGAGAGCCTCGGTGTTTCACCCACGGGCCACTGTGTTCCTGGTAAAGGACACGTGACCCGAGACCCGGAAGCGCTTTTGTACCCAATGCTGGTTCGCGCTATCTCGATGCAAGAAAAACTAGAGCGTAGATCGACAACTGTAGCGTTTCGTTAATGTGGGAGCCATGGCAACAGTACGCTCCTTGTGGGCAGCGTCACTATGCCGCCGTCTGTTATCGGGCATGTGACAAATTTGTGTTCGCTTTTAATTGATAAAATTGGAACTTGTTTATGTAAAGGGTGTTGAGTAACAAGGTGAAACATGTCCTGTGATTAAATAACTTTAATATTTCCGAATTGGACATTGTAAAAGCCTGTATTAGTGTGGGGATTCCACACACCACGTAGAACAAACGCACTGGTTCTGTTACTATAGAGGAAGTATAGCCTGGGAATGAGAAAAGATTATTGATTAAACAGTGTATCCCGGGGGATGTGATTTAAGGGACACCTCCGTGAGAATATACCAATTAATACATGGTCATTTCTCCCTTCCGTTGTATGAACCTTTGTACAAATATGGAACTTTACATATAAAATTCTTCTGATTAATTACAGTGTTACATCCCTTTCATGATATAAACATATAAGTCATGTTGGTATCTTACAGTACAAAACTACAAAACCTATTAGTATTTTTTTAAGAAATATCAAGATATGGGACCAACCTGTGACTTAACGATAGTTAATACATGGGTATTGTACCCTTTCCATTGTATACACTTTTGTACATATACAACCTCGCATGTAATGTTCCTCTGTACTTATGACGTTATGTTGTGTACATGATGTGAACATATCTGTGGTGTGGACATCTACAAGGCCAATGCTAAAATATCCACCACTGTTTAGCAACAAACGCGTTATTTAAAAGAAGTGCTTTGTAAGCATATTTCCTCAATTGTTAAACCTTATCACAAATTCAGGCCAGAGACAGATCTAAGACACATGAAAATGATAAGAAAACAAAAAACAGCAGAATGAGGGCATAAAACAATAAATGCAAACTGTCAGTATACATTACAGCAGTCATTTCAGCAAAGAGGTGGGACAGAAGTAGTAGTTCATGGGGCATCAAGGTCCCGGCATTTAGCTTATATCAGGATTACCAACATCTAAACATCAAATGGGATGCTAAAACATCGCGTGCTACAGACCTAGTTCCACTTCAGTTAGTAACAATGGTTGATAGAAAAAACAAATCGAATGAAAGTACATCAAATTACATAAAAACCTTTCAAAGTGAGGACATCATTGCATATCAGGTCATGTTTACAATCCCAAAGGTAAGCGTGAGATCTTGAGTCGCATGTAAAACAAGATAAGTTAGTGATAGGGCAGTGATTAAGCAGAAAGACAGTCGGAAAACATAGCAGGTCATTCAACAGTGCTTATACAAATTTGATCAATAAAGTTTTAACAATGTAAGTGTGTGACAAACAGATGGCGTGCACTGCTCTCCCAAAGGGTATTCTAACAGTCCCCCAGGAAATATTGCATCTACCCAGACTTAGCCATTGCCCTCCCACAAGGCTATACCATTCTCAGGCAGGACAGGCTGAAGGGGAGAGGCGGGGGAGTGGCATTGGTGTTAAGAAACCACCTTAAATGCCATACATTCAACCTAGACCCCCTCAAAGGTATAGAAGGACTCGGCTTTTCCATTAAACTAAACGAGACCTCCTCCTTCTCAGGAGGATTAATTTACCGCCCCCCGGGCAGTGCAACAAGATTCCTTGTTCTCTCAGTGACTTTTTAGGTCGGCTCCTCATTCAATACCCACACTTTACTCTCCTAGGGGACCTTAATCTGCACCTCGACTCCATAGCAGACCCTCAGGCTCTTAATTTCCATCAGACCCTGGAAATTTTCAATCTTCAACAATTGATCAAACAGGCCACACATCAAGCTGGACACATACTAGATGGGGTATGTACGAACTTTCCCCTCCTAGAAACCCAATCTCCTGTCCCTCTTATCTGGACCGACCATAGTTTGATCCCGTTCTGCATCAAAGCCCCACGCCCCCAGATCTCTATCATATCCAAGCCACTTTCTGATAACCACGTTAACTGGAAAAAGGTAGAGGAAAATTTCAAGCTTAAACCTATCAAACAGACTCAGACCCCCAGTCTGACGGGCAATGTAGAACGCAACTCAGATCTCTTCCAAAGCTGGATACAACACGAGATTAAAGTACGTGCACCACTCAAACGCCCCCGAGGAAGGGAGAAAAGATGCAAGACAAATGCCCCCTGGTTTACTCCAGTTTTAGCTAAAACCCATCTGTTATGCTAAAAAGGTGAACGCAATTGGCGCAAAACTTACAACACGGCAGACAGAAACTCCTACATCCAGCTGAGGAAGATTTATCATACCAACATAAAAACTGCCAAGAAAGATTTCTATAACAATGCCATCAAAGAATCCAAACAAAAACAAAAAACTTTGTTTTCAATAGTTAAAACCTTTACCCATCCAAGAGCATTACAGCCCGAAATACCCCCATCCCAAGAATTCTGCAATCAAATAGCGGACTTCTTTGAGGAGAAAATTGACTCAATACAGAAAATTTTTCCCATACATCAAGCCTCTCATGCTGCTACCCTCTCCAAGCAGGGAGAAAACTCCATTGGAAGTCTGAAAACTTTCACTCCGGTCAGTCTATTCCAAACTCGTGAAGTAATCCTAGCCTGTAAATCAGGAGCACCCTCAGACCCCTGCCCTCCTAGAATCCTACATCAGCTAATTGATGTGGTGAATCCTATTATAAATAAGATCGTAAACTCTTCCCTCAATACAGGCATTGTGCCACGAGAATGGAAACAAGGAATTGTAAAACCTCTGATGAAAAAACATAATAAATCACCCTCAGACCTCTCCAATCTACGCCCAATATCACTCCTCCCAGTGTTGGGAAAAATCACGGAACAATTGGTCTATAGAGAATTAAAAAGCCACATAGAAACTTACAACGTCCTTCACCCCCAACAATCAGGGTTTCGCCCTCATCATTCCACAGAAACAGCACTAATTGAACTGACAGACTCCATAAAGCTGCTTCAGGATCAAAGAAAGAACTCTGTGCTGATTCTACTGGACCTCACAGCGGCGTTCGATACCATCTCCCACTCTATAATGTTGGGCAGATTAAAAGACATTGGTATCTCAGACGTGGCTCTCGCGTGGATAACATCCTTCCTAACAGACAGATCTCAAACCATTGCCTTGGGCCCCTTCCTTTCCAAAGAGAAGAAAGTCCGCTCTGGAGTCCCTCAGGGATCCATTCTGAGTCCTCTACTTTTTAACGTTTACCTAATCCCACTCATCTCTCTGATTGAATCATTCGGCATACTCGTAACTTCGTACGCCGATGACACTCAACTCATCGTGCCATTAGAGGAAAACTCTACAAATGCCGAACTAAATCTCACAAATTGTCTAAAGGAAGTTTTCCTCTGGATGGAAGTAAATCACCTTAAATGTAACGCCAGCAAGACTGAAATCCTCCCAATGGGAAAAAATGTCAATTTCTGTCCCAGCCTTTGGTGGCCAGAGGGCTCCACCGCTCCTCCCCAGACCGTTACGACAGCAAGGAATCTCGGAGTCCTGTTCGACACAGAGCTGTCCTTTGACCAACACGTCAGGAAGGTTGCTGGATGCTGCTTTGGCATCATTAAATCTCTTTAAAAATTCTTCGACTTCTTGCCCACTGACTCAAGAAAGACGGTAGCAGTGGCTCTAATCCTCGCCCGCCTAGACTACTGCAATAGTCTGATGGCAGGAGTTAAAAAATCTACACTAAAAAAACTGCAAAGTGTACAATATTCAGCAGCCAGATTAGTTCTAAAACTGCCCAGGAAATCCTCAGCATCTGATGCCGTAAAAACTCTTCATTGGCTGCCTCTGCATAAAAGAATACTCTTTAAAATTCTAACAATCGCATTTCGGGCATTCCACTGCACAGGCCCTAAATACCTCACCAGGTGCTACCCCCACTACAACCCTCCCAGGACTCTACGATCTTCTAACGACAACCAAATAAAGATAGCTAGGTTCAACCTCAAAACTAAAGGGGGCAAAACCTTGACTTATCTGTCCTCCAGAGCCTGGAACTCCATGCCTAAAATCCTCAGGTCCCAAACTCTAGAATCCCAGTTCAGGAAGCAACTGAAAACCTGGATTTTTAATCTTCCAGACGATTATGTCATGGCCGCCATCTAATTCTGTTTACGTAACTGACTGCATACCTCCAGAACAGCGCCAGGATGGTCCTTCCGGAGCGACCGTTGCGCTCTACAAATACAATCACAAATCACAAATCACAAATCTCATGGTCGTAATTGTGACCATGTTCCACCGTATGTAGACGCATAATCCACATTGCCTCTGAGCGTCTCAATCTGAGTTCTCGGTTACCACCCCGTATATTAGGCTGTATTACATCTATGCCAAAAAAAAAGGACCTTTTTGTCTGTATCCTGTGATGGACATGCCACCGCATGTAGTGCTACAGGGTATTTCGGGTCCTGCTTTACAATAGCTCTGCTATGTTCAGTAATTCTATCCTTCAGAGGTCTGATGGTGCTGCCAACATCGAATTTCCCACACATGCACTCAGTGATGTATATCACAAATCTCGTCGTACAATTGATGTTAGTTCTAATATCATATTTTTCTCCATCTATATTTGAAAAATGTCTTGTGCCATTTTTGGCCCACCTGCAGACTGTACAAAAACCACACTTGTAGAAGCCAACGGTATATGGTTTCAACCAGGTGGAACCCGTAATACTACGTGGTATGGTGGGACTCAATCTGTTCCTAAGTGTCTTGCCCCTCCTGAACGTGATCTGTGGGTGATCGGAGATATGTTCCTGGATGGCTTTGTCCGTTGTGTAAGATGCCCGAGTGTTTTCTGAAACTCCTCCTGATGTCATGGTGTAAGTCATTAAAATCTGTAATGCTTCGCTTAGAGACCTCTGGGTGATAATGCGCTATATAAATTCACTGTAACATAACATCACATAACATTCGCACAGGCTGTTTCTGATTTTGTGTGCGGATATGTGACCTCAGTGTGTCTTCTCTTTTGACTCTTTTGAGTCTAGTCTCAGCTTTGTGTAGTGTGGTGCTTGGATAACCACTTTTAGAGAATATCTCCTTCATTTCACTGAGGCAATTGCTAAATTCAGTCTCTTCACTACAGTTCCTTCTGACCCTTAGAAACTTGCCGTAGGGTATAGCCTGTTTCTGGTACGGTGGATGCGAGCTATCTGCGTGTAAAACTGCATTGCACGCAGTTTTCTTCCTAAAAAGCTTACCCTGCAGTGTGTCATGTCTGACATACAACTCAACATCAAGGAATTCTACTCTGGCTGTGCTAGATTCCATGGTAAATTTAATTTCCCATGTATTCTGGTTGAGATGTGTAAAGAATTCTTGTAGATGTTCTTGTGTGCCGGACCACAGAAGGAGACAATCATCAATATATCAACCCCAAAAAAATGATGGAGTCGATCCATTTGGCCCCTTTAGGGCCCCAAATTAGATCTGCCTCTAGAGTGCCCATAAAAAGATTTGCAAAGGATGGTGAGAATTTTGATCCAATAGCCACTCCCCTTGTTTGCCTGTACCAGTGTGTCCCAAACATGAAGAAGTTGTTGTTTAAAATAAGTTCAATCCGCGGTTAATGAATAACTAAACATAAATAAAAAAATTAAAAAATAAGTTCCATCATGGAAATTAACATGTTTGTATGCTGCCATATGGTGGCGGGTCTGTTATATAGAAGCTGTGTGATTGTGCGCATTCCTAAGTCTGGGCTAATGCTTGTGTATAAAGCTACCACGTCTAAAGTGGCTAAGATGGTACCAGGTTGCCACTCTAGATTGGCCAGAACACTAAGGATATGTTTTGTGTCCTGTATGTGGGAGGGAAGGTTGCGAACCAATGGACCCAGAAACAGATCAACATACTCAGCGAGCCTCTCGGTGGGTCCACCCATACCCGATACAATGGGTCTACTTGGAGGGAAAGAAAGGTTTTTATGGACCTTGGGTAACCTGTATAGCCATGGATAGGATGGTCTGAAGACTTTCAGATAAAGATACTCATCATCATGGAGTAGCCAGCTTCTATCCAAGTCACTACTTTTTTGTTGATTTCGATAGTCAGAGGTCCTATCGGGTTGTAGGTGAGGCGTTCATAGCAGGTACTGTCACTTAGGTGGATTAGAATCTCGTCGTGGTAGTCACATTGGTTCATGACTACCACGTTCGCACCCTTGTCGGCTTCCCTAATCATGATATCTTGATCGTTGCTGAGTGACCTTAGTGCAAGACGTTCACCTCGTGTCAAGTTGTTCTTATACTTGAAAGAGTCATTGCGATGCTTTTTGTCTAGTTTGTCAATATCCTCTAGGACACGTTTATAAAAGTTGTCAATCGCATTCCCCCTAGGAAGAGTAGGAGTCCACCTGGATTTTGGTCTGAGACCACTGGTTATGCTGTAATCAGACTCAATGTTGAGTTCATCCAACAGTATATCCATGTCATAGGGTGTCTGTTCTATGTCAGTGAGGGATAAGAGTAGTTACGTTGCTTGGCTATCATTAATTGATAACACATCAGACCCAAACTCCATAGGAATATTTTTAGATGCTTTATTTATTGTTTTGTTACGATCAAAATGTCTTTTAAGCTTAAGACCCCTGTCAAACTTAAACAAGTCGATCTTAAGTTTACAAATGTCACCTGTGGCATATGGATTAAAGTCAAGTCCCTTACTCAGGAGAGAAAGCATGTCAGGGTTTAAGGGTTTCGAAGAAAGGTTGATGACCTGTACCTTATTGTCTGGATTAGCTGTCAGTTCTTTGTTACCCCTGACCTCAACTTTTTCTTGTAATCCTCTGTGTTTGCCCCTCCTGCCCCTGCGGATTTTGGATCTAGTCTTTCTTGTTTTGGCGGTGTTCTGTTGCCTCTCCTGATCCATTGGACCTCCTGTAAAAAAGAGGACTTCTCTTGTCCTGTGCCGTCTGAATTCTCTACTTCACTCTTGCTGACGCTTATGGCGCTCTGGGAGGTGCTATTTGAGGAGACTGAAGTCTGTCCTGTGCCTGTTCTACTTATTCGATCTGCCTTTGATGTGTTATGAACAAATGAATCTAATTTTTTAGCGTAAGTAAAGATCCTGCCTTCTTTGTAGTTTGTCTCATCCCATCTAAGCTGTCTTGCCTTCCTGGTCTTAATTTCATTCTGGTGTTTAATTAGATTATCCTCCAGAATGGCGTAGTTTTTAACTGTTGCCTCTGGGAGATTCAAGTCTCTCATTTCTTGTTCCAGGGTGGCAATTTCAGTCTGCAGTTTATTAACTTTGTGATCCGCACTCTCAATTAAAATGTCCATTAAAGTATTGGAGTTGCCCTCTCGGGATACGTTTTAATCTTAAGTATTGCTTTAGTGTGGTGCCGTCTCTAGAGTTTTCTTGTTTTTTAAGTCTCTCCAATTTTATGAATTTATCTCTGAGTCCTTTTCGAGACGGATTCCCGCTAGTAGAGGCAATGTGAGTAGACATGCCCTTTGCTAGGTTGTCAAAAAGTTTGTCTGCAGCTTTGCTACTGTCCATTTGTGTTGGCTACGTATGTTAGCCCATAAAAAAGGGATTTCTAAGTAATTGATCTGCGCAGCGGCTGCCTCCCTGTACAAAGAGTGAAACTAGTCAAGAAAAAGGGGTTTTAAGTAACCAGGGATTTCCTAGGCGCTCTGTTGTAGTGGACGCAATAATTCAAAGGAAGAAGATGTCACTATATGGTGCAACTAGGAGAGGGGATAAGCCCTGTAACCCCCCAATCCAGTGTGGGAAACAACCCTCACTATACACATTTAGAACATAAACCGAGGCACGCATAAATTTGATATAACAGTCCGTTAGTGTAGACATATATAGTACATTATGTAAGCCAACAAAAATAGAGATGATCTCTTGGTGGGTTTGAATTCGTTCAGTCTTTTAATTTTTTAGAAAAACCAGCGACACGTGTTTCGTCACATTCGGAACAATCTTTCCGTGACTTCCTCAGGGCTGGGAAAGAATATAAGGGAAACGAAAAGACATGTATATATCACGATGTAGAAGAATGTCTGTCCAACAATATGTTGTAACCCTTTTCATATTTTATTTTATTTTTTAACAATTCTTTTTATTGAATAAGCATCAGCCAAAATCACATTACAGAGGTAATTGTCATAGCATAGAGAACACAAAGGGGGCACAGGAAGTCCAAGAGTACATATGATGCAGAATTTCACGGGGAAGGGGGCTCATCAAATACAGCAGTTCAGGGCGGTACACATATCTCTCCCCTGTACTGATTCCAGGGTCCCCATACCAATGACCATTTACGAGGGCGCCCCCTTGCAAGGTAAACAGTTTTTTCCCTGAACATGCACCAATCTAAGTTATTTTTCCATACTTCCAGCATGGGTGGCTGCTCAGCCCCCCATAACTGGGCTATGTTTCTTTTCGCTAACATGAAACCCATTGTAGCCCACTGCGTCTGTGCTGAATTTAGATCTGTGGGCTCCCATATGTTAAGGAGGCACCTCCTTGCCTTCGGCTATAAAGCGACCCCCAATAACCTGTGCATGACGTCATATATTTTATGCCAGTATGTTGTAATATATTCACATTCCCAGATGATGTGTAAGAACGTGCCAGTCTGACCCCACTGCCGTCTGCATAGTCCCGAGTTCGACAGACCCATGTGTACCAGCCTGGGACCCGTGATGCAAACTCTGTGCAATACCTTAAGCTGAACAAGTCTCAACCTAGCTGGGATATCAACCTCCTTTGGGGAGGACACTGCAGACTGCCAGTCCTCATCGTCTAGTTCTATCCCATCTTGGACCCACCTAGTCCTCAACTCCACAAGGGGTTTAGCCCTATGATTAATTAATTTCTTGTATATTAGGGAGATCGTTTTCTCAGGGAGATGGCCATCCAGAATCCTGTCCTCCAGGGGTGAAGCCCCTGGGGGATCCGAACCTCCAGGCAGTGCCGCTCGGAGTGAATGGCGGATTTGTGCATAACGGAAGTATTCAGAACCCGTCAATTCATATTACGCCTGTAGTTCCTCAAACGTTTTGATTTTCCCTTTGCCCCATACATCCCCAACGGTGGAAATCCCTATAAAGTCCCATTTATCTAACCCTTTCGTCCTCCTGAACTGACCTAGTTTCACCGAGTCGAAGAGCGGGGTGGCAGCTTTCCAACCCAGAGAGTTAGTGACATCATGCCAGATCCGAACTGCGAGCTGGGTTGGCCCCGTCAAACCCAGTCTCGTCGGCCTCGAGTACAGTGCCCTGTTGTACCTCCCCCGAAAAGGAGCCACTTATCCATGGCATAGCCCGGATCTGCGACCGGACCATATGTGCCATGATTGATAGCTGCAAGCTGAGAAGCCCAATAGTACCATTTGATATCTGTCAGAGCGATGCCCCCGTCATACCAAGGGAGTGTGAGCTTAGCCAACGCAATACGTGGTCTGCCCTCCCACAGTAGGCTACGCTGTAGCGTTTCGACCTCACGAAAATAGCTAGCTGGCACCACATCAAGAGTGTTCTGAAGAGCATAGAGGAAGCGGGGCAGTGCCATCATTTTAAAGCCCGACCCAACAAAGATAGGGGGAGTCTCCTCCAATGTACGATTTCACTACGAAGTCTCTGCACAGGGGGAAGAAGGTTATGGTCACACCTAGCCGCTGGATCAAGAGAAATGTAAATTCCCAGATACCGGAACCCCTCTGTAATAATTTGTATGGGACAGTGTCGAGGAGGGACCGGAGGGTCACCACTCAGCACAAATAGCAAGGATTTCCCCCAATTAATGGAAAGCCGTGAATTCCTCCCGAAAGATGCCAGGACATCGCAGACTACATTAAGGGACTTCCTAGGAGAGGTGAGATATAGCAGAATATAATCCGCATATAAGGATATACGATCCTCCCATTCCGGAGACCACCTCAGACCGCAGATAGATGGTTCCCATCTCAACCAGGCTGCAAGTGGCTCAAGGGACAGCGAAAAAAGGAGGGGGTACAGGGGGCAGCCCTGTCGAGTGCCCCGACCGAGAAGGAATGGCGCCGATACCCAGTTGTTTACAACTTTTTGGGCGAGTGGTTTGGCATATAGCAGGCGCACCCAGCCGATAAATTGGGGCCAAAACCAAACTTAGCCAAAACCGCCCATAGGTAAGGCCATTCAACGGTTTCAAAAGCCATGGTCGCATCCAGTGAAGCAATCACGGCTGGCTCCCGAAGAGTGTGGGCTCTAGCTATCACTCCATGCAGTCTACGCAAATTTAACGCCGTGTTCCTGTGGGGCATAAAGCCTGATTGATCTGGGTGAACCAGGCCGCCCACTACCTTTACCAGTCTGTTCGACAGGAGTTTGGCCAATATCTTTGGCTCAGCATTTAATAGGGAGATAGGCCTATAGGAAGCACAGTTTGTTTTACTCTAACCCTCCTTGTGGATTACCACAATGGATGCCAGTCTCTGGTCCCTAGGAAGAACCCCCCGGCCTCGAGACTCAACAACATATCTTTAAGGTAGGGCACCAACCTGTCCGGTCTGAGCTTGTAGAGTTCAATGGGGAGCCCATCTGGGCCCTGCGCCTTCCCTGAATTGAGAGAGCGAATAGCTTGGGAAATCTCGTCAACTGTAAATGCGCTGTCCATGAAGTCCCGGTCCCAGAGGAAAGACACGGGAGCGGTACGTCCTGGGGTAAAAGATGAGAGTCATCTTCTGACCGGACAGAAACCGAGGTATAAACTGACTGGAAGTGAGCGGCAAACCTGTCAACTATGTCCTGCGGATCAGTGATAGAAGTTCCCTCATCATCAAGTAGCACCGGCACAAGACGGTTGGCCCAGTCCTTTTTATCTAACCAAGCAAGAAGCTTCCCAGCCTTATCCCCCAGATCATAAAGTCTACCCTGCTGCTCTCTACCAAGTGTCTTGGCCCTGTCAGTTACTAGCGCTTTATAGTCATATTGTTTAAGGCTCAAGAGATGAAGTTTGGCCTGTGTTACTCCCATTTCCAACTCCTTCTCTAGTGTTCCAGTCTCAGTTTCCAGGTCAACCACCTACCTATTCCTTTCTTTCTTCGAGCCCACTATCAGTGACAGGGCTTGACCCCTAATGACAGTCTTAAAGGCCTCCCAGAGGGACACAGACGAGGACACCAACCCTTTGTTCTCAGCAAAGTAGTTATCCAGTGCCTTAACAAGGTCTCTGCAGAGTTTGGGACCATGTAGATACCACAGATTGATGGGGGCTACCCTCCCAGCAGAGCCCTAGGTTACAGTCATACAGACCAATACCAGGGAGTGGTCTGAGATCCCCCTAGCTAAATGTGCAGTTTGAGTTATATAGGACACTTGTGCGGCAGTGACTAAGCAGTAATCTAGTCAAGAGAGGCTAATGTGGGCCCCCGAATGGAATGTGTACTGTTTTTTATCCGGTTGACGCAGCCACCATCCATCAACCAGTCCCATTGCTCCCATAAAGTCCGGTAGCCACCGCATTGCTGGCCCCATATCACGCGGGGGATGCCTGTCCACAGCCCCAGAAACTACAGCATTAAAATCCCCCCCCCCCGGAACAAAAGTCCCTCTGGAAGATCAAGCAAAAGCCTACCAAGGTCTGCGAAGGTCGTGCTCTGTAGTCCCGGGGGAACATAGATCGAGAGGATGTTAATATTGTGACCTTCCCACTGCCCCGCTACCCAATATATCTACCCCTGTCATCCTCCCACGTGGAAGTAATTCCAAAGGGAAATGCCCTCCGAATCAATATGCCCACTCTCCTGGAGCCAGAGGTGAAGCCCGAGTGGGGGGAACATCCTTTACAACGCAACTTTCACTCCGCACTACCATTACGACGCAGCTATTACAACGCAAGTCGTTACAACGACTTGCGCTGGAGGGCGCTGTAGGATAGGGTATAGTTTAATTTTCTATCCAACACCTTCACTACTATCCACGGGGACTGCAGTTGGAATAGAAAATTAAACTATTCCACTATCCAGCGCCCCCCAACGCAAGTCGTTGTAACGACTTGCGTTGTAAAAACTGCGTTGTAATGGCATGCGGAATAAAAGCATGCGTTGTGATGTCATACATCCGCCCGAGTGTGCCACTAACTAATACCCCATCCTATGTAGGGCTCTACATGTGTTACCCACTAGGTGCGTCTCCCGTAAAAGGGAAATATTGGGCGCTTGTCTCTTGAGATACTGAAGGACCACGCTACGGTTAATTTTGTCCCCCAACCTATTAACATTCCAACTTAGAATCTTGATCTCTCTACCCCCCATCATCCTCAAAGAAAAAGTGACAGTCCTCTGCAAATTGTCGTCCAATCTAGTACTGTATGCTGATGCAACTAACAAACCACCCAACAGGTAAAACAAATAACTCTCCCCAAAACTCCCCCATCCCGCTGCCCTGCCCATTAGGCTTAAAACTGCCCATTGAAAACTGCAGAGTGCCTGTCGCCCTAAACATTCAAAAGAAAGAACAATAAAGTAAGCTCAGGGAGTTAAAGTCCATGAGCCCCAGTCAGCGCCCAGTCCACATGATGAATAGTCCGGAGTGACATCAATTAGACAAACCTACGACCCCTCACACACCTCCACTCAAAGCAGACGTATATCACACTCCCCCCTCAAAACACACTCCCCCAAACCCCCCTTGCACCAAATCAAGACTCAACTGCCCAGCCACATCAGGAAGGCTGAGTGTCTGCACTGCCGTCGTCGCCTCTATCCGCCGGGGCCTGAGATCCCCGGTACTCGAGTCACTCCATAACCGCCTCTGGTTGGTCAAAAAACCATGCTTGGCCCTCCGCTTCAATCCTGAGACGGGCCGGGAACAACATCGAGTACTTCATGCCTTTCTCCCGTAGATCCCGCTTGACAGACAAAAATGATTTCCTTTGCTTTTGCACTCTGCATGAAGTCTGGGAAAAAGGAGATGGTGGCGTTTTCATCCCAAAGAGGGGCATTAGCCCTCGAGGCCTGGAGAATAGCATCTCTGTCCCGATAGTTGAGGACTCGGGCCAACATAGGCCGCGGGGGGGGGCACCCGGTCTGGGATGCCCGCCTGGGACCCTGTGCCCCCGCTCAATTACAAAAAACGTACTAAGGCCCTTTGGCTGCAGATGTTTGAGGATGAGGTCCTCAACAAATAGGTCGGGGGCTGGACCCTCTGACTTTTCCGGCACACCTAAGATTTGTAGGGTATTACGGCGCAGACGCCCTTCGTAGTCATCTAGCTTAAGGTCAAAGGCAAATCGGGAGTCTCGCAATTCCTTGACTTCCATTTGCAATTGAGAATGAGAAACATCATCCACCAGGCTGGAGGTTGTGAGCTCAACCTGCTTCACCTTCTCATTAAGTTTCCCCATGTACGCTCGAATCAAATTAATGTCAATGGCCATTGAGTCCATCTTATGCTCCAGAAAAGTTTTAACCCCCGTGATACCGTCCATGAAATCTTTTAAGGAGGTTTCGGGTACCTCCCCCGGCAGAGCTCCCTTCACAGAGTCCTAGGAGAGCCGACCCTTCTGCGAGTCTTTAGCCACCGTGTAGCGATCCAGTTTATTTGCTTGGACAGATTTTGAGCCCTTAATCCCAGTGCCTTTCACCCGCTCCATCTGTAACACAGAAGTGTTCGTTAGGGGTCACCCACAACAACAACCAAGTGGCCCGCTCCACCCTCCCCGAAGCAGGGGCAAACAGGTAGCGCTGTTACCAGGGTGAGTTCCAAACTTAGTCTATGAAGGAGTCTACCAGACAGGCCACTGCAGTCGCACACTACCGTGGAGGTGGCCCTCACACCCCAACAGATACTAAAAGGTGTTCCCTTCCATGACTCCCAAGAGGCTTCCGGGTGTCTTACTGCTGTCCCGGCAGCAACCCAACAGCCACGCACTTCTCAACCCCACCTCTGGGGACACCACAGAATGCCACACAGTAGCTCCAGGGCCCCCCAAAAGCCACCCTCAATCACACTCAGCACCTACCTACGGTACGCAAAAGAGGGAAGAGGAGGGTGCCCACAACAGAGCCGCAGCCAGACCAGCCCCGAGTTGCTAAATGCAAGAGGCAACTCAGCTCCGTTATTTGCCGCTGTGCTCTTGTCACTAAAGCAGGCCTCATCCCTGGCAGTCCTCTGTATCACATGTACCAAGTGGGGGGCCTGATTGATCGTCTATTGGCCACTGATATCCGTGTGGGGTGATGGGGAGAGAAAAAGAAGGAGAAAGCCAGAGTTTCTGAAGAGGAAACAAAGGGGACGGGGGGCACCCGATCGCCCCTTGGGCCCTGCAGTCGTCCTCTCTGTTCCCGGGTGCCAACGCGGCACCGGCCACCGCTTCCCCGCTGCCGCCACCGGTATGTCAATGCCTGGCCCACCTGAGAAGAAGGATGTGCCGCCCCAATGCTCCGGGGCGAGGTCACGATCAGTTGCGAAGGCGACACAATCTGCAGCCGCAGGCACGTCTCACAGGCGGACCGGAAGTCGTTCCTCACCGGCCTGCCGTCCAACTGTGGGCCCCGTCTTCAAGGCCCAGTCACTCCCGTAAGCCCAGGCAGCCCTTGCTCTGCAAATCTGGCCGTAAATGTCCCCGAGGCGGTCGATCAGGCTCTGCCACCCCTCCGGTGACTGGGATCACACTCCGGAGTACAGGATAGCCATTCAGGATTGATGTGTGGGCTCACTGGCTGCGGAGCTCACTCGCTACGCGGCCATTTTGGATCTGGCTTGGCCACGCCCTCCCCTTATTGTATTTTAGAGGTGACTAGAAAGTGGGAACCCAAAACATGCCTTTAAACACAAGTGCAGGTAAACTAGTCATGTATGAGTACTGAAGGTAAAAAAATGGTGAAAAAAACACACCATGCCGTAGAGACACAACTTAGGTTGATGTATAGTGAGGGCTGTTTTGGGGGGTTACAGGGCTTATCCCCTCTCCTAGTTGCACCACACGGTGACCACTTCTTCCTTTGAATTATTGCGTCCACCACAGCAGAGCACCTAGGAAATCCCTGGTTACTTAAAAACCCTTTTTCTTGACTAGTTTCAATCAATGAGTATGTCATGCAAAGAATAAGGGATGCGTCTGTGAAAGGTATGACCCTACAGATGGACCAATGGGGCCTAGTTAAATGCCTGACAGAGATGTTTCTTCCTTTCGAGCTCTTCACACGTGAAGTCAGCAAGGAGGACTGTACTGTGGGCCAAGCTATCCCATTGTTGAACATGCTAGAGCAACAGCTGAGCAAAGGTGTCTCAAATGTACACAGGTGTGGAGGAAATATTAAGCATATGAGTTGGTGGAGAGCTGCTTAGCTGAAAATACAAGGGTACAAACTCGCATTGTTTGAGAAAAACATTACATTAGTGCCGCAATTCTGGATCCATGGTACAAACCCGCACTGAACAGTAATACATTAATTCCTTTTTCAGAAGTGGATGTTGCCCAGTATAAAACTTGGATAGCTGAGGCAGCCAGTTACTTGGAAAATAAACAGCTGGTAATTAAAGGCCCGCTACTCAAACCACAAAAAGTACTACAGCAGGGCATCTGGCATCAAATTCAACTTAATAGCCTGAGGGTAGTGCGTTTGGCTCAGAGCGGTCACCAACACTATCGACAACAGCAAAAACCGGATTATCAGCCCCAGTACAATTGCTATTTACAGCAAGGGCTTGCTAGGTCCAGGGCTGATGCAAAGACTAAAGAGGCCAAGAAAAGTGGAGCACCCCTGTACATTGAGCGGATGGTCCAGGCCTATCTGGATGACCCAACAGAGGTCTACATTGAGCAACATCCATTGCAGTATTGGTATGGGGAAAGGGGCCAATGACCAGTGCTCGGTTATAACACAAGGGTTCACCCAAACATAGTCACTGGGACCTGGGTAATATCGTTACTGAGAAAGAGGGGTCCCAGTGTGAGGTCATCAATTAGCACAGTTAAATCCAAAATAAAGAGCAATAAATGTAACTACACCGTTTTTATTCACAGTGTAGATGTATATTGAATACAAAATCTTTGAATCAACACTTCAAAAAGGCTGTGGAGTGCCCCAGAGAGGGAGGGAGGTGATAGGGTGAGGGTAGTGTGAATAGGAAGATAGTGACTTTAAAAACAACCAAATGGCGTAATTGTATCCATATGTTAATTTTGATATATAAACCAACAAGAAACCATAGGTTCAATGCATTACTTAAACAAAATCATGCTTCACAAAATACATTCATGCTATAATTGTGGCGTGAAGCTGAAAAACAAGGAACAAGTGTGTCTTCTGAACGTGTTTTCAGTGTTGCTGGTGCTATTGTAACAGTGAAAAGGACCAGTCTCTCGCCCAAAAACATGGAGAGGTTAACCATGATCAAAATGAATCAGCACTTTATACCACCGAATTACACAATACATGAATCAATCAATATGTTAGATAATCACCTACTTCTGGTTGAACCTCCAGAGTTTGAGAACGAGCTATACTTCCCTGACAACTAGGCTTTAACTTATTACTTTCTTCCTTCCTTTTTTCATTTTTATTTGTGTGTGTGTGTATTTCTGGTACGAAACTTTGAATCACAACAAATCCATCACCACGTCTTCTTGTCTTTTAATTGCCATATTGGAGTTGCAGCTGTCTGCATTTAACTGAAGTCCACTCTACCGATCCTGCTCCTCCATCCTTCTGACTCACCCTAAATCTATTTCCCTCAAGCCAGGTGATAATTGGATGTAGAATAATAGTACAAGAAAAAAGAAAATGTTGCCTCGCTGAGTCCCTCCAAAAGAAGTGGAACATGATGACTACTATTGCTATCCTAGTTTCTGAGCCGAGAGAGTCTGCCCCTTAACTTAAGATGAGAAGGAACAGGTAATGAATGATGGCATGCATTGGACGCTGACTGAGTGATTGGTGTTTGTGTTGTTGTTGTTGTTGTTTGTTGTGCATTAAGTGAATTCATTGTGTACTATTATTTAATCTACATACTAAAAGTAACTCAAGTCAATGTTTCCCTTCTTGGTTTTTAATAACAAAATTTTACTTCTACTGCAGGCCGATTCATTGCATTTTGAATATGGAATGTGGACTCACTCTATACACTGCACACTGAGTTGGACAACACCATGATGATGACCACAGTGATATAATATCTTCGCAGTCACTCATTAGGATCGCAGAGGATTGATGGAATAAGTCAGGGCATTTCATGAGTGGCATAAAAGGTAAACAAGTTAACAACAACCGCAGCAGACCTACATGTCTGTCTAGTGGTGGAGTCGAGTGTAGTGGTATGACTGACAGCGGTGCATTGATTTAGGGCCAGATGTAGGTGGCTCATTACCGGTCGGTAACAGCCGAAATTAATGAATTTCGGCAGTTACCGACCGGTAATGGGCTTTTCTTATGTAGGGGGCCGAAATTAAGGATTCGGTAATTTACCGAATCTGTAATTTAAGGAATCTGTAAATCACCGATTTCTTAAATACCGATTCGGTAAATTACCGAATTCCTAATGTAGTGAGCACTTAAATGAGTGCTTATCCCATGTTAGGATTCGTTATTTACCACCAACTACAAGTTGGTGGTAAATAACGGAAAAGAAAAAAAAAGCAATTTAATGCAAATTGCTTCAGTGCCATGTTACAGACATACATGCCCTTAGGGCATGTATGTCTGCAACATGTTCACCCATAAACAATTGAGGGGTGCAACAGGGTGTCAAAGTGACACCCTGCCACCCTTCAATGTATTCCCCCTTTTACCGAATCGGTATTTACCGATTCGGTAATTGCCATTCATTCCTATGGGCCTTCAGGCCCATAGGAATGAATGGCAATTACCGAATCGGTAAATACCGATTCGGTAAATACCGAATCTTAACGATTCTGCAATTTTTACCGATTTTTTAGCTACATAGCATTTACCGATTCGTAAATACCGAATCGGTAGAATTTGGTATTTATGAATTGGTAAATACTATTTACCTACATGAGGCCCTTAGTCACTTAATTTTGAAAATGCTATGTTGCTGTATATGTGCTTTGTCTGTCTCTGTCAAAATGTAAGCTAAATGGAGGTTGGGTCACGGGTGCCGTGGGCCTGGTCTGTCCTGATGTTGTAGTAGGTTTTTTTTGTTTAATCCCTTGCACGCTCATGACGAGCTCAGCTCGTCATGAAGTACACCTCTTGTACGCTGATGATGAGCTGAGCTCGTCATGAACCGCGGGGTTTTAAAATCTTTAGCGCACCGCGGGAAAATGAGCCGCACGGATGCGGTTAAATTTGTTTATTGGGATTTTACATTTCATGGTACATAGTTATACATCATCATTAACACATGTTGACAGGCGATTGCAGGCATTTAGATGGTTCTATTGCAGTGTGGATCAACAATCCCATCATACATCATATATCACGGGCAGGATATAGTGAGATTAAATGGGGATCACCCATCAGTTGGACTCTACTTATCCTTGTATGTGTCTTGGTGCCTGCTTATATGGGTTTCCCAGAGGTGTGAATTGGGGTTTAGTCCCCATCTCCGTGAATCTTCGTGTATAGGGTCCATGACTGTTTTCCCAATTGGGGTAGGTCGATTTTGGGGGTTTCGGTGGAAAACATGGAACTGTTAACTGTGGGGTTGGGGACCGGGGGTAGGGAGAGGTTGGGGAGCTGTCGGAATACATCTTGGTAACTATCAGTCGTGTGGCTAATTCTGATTTGCTTTTAGTATGCTCTGGTGGTTGTAGTGGGAGAGAGACAGGTCAGGGGGCACCTCCCATCCGGGGTGGGGAGATTGACTGGTAGTGCCTAAGTGTATTGTTGATCTTATGAGTCACATGGTTGCCTTGTGTTGGTTATTGTTTGTTCTATGGGGTGGAGTTTAGGATTGAGATTGCGTGGCCATGGGAGATTCCTCCTGTGTTGCCTCCTGTATAAATTGAAATAGTAGTTGCGCCCATTCCATAGATATGGGATGTTTACGTATCCCTGTCACTTCCATGTCCGTCAGTGCTTCTTCCTCCGCCGCCCTCCATTTTTTCATGGGGCCTATCCAGGCTGCTTCTGGGGGTCCTGCTGGGGCCCTCCAATGCATGGCTATTCCTCGTTTTGCTAAGAGAATGGCTAGGGATGCAAACCTGCTTTGTACCTTTTCTGTCTACCGCCTACGGAAGACCCTTAAGTCACATGCCTCCCATGTAGATATGGCCATGAAGTTGACGATTGCTCGGAGTGTCTGGTGTACCCTATCCCAATACTGTTGGATTGTGGGACAGTCCCAAAACATGTGTTTAAAATTTGCCTCTGGAGTTTGGCATCTGGGGCATGTGAAATGTGTCTCGGGATAAAAATGGTGGAGCCGGTATGGTGTTAGGTATGCGCAGTGCAAGATATTGAATTTAATGTTTTTGAAGCGTGCCTTCCTGGAAACCTTTTTAGGATTCTCCAGCGCCTTTTCCCATTCTCTGTCATGGAACACCCGTCCCGCCTCATCCTCCCATTTCTGTTGTAACCTCTGTAAGGGAGTGGTGATCAATTCCTGGATCGCTTTGTAGTGCCAGGTGTCTAAGTGCCTCCCCGTACCCATGCGCAGAATAGTGTGCAGTACCGGGTGTGTCGGTGGTTCTCCCACATTAAGATCCCAGCAGTGTCGGACGCTATCTAATAATTGTCTATGCATCAGGAACTTTCCCGGTGGGAGGTCATAGCATTCCATCATTTGGGCCTATGTTCGCAGCTGCCCGTCTTCAAACAGGGACTCAACCTCCGTCACTGCGTGATTGGTCCATACCTGTTGTTGTTGTAGGTTAATGCTAGAAACAGAGTAGGCATGATGTATTCATGCCGCCTCTGAAAGTGTTTTTGTTGCACTCTCCCGTAATTTATGCATTTTTTTCTCCTTGATATTTCAATATCACTTTTGTTTTTCCATCTACAATTACAGGCCGGCCCTTACCCTGTGCTATACTGGGAAAAACAACTCACACTTACCTTACAAATCCGCATCCACCATGCAGGCAGTGGCGGCACCCAAGATTGATGGACGGAACGTCCATGGAAGGGTCCATCGAAGGGAGGACCAAGAGGAATGCTGAGATGCAACTCCCCAATTTGATGAGGATAACATACAGTAACAGTATCAACATTCATCATCTTTTAAATAATTTGATTCATTTTTTATCTTCAATCATTAGGACTATGCGTTGTCGTTATTATGTTTGCTGTTTGCTTATAATTAATCCCTACAGCTATTTTTAAATTTTCTTTGCTATCTTTAAAAGTAGGCTCGGTACAACATAACAGAAACTGTATGTAATTTAGGTCTCTCTGAGGGCAGACATGCAAGGCTAATTGCATAATATATTGCTGCCCTGTACTGTCTAATTGTCTAGTGGTAGTTAGTAAGTACTACTGATCATTAACCATCAAGTTATCATCATCATGCATGCATTTCCTTTTTCTCCCTTAGCAGATTTATGGATATGGTCCTTTGCCAAGATTGTGTTTTGTTGTTTGTCCATGCGTAGTGTTTTACTTTGTCAAATCTTTCCCCAAACCTCCCTTCCCAACCATTCATCAAACCCTAACCCTCTTCCCCCAGGCTGTGATTCATATTGAGGTGTGACTAAATTAAATGTACACCAATAAATGATCACAAGCTTGCTGGGGCAGATGTGGTAAAAGCAACTCTAATTCAATTTCAAGGCAGGGCGAGAATCTTCTTCTGCTTGCCCACCTATGCTCACTATATTTGCAAGTACATTTTTTTTCCAAAGGAACCTAATCCATCATAATTAATTTCCGGCATTGATTGGATTCATCAACATCCTCCTACACAGCACTAAAGGTTATGCTTGTGTCAGTTTATAACTTGTACAAGGCTATCCCCACCACCATTATGTTTTATTTTACTTTAGCATTGCTAATCAGCAATATTATTATTGTTTGGCAGTCTTCGTGTGTACTGTACTGTACTTCATTCTACTACTCCTTCCAGAGTCTCTCTCAGGCGACTGACTGCCTCATTTTCTTATTTTGCAAATGCTACTGCCAGTGTATACTACTACCACCACAACCATGGTTCCCCATTCTCTTGGGAAACCAAACCATCATCGCCATGCAGCCATTGGTGTGCCTAACTTAAACATCAATCACAGGTAAGATAGGAAGTTTGGGGAAGGTATAATAATGGACTATGAGGAGAGAATGACAGTACTAGTAGGACAAGTCGCTCAGTGAGGGGTACCGCATCTGTCTGTTTGTGTGTTACAAAATTGGCAGATTATTTATATCAAATACTGGCTGCGGCCCTGCAGCAGCAAGGGAACCATGTGACGTGAAACAGTAACCGCCCTCCCCACAAAACATTAACAACGTATGCTATGTTTAAGTATAAATATAATTTAATCCCCTCACAAAAATAAACTGTAAAAAATCCCACAACACCCGACCCACCCCTCTCCCTAACCCCAACCAATGTCCAAATTATCCATAATAATAAACCCCAATGCCCAATTCCCACCCACCAAAAAGAGGATTAAGAAAGGGGCAATCCAACAGGGTCTTATCGGCAGGTTCTTCTGATTTCCTTCTCCAGGACCTTGATCTTCTTGTTCTGCTCCTCTATCAGCTCCTCAAGACGCGCCATTCGGCGGAGCATGTGGCGTGCATATGCCCTGCAGTTGTATCCACAGGGGGGGGCAGCAGTGCTGGATGTTGTATTGTGGCGGCGGGCGACTGCCTGACAACGGTGCCGTACCACTGGAGTGGACTGGCTGGGGCCCGGGCCATTGGAGGAGGCTGCAGCTGCTGCCGCCTCCTCCTCCGCCAGAACCACCAGCCGCTGGTATTCTTGGCAGATGGCCTCCAGCTTCCGGCGCAAGGCCATGGCTGCCAACTCCTTCCTGGTTGGTTCTTTTGCTTGGGAAGGAGGAGCTATATAAAGAAAGAAAAAAAGACTATTATAACCAATACTCTTAGCAAAATAGTAACACAAAATTAATTCAACACATAGTGGCACAGTAGCACTAGCAAGCACAGTACATAAAATTTGTGGTATGTATCTATCCTCCCACTTCCTTGGCCTCTAACATTTGTGGGAGTTTCAGGCATTATTCTAGCACTATGGACTCGAGTACACAGTACACCAGAATTCTTCTTCTCTCTTGTTTAGCGAAATTATGTAACCTTATTATAGCCGGCATGCCAGCTCAGTCAACTTGCGCCCAAGACAAGTATACTCAAGTCATGACGCAGACTCACGTTAATTTTATTTGCTACTGTCTGCAGGTGGGGAAGCTCATATTTTTCTATTACGGGTGGCACTGGCCATGCTTTGTTACATCAAGAGCAACTGCTCAATTTCACTTTCACCCTGCCCTGACTCCTACAAAAAGGCAGATGATATCTGATCCAATGATCATTGCTTATATATGGGATTACATGAGGTACTTTGTTTTGATTGATTTTGTAACCAGCCAATAGGCCACCCATGGCAGGCTGGCTGACACAGTCGAAAATAAATTAACATAGGGAGTGGTCCTCGGAGTCGGAGGAAGGTGCTTGATAAATACATACATACACAATATATATGCTGTACTTGCAAACTACTGTGAGTCAAGGGAGTATTCTGAAAATACAACTTCTGTTCTCCTTGGCTTTGCTACTCTGGCGGAGTTTCTTTTACATTCTCTTCAAACTAAGACTCTTCATCCAGGGACAGTCTCCACCTATGCTATCTATGATGAATACCATCCAGTCATCCATCCATTCAAAGTAAACGTCTATAATTCTTCTTAAATCTCTCAACAAACCTTAGTTTTTTACACCAACAACAAACATTTATTCTTTATTTTTAAACCACCACCCATGCGTACTTCCTTCCTTGCTTGCCTTGGCTTTAAGGTTTACCCTGACCCAAACACCCAGGAAGATTCTATCTATACACTTATACAGAGCCTTTTAAAAGGTGCAAAAGTCCCGGCTCAGACCTGCACTAAGGTAGAAGAGGGTCATCCACTTAGACAAATTACAATCACAATTGCACAAAGAGAAGCAGTGGACCTCGAGGTGCTCCCCCCAAAAATATTGTGACATAAACAACGGGGAGAAATATGAATGAGACCAAGCCAATATACAAGGAAAGCAACTGGCACCAGGATTTGCTAGTGGAATGTTAATGGCCTAAGTGCAAACTTAGAAGAAGAAGATTTTGTGGAATTTATCCAACAACATGACATACTTCTTTTTCAAGAAACCTGGCAGATAAAAAACTCTCCATTGCGGGCTACAAAGAAAATGTTATTACTGCAAAAAAGGAGGCACAGTATGGAAGGGCTAAAGGGGGCCTATCGACCTATATATCTACGGACTTCTCTCGGCGAGACACAAGCATCGACCTCGACTCCACATGGATGCAATGTATCAAAGTAGACCTTTCACCCTCAATGGACCTTCTAATATTGAATCTCTATATTCATCCAGTAGGAAAGCCGAAGGGCCTAAGAATCAAGCAACTAATTGCGGCAATCAAAAGGCTGTAAAGCATATACCCAGGTGCCAACATATTAATAACAGGGGATTTTAACATGAACTTAATCCAAGGACGAGAGTGCAATCTACCAAGTTTCATATAGCCAAGACTGGGCAATCGAAGCAGACAAGACTCTATTGGTAAGAAATGTTCAGCAAAATTGGATGACCTTTTCTTATGCACCCTAAATGGTAGAGGCCCCTTGGACTGTCCAGTAGCATTTATGAGGGTCACAAGTAAAACAGGATCAACAGTCGATTTCACGCTAGCAGTTTCTGATTTATTTTCTTATATTACAGACTTTCAAATACAGGACTGAGTCGAAAGCGATCATTACCCTCAAACTTTTACATTAACCATCACTCCAACTAGGTCAGAGCAGGCAAAACCTCTCACATTAACAACACAACTCTACAACCTAAAACGGTTAATTTGAGGTGAAAAAAACATTGACAAAATAATGGAGACATGCTGCTCATTGTTAACACCTTCAGACGCAGACCATGTTTGAGATATTACGGGGGTCTGGGAGTCTTTTACAATCAACATTAATAAAAAATGTCAAACCACTTACAGAGATCATAAAACTCCTAGAACCAGAAGGGGGCCGTGGTACAAGCCAAAAATACGGGTAATAAAAATGCGACTGAGCAAACAACTAAGGTTAATTCGAACTAAGGGTCCCCAACCCTCGCAAAAGACTCTCACAATTATAGAAAAGACGAGAAAGGACCTAAAACACTAAATAAAGGTGGCCAAGTGAACATACAAGGAAAAATTTGAGATCAACTTGCTCCACGCAAGCAAGCAGAGAAACTCGAAACAGTTCTGGGCAAAAATCAACTTCTTGCTAAATGGAAAACATCGTCAATTCACCTCCAGCATAACAGAACAATCTTGGAGCACTCATATTGAAGAAACATACAATTTCACAACCGCACTGACTACGGTCAGTACTTGGCACAATACCAACGAGATCAACAGGTGCTCCAGTCTGGAGATAAAATCAGAGAGCCAGGAGCCTGAGTACGGAAAAATGGACATCAGTGGAGGCATTAGCCATCAAATTAAAGAACTCATCTAAAGCCAAACTTCATATAGAAAATAGAGAAACACAAAAAGAAAGCAGTGACTTTAACAAGCATCTGCAAAGAGAAGAACCTGTTCAGATAACACAAAAGCACTTGCACACAATCAAACATTGAGATCGGATGGGGCACCCGGCCCCAACGGTCTACCGAATCCTCTGTTCAGGTACGATCCCGAGTTTTGGTCGTGATATTTAACCCCCTGTTCTCCAACAGCTTAGAGACCGGAATTATTCCCGATATTTGGAGGGGCAGCATTCTTTAGACTATTTATAAATCAGGGACACGTTCAGACCCCAGCATTTATAGACTGATAGCCCTTATAGGCGTAGAGGCAAAGATCTACGCAACAAATCTACTGGCAGACCTGGAGACATGGGTAAGCAGCAAAAGTCTGATTCCGAAAACGCAGACTGGGTTCCGGGCCGGCACGGGGACTTTAACAAATATTTCAGCACTCACCCTCTTCGCAAAGAAAGCGATTGTCAATTCAAACATCCTCTACACATGCTTTGTAGATCTCAAAGCAGCCTTTGATAAGTGCCAAGAGCCAAGCTATGGATCAAAGTTAAAGCATGGGGAGTCCCCCCCCCAAATTACTAGAAGCAATCATCCATACTAATATTATAAAGAGAGAGCCCAAACCTTTGAGGCGGGTAATCTCAGTAACCACAGCACCAATCACAACACCCAATACAGCGTTGGAAAGGGCAGTTGCAGCAGAAGGACATAGGCTATGCAGACGGCCACCATGTACTTTTTTTAAAAATTGTTTTTATTAACTTTTCAAGAAACAGTGGTGTTCATCACAATCATACAGTGCAAGACATACAATTGTACCGTAGGACACCATATACATTTAAAAGGTAAAAGAACCGTGCCAGCAAAGTAATCCCTTGTGGGCATGTCTGCGTTGTGTTGTGGACATGGGCTGGGGGCATGACTAACGCTGGGGGCGTGTGGTACGGCCATCACATCGTGGGCTGTGGGCGTGTGCTGGGGGCGTGACAAACGCTGGGGGCGTGTGTCCGCCCTTCATTCCATGTGAGTCGTACATACAAGCCCCAATTATGTTGCTGCGCAGCATCAAGGGGCACGCTGGGGGCGTGAGAAACGCTGGGGGCGTGTGTCCGGCCTTCATGCCATGTGAACGCAATTGCACTGCATCAAGGGGCACGATGGGGACATGAGAAATGCTGGGGGCGTGTGCCACGTTCCGCCCTTCATGCCCTGTGGTTCGTACATTAATCAAAAGATCGTCTGCTGTGGCCGTGTGCTGGGGGCATGGCAAACGCGTTCAGTTGGAGGCTTGGTAAGTAACATTACTGCAGCCTCTCCTGCGCGTATTACTGAACTCTCTCATTCAACTAAATTAGATGCGTCTGCTACCATCAACCAGGGCTCTAGCCAGTCTCAGGCGGCGGATCAGTACACTAATTACACGCGCCTGATAACATCAACCAGGGCTGCAGCTGGGCCTCGGGAACACGCGCCTGCTAACATCAAACAGGCCTGCATCTGGGCCTCAAGTGGGGGAAAACGCAAATGAGCGTGTCTGCGGGGACAATTACTGCAGCCTCTCCCACTCGCTGTCACTGAACTCTCTCATTAAACTGATTTACCCGTGGCTGATAACTCTCTCATTCAATGACATTACACGCGCCTGCTAACATCAACCAGGGCTGTAGCCGGGCTCAGGCGGCGGATCACTACACCAATTACACGCGCCTGCTAACATCAACCAGGGCTGCAGCTGGCCCTTCTCCGCCCCTATTCTAATTAAACAAAAAATGTTGTCTACCGCAAGATTTTAAAATAAATTGCCCTTGCCAAATACACTCATTACACAGATTCTATTTCATACCCAGACAACGTTGGGACGGGCTGCTAGTCAACCTATAAACACACAAACTTGGGTTCAGATAAAAAAAGCGGATGGCCGGAGTCTAACCAAGAAATTTCCAACAAAAAACGGGCTAAAGCAAGGATGCGTTCAGGCACCCTTCCTTTTCAACATCTATACTGCTGATTTAGAAAGAAATCTTAGTCTCATCCAAGGAGATCCCCCGAAGTTGGGAAGGACATCAATTGCAAGTTTGCAATATGCGGACGATATTGTATTACTCTCCCAAACCCCACGTGGTCTGCAGCGCCTGATCTCACAAGTAGCACTATACATTTCTATAGAACGATTGATAATTAATCTAAAAATATCTAACGTTTTATGTTTTCCCAGTACTTATAAAAAACGCCCCAAATTCATCTGGAGGATAAATTCAAACATCTTATCGCAGGTGGAAGTATACAAATACCTGGGGGTTCTCTTAGATCGCCATTTCAGTTTCAAACAACATCTAGAACACGCTCAAACAAAAAACAAACAATTATTATTTGCTTTCAAAACTTTACAGAAAAGCCTAAGAGGCAGCTCTACAAAACATCTCCTAAAGGTAGTGGTTGCAAAATATTTGCCAGCGAACTTGGAAATGCTGAACTCCAAGTACTCCCAAAAGCTAAATCTAGCCCAGTCCAGATTATTTAAAAACTGTTTTTAATACAGCTGCACATCTCTCAGGCGCAGATACATCTGGAATATAGACTAACAAACCAGATACAGGCCAGACAAGGAGTCCTGGTAAAATGTTACTGGTGAATGAGGGCGTCCGAAGATAACACACTAGCTCACCACTGCTGGGAGGTGGTTGAAATACAATCAAGGCACAAAAACTCTATATGTCAAATTTTAAAACAGGCACTTCTATCGCTAAACATGGAGGAAGTCTGGCAAACACCTATGTTATACACCATTTTAAAAAATAATCACAAATAAATCTACTAAAAAATTATTGTTACAAACCGACAAAGTCTTACTCGCCGGGAAAAAGTCATGCATGGTCGGTGATGCCAACTTACAAGCAAATTAAACCACAACCATACCTGCAATAATGCTTCAGAGGCCACTACAAGCGGAAATTGACTCTACTGAGACTGGGTTCTTTTTCGAATAAAGATCTTACTCCAAAATGGCAACAGACTTGGCCATCCCTGGACTGCGGCCTCTGCGGTAATGGAGCAGAGTCACTATTACATCTATTATTCATCTGCCCGGTACTATATAATCTAAGGATGTCACTCTTAAAGCCAATCTTAAAAGAAACCCAAATCCGGACTTGCAGAGCGGCTGTCATAAAATGCCTCAGTGGTTCCTCAGTCCAATTGGCTTGCAAGACTGTTAAATTCTTGTCACTAGCAGCATACAAACTGGAAAAGAAAGAAGTAGCACAAGAACTTGGAAATAAATAAATGCCAAAATAGGAATTTGGAAGAAGGGCATAAAGCAGCCGGCCGAAGTCTTTTTATTTTTTATTTTTTTTTATTTTTATTGAAATTAAACAGACAAACATGAAAAAAAAAAAAAACTCACGAGGCAAGAGGACATTAATACATAATCATGAGTCCATGCGGGCAGAGCTCAAAAGGTAGATGGATACATTGCCGAAGTCTTTTAAGATCTTTTTTTTGTACTCCCTTTCTTTGACAAGTCTTACTCTTTAAAAAGGAGGCATAAACACGTTCATATTAATAAATGTTCTGGGATAGAAGGCCATAGTGACTTAAGAAACTGGAAAGAAGGTTATTCGTGGCAGTTTTGCACTTTATTCCTTCCCCATATGCCATTTCGCATTTGTTCTTTCTTTACAAAAGAAAGCACAGACATTTTCATATTGCTGCTACAATAACCTATTGTACCTTGGTACCATATCATGTTAGGGTCACAACTACTAAAAAAAATGTTATTGCATTTTTTATTCTGTATCTGATTTATGTTGTTTTCTACATGGTGGTAAGTCCCACTCTTTTTATGATTTTAACAACTCAAATAAAAGTATTATTATTATGATTCTTTCCACCCATACAGTTTCACCCACCCAGGCAGGCATCTTTTTTTTCAACTTCCACCCATCCTTTAACCACCCATACATCTGATTCTTATCAGCCACCTATGCATGCATCCCACATATCCTTCTCTGCCAGTCATAAATGATACATCTCGCCATCCTTCCTCCTTACACCCTTCTTTCCCTTTTCGTTCAACCCATCCATCAAGGTCATCTGATCTGACTTTTAGTCTTCTCCATAAAACTTTCACAGTTGAGTTGAAGTCAGATACAAGAGGCCATTGGTTACTCAACTCCCGCCGCTAATGCTATTGCTAATGCTAAGTAAAGGGTGTCTTCTTCAAACGTTGTTCACAACAACTTCTTACTTACTAAGTCTCAACAGTACAGTGTACACCCTTGCAGCGAGTGTAATGTCAATAAGTAAGGAATATAACTTACCACCGCTCGCCACTGCAGCTGGCTCACCCCCTTCAGCTCCAGCAGCTGCGTTATCTCCTGGTCCCTCCGAAGTGGTCGCGTCGCCATCGCTGCTGGCCCCGGCACTGGTGGTCGGTAGTACGCCTAGAAAAAACATTGCACATGTTTTAGATGCCATACACACCTCCCCCTATTTATTCATTTTCACTAGCAAGATTGAAAAAAAAGTTAATACATACATATACAACATACATCACTAGTACAAATCGGGTACTAGAGGAGAGTAGACACTAGTTGTGTTATATGGTCCCTAGAGTCATTCTAGTCTTTGCTAAGTTAGCCTGAGCCATACAACCATTTTAGCTTTGTGTCTCTTATTTTTGCGCATGTTACCTTGCAGCTTGTTGTGTAAGACGCCTTTGAGTCCACATGAGCTCATACTGCTACTGTCTGAGCGCTGCGTACAAGGTTAAAAAACAAGCCACTTTGTTATGGAGTTCTGGTCAGTCTTTATTGCTCAGCCATAACATGCCACACTTTTTGGCACGACTGAAAAATGCTTGCATTATACTAACGCGCACCATTTTTCTCAGTACATACTGAAGATTCCCTTTGGTTCTTGGAGGGGTATGGCTTCCTGTTTGGGGGGGATGGGGGGGAGGGCCCGTGGTCGCGGGATTTATACGACCACTGTTCTTTACTGTTTGGTCCGGTTGTGTAGGGGGGAATGGCTAGTACCGGAGCGTTGAAATGTGTGACCTGGAATGTGCGGGGTATGCAGTCCATGACGCGCAGACATAAGATTCAGGCGTACCTCAAGCGTAGGGGGGTTCACATAGCGTTCCTGCAGGAGACGCACCTAAATAAGCAAGAGGGGGCGGCTCTCCAAAGGCGCTGGAGGGGGCAGTTATTCTATACGACATTCTCGGCATTTGCGAGGGGGACTTTGATTTGGATACGGGCGGGGGTCCCCTTCCAGGTATCGAAGTCGTCGATAGACCCAGAGGGCAGGTATGTGGCGGTGGAGGGACGGCTGAGAGGCAGGATGATTTCTCTCTGTAATGTGTATGCTCCTAATGTAGATCTGCCTGCTTTCTTGTCTACCATATCGGGCAAATTGGCGGGTTATTTGGCGGGGCCGGTCCTCTTGGGGGGAGACTTCAACTCAGTTGAGGATGTGCTACTAGATAGATCCCATCCCCCGCTGCGCGCGTCCCCGGCACATAGGATCGCCAAGCGTAGAATGGAATGGCGGGAGAGCTGGGCCCTTACAGATGCATGGAGGGCGTTGCACCCCACCATTAGGGACTACTCCTTTCACTCGCACCTACATGATTTGCATGTGAGGCTGGATGCGTTTCTGTGTGCGGAATGTGTGCTCCCAGCGGTGGGAGGGGCGGAATACTTGGCCAGGACGATATCAGACCACAACCCCTTGTTGATGTCTCTGGAATGGATGGTGACTGTTAACTGCGTGCCAACCTGGCGCCTGCAACCTGATACCCTGGACGACCTGTTGTTCAGGGAGGCCCTGAGTGAACGTATTGAGGGGTACTTTGAGGAGAACGGTGGCTCGGCTTCCACGAGGGCGGTTGAATGGGACACTTTCAAGGTGGTGGTGCGGGGACACTGTATTGGGCACACGGCGGGAGCGCGAAAGACTCTGTTGGATGATTTAGACAAGGCTGAGACGCGGCTGAGAGATTTTGAGAGGAGGCGCCCGAATCACCCTGAACTGCAGGAGGAGCTTAGCGGGGCGCGGGAAGGGATGGCGGTGGAGCTGGAGCGGCTGCGTAGCTTCGACCATAAGGCGTACGTGACGAGGGCGCATGCGGAAGGTGATAAGGCGGGGGCGATGTTGGCTTGGCTTGCTAACCCTATCCGGGGGGGAGGGCCGATCATGAGGATCCAGGAACCAGGGGAGGAGCCTTGCCACTCCCAACCCGGGATCCTGAACAAGTTCCGAGCTTACTATGAAGGGCTTTATCTAAGTGGTGAAACGGGTGGGACGGATGAGCTTGGGGAGTTTTTAGACGGGTTGGAGTTGCCACGAGTGGAGGACTCGGAGGCAGAAGAATTAGGACGGCCCATCTCCCTCGGAGAAATAGGCTGTGCTGTAAAACAGATGGCTAGAAACAAGACCCCGGGCCTCGACGGTCTACCGATCGAATTTTATGGCAAATTCCTAGAACGTCTTGCTCCACGGCTGCGCGAGGTATATAATGAGGCGCAGGAGATAGGCCGACTCCCGGGCTCTATGCGCGAGGCCCTCATGATTCCACTATTAAAGCCGGGCAGGGAGAGTGCGGCACTGTCCTCGTATCGTCCGTTATCTATGTTGACGACGGACTATAAGATCCTCAGTAAAATTCTGGCCAACAGACTACTAGTGCACATGACGAGCCTGGTTCATGGTGACCAGTGCGGTTTCATACCAACGCGCAATACCACTCATAACATCCGTAGACTCACGAGACTAATGGGTGCGGAGTGGCCGGATACCGTCTCCCCATTTGTCCTATCCATCGACATTGAGAAGGCATTTGACAGCCTCGAATGGGGATATCTGTATGAGGTGATGCGTCGCTTTGGGTTGGGTGACGGTTATATACGGTGGACCAAGGTACTATACACTGAGGCGGTAGCTAGGGTCCGGGTGGGGGCACTGATCTCGAGCCAATACCCGATTAGGCGTGGTACTAGACAGGGTTGCTCCCTGTCCCCGCTGCTGTTTGCGTTGGCAATGGAACCCTTCGCTGCGGTAGCCAGACTGGGCCGCCACTATGCAGGCCTGTCTTTTAGGGGGAGGCCACACCTCATATCCCTATATGCGGATGACTTGTTGATGTTTTTGGCCGATGCCGGCGCCGACCTTCAGGGGGCGCGGAAGCTACTGGAGCAGTTCGGTGGGCTGTCGGGACTGAGGGTCAACTGGCCCAAATCCTGTCTATTTCCCCTGAGGTCGGGAGAGCTGTGTCCACTCACTGCTCAGGAACTCCGTTGGGAGCCGCGCTGCCTACATTATCTAGGGGTTTATGTTTACCACACCCCATCCGACCTGTTAGAAGGCAACATAATTCGCTGTATTAACGCCTTGCGTGGGTCTATGGACTTCTGGGCGTCTCTACCGCTCTCCCTGGCTGGTAGAATTTCCCTGCTTAAAATGGTAGCTCTACCCAGGCTACTATATTATTTTAGGACACTGCCGGTATGGATCCCGAGTTCGATTTTCAAACGTCTGAGGTCACTGGTTATAGCGTTCCTGTGGGGCACGGGTAGGAGACGCATAGCGCTCGATACGCTGTTGCGCCCCAAAGATGAGGGAGGTATGGCAGTGCCCGACTTCGAGGGCTATTACCTCGCCGCGCAGCTGCAGACTTTTACTCAGGAAGTGGCTAGAGCGTATAGAGGCCCCGAAGACATGAGAGCCGTAGGCACCCCACGACACGTTCTAGCTTATATTACGCTACACCAGAAACTCCGAGTGGGAGACCTGACGACAGAGGAACGGACTTTCCGTCTATGTTGGGATCGAGCCCGTAAACGGGCGGGTGTCCGCCTTATGTATGCCCCCGAAATACCGCTGGGAATGGTCACTGCCCTCCCACATGGAGGTGATTGGTCACGCTTGTTAGAGTGGGAGGAGGCGGGAGTGCACGTGCTCGGAGACCTCTACGAAGATGGGGTGTTACTCCCATTTCAGGACCTGCAGGAGAGATTTGACCTACCGAGGGGCGACTACCTGCTGCACGCGGCAGTCACGGGCGCCATGCGAGCCCATTGGGGGGATGGGCTGAAAGAACCGGGCACCGCGATGGCCTGCCAGTACGCCATGATGGCAGCCGGAACCTTTAAGGCCGTCACGTGCCTGTACTCGAGAATGCAGCGGGAGGCCTTACAGCCTTTAGCAGCTCTAAAAGCCAAGTGGGAGCTGGACCTCCAGATGGAGATACCAGACACGACCTGGGGCCAACTGCTGAGGAGGGCGCGGAAGAGCTCGAGGAATGCAAGGTTTCAATTGATCCACTTTTATGTTGTCCACAGGGCGTATCTCACGCCCGGGAAACTCCGCCAGTACTTTGGGACGACCGACGCTGCTTGCCCCAGGTGTACTACAGCGGGGGCGGACCTATGTCATATGCTGTGGGACTGCCCTACGTTGGGCGACTATTGGCAGGAAGTTGGGCGGGCCCTTAACGGCGCGACGGACAGGAATATCCACTATACCAAAGCTGTTGGCATCCTTCACTGGTTCCCACACACACCTAGGAATACGCTGTCGAGTAAATTCATAGACTTAGGGCTTATCTTAGCCAAGCGGGAGATCACACGTAATTGGAAGTCCAAAGTGGGGCCCACGTATAAAAGATGGTATGGGGAGTGTCTGAGATGGGCCGCATGTGATAGTACCTTACGATACCAGATGGCTTGGAGGTCGAATGACGAGAAAGCGCTGGAAAGGGCGACTGCATGGGAGGTGATGGTGCAGGCGCTCAGGGATGTAGACGATGGGGGGCAGGAAGGCGAAAGCGAACTAGATGGAGCGGACCCTGACACTACACAGGAGAACACATCTTAGTGAATGTTTGCTTCCTCCTTGACACACCGGGCACTAATGCATGGTTACCCAAGCGCAACGCGACCACGGGGGAGGGCGGGTAGGAAGCTAGATTGGAGGGTTGTTGGGGTACCGAAATTAAGAGTGGTGGGGGGGAGTAAATTGCGAAAGCATTCCAGGGATGTATGCATAATGAAGCGGTCAGACACTGTAAAAAGAACGGAACCAGAATGGTTATGGAGCCACACATTTCAAGAGCGGGATGACTTCCCCGGATGGAGAACGATTGTCTTTAATGATATCGGCTCTTGTCATGCTACTTTTGATGCATACCCTGTCTGTACATTTATACTGGTGATGCAATAAAAATGATGTTATAAAAAAAAAAAATACTGAAGATTCCCTTCTACAAACCAGAACTTTGCAGAGCTTATGATGTAACCAGGTTCTAGGTTTTAAGTTGAGGGGTCCCCCAGAATTCGCTCAGAGATCTTCATTTATATAAACTATATTTCTACCAAGGGGAGGGTGGATCTTCCACCACTGTTCAGTTGTCATGATTTCCCCTTTTTGTCTTCTGTGGACTTGTAGTTTAACCATGTTTATTGTTTTAATCTTATGCATTGTTGGTGCTGGCTCATATACTGCATTATAGAACACGTACAGAGCTTGTTAGTTGAAAATAAACATTTTGAACTTACATAAACTCTGTGGTATTTCGTGTGGACTTACACGAGTGAGCGAGCGAAAGGGTGTGCATTGCTTCTGTGACTCTGAGAGGTCGGGAGTGTTTTGTTTTGGGTTGTCCAATCATTGGGTATCTTTGGGGGTTCGGGGAGCTAATGAGACACTGTAGCTAGTTGGTCATGGGATTGTGGGTTCTGAGGTGTGAGGAAGGTCCAACGTCCTATCACCAACATCCTATTTTCTTGTGCATAGTTCTGTATGTGCAGAATCCCTACATCAGTAGTAGTATGTCCTATCCTATCAAAAATAGCAACATATCTGGCCATTTTGTTGGTGGTAATTGTCGAAAAGCCTCAAGATTAAGAAGACTAGAAGAGGACAACCGAAAGGACTGGAGTCAGTGGCTAGAGCGATTGGTGAATCTAAGTTTTATTTAAAACCTTTTAAATAAAGAGTGGCCAACTGGGCAAGCTTAGCTACAGACAGACTAATAGTAGTAGTATAGAGAGTAATAGCAGAGGCAGTTAGAGGCAGGGATAACAAGAATTTAGAAACAGATAGTCTAGATCGAAGAAGATTTAGTAAAAAATAGTATTAGGAAACCGAAATAATAGTTCAGAAAAAATAAGGTGCAGTAAAAGTTAGGGAAGTATAATTATTAATATTAACAACAAGAAGACTTACTGGGGCCAGCAGCAGAGCACTCAGTAGAGGAGCTGTCCTGGCCATCAGCTGCTCCTGTCAACTCCGACGACCCCGTCTTCTTGCCCCTGGGTGCTGATCATGAAAGATGTAAGAAAGAAAGAGACAAACATGGATGATTGGTGGGAAACAAATAAAACCTTTTTAAAAACCCTCAAAAAAACATTTATGGAAACAACGATTACAATTAAATTGACCTATCTAATCTGGTAAACTAGTATTGCGTGATTCGTGGACCGTCTAGTTGTTATTTATGAACATTAATTCAGTGTTCCATTCTGATTCCAGAACACTAACTAAGCCTAAGTACCACCTGACCTAGCCCACCTATTCCAGACAGGCCAATTGTTCACTAAGTCTCCATTTCCATTTATTTTAGTCCTCAAAAATGCATAGAGGGAGGACACATGCATACATTTTTGCATACACCAATTTGTTGGTTGGTTGCTGCTGATGTTCTGCTAGCGATAAACCCATTACCCTCACTAAACAAACTACAAAACGGTCTACTAAGGACTGGGGTAAGCAGCACGTGACATGACAGAGGATGCGTCACGCAGACCACTAAAAAATTACCAACTAATACTAATAAGTGACTAAACCTATCAATCCACCACTATCTCTTCTTAGTGGCAGGAGGACAAAGGAAGGACTAGAGTCTCTCCAGCATTACCTAACTTAAGTTCTCTAAAATAAACTCTTACATAATCAGGCCAAGCAAGCGCAAAGTTACAAACAAGTAAGATTAGTAGCGCCGAGCACCTGTGTCATAACAATCTCAGAAGTTTTATTTTTATTGCGTTTTTTAAATTAAAAAAACATAAAACAAAGCATGAATACACAATACACATTGCATAGCATTCCACATTGGCCTTGTAGGCTAAGCATATAACAAAGAGACGTTCTCGGTGGAAGCTGGACATACGTGGGAGCGGACTAGGCGCAAGGACAAATCATGGGCAGTTGTGTCAAAGCTCTACCCCCGGTCCTGCGGGCGACAAAGTACCACCTCTTCATCTCCCTCCACCTCCAGACCATAATATTTAAACCATGGGGCCCATATCTTTCGGAACTTTTTTGGACAGCCCGGGCCTTATATGTCACAAGTTCAGCCACCATGTGCAAGTCAAGACTTGCCCTCCATTCGTTAATGTGTGGAAAAGTAAATTTTGCCATGTTGTATGTGCCTACGTGTTCCCCATCTTATGTTATATGTGCATGATCGATATGCATGTATTCCCTTCTGATCGATTAAAGACGCAATTACAGTTGTGTCCATCTCTAGTATGCCAGTTTCCAGTCTTCGTGAAAGCAACGAATATCAGGCCTATGTAAACCTACGTTGCCACATTTTACAGTGTGCACGTTAATTCATTGAATTATCCCCGTTTCTAGGCCTCAAAAGGGCCCGGACTCAGATTCAGCTCCTGTCTCCTGAACCCTCTCCGAGGAGCGATACAGCCCCCACCTGCATCCCTGACCCTTAGCTTACTTCTTGCCACGCAGTGCCCGGCCCGGCCTGGCTCTGCCTGCCAGTCTGCCAAGAATATGTTATGTTTCTAGTTATCAGTCCAGCCCTCCTTCTTTGCATTCCTAAGCTACTGAATCGCATCAATAGTTTCCGTCATGGTCTAGCCTTTATGTCTCCATGTAAGAGAAATACTGTATTAATGTTCATAGAATATTCCTCACACACGCACTACATATAGAATTATGCATGCACCAGTCTTAGAGTCTATTAGCCTTTGCCCTGATAACTTTTGGATTCTATCAACATGTACTCTAAACACCAGATACTAGATATGCCTGGGTACATGTCGCTCTGACACTCCAGACTTTAGTCTCCTCTTCTAGCGCAGAAGTCATAGCCCCCAGTTCCTCCTGGTAACACGTCATTGCCAGTGTGCGCGCACCACTAGGTTAGAGGTCCCAGCTGCTCAGGTAGCCCCCTCCATGTCTCCGCCCCTTTTATGACATATTCTGTTACGTTTACATCACATGTCTATGTATACGCCCTGTACACGCCTTCTTGTTACATCATTTTGCCCTTATCTTTCGCGACTGCTACTAGTCACGCCTACTGCTACGCCTACTGTATTGAATGTAATGTATTTGTTTAACTATAAATATTGTGCACTGTTATTAAAAGTCGCCAGCCTTATTCCCAGATCCTGCCCCCGGCAGCTGCCATCCTATTCCCGTACAGGCTGTCCTGTTCCTGTCCTTTATGCCTGATTAAAGCCTGTAAACTCCAGCTACCTCGAATCTTGACTCTTATTTATTGAGCTACCTGTTTATTGATTATTTCTGAAAAATAGATCCGGTAATAAATTATTTATTTACCACATAATGGCGCCCGAATAGGGACTTGCCCTTTCCCCACGCGCCGGAGAAGCCACGCGGGCCCCCTGATCCTCTGCAGCCGTGACGGAACCATACCGTGCACGTGCAGATATTTCTGCTTCAAGTATCCCTCAGGCCCACGGAGGAGACGGAGGTTGCGGTCCAGCGTCCAGACGAGGCGGTGGAGGAACGCGGCGAGTCCCGACCAGAGCCCAAGCCGAGAGTCCAAGGTCCGAGGTATCCAGAGGCCCACCTGTAACTGAAGTCCGAAGTTCGTCCGTCCGTCGTCGTAGCAGTCCAGTCCAGTCCGAGGCCTTCTGTTCTTGCTGCCCGGTGAGTACCGTTGCTGGGATAGTATCTAGACAGGGTCAATTCAATTTTCTCTGGTCCGTGGGTTTGGGTACGCAAATCCAACACGAAGTGTTCACCTAGGTGGACGCGGGTCCTGACGTGTCTCTTTATGAGACCGGTAAGTTTCGTACTGTTTTAGCAGTGCATCTAGTCATTCTAATAAGTTTCTGTTCCAGTAAGTTCTGTTCTCGAGAAAATCATGTATTCTGTCCGAACTGTTATTATAAATGTTATTTCATGTGTTTTCAATGTCGTGGTATGAGTGATTTGTTTTCTTAGTTATTATTGTGTTTATTGTGTATTGTATTGTGTCCAGACTCCAGCCTAAATTATGCCTTTGTTCTCGAAATTACGTCAGTTAAGAACTAGAAAAGGTCTGTTAGAGGAAGCAGTTCCTGTCCCGCCTAGGGACAGTCCAGGTCATTTCATGTATCATAAGCATGGCATAAGTGCCATATTATATCTAGACTTATGGGTGGAGTACACCAAGGAATTAGAAGAGAAATATAGATGGCCCATGTCAGGTACATGGGATGCCGAGTGTATCATGCGAGTAGAAGAAGCATTATGGAAAAAGAAAGCCAGACAGTCCCAGAAAGATGCCATCGAATTATGGCGCAAAGAATCTCATAGAAGAACCGAAAAAGAAATCAGAAAGACAGAATTAAGTAGGGAATCCTTAGAAAGAGCCCAAGAAAGGGAATTAATCGAAGTAGGTGAACGAGTTAAAGCCGAACAGTCCGACAGACAGAGAAATGCCCTTATTAAGGGTATGTATCCTCTTCTTGCCGAGGGCTTGCCGAAAGCAACCCCGGAAGCACCATGTAATTTTCCGCCACCATTAGTTCCGATTAAGCTACGTCACAAACCGACCGCAGCTGATATTTTTCTCTCGTCCTACTTGGACGACACAGTCCCAGAATATACAAATCCTGTTCCGCCAGCTCCAGCAAATAATGTAATTCCTGTTCCTCCAGCCACCGGGGCACCCGTTACAGCACCTGTTACGGTACCCCCGGTCCAGCCTATAGTACAAGTACCCGCTACATCAGTCACTCTGCCAGCCCGTACGATACCCGTCGACGATTCCAGTTTAGGAGCCGCGGGGGGGAAGTCCTCCTTGTACCCCGCCGCAACACAGACGTGTGACATTAATCGAGTTACATGAACGTGCGTTACAGCGTACGCCCAAACCCCAGTCCGTTGCAGATATCAAGCGAGCTCTCACCGAATGCCGTTATGACCCAGTCCCAGGCGATAATGATATGGTCATATATTCATTACGTGTAAGACGGGTAACTGAATATTTGGACACCCTACCGAATATGAAAGAAGATCTAGACAGAATGTATCGTTTCATCCGTACAGGAGTAGATCCAGAAAGTATTGGCGAAGCCATGTCTCAAAGGAAAGCTGAGACTCAGCTCATGCTTTTAAAGTTTCTAATTAATTGTTTAATAAGGGAACAAGATTATCCAGATAAAGATCCGACCGAAATGAAAGTCCTGACAAGGTGGAGTGACCACATAGCCGAGGGAAGACACAAGATACTAGGTAGTATAGAGAGTATGTATAAGAAAATTCGTAAGGAAATAATAAGGTTACACGAGAAACGCAAAGCAGCACAAGTAAGCGAGAAAGAAGACGACTCTCCTACCGAAGAGGTAGACGACGAGAATCCCACCAGAATAGCGTATGTAGGTAGAACTAGACTTCCCGACCGACATTCACGCCTAGAACACAAGAAAGTTTTTCCTCCTCCAGCACCAGAACAAGGTTCTCTTGAGCAAGTATTCCAAGCCACCGATCACATTCTGAAATCACGAATCGGTTATAGTGAACTTAGTACCATGCATGAACAAGAACTAGCCCGATCAGCGATCCGATGGACTACTGATTCTACCACTTTTCCTGACGAAATAGTGGCACAAATGTTTCTGAAACTGCCCCCAGCCGAGCAGCGACTGGTGGGTATGTATATGATCCAGCACCTCATTACACTGTATGAGGGACAACATTCTGATCCAGGTCCGTTACATGATGTTCTGAACGAGTTACTCCAGTATAGATGGAGAGGTCTAGGTACCGATTTAATTAGTATCATTCTAGAACAACGCCACAAATATCGAACGTTTCTGAATCCGCATTTTGTTCATGTCTCACCTCCAGAAAGTAAATCAGTTTACATAGATAGACAGCATCCGTTACGAGAAGTACACCCAGTTAGAGGAACGGGTGGTGAACTAGAATGAGTATTTGTTTACACCCCTATCACCAAGATGGAACTCTTAGAGATGAAAAAGTTAATTCCCTGTCACGACAAAGATCCAGCAGGGTTCCATCGAGAATTAAAAGACATGCTCCGTATGGGAGAATACACGTATCCTGATATCATTAAAATGTTAAAGGTCCTGTTGCCCGCAGGGGTATATGAAAAACTCAAGGAAAAAGAATGGGAGGTGGGAGAGAAAAAGATTGATTGGACAGCTCTAGAAGCTGAAGATAATATACGAGTACCAGGTACCGGTCTTGGGGGTAAAGTTAAAGAATTGCCCGAGTTATTGATACAGGTCTTGCCAAGGTTACTAGCCACGAAAAAGGAAGATTGGGATGCAATCTCAGCATGTAAACAGAAACAGGATGAAGACACTAGTGATTTTTATTCTAGATTTGAAAAATGTTTTATTATTAACAGTGGTCTGAAGACAAGTAGTGAGTCGTACCCTCATCTTTTTGTTACCAAACTAGTCGAGAATTCAAGTCCACAAGTTAAAAATCGAGTTTTGAAAGTCGAAAGTAGTTGGCAAGCTAATACTCCGTCCCAAATGTTACAGATGCTCCAGTATCACCAGAATAGAATCAGGGAAGAGCAAGAACACGAAAGGAGACGTATGAAAGACACGAAAATGAAAGTATTAGTTGCACAATCGGTTCCACAAGACAGTCAGAAGAGGGGTCCGAATCAAGCCAGTCATCCTGCAGCTCCCGTTAAAGGGACTTGCAATTATTGTAAACAGCCAGGTCATTTTATAAACGAATGTGCAGTTCTGAAACACAACATAGCTACTGGTAAGACTAAAGAAAGACCACGTCCGCCTAGGCAAGAACAAGTTTCACAGACTTCTCAGTCACCACAGAATGCACAACAGACAGTTCCAGCACCGCAGCCTATCGCTGCAACACAGCATGTTACACAGCAAATGTACCAGTATTCTCAGTCAGAGTATCCAGAGTATCAACAGTATTCATGAAACAGCCTAGAGAGGGAGGTAGGCTTGCCTCTCATCGAGATACCTGTAGATCAAGAGGGTCCCTATGTACACAGTCAAGTATTAGGGAAAGACAGAAAGTTTTTGATTGATACAGGGGCAAGTAGGACTACTATCAGTCATGACGAGGTTCCAGGGGCTCCGCTCTCAGGCTCTAAAAATGTTTCCCTTGGATTTTCAGGAAAGCCTATTGTTAATGAAATTTCAAAACCAGTTTCCCTAGAAGTTGGTCCATTGTCCCGAACTACTGATTTATTACTTACGAAATCATGTCCAGAAAATTTGCTAGGCATTAAAACACTGAAAGAATTAGGTGCAGTAATTTGCTGCTCCCCAGAAGGAGTCCGATTGTTTTTGCGTGACTTTAAAGGTCACTATGTATTACGTGATTTTGATCCAAGACTACTGAATGTACCGCAGCATTTATGGGCGCAAGGTCCAACTGATGTTGGTTATATGCAAATCACACCCCATCGTGTGACTCTCAAACAAGGTATAGTTTTGCCACGAATCAGACAGTACAGATTGCCACCTGAGGCTGTAGCAGCCTTATCCAATATTATTGACGAGCTTATTGCTCAAGGAGTGGTTGTAGAAACTGACTCCAATGTATGTAATTCTCCTATCATTCCAGTTCTGAAACGTACTGATCCAAATGCACCTCCAGTATATCGATTAGTGATTGACCTTCGAGAGCTTAATAAATGTATCATACCCCAGTATCCAGTAGTTCCCGATATTTCTTCCCTATTGACAGCCATTGATTCTGAAGCTACATTTTTCACTGTTATCGACCTCAAGAACGCGTTTTTCAGTGTTCCCATTCATCCAGACAGCCAGTACCTTTTTGGTTTTTGTTTAAATGGAAGGAGCTATAAATTCACACGAGCTCCTCAAGGTTTCACAGAAAGTCCTAGTATTTATAGTCAAGCACTCAAGAGACAACTAGACAATATTCACATGCCAACTGACACTGCCCTGCTCCAGTATGTCGATGATCTACTGATCACAGCCCGTTCTGAACGTGACTGCGAGCGTGCGTCACTTACAGTTCTGTATTTTCTGGCCGAGCAAGGGCACAAGGTGTCCCCTTCCAAATTACAATTCTGTGTCCAGCAAGTGATCTACTTAGGCCACTTGCTGTCCAAGTGGGGTAGGCAGTTGACACCAGACCGTATCCAGTTAATAGCGAGTCTTCCACAGCCCAAGACACAGAAGGAGGTACGAGCTTTTATTGGCCTCACTTCTTATTGCAGACAATGGATTCCTCAGTATGCATTTCTAGCCAAGCCACTGATACAGTTAACGACACAGGAGGCAGCCGTATCGACTGTCCTCCCTTGGACCCAGGAACATACACTTGTTTTCGATGAATTAAAGAAAGCCTTATGCCAAGCGCCTGTTCTAGCAACACCGAACTACAGTAAGCCTTTTACACTTTTTGTCACAGAACGTGATGGTACTGCATTATCAGTTCTCACACAAGATCAAGCAGGACAGTACAAGCCCTGTGCTTATTTTTCGAGCACATTAGATCCAGTAGCCCAGGCTCTGCCTGCGTGCCTCAAGTCAGTTGCAGCCACAGCTCTAGCAATCAGACAAAGTGATTCCATAGTGTTAGGACATTCCCTGACAGTACAAGTTCCACAATCTGTGGAAGTTCTTTTAAACCGAACACAGACTCAGCACTTGACAATTGCACGTTTAACAGGTTATGAACTGACACTGTTCCAGCCACACATAGAAATCAGACGCTGCAACATTCTAAATCCTGCTACACTGTTACCGTCAGTTACTTCAAATCCTGCCACACATGACTGTGTGGAAGTTGTTAACACTATGACTAAGCCAAGACAAGACCTGACAGACATTGCATTACCTAATCCCGACCTGACACTTTATGTGGATGGTTCATGTATGAGAACAAGTACAGGAGAACTAGTAGCCGCGTATGCAGTGACTACTGACACCGAAGTCATAGAAACACATCGTATTGACACCCTGTCTGCTCAAGCAGCAGAGCTAGTTGCTCTGACCCAAGCCTGCATACGTGCTAAAAACCTGAAAGTAAACATATACACAGATTCACGTTATGCATTCGGAGTCGTACACGACTTCGGAGTGCTCTGGCAGGAGAGAGGTTTCATGACTTCTCATGGAACCAAGATTCAGCATGGTCTCCTCATTCAGGCTCTGTTAGATGCAATACATTTACCGACAGCTATTGCTATCATGAAGTGCAAAGCACATACGAAAGTTACTGACATCATTTCCCAAGGTAACGATCTAGCAGATCGAACAGCCAAGCTTACAGCTCAGACTCCAGACATTCCAGTTAACACGACACAGACACTCACTCCAGATCAGACTGCTTGTATGACAGTTAAGGACCCTACACAAGATGTCATAGACATACAGTTACATGCTACTCCCGAAGAAATCAAGAAATGGTCCGAACAAGGAGGGGTCCAGACAGATCAAGGATGGGTGACGAAGGGAAAAGCCACATGGTTTCTCCCCGACTCTATGGTTCAAGTCATTATTAATACCGCACATAGTCCAGCACATCTAGGAGAAAAAGCTATGTTAGACAGTATTCAGAACCTATGGTTCAACAAGCACTTACGAGCTGCAGCCAAGCAGAAAGTCCGTACCTGTATGATATGTTGTCAATTCAATCCAGGTAAAAGTGTCCCGGTGGAACAAGGTGGATTCCAACCTCCTGACCACCCTTTTGAAGTCCTCCAGATGGATTATATTCAGATGGAGCGATGTCGAGGTTTCAAGTATGTCCTCGTAGTTGTATGCGCTTTGTCCAGGTGGACAGAAGCATATCCAGTCCCAGATTACACAGCCGCGACCACTGCCAGGCAGTTGGTTCGTGAATTCTTTCCCCGCTATGGACTCCCTAGGGTCGTGTATTCTGATAACGGCCAGCCATTCTCATCTGAACTTATGAAACATGTTTCCCTTCTGTTAGGGTACCAGTGGAAGTTCCATTGTGTGCGCCATCCTGAAGCAGCCGGTCTCGTAGAGAGACATAATCAGACCCTGAAAATCCATATTGCCAAGATATGTAAAGAGAAAGGTGTAGACTGGCTAGTTGCCCTGCCAGTTGCTTTATTTTATATGCGGATGGTTGCACATTCCAGATCAGGTCTGTCCCCGTATGAGGTCGTATTCGGCCGCCCCCCAAACATGTGGGGTACACCTAGACCCCGCAGTATTACAGATGTTTCCAGTAATATGCTGACAGATTACCTAGCTTCCTTGATGTCTGCCCTACACTCTTGTCGTTCACAGGTTGCCGCCGCATTTCCAGACAACACCGAGGTGAAACCGCATGAAGTCATTCCAGGAAGCCTTGTGTTGGTACGGAATTTTGATCGTTTAAGTCCGCTGGAACCCCGTTGGAAGGAGCCTTGCCTAGTCTTATTAACTACAAGGACTGCAGTGAAGTTGGAGGGCAGGAAGGGATGGGTCCACCTGTCCCACGTCAAAAAATTCCATGGACTTCGTGAAAAATCTTTTGCTAAGGACTGTTCCATTTCTAAGGACTGCCTAAAAACAGACTCTGAACTTGATTCTGAACTCAAGCCTCCCCTATTAGAGGAAACTCCGCAACAGGAGTATAAATTGAAACTCCGGTCTAGTAAAATAAGTCAGCCAGTTTAATTGTCTAAGTCCCTCTCGGGTGAAACGGTTAGACAGGTTTCTGACATGTATGAGATAGACCCCCATAGTGAGAGAGTTAGTCAAAACTCTATCAGATGTATCGTTATTCTAAGTTATTTATTATATGTAAGTCTAATGGTTACCTGCACCAGTTATGCATTACATTTATGTTTTCCAAGTTCACATGTAAACAAGTTTTCTAATGCTACAGTAGAGCACACATTTAGTGATCTGCCTCCTCACGAGCTATCCTATCGTCTTGCTATGCGAAATAATACATTCATCAGAATGTTACACTATTCACACCAGACCAGCAATGCCACTAATTGTTGGGTGTGTGGTCGACTCCCCCCTTTCCAGACACCGAAGGGAGTTCTGCCACTCTTTCCTTATCCATTTTCACATAATGGTTCGTGTGGAGCATGGTCCACGTTAACGTCATCCTCAAATGATATGTCCCTTTTAAAATAGAACATGTTTTCCAGACAAGCAAGGTCTCTCCCATAGAACAGGGTTAGATCTAGAAAATGAAGTACATGATTTGGGTAATTATTCTTCGAATTTTATGGTCTTGAATGTTCAGTCTGATACTACTCCCGATTTGCCTGCTATTTCAGTACTACCAGTCAAAGGCGAATTATGTGTCAGGAAAAATGGTTCCGCACATGTAGGACATAGTGATTGTACTACTATTGTCGAGTATAGTGACAGTGGGAAATCTATTTTCAAAGCCTCACGTCATTCTTATTTTGTTTGTGGTCAGACCGCATATGTTCGTCTGCCCCTAGATTGGGATGGAACATGTTACATTGCCTTCCTACTGCCACCAGTTTTTCTAGCCCCATCTGATTATCACAGAAACACACATCTAGTACACGTCAGACCTAGAAGGGAGATCGAGTCCCCAATTGTCGATCAAACTGAAACTACTCTAGAACAGTATCAAGACTTCAATAAAGGTTTCTTCTTCTTTATAGGACCTATCCAGAATAGTAAGTTAATACGTAGGTTAACCAGAACCCTTGAAGCAGTAGTGAATGAGACTACTTCTGCTCTAGGTAACTTAACCGAAGAGCAATCTGCTATGAGATTTGTCGTGCTCCAAAATCGTCTCGTTCTTGACGTCATACTGGCCGATAGAGGAGGAGCATGTAGAGTCATCGGATCTAGTTGCTGCATTTTCATTCCTAATAACGCGCCGTCTGTTTATTCAGCTATAACCAGACTTCACAAAATTGCCCATCAGTTACACCAGAATCCAGGCACCTGGACATGGTCCGGTTGGCTCTGGAGTATCATATCTGCCAGGGGATGGAAAGTATTGTCATTCCTAGGTATTGCAGTAATGATCATATTCAGTTGCTGCCTCTGTATACAATGTGGCCCTGCGATTTGCGGCATTTGTGCTACCTCTTGTATTCCTAGTCCTAAATCCCGTTCCAAGACAATTCGAGACGAGCAAATGATGCTATATGAAATGATAGATGGTATCATGAATATTGATGTTTCCTGATGGAAACGTAGGGCACAAGGAGGGAATGTGGAAAAGTAAATTTTGCCATGTTGTATGTGCCTACGTGTTTCCCATCTTATGTTATATGTGCATGATCGATATGCATGTATTCCCTTCTGATCGATTAAAGACGCAATTACAGTTGTGTCCATCTCTAGTATGCCAGTTTCCAGTCTTCGTGAAAGCAACGAATATCAGGCCTATGTAAACCTACGTTGCCACATTTTACAGTGTGCACGTTAATTCATTGAATTATCCCCGTTTCTAGGCCTCAAAAGGGCCCGGACTCAGATTCAGCTCCTGTCTCTTGAACCCTCTCCGAGGAGCGATACAGCCCCCACCTGCATCCCTGACCCTTAGCTTACTTCTTGCCACGCAGTGCCCGGCCCGGCCTGGCTCTGCCTGCCAGTCTGCCAAGAATATGTTATGTTTCTAGTTATCAGTCCAGCCCTCCTTCTTTGCATTCCTAAGCTACTGAATCGCATCAATAGTTTCCGTCATGGTCTAGCCTTTATGTCTCCATGTAAGAGAAATACTGTATTAATGTTCATAGAATATTCCTCACACACGCACTACATATAGAATTATGCATGCACCAGTCTTAGAGTCTATTAGCCTTTGCCCTGATAACTTTTGGATTCTATCAACATGTACTCTAAACACCAGATACTAGATATGCCTGGGTACATGTCGCTCTGACACTCCAGACTTTAGTCTCCTCTTCTAGCGCAGAAGTCATAGCCCCCAGTTCCTCCTGGTAACACGTCATTGCCAGTGTGCGCGCACCACTAGGTTAGAGGTCCCAGCTGCTCAGGTAGCACCCTCCATGTCTCCGCCCCTTTTATGACATATTCTGTTACGTTTACATCACATGTCTATGTATACGCCCTGTACACGCCTTCTTGTTACATCATTTTGCCCTTATCTTTCGCGACTGCTACTAGTCACGCCTACTGCTACGCCTACTGTATTGAATGTAATGTATTTGTTTAACTATAAATATTGTGCACTGTTATTAAAAGTCGCCAGCCTTATTCCCAGATCCTGCCCCCGGCAGCTGCCATCCTATTCCCGTACAGGCTGTCCTGTTCCTGTCCTTTATGCCTGATTAAAGCCTGTAAACTCCAGCTACCTCGAATCTTGACTCTTATTTATTGAGCTACCTGTTTATTGATTATTTCTGAAAAATAGATCCGGTAATAAATTATTTATTTACCACAAATGGTAGGTATTTGTGGGGTCCCCCAGCCTTTGGGTATATCCCATTTGGCTACTACCAACCCCAAGTTAGCTAAAACAAGTTTGCGCCTTGGGATGTCTACCTCTCAAAAGGAGAAACCATGGCTCCAGTCCTATTTGGACTTCCAATATATGATTAAGCCCCCCTACAATCGATCCCCCATAGGCCTGTATCTCACTTCACCCCCAAAGGGTATGTATAACTGTCCCAGGGTCAGTGTGACATCGAAGACACTCTGGGCTCTCGGCTCTTCCTATTGTATGCAATTTGGCTCTATCAAAATATGCGCGGTGTAGTATTTTGTACTGGATGAGACATAACCTTAACTTAATTGCCTCCCAATCTCTACCCTCCAACCCACCAGTGACCTTTTCCCATTTTGCACGAAGTGGACCCAGTCTATCGAGCATGTTATTAAGTAATGTTTTGTAGGTAGATGAAATAGCCTCAGCCGGGATTTCTTCCTGGAAAAGACGACCTTCTAATGGGGCATATTCCGGCAGCATCATCCCATCTAACCTCTCCGCCACCCAAGCATGTTACAAACAAAGATACATATATGTCTGAGTGTCATGTAGTTGATATCTAGCTTGGAGAATGCGGAAAGAGGCCAACACACCATGTTCCAGGACATCACCTATCTTAGAGATACCTATGAGGTCCCAGTGCCTAAAGCCATTCAACTTTCCAATCTCCAGTAGCCTAGTCGCCTCCCACGGTGGGGTTTCTCTGGTGCTTTTTTGGTCCCACTTCATTTGTCGCTCTGCATTCTTCCATGCCTCCATCGTCCTTTGGGTCGCCTGGAGCAGTCTACTACATCCCTTACCTCCATAAAGATAGTGAAGATAGGTATGGTCTCGAAACTGTAGCCTTTCGAGCCTATATGTCGGATGATCGCCAGATGCATGGATCCATCCATTAATGGCAATAAGATGGGCCGCTCTATAATATGACCTAATGCCAGGTAGAGCCAAACCCCCATTATAGGGATTCCGCTGCAGTGTTGAAAGTGCAATACGTGGATGGGCCCCGTCCAAGAGGAGTAAATGTAGCTCACTATCAATGCCTTTAAATATCATATCCAGAATCTTAATGTAAGTATTTTGCAAGACGTAGAGCAACTGCAGCAGCGTTACCATTTTAAATATGGCAGCCCTTCCCATAATGGTTAAGGGAAGCTTCCGCCATCTCCTAACATCCTCTTGAAAGTTTGAGAAGACCCGCCTAATGCTGGGAACCAGGCTGGTGTTCACATCCACAGTAATGTAAAGACCAAGGTAGGTAAATCCTTCTGTGGACCAGCGGAAGCAGCTAGGGAAATTCCGAGTTTCTACAAACCCCCACTGGGTATAGAGTAGACTTAGTCCAGTTAATCTTATATCCCACCTGGTACCCATAATCTTCAATGATTCGGAGGATTTGAGGGAGCGTCTCCATCGGATTAATCACATACAGTAAAATATAATCCGCATATAACAAAATGCGTTCCTCTGCTATCTGTCGGGAATCATCCACAAAGCCACCCAGACCCGGGGGAGACCCTAACGACCCAGCCAGGGGTTCCAAAATAAGTGCAAACAGTGGGGGGACAGCTGGCAACCCTGTCTAGTCCCCCACTGCATCGGCCAGGTCTCTGAAAGAGCCCCATTGACCCTAACCCTGGCCTCAGGAGCATTGTATAACAAGGCCACTCATTCCTGGAATCCAGGGCCAAAGCCAAATTTCTCCAAAGTGTGTCTCATGAAGGGCCAATGGATGGTGTTGAACACTTTTCCGCATCCAAGGAGAGTAGCAGAGGAGCCTCCTCTCTGTCTCTGACCTCATCCATCCAATTAGCTGCTCGTTGTAGGCTGTAACGAGTGCCACGTTTCGGCATGAAGCCCATCTGGCCCCCATGTATCAGGGAAGTGATAACGGATACAAGGTGTATCGCCAGAACAGTGTCCAGGATCTTAGTTTCTATATTTAAAAGTGAGATGGGTCGATATGAAGGGACACCCCACACTCATCTGGGGGTGTCCCTTCTTTAGGAATCACCACCACCGTCGCCAGTCTAAGATCTGCCGGAAGTACCCCTTCCTCTTTAGAGGCTATAAATATCTTAAGTAAGTGTGGAGCCAGCAGAGAACTATTCGCTTAAAAAAATTCCCCTGTAATAATTTGCCTGATTCCTTTCAAGCCCTCCGTGACAAATGGGAAAGGGATGTCCCCTCGGGAATCGGCAATTAGTCACCGTTTCTGTTTGATACAACTTAAAATGTTACACAGAACATATATGTCAGGTCCTTTACTGGCCAAAATTGGTAGACGCCCGACCGACCTATGCCTACGGGGTTGCGGCTTGACCGGTACCTTCTATCATACCCTGTGGGAATGCCCCATAATCCAACTCTTATGGACCAGGGCGACCAACAAAATGGCGGAGGCGCTGGGGAAGAAAATCCCACTGACATCTAGGGGAGGCCTCATGAATATCTGGGGGGAGATGGATCTGACGGAGATAGAACATCAATGGCTGGATCTGGGAGGTCTCCTTATAAAACGTTCGATAGCGATAAAATGGGGTGCTCCTGACCGTCCGTAAGTGGTGGAATGGTTGGCGGAAATATATAGGGCTATGGTTGCGGAAAAAAACCTTTACAAACTTAGAGGGTGCCCCAACAAATGGGATAAAAGTGGGGAATGTGGAATACATATAGAGGAGAGATTTGTAGCTCCCCTACCATAGACGTGGCAATGGATAGGTCGAGACTCACACGCCACAACCCCAATTGACACACCCTGGCTGTCCCCCCTTTGTTTTTTGGTGTTTTTTTTTGTATATTGAGCCCTTCTATGTCATTGAATTCTATGTAATGTTGATTGTGCTTTGATTTTCAGGCGGGCCCTTGCGCCGAATCCTCAATGGATATGATTAGTATGTTTATTGCTCGTATTACTGACACATTTTATGCTCTTGTGCTACTGTATCGTTGCTATGCTCTGATTCTTTGATTTTCCTTTCAATAAAATTTAATAAAAAAAAAAAATCCCCTGGAAGGCCATTAGGCCCCGGGCTTTTCCCTGCTTTCAGTCGACCAATGGCCTCCTTGACCTCTGCCAGAGTGATGTCCTCATCAAGCCTGTCCCTCTCATCGGGGGCCAGACAAGGGAGTTCAATCTTCTGAAGGTATTAAGTTATTTGTTTCTCGGTGGCTGGCATCTGGGCTGCAAAAAAGCTTTGAGTAGTATCGAGCAAATACCTCCACAATGTCCTGAGGTGTGGTATAAATACCGCCCTGTTCTTTGATAGATGAGACCCACCTCGTCTCTGGCTCCTTCCTGCCCAATAATTTACCCGCGCGATCTCCAGTCTCATACAGTTTATGCTGGATTGCGAGTTGATGCGCCCGAGTCTCTTTAATAACGAGCGCTTGTTATTCCCATTTAGTAATATCTATTTAACGGAGGGTATGTTCACTCAAGGGAGGGTCACTCCCCTTTTCAAGTTCTATCAGCCTGTTTTCCAGCACCAGAGTCTCCTGAAGTTCCCTCCTTTTTTTGTGGGCTATAATATTTTGGCTCTATCACGTATCACAGTCTTAAAAGCATCCCAGAGAGTGCCCGCCAATTGCACGGAGCCCTCATTTTCTTTCAAGTAGAGGTCCGTGTCCACCCCAATTTCTTTAGCAACCATTTCATCTCTCAATGCCCAAGCGTTCAGCCTCCATTCCATGCCCTGACTTCTCTGTACTCCCCCCCACCCGCAGATTCAGCTGTGAATGATCTGAAATTCCCCTGGCTAAGTAGTCCGTCTCCTTGACCTAGTCAATTTCCCCCGCTGGGGCAAAAAGATAGTCTAGCCTAGAAAACACCTTGTTGGCCCCAGAAAAGTTGGAGTATGTACGTGTGGAAGGATGATGGCGCCTCCAAAAGGTCAGTGAGCCAGAAGTCCGCCTGGAACCTAGCCAATGCGGTGGCCTCCTGCTGCCCCGGCCATGCCAGTGTACGAACCAAAGCGGGTCGCTCACATCATTAGAGTCGCCTCCTATGAGATGTGTGGCAGGGCCAGACTGCAGCAGGAGGTCGGACAGTTTATCCAGCGTACACCGTTGGAGACGTAGGGGTGCATAAACACTAACAATTAGCCAACATTTGTGATTCACAGTACTCTGGACCACCACATATGTGCCCTCTGGGTCCTCCCGTCATCGAGTAACCCGGAAGGGGGGTGACCGCTTGAGGAGAATTGCTACTCCCTGTGACCCTCTGGTAAATCCTGCATGTGCCAAAGTAACGTATTGCCCCCTACCCAGGAAAGAGCAGTGGGGACCCATGAGATGAGTTTCCTGTAATAGTATGATGTTCGGTTTAAGCCTTTTAAAATATTTCAAAACTAACCCTCTTTTGATTTTATTCCCTAGTCCATTGACGTTCCATCTCAGCACTAAGTACCCATCGATAGCCTTTGTGTGAGATAAGCTAGAGCTTCCCGCTCCCATCTAGGGCCCCCCAACACCACCCATGCAATGCCAGTTCACTTCAATATCAGCGTTCATGCAAAGTGTCATGTCCAAGGGCCGAACAAAAGCCAAAGTGTCCCCCACCTCCCCATGTCCCCAAACATCGCCCAGACTGTGTCGTCTCATCTCAGTGTCAGTATTCATGCACATAAATTGAACAGAACTACCCATTCCCCTCCCCAAAAGACATAATACAAAACATCTAACCATATCCAGCACTTACCGTCCTCCCACACTCTGCAGGCACCCCCACCACCCCCAATACCAGCAACATGACAACACTGGTGCGCGTAAACCACCCAGAGGTCTGTGACCCACTCCTTCCCCTTATTCACTCAACAAAAAATCAATACAGTAGCTACAACCCACTGTATACTTTCCTTTATCCTGGCCAAAGTCCCTAAAGTTTGCCAAGCCTCAGGAGTCGTCCAGCGTCTTTAGGTGGGCGTCTGGCCCCATATCTTCATTCCTCTTCACCCTTACTCTGTGGTTGCGGTGATCGGGAGTCCACCGCCAGGGGTCCGGGCCTGACGCCTCTAGCCACTGACTATGTTCCAAAAGAGGGTGTTCGCTATCCAAGTCCATGGAGTCTATTTGCTCCAATTGGTCAGAGTCTTCGTTTTCCATTGATTTCTTGGACGGACGATACACACAATCCAGAGCCGTACCATCGCCAATGTCTGACACAGTGATTTGTTGCTCTCTCAACCTCAGAGACCTTGCCGGCATAGCCCCAACGGGGGTCTGGCGTTTGAGTACTCTTCGCCGCCGCCTCTCCTTAGGACGTTCCCAACTAGAGCTCGGTTGCTTGTCCACAGGCAGGGCCACCGGAGCCGGCGACCCACGCCGCAGTTGAGGCTACTCTTCAACCCAGGACCATGCCTCCTCTGGCGTCTGGAAGGACTGCATAGTCCCCTGAAAGATTACTTTAAGTTTGGCTGGGAACAACAGCATGTACTGGATGCCAAGGGCACGAAGTTTCACTTTTACCGGATCGAAGGTGCATCGCAGTTTCTGAAAATCTCGCGAGTAGTCAGGGAACACCATCATTCTAATGTTTTCACATTTGATCTCACCCTACTTCCGTAGCTCCCTGAGGATAAGATCCCTGTCCTGAAAATTCAAGAACCGGGCTATCAGTGGTCTGGGTGGAGCCCCCTGCTGCAGGCGTGCTCCAGGCATTCTGTGTGCTCTTTCTATGACAAAGCATGATGAGAATTGCGTCACTGGAAGGGCATCCTTGAGAAATGTCAGCATAAAGTGGCCCAGGTCAGAGCATTCCTTATTTTCTGGAAAACCTATAAAGAGCAGGTTATTTCTGCAGGCCCTATTTTTGGCATCGCTCCCTCGCCATGCCACTTCCTTTACGGTTGCCATAAGTCCAGCTACATCTTTACTTGTGGTTCGGGAGGTGTTCTCCAGTTCCGATACACTCTGCTCCACTTCGGTGACTTGTTCGGATACCTTTTGCAGGTCTTGGTGCAGAAAGGAAACCTCTGTCCGAACCTCGGCAATCTTGCCTTCCAAGCTGTCAAGAGACGCGTGAACCGCCTGTAGTATCGCGTTGGTGTCTGGGAGGGGGGCTAAGCCACCCTCCACCCCAGCGGGGCTAGACATCACTTTGGCGAATTGGTCCAGCTTTCCTTGCTTGGAAGCCTTGGGGTCTTTATCTTTCACCATCTTAACACAACGTTCGGCCAGGCACTCTCCGCTGCCACTGGGCCCCCGGACCACGATGACCCCTACTACCAGGCCACCAAAAGTCCCAATAGGGTACAACTATCGTTCGTGTCAAACTAGCCAGCAGAGAAACAATGCATGTATCACCCCTCCAAGGGCACCTCCCCTATTATGCAGGCTAGCTAGCGTCTAGCTTCCACACGAGTCTGGACAGAGGAGTCTCGCACGCACCTCAGCCCCACCAAGTTTTCACAAGGCCAGTCCTGGGTCACATCCCCGCCGCCATGTTGTTTGCAGAGGGTTCCGGTTGGTCTCCTTCACTGCTCCTGTCTGGCCTCCAAGTCTCCCTCTGTATAGCTACCTTCTTCCCAGGAAAGTACATACCAATGTGCACCAAAGCAGTAGGCCTCCGACTGGGTGAGTAGGTACCTCCAACACTGTGCTAGCACACCAGCCCCCTTGTGTCTCCACAGCAAAAGTAATTTGTCAATGGCATGTACCAGTGGAAGAACAGGAGCAGGAGCACCCCCATACAGCTCTGTGGCAAAAAATAAAGAGGAAGGGGAAGGGGGCAGAGTACACAACCGAAGTGCACCTCCAGCCCAGCCCCACAGTGTAGGATTTGTTGTCAGTCTGTGGAGGGGAGTCCGGACACCCAGGGCCTCACCCACTTCGCACCAGCTAATTCAGCAGTCTCTGGCCACACTCCGGCATGAAAGAGGGAGCCCGTCACTCCTCCGCTGTGCCACCTACCCCGCTTCAAACCGCAGTCTCTGCTGGTAGCTACTCCTGCTGCAGGCGTCACTTGTCTGCTGTCCACAGAGGACCGCCCGGCACCCTCCGCCCCCCATGCAGTCAAGGTCTGCTCTGCCGCACCCGTACAGGAACTCCCTCGTGAATCTCCAGATCACCAAACTCGTTGATCTTGTGGTGGAATGGGGCCCATCTCAGCTCCGATCAGTGGTGCCCCGTACCTCGCCCCTCTCAGGTCATGGCAGCCCCCTCGAGGAGAGCACTTCTACTCCGGCGCTCCGCTTCTATTGCTGCGCTTCGGCCGCAATTTTGGGAGAGACTGCGCACCGATCAGCGCGCCAACAAAGTCTCAATTACCGGCCGCAGTCAAATTCCAACCTCAAACCGGGCACTCCAGCGCACGCCCGTGCCTCCCGACCCTGATGGCGCGTTTTATGGGTGAAGAGGAACAGGATAATTGCAGGATATTGTCTGGGGCCAGCGAAGCTCGCGCTGGACGCAGCTACCCGGCCATGTGGTTGACCACACCCCCAATCAGAGAAGATTTTTAAACGTAATTTACCTGCAATATACGCAGCAGCATTCTTGCTGTTCGGAAAAAAAAAATATTCACAATATATAACACAGAGCAGAAGAACATAAAGTAGTAATATTAAATAGCTACTCACCAAGCTCCAGGACCTCCACTCCTAGCAGGTCCAGCAGGTCCTGCTTCCGGTCCAGGATATTGGACCACCGGTGCGTCAGCTAGGTATCTGTGCACCGGACACCAGAGCAGCGAAACACGGCCTGGCACACCTTTCCTCACTGCTGGTGACGCTCTCGGAGCCCGTACCCGCCCCCAGGCCTGCCACCTACTGCTGGGGTTAAGGGAAGGTGGCGCTGCACAAAATAAACAAGTGCAACCAACTCCGCCTCTGTCCCTAGGCTGCACCCCTTGTGGGTCGCGGCTGCGGCTACGAGTAGCCTTGCCCTTGCCCTCTGCCTTGGCGATGGTTCTGGGACTCAGGGGCGGAAAAGAAAAAGAAATAAAAAATGCAAGTTATAGAAAAAGAGTGAAGAAGTAGTTGAAAAAGTCACAAAAAGCAGGAAAAAACCCAAAATATAGAATCAGGAAAATAGAGAGATAGATAATAAATAACTCCGCGAACTCCGCCCAGGGTTAGTGAATATGTCTCGATATTAAGCATCTGCTAGTCCCACCAAACCTGCTGACCTATCAAAGATAGATCGGACTGCGTCTGGCTATTTTATCGATTTTGACAATTTCTCATCAGATCCAAGTGAACCTAAGTTACCGCCACCACCTATTCCCAAAAACAACAAATTCGTGATTTCTACCTTTAGCTGAAAAATACTTACTTTGTTTTTCCCTGGATACAGCTCTGGATTGCAATTGGTCTACTCTTCCTAGTCCTTTGGATTGGTATAGTGACTGTCTTTTTCTTGCTCCTGAATGGACTTTACCTCCCAGAACGCTCTGCAGTACAGCATGTGAACTTGGTCCTAAAACCGCATGCATCCTCACACTGTGAACAGAGCGACCTGTCCTTAGTGAACATTACAGCAGTTCCAGTTATTGAAGGAATAGTTTGGGACAGTTTCCTATGATGTATATGGTCCTATTGAACTTTTGAGATTGCCACATTTGTTTAAAATTTCGCTTAATGATATCATCACCTCTACTACTCACTCTGATGATTGGGACGTTGAAACTGTGAATACTATGCAATCTGATTTAGAACAGTAAGCTGCGTTCTCAAATGATGAATTGTATGATGGTACATCTAATTTTGGCGACATGTTCTGTTACCAACATACGGTCACCGCAGAAAGGTACTTCAACAACATTTGCACAGATGTGTGCTTATTTTTCTGGGTTTATAACTTAAGACCCGACCTCTTATTACTATAAGCTTGCACCTACAACTGCAAAGAAAAATATGCTTACCAACACTAAGCTGATATACTCTGGTGTTGACTTTTGGAGGACACTATAGACACAAAGTCAGTCTAGGGGACTAAACATTGGCAAGTTCAGGGAACTGAGGCCCTATTTTGAGCATGCCTCATACCACATCAAATGATTTTCCTGCAAAAGACTTCCTGTCTTGGACTAGCCAAAATCAAGGATTTGAACACATTTCAGATTCCCTCACTTATACACTTTGAGGGTTGGCGAAATTATACACTACACAATGAGGATACATTAGATGCCATGCTACACAATGGTACTTACAATTTATCAGAACCCAATTGGAAGGGATGGGTGGTTTGGCCTATTGACACAAATAGGTGTCAGTCAGGATTCAGGGGTACCACCGAAGGGTATAGTATCCATAGGTCTGATCAATGCTGTGTACAATCAGAACACTTGGGTGGTGACATCTTACAGTGTTGGGAAGTTATGCCTAGAGAAACCTAAAGACCTCAACACTGCTCCAAGTGAAACAACACTTATCCCATCTCTCAGACGACATGGATCCTGGGAGTGTTTGTTAGGTCCCTAGACGCCACTTCGAAAGTGCTTCTTGTATGCTATTTACATTGAGCTATGGAAAATCTCTCAACAGGAGGCTGATGAGAGACTACGTGAACAGTTGACCTTGTTGACCTTCAGATGAGGAGTGGGTGCTATGTTCCCTAAACTAGGCCTAAGAAGCAGAGTGACCGTTTATCTACATTTATCCCACCTTGCTCTGCATAACAGTTCTAGCACTGACCTTTTACCCAGTTATGTGCTGAATAAATGTTGATTGGTTTCTTTGAAACTAGCCTCATTTATTATGTATGAGGATTCTTATTTATTTATAAAACTTTTTTATTGAAATTTGACAATAATCACATACATTGTACCTTCCTTGTTACCATATTTGTCGACCACAATATACATAGGTAGGGTATAGTGAATTACAGTTACAGCACATCTATGAGTTCATTTTTCCTCATTTCCAATTCTACCACTGGCGATATACATATATTTCCCCGGTATAGATTCCATGTCTTCCATTTCTTATTCCACTTTTTGGAGCAGCCTCAAGTCATGAACACTTCCTTTTCTGCCACCATACACCTATCTAACTCTTTCACCCATACCCGGACAGAAGGTGCATCTGCAGCCCCCCAGTGTCGTGCTATCTCTTGTTTAACTAAGGTAAATCCTAGTATTGCCATCTGTTGCTCAATCTTCGTGAGGTCTGTGGCTACCCATATATTAAGTAAGCACATCTGAGGTGTAAGATCTAAATTTTTCCCCAGTGCAGTTTGAAGTTTAGTTGTGGCTCCCTCCCATATTGGTTTCACGGCAGGGCAGTCCCAGATCATGTGATAAAAGGTGGCCACCTGTTTGCACCCCCTAAGACAGAGCGCATCCGCCCTAGCACCTATTTTGGCCAGGACGACCCCGGTCACATAGGACCAATGTAGGATCCTAAGTTGAATCAGTCGGAAGCGGAGGGTAATAGTCGCCTCTCTAGGGGACATCAGGGCCTCCCTCCAGTACTCCTCCTCAATGGGTCCTATGTCACTTTGCCACTTCTCTCTAAGTTTCTCAAAAGTGTTGCGCACGTTATTGTGATGGCAAGCCTCAGCAAGGCCTACCAGTGCTAGGGGTTCTACCTTCTCTGCACAGAGTCCTCAGACCAATAGAAAGAAGTTGGCGCAGAAGCTGGAATAGAAAATACAGAGTTTATTAAACCTCATGAGGTGGAACTACATTCACACAGCACCCTTCGGAAATGTATGAGGTAGCACACTGAATGGAAGGAGCTTGGTCCTTTTATACCCACACAGTGGCTCAAATGAAGGCGATACAAGTACAAAATGCTGGTTTTATGTACATATAAGGTCATACAGAAAGTGTACAGGCAACAAGTGGGAGGAGCTAACAGTTTGCTAATTCTGGTGGACACATCCTGACAGTTACAGACTACAGCAGCTGCAAGCTCAACTGAGCATGTGCGAAGGTGGAAGATGCTGAATATATCTCGTCTCTAGGCAGATTTCAAGAGCAGTTAACAGTAAGGTAGGACAGAGCACATGGCGAGCACATGGCAAACAAAATGGCTGACAGAAATACAAAATGGATTCCACAAAACGGACAAGATAGTCTCTAAATACAGGATGTCTTCTGCTAATGCTTAACCTAATTGCTGCCAAATGACAACATTATTATATAATTTTTTATAGGTTAGGGATATGGCCTTCGAATGCATTGGTCCATCTAACAACCGGTCCTCTAACGGCGACGACGATGGTATGTCATTAAGGTCTGTGAAAGCCGCCAGAAGGGCGTATCTGATCTGCAAATAGCGGAACAATTCCCTTTGAGCCATGCGGTAACTCTCTTAAGCTCCTCAAAGCTAAGGATGGAACCTTTTTTTGATCAAATCCCCCACTCTTGAGATTCCGATCATGTCCCATTTGTTAAACCCCAGTTGGTGACACAGGGTACCTAGTCTCTGGGCTTGCCACAAGGGTGTCACTTTTGTAAGTGTGTTTGCCCAACCCTACCGGGAGTTTGCCTGGTGCCAGATGCCTATCGTGTGAGACTTGGGCCCAATAAACCTTTGTTTCTTGACTTTGGAATATAGTGCACCCAGGTATCCGGCTCGTCCAGTTTGGTAGCTGTCCAGCACATATGCCGGATCATTAGGAGGGTGGTATATCCAATGATTCACCGCCACCAGCTGTGAAGTCCAGTAATATAGTTTAAGGTCTGGAAGGGCTATGCCACCATCGTACCACCCCTTGGGTAGCTTTTTCAGTGATACACGAGGTGCCCCACTGTCCCACAGCAGTGTACGGACCTCACTCTCCACCGCCACATAATATTTAAGTGGAACACGGTTCGGAAAGTTCTGAAGAATATATAGAAACCGCAGGAGAGTAAGTATCTTAAAGAGGTTTGCCCGTCCAACAAGGGACAGCGGCAGAGACCTCCAGTGCCTCACATCAGCTCGCAACCGGGCCAGCGGAGGGGCCAGATTATGGCTATGAAACAGGGCCGGATCTGCCGGTACATATATCCCCAAGTATCAGAAACCATCTCTAGCCACCTCTATCATGCAATTCGCCAGAAGACGAGGAACCTGCCCTGAAGCACAAACAGTACAGATTTGCTCCAGTTAATTGCCGGAATACTTACCAAAATTCGTGAAAATGTTCAGGACAGCATGGATGTATTTATAGGGGGAGGCAAGATAGAGCAATATATCATCCGCCTATAATGATATTCTATCCTCCCGATCCATTTTCGATTTCAGCCCTCGCACCATTCCATCCCGCCGTATCCACGCCGGGAGTGGCTCCAGGATGAGGGAAAATATCAGTGGCGATAGTGGACAGCCCTGTCGGGTACCCCTTCTCAGCGTAAAGGCACAGGACGTGTAGTTGTTAACTCGTATTTGACCCTGAATATCCGTATAAAGCAGTTGCACCCAACCCAAAAAATTCGGACCAAAATCCAACATCGTTAAGACCACGAATCGGTATGGCCATTCTATAGAGCCAAATGCCATAGATGCATCCATGGAAAGGACCACTGCATCTTCCTCAAAATAGACTCTACGTGCAAGTATATTATGTAGACGATGGATGTTAAGTGCCGTATTTCTACCAGGCATGAAGCCCGACTAGTCCGGGTGAACTAAGGAGGAGGTAACTGCAACCAACCTAGTAGCAAACACCTTTGCCACAATATCTTAGCTTCCACGTTAATCAAAGAGATCGGTCTATATGACCCGCAATTATCCCCGGGTTTCCCTGGTTTGCGGATAACTACTATGGTAGGTAGGCGCTGATCTTGTGGGAGTCGTCCGGTCTCATAACTCTCGTTATACATAGCCCGTAAATGCGGGGTTACCTGGGAGGCCGTCACCTTCATGAACTCAATAGGGGTGCCGTTAGGCCCCATCGCTTTACCAGATAGGATTTGAGTAATGGCTTTCTGAATTTTTTCATCAGATAGGTCACTATCAAGGGTGTCTCTGTCCGATTCGGAGAGTGTAGGTAGGTCACTGTCAGAGAGGAGTTGGCGGGAATCCTCTGCAGTGTAGGTGGTAGAGGGAGAATACATTTTCTCGAAGTGATCTGCGAATGCCTCCACTATATCTCTGGGATGCTTAACCGTCGCGTCATCGGGCAGTGTTAGCCTTGGCACCGATCGATCCTCTTGTTCCCTTTTCTCTAAACACGCCAGTGTCAGCCCGGCCCTATCCCCCAATTCGTATAGTCTGTGCTACGTATTGAGATGCTTGGCCATCATATGTTCCCTAGATTTGAGTTTGTATTCTTCCTGCTTGAGTGTGAGATGGTGCTGCTTGTCGTCCGTTGGCATATTTGTTGATCTAATTCAAGTGGCTTAAGCTCATCTTCTAGCTGGAGTAGTATGCTACGTCCGTTCTGTATATAGCCAGTTTTTAGAGACAGAGCCCGCCCCTTCAACACCACTTTAAATGCTTCCAAATAGTAAGCGCCAAACCCACCGACCCTAAATTATCTTCAAAGTAGTTCCCGGTCTGTGTGCATAATTCCTCTTTAATATCAGGTATTTTCAGCAACCATGGGTTTAGTACAATCGTAGTACGAGGCTGTGGCTCCCAGTGTGTATATTCAATCCAAACCAGGGAGTGATCCGAGACGTGGAGAGGCATAGTCCGACAGGTCAACAGCGGTGAGTTCGGTACAACTGGCATCAGGTGTCCTAGCGCAACACTGCTCTTCACATCCCCTTCATACCCTACTTCAGCAACAAACTCTGTACATGACAATTCTCTATCAATACTGCAGAAACCCACCAAACTTTGCGGCTTTCCTTCCGTATCCCATCTCTCCAGAATACAGATCAGTTCAAACGGATAGGTAACTCGTAACAGCCAGCTCTTCTGTATGAGTCTACTCAACGATGCGGCCCCATTGCATACCAAAATCAAAGAATCACATTGCCAACCAAAAAAACAGTAAACCTGTAAACACCTCCCTCGATCCTCCCCCCGCTGTCTCCCCCCCTCCCTGCCCCCCTGCCCGTGGATTTAGAACTACCCACTCCCAAACATAGCAGAGTGCCTCTCTCCCCCCTAGAATGCAGAAAATGCACGGGGTTAGTCAGTCCCATCCCCACATGTTCATATCACATTAGTATGAGTTCTGCCATCCACTGTTTGTAATGATCAAGTCCTGGGTGGACCCCCATCTGCTAGGCCCACCATTTTAAACCAGATCACCAGCACCCAACGTCAATGTCTTGTATATAGTACTGTTCAGGACCCCCACCATACTTGCGTTTCCGGTGGGGCTCCATCAGTCTTTGGGTTCCGCCGATGATATATTATATACTCAGTTTCGCCGGAAATAGCATTGCGTATTTGATTTCCTGGTCGCAAAGTTCCTTTTTTTACTGCCTGACAGCTGCGGTGTTGGGCCTGGACCTTGGCCAGGAAGTCCGGGAAGAAGGCCACTTCACTGTTGTCTACTTTCAGTGGGGGACTAGATCTTGCCGCCTGCAAGATAATGTCTCTGTCGCGGTAATTAAATACCCGGGCAATAAGGGGCCTCAGGGGGGCCCCAGGTTTGGGCCAGCCTCCCGGCATCCTGTGAGCTCTTTCAATTGAAAAGTAACTGGACAAGGCCTTAGGTTTGAGGTGCTTGGTGATTAGTTCCTCCACATACAGGTCCGCTGCCGGCCCTTCTGCCCTCTCCGGATCTCCCAAAATGCATACATTGTTGCGGCGTGCACCTCCTTCATAGTCATCAAGCTGTTGAGCCCTCCACTCCTGTTTCTTTTGCATTTCGGTCATCTGCGTTTGGAGCACAGATGTATCTGTTTGTAGAGCATTAGTAACTATTTTGAGCTCCTAAATTTTCTCATCCATCTTCCGAAGGTCTGCCCTAATAAGGGACACTTCCACTGTAGCAGAGTCTAGCGAGGTTCGCACTCCATTGATCACCGCCATAACATCATGCAGTGTAGGCCCTGTCCCCTGTTTGGGAGCAGTCTGTGCCTGTTCTTTCTCCATTGGTAGCGGCTCAGTCATGTCACTTGTCTTGGACCAAGCAAATTTAGCCAGTTCTTTCTGCGCGTTGGCCTTAGGACCCCTGCCTCCCGTCGCCATAGATGCAGAGCGTCAACTTCGGGGTTAGGAGAGAGCCCAAGTCGATGCTGGGTGGTACCTGTCACCTATATAGTGAGGGTAGGGATGTCGTCGTCCGCCAGGTGTACCTCCCTCGGGACGATGCCTCTGTAGCTCAGCTGAGTTCAGGTTAACAATACCCAAGCGTGAGATCTGCACAGGCGTTTACTCTCCCCCTCGTGGGGTCTGAGAAGATCCTAGCTGGGACTCGCTTCCGGTCCAATCTGGCCCAGGGGTATAGTTCCGTTCACTGTGCCTGAGGCACCGACGGTGATTCCTGTCAATTAGCGCCCTTGGACTCCGACCCCCTCTGTATATGTATCTTACTACCTAGTGAGGGCTGCGCATCCTTACATCCCCTACACATGTGTCAGGCCAAGTCCAGCAGCCCCTAAATTCGCCAAGCCATATTTACAAATCAACTGGGCCAGCCTATCACTCAGCACTTTAAACGGGGTCCTTCTGGTCGCACAGTAAGGTATCTTGCCCGCTATTATCATGAATTAATAGTGCCACTACTGAGGCGTGCAGGCCAGTGACCAGATGCACAGAATAATCCAGGCAGACAGCGGCAGCTCAAACCAGTGATTGACCCCGGAGCCAAGTTTCCACGCCGCTCGACCCTCAGCTCCAGAAGGCACTCCGTGTGTAGTGTGTGGTGTCACAGGTTATGCATCTGGCCTCGGTGCAACTGGCGTGTATGGGCATTCATTGTAGGCAGGCCCTCCCCGTCGTCCCAGGTGCCACCCAAACTTTCCAGCTGAAATCAGACCGCTAGGGGCCTAGCCGGCGCCACAAGCCGGGGCCCCTAGTAACGAAGCCCACCGCTGCGCCCACGTCGGGTCTCTGGCCCCCAGCTGCGGCCGCACTCCGCTCCCTCACGCATACCAGGTCAGCGCATGTTGCCTCCCCGCTTCATCGTACGCCACAGTCCACTGACCATAGGGACTCATGGCCGCTTAGTCTCTTCCCTCACAGCGCTGAGTTTTCGCAGGCCTGGTGCAAACTATTTCCTTCAGGCCGCGGGGCCGGGACCTCGAGTAGGAACGCTGGTTGCAGGGCTCTCACCTCCCAAGCTCCGATGCCCCGTGGGGTCTGATTCGCTCGCCTCCGCCTCAGCTGCCGAGTCTTCCTCCTAGTCTGTGTCACCGCCGAAGCCCAGCCATGCACCTCAGGATCTCAACGCCACTGCTTCTGCTACCTCTCCACTGCGGTCCTCGCCTCAAGACTCTGGAGAGCCACGATTACCGCTCCGCCTCCATCTCTGGAAAGGTTACACAGGCGTATCTCCTGGCTATGAAGCAGGTCCGTTTTCCCCTCATGCCAGGTAAGGAGCTCGTCACCGCACGGTCACAGCTGGTTTAGGGACGTGGATGTTATGTTATGTTAAAAAGTTTTTCTATAGCGCAAATCACCACTGGTCTCTAAGCGCTTACACAGAAAAGGTACATAACCTGCTGCCTCCTGAATCACTCTGCCCTTGGCTCAGATTAGGGTGTAGGGGCTTCCTGAAAGACAGTAATTGCGAGTCTTCCTTCAGGCTGGCTGGTAACTCGTTCCAGATTTGCGGGATAAGTACGGACAGGGCTCTGCCCCCTTTGGATTTTAACTTAAATCTGGGTTGAAACAAGTTGGAGACTTTACTCGAGCGCAAGGATCTACCTGGAATGTGTTTCCTCAGACGTTGTTTGATGTATTCCGGGGCATTACCAAAAATGGCTTTATGGGCCACGCAAAGACATTTGAACTGTACTCTGAATCCAACAGGCAGCCAGTGCAACTTCCGGAGCAAAGGATGGCAGAGGATAGGGCGGGATCGCATGCGGGGATCAGGAGCACACTTAGGCAGCGGCCATTCTTGCTGGCTGCTTGCCACAACCCATGAATGAGGATTCTTGGTAAAATCCCCTGCACATGACGTACATAACAGGATTAACATAATATGTACACAGGTCATTGCTACCTTCATCCTAGGGCAATAGGGCTACTTTGCATGATTGCAATTATTGATTTAGCCTCATTCACAAAATCATCCTCACAGTAAATTGATTGTGGTAGAAACACTGAGGCTACCTTTCTGGTCTAAAAGAACCGCACCTTCATTATGTAGCTAGAGGAGACGCTTCCATGCTGACCCAAGACACCGAGGTCCGTGCAGCTGAAGCTTCAACACGCAGCTATCTGACATCCCTTGCAGGGTGTCCAACTCGTGACCAAGACAGTGTCCTTCATTATCACCCATCAGGTAATGGGGTTGGCTCACACCTGGTGGATTCTTGGCTTTACACCCACATATATGCTAGGTACAGTTAGGTAGGGTCTGCATCGTAGGAGTACACTTGATTACTGTCATGTTCATAAGCATAGATATATTCACTGTTTTACCACCATGGTAGAATTCTACTTTCTATTTACTCTTTTGGTGCTTGTAATCTTTAACATTTGCTTCTGTCTAATGACTGTTGCAGCAAACATGTTTTGTACTAGAATTACCCTGGCTCAATAAATACTTACTGTACTGATACTGTGTATCTCTCTGAGACTAAGTGAGCACAATGGTCTTAGCGAAAAGTACTGTACTGTTTCCACGATCCCTGAAAAGTCAAGGGTTGTCATGTTCAATGGTTGCTAGAAACTATTCGCTCCTTGGTAAGGTTCAGGGGCTTATGGTCCACTGAAAGCTAGCTGGTCTATAGGCTAACATATCCTTTGGGGGTGTCCGGAATCAGTCTCGACACCAATCCCTACGTTTATGTTACCTACAAACGCTCAGATCCTATGTATTTTTAGGAACTACACGAACGCGGCACCTATGACTGGAGGCGAACATTTGTGACCCGCTAGGCTTTAACAACTGAGTTTGTCTGCCCTGGCATTCAGAGAGCCTGCCAGGTGTTGAACCATCAAGGTCATGGCCTCCTGTTCCAGCCATGACCAGAGACGCAGGGCCTCTCGACAAAGGGTCCACAACCCCGCCCTGCTTGAAGGGGGATGGGAGCACACTGCTTCACCTCCCAGCACAGTTCACCCCTTAGCATTATGGTAAATGCAGTTCATTTTAAATGCTTACTTGAGTTTTTGCTAAAGTGTTTCACCAAAGTCGGTGCAGGTTAGTGCTGCCAATCTCTAGATACATGTGTTTCTAGACATTATCCTTCATCAGTAGAGATAAAAAACAAAATGTATCTGGGGTTGCTGAGTAAGCTGCCACAATTCTTTCTGGTCTTAGTACCTCTCTCTGGTGCACAGGTGCATCACCAAAGGCTTGTCAGCTCAATGGCTCAAGGGAGACTTTCCAAACAGAATAGGGATGTGAGCACACTGCTTCACCTCCCAGCACAGTTCACCCCTTAGCATTATGGTGAATGCAGTTCCTTTTAAATGCTTAATTGAGTGTTTGCTAAAGTGTTACCCCACCCTGCTTTTTGCAGTACCACATGGAGGTGGTGTTGTCCGTAAACAGCTGCACTAACTTCCCCATGATAGAGGAAAAAGATATCTTCAATGCCAACCAAATCGCTCAAAGCTCCAACAAATTGATGTGAGCTCCGACTCTGCCGGAGACCAGTGTCCCCTGATCTCCACCTCTCCCAGATGGTCGCCCCATCCCAGAAGTGACGCATTTGTCATTACTGTAAGATCTGGATGAGGAAAGGAGAGGGGTCTGACATGGACCCAATCACGGTTCCCCAACGACCACTGCAGATCTCTTGCAGTTCCCTCTGGACCAAGTCAGTGAGATTTCCCTGATGCTGCGCCCGCTGAAACTTTGGGTCCCACTGCAGAGCCAGCATACTCAACCTGGCATGCTTTACCAATAGGATGCAATATGCCATGTGGCCCAAAAGCCTGAGAGTCAGCCTCACCAAAATCTAGAATAGAGGCTGAAACATTGGAATCATAACCTGAATATTCTGGACTCGCAGCTCGGGAGGATAGGCCTGAAACTTAACTGTGTCGAGAACAGCTCGGATTTAAGGAAGCATTGCAGAAGGAGTCAGGTGTGACTTCGGCATGTTTATAGAGAACGCCAGTGACTGCAGGAGGTTCGCCATAGTCTGAAGTTGGGAGACGACAGCTTGGGGTGAGAACGCCTTCAACAGTCAGTCATCAGGGTAGGGGAAGACTTACACCCCTAACCTGTGCAGATAAGCTGCGACCCCAGCCATCACCTTGGTGAACATTCGAGGGGCACTGGTAAGGCCGAAGAGGAGCAAGGTAAACTGAAAGTGCTTGAGTCCTACCTTGAACCGCAGGTAACGCCTGTGGCTCAGCAGGTTGGGCATGTGAAAATACTCATCATGCAGGTCCAACACTATCATCCAGTCTTCTTGGTCTAGGGAAGACAAGACTTGAGCTAAAGTAAGCATCTGAGGAAGAGATTGATGGTCCAAAGATCTAAAATGAGCCGCAGCCCCTTGTTCTTCTTCGGAATCAGAAAGTAGCGGGAATAACATCCACTGCCTACTTCTGAAACAGTGACACTCTTTATAGCTCCCTTGGCCAGGAGAGCTCAAACTTCCTCTTGGAGCAATTTTAAATGACTTTCCGTCAGCCGTTCTTGATTTGGTGGAATGGGAGGAAGAAAGGAAAGGCAAAACAGAGAATAGCCCTCCTGAATAATCTGTAAGACCCACTTGTCCAATGTTAAGTAACTCTAGTAGAGAAGATGATGATGGATTCTCCCACCAACTGGAGTAGCATGGTCTTGCAGAGTCAGACTAGGAGTGTTTGGAGGCTGCGGCTGCCGAGGGCAGGGTGGCCGATGACTTCTGACTTCCATTCATGAGACGGAATGGACTGCGTTAACGTACCCGTGCAACTTGGCAAATCTGTGCAGGGTGGTGGCTGGGATAGGACTGATGCAGCTTGAACCCCCTAAAGTTGCTACGAAAGCGGCGAAAGCTGGACTGACCACAAGGTGTAGAACAGAGGGCCTAGGATCTGGCCATAGCATGAGAGTCCTTGAATCACAATAAGACCACGTCTGCCTTATCCCCAAAAAGACAGGGCCCAATAAAAAGGCATATCTATCAGGTTAACCTGGACATCACCCGAGAAGCCAGACGTTCTAAGCCAGGCATGGTGCCGTAAGGCCACCATCGATGAAATCCCAGCGAATCAGTCGTGTCAAGGCTACTCCTTATGGTTAATTTTGCTGCATCTCTCTCATCCTTAACAGCCCAAAAGAGCCCAGCCTGGGTCTCCTCCAGAACTTTTGTCAGCACTTTTGCAACTGTCTCCCAAAGGGAATGGGAGAAACTGCCCAATAAGCACATGGTATTAACCGACCGCAATGCCAGGCTGGAGAAAGAAAATATCTTCTTCTCAAGTAACTAAAGCCTCTTGGATTTCCTATACGGAGGGGCAGAAGGAAACGCGCCCTGGGAGGTAGAAGCCAAGCTTTCAGGGGTGGGCTGTTGGGTGAGAAACTTTGTGTCGCCCGGAGCCGAGAGATGGCGGCGTGCAATTGCCCTATTCACAGGAGCCCCTGTGCAAGGCGTGGACCATGTGCCTAGAAGTACATCAGTAGATTCCTCGTTGAAGGGCAATAGAGAGTCCCAGGCTCAAGCACTTCGGTCAGGAGATAAGTCCTAACCTTTATAGAGGGCAATTCTATCCAAGGACCTCGGCTGATCTCTTAACCACCATAGCATAAGATGCCCCCTCCTCTGTAGCCACAGTTGGCGAAGAGAGTATGCCAATATCTGTGAAAGTGTCCAGTACACTGGCTTCCCCAAGTTCCCCATACCAGTCTCTCTGCTCTGCAGAAACATTCTGGTGTTCCAAAGGGTCCATAGACCCCTCCCAGTCCTTTCCCGTGCCTGAAATATCAACAAAATTTTCAGGCGACAATGCCAACTCTACCAGCCCCGTAATTGCCGTTGAGCGGCACCATTCCGACTCTGTGTCGTCAGGGATAAGGATGGGGCTGGAGCCACTGGTGGGTGACGGCAGCACCAAAGGCACCAACTTTGGGTCTGATGCCATGATAGGTCGCAATGGCACAACCGGCGCCGTCCAGGATCGGATCCACGAGGCCCCACCGGCACATTGGCCATAGCTGATGGGATAGAACCCGATGGGGCCCTTTCCAACCCAGCGTGCCCGAAGGCTCACCAGAAGGGTTGCCCCACTAAAATACACAGCGCATGGCCACATAGACATCTTTAGATTGCGCTGGGGTTGCTCCCGGTCACGGAAATAGAGGGAGGCACAAAATCAACCCTGGTTCCAGATCCGCAGAACTGTGCCTACAGCGTTGATCGTCCTTACCTTGTTTGTCAATGGAAGATAGTCGAGGCGAAGATGAAGTCCGCTTGGACTTCTTCTTCTTCTGCCTCTTCCCCAAGTGTCCTGGTGACCTTGAGTGGAGCAAAAAGGACTTGGGTCTCCGGGAGCTTTCCCACGACCCCCTCTTCTTCGATCAGGACTGGATTCTCTGTGGAGTCTCACTGGACGTTGTCAACTGCTGGGCTGCAAGGAGCTTCATAGCCCGCAAGGCCTTCTGAGCCATGGCCCGACAGTCCCAGCACGACTTTGAGTCATGGTCGTGCTCGAGACACCAAAGGCAGACAAGGTGGGGGTCAGTTACTGACATGGCACAGTGACAGCCACCACACGGTTTAAACCCTCTATTTCTCAAATACATCCTCGCACACAAAGAAAACACGAAGTTGAAAAAGGCCTATCAAAAAGCAACAGAGGGGTAGCTCTTCCCGGATCAGAGCTTAACTGGCACGGAAAGAAAAGAACTGACGTCTGTGCGACTGTGTGATGCCTATATAGGTGACCCCCGACATCATACCGATGCTAACGACGCCAACAACGTCATGCAGAGTCGAATGGAGCCACCTAACTGCACGCGCAAGGCTTGTTGCTCGAGCAGAAGTTTCCAGATCCAGCTTGACGTCTGGGGAATTCAAAGGTAAGGAATCTGCAGCTAGAAGTCTCTATCAGATTAATGTTTACCGATGAGGCACGGCAGAGGAAGCAGAGACAGAAAAGCACTACAGCAGCGTGGGTAGAAGATGCATGGACAGAGGAAGCATTTACAAGGTTCTGAGGAAAGTTATCAGTAACAGGATGAGCTTGGAGACAAGTGCAAAGGTTATATTCAGAGGATCCATGGACAGTGGAGATGCATTCAAGTGGCTTATCAGCAAGGCATGGATAGAAAGGCAATGGAAGTGGTATGGGCATAGGCGGCCCTAGCAAGGCACAAGCAAAGCAGTATTGGCAAAGGAGGCACTATAGAGACTTGTGTGGAGGGCATGTCCAGAAGCAAGGGTGAATTGTACTAGACAATGACCAATGAACAAGTGCACTTTTTCAATTACAGTTACATTTTATTTTGTGATAATAAATTTTTTATTGTTTTGAAAAGCAAACAACAAACCAGCATTAGACATAGAAAACGATGAATCATTGGCATTTACAGGAGCATAACATCTCATTACATTTACATTTTTAGACTAAAAAACAAATTGAGGATTTATCAATCCTGTACTCACCAAGCAGGAGGAGAAGCTCATTTGCCGTCTGCTTTGCTGCTTGCCCTTTGTGAGACATAGGTTCCTGGGCAGAGATCTGCCAAAAAAAAGAAGACAAAATTTAGTGAGGGGGCAATTATCATTTATGTTCCCACCTACTGTAATGTGTTGAACATGAGGATATCTGATACTGTAGATAACAGAGCTGTATATTGTTAAAACCCTCCTCACAACCCAAACTCTCTTTCAGGAGCCAAAAGGCCGATTTCTCACCCAAATATTTTGGTAACACTGGGTCCAAGATGTTATTCTCCTTCTAGGAAAAACTCAGGTTAGCCAGAATTTGGAGCAACAATACATTCAAGAATCATAGATTCCGGCACCCAGTATCTTCAAACCAGTTGGCAGCCAGCTCATAACGAGGCCATAGTGGAAAATAGAAGGCAGTTGAGGGGCTAATGCTTGCCCAAATGCGCAACCCTATCATGACTTTGGGCGATCAAAGGTTTTGTGATGTCAAATCCACTACCCCTGAGCATTTTGGTGAAATTACATCCATGAGTGTGTTGTGCGTGTGCATCTGTTTTTTAAAAGCTGGTCTCAGTCACCTGCTGAGTAATTGTTAAGAATGCTCTCTTCATGATTTGGCTGCTGTGCAATTGCCATGGAATGGGCATATATTATGGAAGCTCCCTCCATCTCAAGAGCTGCACCTCAACAAGGCTGTGATAGTACCTTTGCGAATGTAGAGCTGAGGCCAACTGATGAACTCTTCTGCTCTGCCCTGCTGCTGCTGATCTTCTAATAATGGAAATACCTGACAGCCCAATGAGTTCAGACAAGCTGCCCCAGAATATGACTAAAGTAATTTATACCTCTTAACAGAGACTGCCTTTGATGAACCTCCATGTACGGGTGGACTGAGTGCTAAGTAACCCTCCATCTGTCATTTCACAGGACACACTATTGTTCATCTGACTTGGCATGGAACACAGGTTAGTGTCTACTGGAGCACCAATAGAAGTATTCCTCTGTCACATCTGAGGGATCCCCTGATAATGCTAATCTATGCAGAAGTCTAACACCTTTGCTAGCAAAATTGAGCTGATGCCCTTGTTGGACCTCATGACACCTTCCTCAGCAAGTGAGACGTCTAGTCATGCTATACGAAATCATTATCAAGATCTTTCCTTCCTGCACACCGAGTTGTTGCCCAGTCTCAATAGCACATTTGGGTCCTGCAGCTTCTATCAAAAACCTAACCCTAAACTTGTAGGCAAACAGTTTTTCCGCAAAAGCTCTTGATATGAACACTGAGAATTTTAATATTCATGTGTTAATGCTTTTTTAAGTTCCCCTCTGGTCATCATCGTATAGCGATTGGGATCAGATACTGATTGTGAGCAGTTTAGTAATGGCCTTACAAATCTGGTAAGTGGATGAGTATTCAGAACCTGGCCCTTAGCACAACATTAACCCATCGCTTCTCATGAGAGCGAATCGCAGATTGCGAATTGTGAACAGTTTTTCCAGAAGTATCCACACTCATATCCTCTTCTTTATGATAACATTGGTCTCTTTCCAGTTAGAAATGAATAGATCTTTATTGAAAGTCAGCATTTGATTACTAACACCACAGAGACAGCAATCATTACAAAGACTGTGAAAAGTATGGGATGATTATAAATTGGGTACTCAGTGCTGCTACTTTGTAGAGCATTTACAGGTTGACCACAACAGATGTGCTCTTCTCAAAATCTTGAGTAACTATAGACTTTTATCCATTACTACATTTGCCTTAGTTCACACCCTGTCGTACTCACTTAAACATAATTGTTATAGATCTAGTGGGTGTTAGTTTTCGACTCTTCAGCAGAAAAGCCAGGTGTTTACCTTCTTTACCAAGTGAATTGTGATACAGAATATCTTTGTCATTCCTTGGCTGTGTACACATGAATAATGCACTCAGTCTCCTGCTTTAGACCTATTGACTGCCATTCTGAGATCCTTGCTATGATAAAAGTGGGTAATGATATCACTCACAAGATAGGGAAATTATAGGTGATATTCTCATCACCTTTAGAGACAGCGGATTACCTGTGTTGTGCTTTAAACACAATTTTCAGCACTCTGTGATGGAGATAGCAGGGGACTTTTTAGTCCTCTCTCATGAAAGGTGTCAGTGAATGAGCAGGCATGGAGTCCACATCTCTACTATCTAATCAGGATGTGTGTCCTTCACACCAACTGATGATCTTTATCGTTCAGACGATACAATGATTTCATGGTAGAAGAGTCTCCTCAAAAGATTCCTTACCATATTGTGCAGTGCGGAAAATCCTTCCGATAAATAAGCCTCCTTGCAAGCTTTTGTGACACCAGCTCTAAGGAAGTGTTCGAGAGGCTGCATGGAAAAGAACATGTAATTATTAAGAAGGAAGCCTTTAGAAAGAGATCCCCAACTCACTCATCCATGTGGCTTTAGATTTCATTACGCACTTTAATTTTCAACTAGATTAAATGATTATGGCTCATAAATGACAGATCTTGACCAACTAAGCAACACAATCAGCCGTCTGCTGACACCACTTGCGTCATAGCCCTTCCTAATGAAGAACAAGCACCACTTTGGAAAGTAGAGGAAAGGATCAAGCGCCATCTTCAGGAAAGGAGTTCAAGGCAGTCAGGGCATTGAAGTAATCTAGATCCTCGCTCTCATGGGAGGCAGTGATTGAACGTCTTAGGTGTGAATTCATTTGTCTCCTTGTAGGGGGACAGGAGCTTAGAGTCCTAGGTGAGTGTACTGATTCGAAACTTTATGGACGTTTTCAAGATCTCCAGAAAAGGCTCATTGGGATAACCGGAGGTGCATTGGTGATCAGAACCCTTAGGGGAGAGGTAATCAGTATCATCACAAAGGAAGAAGTGATCAGAAGCTTCACAGGGTTAGAATTCTCAAGAGGTAGTAGAGTATGATATTCTGTGGCAGGTGGAGTTCAAGATCCCAAGAGATTTGATGCAAATAGCCAAAGGGGAGAGGTGATCAGAATCCTCAGAGGGTAGAGTTGAAAAGGATCTTAAGATAGAAGTTGATGATATGACTGCTTTCGTGGTAGGGGTGATCACGGGTGTTAAAAAGTGCATATGGTAAGTTTCCGAACTTCTAAATGTATTATTTAGGACATTCACGATGCACATGTGAGCTATAGCTTTTATTAAAACATACAAGTCCAGATAAAAAAAATTGAAAACCTTTTCCAAAGTATATAAACCATCTCATGAAAAATAAGGTAGATGTTGGTCCTACATTGGAGGTTAAAGGGGAGAAGTGATCTGGATCCTTAGTAGGGGGCCGTGATTAGAATTCTTATGGGAGGTATCATGTACAATTGTAACAATAAAACCAGTTGGTTATTGTTTCAGTCTCAATATGAGGATATTGAGATGCCTGATCCTCGACATCCCTCGCCGCAGACAAATCAACCCCACCTAAGAGACCTTCACTAGCTCCCTGTCAACAAGAGGATCACCTTCAAGCTCCTCACCCACGCACGCAACGCACTCCAAAACACCGGACCGGCATACCTCAACAGACGACTCAGCTTCTACACCCTCAACCGCCAGCTCCGCTCCGCCAACCTTGCCCTCGCCACAGTCCCCAGCATCCGAAGAGCAACCTCCAGAGGCAGATCGTTCTCCCACCTCGCCGCCAAGACCTGGAACACCCTCCCCATCCTCCTAAGGCAGACCCAGGACCTGCTAACCTTCAGAAGACTCCTCAAAACCTGGCTATTTGAGCAGTAGCAGCCCCCTGCAGCGCCTTGAGACCCTCACGGGTAAGTAGTGCACTTTACAAATGTCCTGATTGATTGATTATGAAAAAATGAAAAATAATTTTTACATAAAAAGTTGTCAACAAGTTTGTTTTTAACTCCTAGGGAGGCAGGAAGGCTAAGAAAGGGAAGGAGGGAAAAAACTGAATGGTCTTGATTGAAAGATTTGCCTTTTTGACACAATGAATCTCCTAAAGCATTACTTTTTTCTATATGCAGCGGTGCAATGACCACATGGAAAAGCAATTTCTCCGAAATGGTTTGAAAATGAAAGGATTTTTTTTTTTAAATGCACCCGTGTAAATAATTTCTGTGATTCCTTAGATTTCATCTGCACTACTGTGACCCTCAGCCTCGTTATGAGTGGCCTATCATAATCTGTTATTTCGCTGTGAGTCTAGGAGGGGCAAATAACAAGGATTAACATTTTGGAGGCAATAACATATGGGAGACACATTTCATTTACTGTGCGTGTTTTTTCCCTGGTTTTCTGATGAAACACAATAGAGCTGTGGTATTCCTCCAAAATGTATGATTCCAATGAGACCAGTACCATCAGAATTATTGTCCCTCTCTTAATGAAGGCCTAACTATGATATCCCAGGTGAAAGAAAGAGAAGACCCAGAAAATGAGCACTCAGATCTGTGCTCCCGGTCAGATATGTCGAAAGCTACAGAACAATCCAGCAGAGATCTGAAAGACAAGCAGAGAATACCCCCAAACACAACATTCTCTTACGAGACACCCCCTTATGATTGTGACTGGGTACTTTTGCCCCGGACATACCTCCATCAGGTCAAAGGTGTTTTCATTCGGCAGGTTAGCCTGGAGGTATAATACCTCTTGGAACACCCATGGTAGTTCCAGGGCCAGCTGGTCTTGCGGAAGCAGAGTCGCCAATGGGCCAAGTGTCAGTAACACCTGTTCACGTATCTACAGGAAGTAACAGAGAAGAGAGTACTTGCCTCTGACCTCAGCATGTGTGAAACAAGGGGACATTGATTTGTATTGTATGGATAAATACTTGTGGTGGAAACATGTTTATGCATTGTTATAAAATAAAAATGTCATGTCATTGGAAAACCTGTACTCATATGCCTGCATTCAGGAAGTTCATACTACAGTCAGAAGGTAAAATGTCACAGAAGTCACAGTTTCTTGTTTAATTTATCCCATGTTACAATCACTTCACAGAGAAAACCCACTTGCCCCATACTCACACGACCCACGTAATTTGATTTCATCCCATGTCCCGATTTAAATTTGTACTTTCTGGTAATGGTTAAATAATACTGTTGACAAATTCTACACATGAAAGATAGCATGGCAAAGGCCTATGAGAAAATTCAGATGTGATGAATAGAATGGATCAACCTAAACCATTTGTACCTTGGGTTGAATTCTAATCCATCACTCGTTTGCTCAGTTTGCCACTACAGATAAGGATCAACAGTTTGCAAACCAGCCTAGGTCCTTCTACAATAGGAGCATTGCATCTCAAGGTAGTATGTTTGCACTGAATGTGATTATATGCAAATGCAGACCAATTTCTGGCTGACTGGGCCTCTTTAGTGCCGTTCTGCATGAGGTCTATGGCATAATGGACTAGGGCATCCCCATCATGATGCGGCCATCATAAAAACTACGTATGCCGTCTACCTTGGATAAACAAAACAGTGATGAATTGGTTGCTAGATTTAATCTAAGCCATTGGTAAATAATTGGGATTGCATTCAAGTCCAAATGCTTTTGTTGACTTTGTTACTAAAGACAGTGACCAACCACATGGTATCAGTCTGAGCCATCTTCCGGTAGTAGCAGCCAAGTCCTGTTTTGCTTTTCTCAGTGAAGCACCATAGATGCTCACTCACTGACTGCTGCATGCTATTTATTACCACTGTTCATGCAAGAGAGGGGCATCATGATCCTCACAAGGCTCCATCTTTTGTGAATCATGGCCACTTCCTCAAATGATTCATGGTGATAAAAGGGATATTATATTTGGCACTTTTGCACATATTCTATTTTTATAATGTACGTGGCAATGGCCTGTCAGTAGACAACAGTAGTATGCTTTGTCTCCCTTAAGGATCCTTTCTGTCTTGAAAACTTACCTTGCATTTTTCCTTGATGTTCATGCATGGTAGGTCAAGATAGGCCTTGCAGATATCATAGCCATTCAAATATTGCGTAACAAGCTTTACTTCTGTGCTCCGGGCGAATGCCTTAACTAAGGATTTAAAGGCTACAGAGAAAATACAAATCAGTGCTGTCCAGTTGCCCACTTATGCTCTCTCTATATCTGATGGGAACCCTACTGTGCTAGGAAAGCCAAAGCCTAGTGTACTTTAATATACTAGTAGCGAGTGCATGCCCCTGTGTTGGTTTCAGCTTCAGATGGCATGAACTTCTTATTCTGGTTTCCATGAACTATGGAGAACAGAGGGATGATGTGCATTTAGCTCTGTATACATTATACAGTGGGAATGGCTACTTAATCATTAATCGAGGCCTTTATAAATACCACCACAATACAATACAGAGCAGGTAGTGATATGAGGTCTGTACTACTTGAAGTGAAGAAAGTCACAAGGACATGCACTTTCTAACATTTGCGTCATTTTCTTCATTCTCTATCCATGCACCATGAAGCTTCATTCCAACACTCACTCACTGATGCCACAGTAACATTAGACACACACACCCTTAACCCTTAGCCCTGCCAACTTCCCCTTCCTCAGAATGCATGCTTGTGGTTCATGAAAATAAAGGGGAGGGAGATAAGTTTTTAATGACTTTTGACACATTCTAATACCTCAGCTGTTCCTCAAAATAACACAGAGCATATCAATTGTATATACAATGTACATAATCTGTTCATTTTATATAGAAAATCTAAATCATTTCTCAGAGGTGAATTCAATACCCAAAAGATGTTGGGAAAATTCTCAGCCAAACTCTTCGGCTGTTTGTCTTCCGAAAAATGGACAGAATTCTTGCAGATGGTGTTTGCTCCATCCTGTTTCAAAGAAGCTTTCTAATACGATTTATACTTACAACGACTGAAATACCAGCAGTGAGCAAAAGTTCTTGCTTTCCTCATGATGGGTACAAATCTTTCAAGGATGAAACCCTCAGAGTACTTCATTATGGACACTGTGAGGTGACAACAAAAAACACAGCTCAGACTGGTTGCATAATGGAGGCAAAAGCCTGTGGTGCCTGGGTGTAAACAAGTACCACCGCAAAGATGGGAGTCCTGTAGTGCCCTTCAAAACTGAAACATACAACAGACAGACCTTAGGACTGGGGTGTACTTTGAACTGACATGGGTGGGACAATCTAAAGGCAGAGCATTGGGGTGTACGTTGAAATGAGATGGGTGGCACAACAGAGAAAGAGTGTAGCCTATGGGCTTCCTTCGATCTGACCCAGAGATTTAGAAGAGTTTTGTGTTTAGTTCCTTTCTGGAGACTAGCTGGGTTTCCTTGTAGGATGTTCTGGGTAATGGACAGCCAATTCCCTGAGTCTAAAAGGATGTTCTTTTCATTCTGTAATCTCAAAGTAGTATCTGGTTACTGGTGTTTCATGTACAAGAGGCCACACTTGTCAGAAGGGTTGCTCTTGAATTCCCTAGGCCCTGAACCTGAGAGCATCAATTTTCCCAAAATTAGAGGTCAAAAAGTAAAACTGAAGGGGCAGGAGGAGGGACTCATGAGTAACAATATTACAGAGAGAGTACCAAATACGGGGAGTACATTTCTGCCAGAAATTGTATGGATCAGTAACTTAATTTAAAATGTTAAAGTGAGACCGGCAAAGAAAAATACTAAACTGGAAGTCTGAAGCTGAGGACCAGATTGGATTATACATTTCTGAGAAGTAGGCAATAAGCAGGCTGACGGCTCAATAGTCTTTATCTGCTGTTAAACCCCATGGTTCTAAGTTGAACTACCAGAACTAATGAGGTTGAGATTTTAAAGTGCTGTACTCTCCCAACCGGAGACCCATGTCTGTAGCTATCACTACCCCATTGTGCTTTGAATACCGTCTATTTTGGATTGTGTGATCATTGTACCAACAGTGTCCAACAGAACTTAATCCATGTCCCACTTCACTTAGCATGGTCTTCCCTGATGTAAGGATTTCTCAAATGCCAGGCAACTTACCATGACCTTGAATTACTTTTTGTAGGCACAACGCAACATATGGATGTGGGATGGCCTCCATCTCAAAAAGTCCCAGGATGTTCCTAAGTACCACATTGGGAAGCCAGCGAGCAAGCTCCACCATCACTCTGCAGCCGACTTTCTCCACATCTGTGAACTCAGACAGCTGTTCAAGATGATGAGAGATCAGTTAGCAATGAATACAAACTACTTTAAAAAACAATCCCTAGTATAAATCGGCAGACCATAATCTTTAATTCTGTAGACTGTACAATCTAAAACAGAGGCTGGGAACATAGCTGTTGTCAAATACTAACTGTGGTGCCAAAAATCCCTGAATATGATCTCTATGACTGCAGTTGGCAGACCATGAGCTCAAGATCCATCATCAGTAAACCTTGAATACAGTGTCATATGATAGAAGGCCTGTGTAGCCTAAGACACAATGCATGTATGTGTGTGTTGCATGGAGTAACTGCACTGCAATAGTACAATGAGTACAGTGTGTGTCAGAAGATAGATGGTCTATGCAGACCAAAGCACATAGCATGTATGTGTATGCTGAATGGAGTAACGTATTGCAGCGATAAGCAATTAGGATATTATTTAATAAGATTTTTCACAGGTGCACTCAAAGCATTGTGCTAATTTATCTCCCATTGAAAAGGCTTTTTGGCATAGCACAAAATTACTCAGCTCAAGTCTTCACACATCCCTTAGTAAATGCTATGTACCTGAGTGCTGTGGAAGGAACATCATAAGATCTAGGGGCTAGATGTAGGTAATAGTAAATTACCGAATGGTAAATACCGAATTTTACCGATTCGGTATTTACTAATCGGTAATTGCAATGTAGGTAAAAAATTCGGTAAAAATACTGAATCTGTAAGATTCGGTAATTACCGATTCGGTAATTACCGAATCAGTATTTGCCATTGATTCCTATGGGCCTTGAAGCCCATAGGAATCAATAGCAAATACCGATTCGGTAATTACCGAATCTGTAAAAATACAGATTTTGCAAGGGGGACAGGGTGTCACTTTGACACCCTGGTGCACCCCTGTTTCTGGCTTGTGTGCCATGTGGCACACATACATGCCCTAAGGGCATGTATGTGTGTCACATGGCACAGGTGTACATGCACAGATGTGCATGTACACAGGAATTCGTTATTTACCATGGAATAGTATTCCATGGTAAATAACGATTCGGTAAGGGCCTTTGGCACTGATTACAGTGCCACCTACATATTGATTTACAGAATCGGTAAATTTACCGATTCGGTATTTTACCGATTCTGTAAATTTACCGAATCGGTAAATTTACCAAATCTGTAAATCAAAGGCCCCCTACATTACAAAACCCAAATACCGGTCGGTAACGGCTGAAATCGGCCGTTACCGACCGGTATTTGGTCTCCTACATCTGGCCCTAGGAATATTATATAATATATCTGAGAGTCAGGACATTTGCATTTTTCCCTACTTCAGTGGGTTTCTTCTTTATAAGGTAAAGAATCATGTAAACAAGATTAAGATGGTCAGGATCTCTACTCCTCACCAAACTCCTCCTCACTCCTCATCTCTCCTCGTTACACCTCGAAAAGGGGATGATGGTCAAACAAGTGATCAATGAACTCATTGTAGCGTCTGTGATGTGGAGGAGGGATATTTTGGGGGATGCTATCTTCTCACCTGAAGGATGGCAGATATGACTTGAGCAGTTGTTACTAGATATTTTGTTTGTCTCTTTGTAAGAGTAGGCAGTTCACTTATCTTAGACGGTGAAGTTTATTATCTATAATTTCCTAAACTAGGGGAACATCAAAAGGGGCTGACACAGGTCTATATCTAGGTGAGCCTGCAATACATCTACCTGACCATTTCTAACTTGTTAAACGTATATAAAAGTATATAGATTATTTCAGCTTTACTAAACTCCAGATACACGTACCTATGACATTTGCATCTTTACTGTACATGGATGTGGAGTTAATAGTATATCCATACTTATCAATTTACACTTCCACAATATTTGTTTTTTTATATATTTTTGCTATGATATCTTTGTAGCAAATATTTCTGTAGTCGATATTGTGACATACAATCTTTTATGCAGCTATCATCCAGAAGATATATTTTATACTCTATCAATGCATTAATAAATGCTCTGACCACTGAAACATGAATGATAATATGAATAATCAGCACTAACTTTAGACCTTAGTTGAAACTAACAGGAACTGCAGCACATCCCCTGTCTAGGTATTCCTAATCATGTCTAGCTCATGGTGCTCCTGTGGTGATCTAATTGCCCCCGTATCTCTGAAAAGAATGTGTAAAGTCAGAAAGTTCCTGAATTTAGATAACCTGGAAGAGACTCTACTTCTCTAACTCCATAAAAATAATGGAAACGTGGAGAACATATATGCAGATAAACGAATTATCAGTGTAGGGGTCAAAACATATACCGAAACATCTGAGAAGAGCACTTACCTCTTGCCCCTGGTGCTTCTAAGGGAATTAGAGCCCAGAATCCCACAGAGACGAAAATACGCCCCTCAACACCTCCACACTCTCGCCACTGAAACTTACACCCTTTGGGACATAACGAAATGCCTAGCTCAGCATGGAAAGTCAACTCAAATTACTATCTTCATTGAACCATATATCCACAATCGGCATAATTGATCATTTAACTCACTTGGAAAATCAACTCGATAAGGTATTAACAACATCCTTAAGAGTCTTAAAACCCACCCTGCATAAGATTGACAACCAAACCCACCCTCCTCCAACATCACCAGCCAACCTCTACATTTATCTCAGACCTAGCTACGTTCAAAGAGCGTGTGGTAAGAGACATTATCCTTTCCGACGGGTACACCACGTCTGTGCCACTCTACAGGGACGTAGGCTGGTCACCGTCAACACTATCAGTGTCAGTGGGTGTGTCGTAATCGCGCAGGGCCTGCACTAATGCCTCCCAAGCCTGTGCCGCTTCTAGCGCCTGCTCGTTCTGTTGCCGCCTCGCCAGCTGATATCGCAAGGTGCTCTCGCCCCCTGCCCATTTAAGAAGTTCATTGCGCCATTTAGTGCCTGTTGGACCAACCCGTGCCTTCCAGTGTCAGGTTATTTCCCGCTTCGCCAGGAGCAGCCCCAAGTCGATGAACTTACTAGAAATTTTATTTTTAGGGGTATGCGGGAACCAGTGCAGAATCCCCACCGCGGCGTCAAACTGCAGGGACCTTTCAGTCACCCTATTAAGCGTGTCCCCTATGAACGTCCAATATAAGGTCAGCGCGGAGCAGGACCATAACATGTGAATGAGGTCAGCACCGAGCGTCCGGCATCTAGGGCAGGCTGCCGTGTCCGAGGCGAAGTATTTCTGTATTTTCTCCGGGGTCAAGTAGGCCCGATGCAGTATATAAAAGTGGACCAATTGGAATCGAGCATTACGCGTGCTCTTCCAGGCCCGGCGTATCAGCTGGGCCAATGTGGTCTCCGGGATGTCCTTCCCTTTGTCTGCTTCCCATCGGGTCCTGAGCGTGTCCAGGGGGGATAGCCTCTCGTTGACCATCCTGGAATACAGGCACGTTACTGCTTTGACCGTCCCCGCCGTCATCATGACGTACTGACACGCCGCTGACAACTGCGGTTCCTCAGAACCATTCTTCCAGTGTGCTTGGAGCGCCCTCGTGACCGCCGCGTGAAGCAAAAAGTCGCCCCGGGGGATGTCAAAGCGGTCCAGAAGCACCTGAAAAGGCAGCAGCACTCCATCCTCATAAAGGTCGCCCATGAGCTGTATCCCTGCGTCTTCCCAAACCCGCAGCTGCGACCAGTCGCCGCCATGTGGTAGTGCAGTGAGCATCCCTAGCGGGATCTCTGGGGCATATGGACGTGTCGCTCCCAACCTGTGGTGTACCCGGTTCCAGCACGATCGTATAGTGCGTTCTTCTAGAGTGAGGTTCCTCAAATCTAGCCTTTGTTGCAGCGCGATATAGGATAGAGCGTGCCTGGGTATGCCCTGCCCCCGCGTCTCCTCCGGGCCTCGAAACTCCCGCGCTATCTCCTGAGTGTAAGTCTGCAGTTGGGCAGCCATATAATAAGTTTCAAAGTCGGGTACGGCCAACCCCCCCTCCGCTTTTGGTCTCATCAGGGTTTTAAGCGCTACTCTGCGGCAGCCCGATCCCCAAAGAAACGCCACAATCAAGGAATTCAGGTTCCGAAAGACAGTCGGCGGAATTGAGACCGGAAGTGTCCTAAAGTAATATAATAGCCGAGGGAGCGCCACCATCTTCAACAGTGCAATTCGTCCTGCCACTGACAGCGGCAGGGTGGCCCAAAAGGACATACTACCCTTCAACGCCCGGACGCATCTGGAAATGTTGCCCTCAAGGATGTCAGTAGGGCTATGATAAACGTACACCCCTAGATATTTAGAGCAGCGAGGCTCCCACCTGATCGCCCTGGGAGTGTCCGGCTGGGGCTCACCTCTGCGAACCGGGAACAGGCAAGTTTTCGCCTAATTCACTCTGAGGCCCGATACCTCGCCGAAAGCAGTGAGTACTGCGTCGGCCAAGGCAGCACCAGCATCCTCAAGGAAAAGCAGTAGGTCGTCAGCATAGAGGGGAATGTAGTGCTGTCCCGACAAGGCCCGTAATCCCCTGTAATAGGCCCCGGTGCGGATCGATAGCGCCAAGGGTTCCACCGCAAGGGCAAATAGAAGCGGGGACAGCGAGCATCCCTGCCTCGTGCCCCGTTCCACTGGGTATCGTTGGGAAATCAGCAGGCCCGACCGAACTCTAGCCACTGCCGAGGCGTACAACACCGTTGTCCACCGCAGGAACCCCTCCCCTAGGCCAAAGCGGCCAAGTACTCCACGGAGGTAGTCCCATTCTAAGCTGTCAAAGGCCTTCTCTAGATCAATCGAAAGGATCATAGGACAAGGGGCCTCAGTGTGGTCCCCTTCCAGCAGGCGAAGCAAACGGCGGATATTCATCGTAGTATTACGCTTGGGGATGAAACCCGCCTGGTCGTCATGCACCAAGGAGCCCATGTGACCAACAATCTCGAGGCTAAAATGCTGCTCAAAATCTTATAATCGACCGTAAGCATTGATAGCGGCCTGTAAGATGCCGGTTCACCGCCCTCCCTATCGGGCTTGAGCAGGGGGACCACTAGGGCCTCACGCATCGAACCAGGCAGGCGCCCCAGGCGTTTCGCCTCCTTGTAAACCACCAAAGGCCCTGGGGCCAGGAGGTCCACGTAGGTGGAGTAAAACTCCACCGGGAGTCCGTCTAGGCCTGGTGTCTTGTTTCGCGCCATCCTTTTTATGGCGCTGTGGATCTCCCCCAGCTCCACATCTCTCCCCAGGTCCTTCACCTGTTCAGGCTCCAGGGCGGGGATCGGCAAATCATGTAAGAATTCGTCAATAGGGGTAGTGTCTGGTGGCAGTCTACTGCGGTATAATACCTCATAGTAGCGCCGAAAGCAACCAAGGATCTCGGGTTGGGTATAAACCTCCACGCCCTCCGCAATTCGCATGGCCACCGTGGGCGAAGTACGCCTCGTAGGGTTGGCCAGCCAAGCTAGAAGCGCCCCCGATTTATCACCCTCAGCTAGCGACCTAGTCAGGTAAGCCTTGTGGTCGAAGCTTCGCAGCCGTTCAACTTCCACAGCTACCGCCTTTCTCGCCGCCGAGGTCTGTTGCTGGAGCTCCGGGTGGCCGGGGCGGAGGAGCTCCATCTCACGGAGTTTCTGATCAGCCTTGGCCAGGTCTTCTAGGAGGACTCGTCGCACTCCCACCTTCTGCGTTATGCAATAGCCCCTAACTACCACTTTAAATGCATCCCATTCCGTGGCTCTCGCCCCAGCTGTGCCCTCGTTCTCCGCAAAGTACTCAGTGATTCTGTCCTCCAGGTCACTCCGGAACACCAGATCTTCCAATAACTCGGGGCGCAGCCTCCAAGTCGGCACACACGGGGTGCTCGGAAGCCACCTAAAATCAGCTAATAGAGGATTGTGGTCGGAGATGGTCCTTGTCAGATACTCAGACCTCACGGCCGAGGAAACCAGTTCCGCCGACCCCAGTAATCCATCCAACCGCACATGCAACTCGTGCATGCCGGAAAAGTGGGAGTAGTCTCGGGTGCGCGAGTGCTGGGCTCGCCAGATGTCTGTCAGTCCCCACTTAGTCTGCCAATCCATCCTACCCCTGGCCACTCGGTGGGTTGGTGAGTCTGGAAGGGGAGGGTGAGACCTATCCAGGTCAATGTCCACCACCGAGTTGAAGTCCCCCCCTATCAAAAGAGGACCCGACAGGTAAAGGGCTAGGGAGCCCGACAGAGCAGTCAAAAAGGCAAGTTGGTCCGCGTTAGGCGCATAAATGCAGCAAATGTTGAGATCCCTTCCCCCCAGCCTGCCAGCAATTGCCACGTATCTCCCCTCCGGGTCCACGGTACATCTAGTCACCTGCAAAGGAACCCCGGCCCGTATCCAGATCAGCGAGCCTCTAGCATAAGCTGAGTATGTGGTGTTGTATACCTGCCCTCTCCACCTACGCTGTAACGCCAGTCCTTCTGATTTGGTGAGGTGTGTCTCTTGCAGCAGCGCAATCTGTACGCCTCTGCATACCAGGTAAGCGTGGACTTTGTGTCGTCTGGACATGGAGTGCAGGCCCCGCACATTCCAAGTGATGCATTTCAAGGTAGACAGGTCAGCCATTGTCCCATAGTATCTCCTCCAGCCTCCCCCAGCACTGCTCAAGCATAGGTAAGCACCTAGTCAGTCCTGCACCGATGGCGAGTCCACCCCCCAACAACAACACAACATCCCCTAAGCATTTACCCCCCTCCTCCCCCCCCAGAACAGGCTCCAAATAGTACCATCTAGTTCCCATCCAAACCGTACCCACAAAAAAATCCGATAGGGGGTCACCACACTTCATTGCTACCGAAGTGCGATCGAGCCCTGAGTTATGAAGGCCGAAAGAGGGTTCAACTCCAACCCACCATAAAATCAGTTACCCAACAGTTCCCACAACATGTCCCCTCTCCTCCTCACCGCCTCCCCCCTCCCAACCAGAGCCGGCTCACCCAAAGTCATCATTGTCCATCAAGCAGGCCTTCCGCCGTCTCCGGAGTGATCACAGGGAGATTCACGCTGTCAGTCTCAGAGCCCTCCGTGTCCGAGTGGCCACCACTCCCGCCAGGCTCCGAAATTTCAAGTATGGGTCCGTCTTGGGAGCCAGATATGTTGGAGACCATCTCCAGTGCCCCCTGTCGCTCCGCCGCAGCCTCCACCGTCGAGGGTCGAGCAGACCTGCCTCTGCGACTCCGGATCCTTTTAGACCTCCGCTGTAGGTTGAGCTCCGAAGTGGACTGGAAGGAGGACCCAAAGCCATCTTTGCCAGCTCTGTACAACTCAAGCCAACTGCACGCGTCCTCCGGGGTATCAAAGAACTTGGTTATACCGTCCAGGATAATACGGAGCCGTGCTGGGAACAGTAAGGAATATTGGATGCTCTCACTCCGCAGTTCCCGTTTGATCGCCAGAAAGGAGGTCCGTCTCCGCTGGGTCTCGTATGTGTAATCTGGAAAAATGTTCACTCGACTGTTTGCCACCTGGTATGGCCCATTTTGTCTGGCGGCATTGAGAAGGAAATCCCTGTCGCGGAAATGAAGTAGCCGCGCCACCACCGGACGTGGGGGCCGGCCCTGCTGCGGCGGTCTGGCCGGCACCCCGTGTGCCCGTTCCAAAGTATAGAAGGAGGAAAGCCCCTCGGGCGCTACCACGGTCCTTAGCCAATCCTCTAGATATGCCACCATATCCTCATCTTCAATTTTTTCTGGTAGGCCTACTACGCGAATGTTATTCCTCCTATTGCGCCCTTCCGCATCTTCCGCCCGTCTCTCCAAAGCATCTATGCGGGTCAGGGCGTCCTTCATGGTAGCGTCCAGAGTTTTTTGTGCGGGTTCCAAGAGTCCCACCGAGCTCTCCACGACCTTGACTCTGTCGAGAGCTTGCTGTGGTCCGCCCTGAGCAAGCCCAGGCTTGTCGCGACTTGAGCAATGTCCTGTTGAAGGGCCGACCGTGTATCAGTGATCGCCACCAGGATCCTGGCGAGCTGCTGTTGAAGGTGCGGACTCCCCGGCCTCTCCGGATTACATCGTTCGTCGTTATCAGGCGCCTCCACATCCGAGGCAGTTTGAGTGCCTCCCTTAGCACCCCTCGGCTTCCCCATAGCGGTTGTGGTCTCCAACGGAGGTCTCAGTGGGCCCCCAGTCGGGGGAAGGGCAAGCGGGGTGCCCCCGAGCGTAGTCGAGGGATCCGTGCTGATACGGGCCACCGGCCTGGCTCCGGTACAGTTTCAGTATATATCTCAGCTATCCGGACACCAACTGCGCAGAGACGGGTTGTCGCCCAAGGAGGCCCGTCCGTCCGCCGAGAGTCCAGAGAGCCAGGGGGAGTGTTAGTGGCACTCCGCAGGCTCGGCGAGGGCACCGGGGCCAGAGTACAATGGCGTCTTCTGCTGGCGCCACGTGGCGCAGGCACCCAGTGCGTCCCCCTACCACTTTAAATGCATCCCATTCCGTGGCTCTCGCCCCAGCTGTGCCCTCGTTCTCCGCAAAGTACTCAGTGATTCTGTCCTCCAGGTCACTCCGGAACACCAGATCTTCCAATAACTCGGGGCGCAGCCTCCAAGTCGGCACACACGGGGTGCTCAGAAGCCACCTAAAATCAGCTAATAGAGGATTGTGGTCGGAGATGGTCCTTGTCAGATACTCAGACCTCACGGCCGAGGAAACCAGTTCCGCCGACCCCAGTAATCCATCCAACCGCACATGCAACTCGTGCATGCCGGAAAAGTGGGAGTAGTCTCGGGTGCGCGGGTGCTGGGCTCGCCAGATGTCTGTCAGTCCCCACTTAGTCTGCCAATCCATCCTACCCCTGGCCACTCGGTGGGTTGGTGAGTCTGGAATGGGAGGGTGAGACCTATCCAGGTCAATGTCCACCACCGAGTTGAAGTCCCCCCCTATCAAAAGAGGACCCGACAGGTAAAGGGCTAGGGAGCCCGACAGAGCAGTCAAAAAGGCAAGTTGGTCCGCGTTAGGCGCATAAATGCAGCAAATGTTGAGATCCCTTCCCCCCAGCCTGCCAGCAATTGCCACGTATCTCCCCTCCGGGTCCACGGTACATCTAGTCACCTGCAAAGGAACCCCGGCCCGTATCCAGATCAGCGAGCCTCTAGCATAAGCTGAGTATGTGGTGTTGTATACCTGCCCTCTCCACCTACGCTGTAACGCCAGTCCTTCTGATTTGGTGAGGTGTGTCTCTTGCAGCAGCGCAATCTGTACGCCTCTGCATACCAGGTAAGCGTGGACTTTGTGTCGTCTGGACATGGAGTGCAGGCCCCGCACATTCCAAGTGATGCATTTCAAGGTAGACAGTTCAGCCATTGTCCCATAGTATCTCCTCCAGCCTCCCCCAGCACTGCTCAAGCATAGGTAAGCACCTAGTCAGTCCCGCACCGATGGCGAGTCCACCCCCCAACAACAACACAACATCCCCTAAGCATTTACCCCCCTCCTCCCCCCCCAGAACAGGCTCCAAATAGTACCATCTAGTTCCCATCCAAACCGTACCCACAAAAAAATCCGATAGGGGGTCACCACACTTCATTGCTACCGAAGTGCGATCGAGCCCTGAGTTATGAAGGCCGAAAGAGGGTGCAACTCCAACCCACCATAAAATCAGTTACCCAACAGTTCCCACAACATGTCCCCTCTCCTCCTCACCGCCTCCCCCCTCCCAACCAGAGCCGGCTCACCCAAAGTCATCATTGTCCATCAAGCAGGCCTTCCGCCGTCTCCGGAGTGATCACAGGGAGATTCACGCTGTCAGTCTCAGAGCCCTCCGTGTCCGAGTGGCCACCACTCCCGCCAGGCTCGAAATTTCAAGTATGGGTCCGTCTTGGGAGCCAGATATGTTGGAGACCTTCTCCAGTGCCCCCTGTCGCTCCGCCGCAGCCTCCACCGTCGAGGGTCGAGCAGACCTGCCTCTGCGACTCCGGATCCTTTTAGACCTCCGCTGTAGGTTGAGCTCCGAAGTGGACTGGAAGGAGGACCCAAAGCCATCTTTGCCAGCTCTGTACAACTCAAGCCAACTGCACGCGTCCTCCGGGGTATCAAAGAACTTGGTTATACCGTCCAGGATAATACGGAGCCGTGCTGGGAACAGTAAGGAATATTGGATGCTCTCACTCCGCAGTTCCCGTTTGATCGCCAGAAAGGAGGTCCGTCTCCGCTGGGTCTCGTATGTGTAATCTGGAAAAATGTTCACTCGACTGTTTGCCACCTGGTATGGCCCATTTTGTCTGGCGGCATTGAGAAGGAAATCCCTGTCGCGGAAATGAAGTAGCCGCGCCACCACCGGACGTGGGGGCCGGCCCTGCTGCGGCGGTCTGGCCGGCACCCTGTGTGCCCGTTCCAAAGTATAGAAGGAGGAAAGCCCCTCGGGCGCTACCACGGTCCTTAGCCAATCCTCTAGATATGCCACCATATCCTCATCTTCAATTTTTTCTGGTAGGCCTACTACGCGAATGTTATTCCTCCTATTGCGCCCTTCCGCATCTTCCGCCCGTCTCTCCAAAGCATCTATGCGGGTCAGGGCGTCCTTCATGGTAGCGTCCAGAGTTTTTTGTGCGGGTTCCAAGAGTCCCACCGAGCTCTCCACGTCCTTGACTCTGTCCGAGAGCTTGCTGTGGTCCGCCCTGAGCAAGCCCAGGCTTGTCGCGACTTGAGCAATGTCCTGTTGAAGGGCCGACCGTGTATCAGTGATCGCCACCAGGATCCTGGCGAGCTGCTGTTGAAGGTGCGGACTCCCCGGCCTCTCCGGATTCAATCGTTCGTCGTTATCAGGCGCCTCCACATCCGAGGCAGTTTGAGTGCCTCCCTTAGCACCCCTCGGCTTCCCCATAGCGGTTGTGGTCTCCAACGGAGGTCTCAGTGGGCCCCCAGTCGGGGGAAGGGCAAGCGGGGTGCCCCCGAGCGTTGTCGAGGGATCCGTGCTGATACGGGCCACCGGCCGGGCTCCGGTACAGTTTCAGTATATATCTCAGCTATCCGGACACCAACTGCGCAGAGACGGGTTGTCGCCCAAGGAGGCCCGTCCGTCCGCCGAGAGTCCAGAAAGCCAGGGGGAGTGTTAGTGGCAGTCCGCAGGCTCGGCGAGGGCACCGGGGCCAGAGTACAATGGCGTCTTCTGCTGGCGCCACGTGGCGCAGGCACCCAGTGCGTCCCCCCTTCCCACGGTCCGCAGTGGCAATAGGTCGGGCGAGGGGGGGGAAGGGCAGGGGTCACTGCTTGGCCGTAATACACCGCCGGGGTCATCAGTTCCACCAGGCACCGTCGCCTTTGCCACCAGCTGTAGGCCCTGCCGGCTGTCCGGTAGCCAGCCCGAGCTCCGTGCCACCTATCACGTTGTCCCCCAGTTCCCGGGCGGGGCTCGAATTCCTCCCAGTTTGGTGTAAGTAGGCCCGCTCGCCGCCAAGTCCGTGACAGTGCGAGCATTGCCTATCCATCTTTACTATGGAAAAATTGGCAGGTAGTGCCATAGTTATATCCGGCAAGAAACCAGCACATACTTGGTCATTGCTGGATATAATTATGGTACTACCACTCGGTAAGAAATAGGGCATCATGGTTGTGGTTGCTTAAGAAAACAAACAGGTGTTGTAGATGTTTGGGCAGCGAGCGGCAATTCAAACTAAAAAATAGAAATGTCTGGGTGGGATGTCTTCTATCTAAAAGACCATCATTGTGGGTGCTGCCATTCACATCAATAGGTGAGAGATTATTCAACGAGTGTTGTAGAGTTTGACTACCAACATGATTTGCAAAACAAGCAAAATTGCAGCAAGCTCAGGCAAAAGAACGATTCCAGGGGTTGAATACCTGACAGTTCTCTTTGCAAGTCAGCCGTAGTGATCTCAGCACATCTTGGGCATAGGATCGGATCTTTGGTGGCAAAGGACCAGGGTTCCAGGCCACTGGCCCCGGTCGGACGGATGGGCCTAGACAGGTTTACCTTAGGCGGGCCTTCGGCACACCAGGGCACGTCAGCTGCTCGTTTGAGCATCCAATTATACCTTCTAGTTCCTGCATGTTTTTCCATCATCAAGTAGAACAGGGAGGACTGACACGGCAGTGGCATAGGTATCATTCACAAAAACAACATCACTTTGACAGAAACAGACTCCTTCTCCTCTCCCATATTTGGATATATCAGCACTGCCATAATGCCTAAAGGCAATAAAGTAACAAAATGTCACCTCCTCTACCACCCACCATGAAACATGCTCCCCCCTTCGGCGAACAACTTTTGGATCTGATAATGCATTGCTCCCTCTCCAACTGCAACAACATAATCCTCGGAGACCAAAACCTCCATTGGAATGACGAGAAAGATATACTAATCCAATCTTTAAGCTAACTCTTACTCAGCAAAGATGTTACCCAAATTTGCAAAGGCCAAAACCACAATAGAAACTCAACCTTAGACGCCATCTGTTAGACCTGGCACCTTGGCGTGAGTCTCCCTTCCACTTTTTGCTGATGTGCCTCAGGTGTTTTGCTGGTGTTCGATGCTCAGGGCACTGCGCCGCGGCCAATCCATGCCGCAGTGCAAGTGCTCCCAATGTAAGGTGTATGGGTAATTGATTTCCATGATTGGCTTATTTGGTTTACTGTCAGTCCCCAGTAAAATGCACAAGGAGTGCCGGGGCTTGTAGATACAAATGCTGCTAGTGGGCCTGCAGCGCTGGTTGCGCCACCCACAGACGCGGCCTCGTAAAACCTGACTCGGGTCCGCCACCGCAGACCCCGCGTACAGTCCCGTACTGTCACGCTGACTGCGCAAGTGCCCACACTTGCCAGTCCCTGAACCTTCCCTAACCTCCATATCAGTCACCCCTATGGTAGGCCTACGGGCAGGGTGCTTTGAAGCGTAAGGTAGGACAAGCCTAGAGTGTGGCATGTCCTCATAGTGAATTACCGCCCTTTTCGTTCTTCACTATGGAAGGGCTACCGGTTCTCTTAGGCCAAGATGAGCTGTCGGAACTATTACACGCTATAGCCCCGGCAGACTCAGGGAACACGGTAGCATGTCGAGTTTAGTATGCCTAAACTCAGAATAATAAAATACTTCCTTTAGTAAGGTTTATTTTAATATCCTGTGTTTGCAAATGCTACTTTTAGAAAGATAGCCTGTGCGCGCCTAACTATTTAGCCTGCCTCTGCCAGGATGTGTATCTGTTGACTGGGTTTGTGTGAGTGACAGGGCTGGGAGATTTCCGGGGACAGTTGGGACCCCCAGGTGGGGAATAGGGTGCTTACACCAGGATGGGTGGGCGGAGTAGTGCTTGACTCTGAGTAGGGTTGTGCTCCACCACCACAATGCTGGCTCCACCCCCCTGATGTCCCTGCCCGCACTCTCAACGAAGACGGCAGCTTCCTGTAAACAGAGTGCTCCAGAACCGGGTTGAACTAGGCTCAGGCCCCCTGGCCTGCAAAGACAAAAGAATCGTAGTATAAATATAGGAGCTCCGCTCCTTACAATCAGATCCAGTTTTGACCACGACGAACCTCTGCCTGACTAGAAGGACCAAGAGAAGCTGAAGGACGGAAACCGGTCTGAATCCTGTAAGACTGGCCTGCAGTGGTGCCTTGCTGAGAACGGAGAGACCAGAAAGGACTTTGTAGACTTGTGCCTGAAACGATCTCCAAGGGCTTGATCGAGAGCTTGCCCCCTGAACGGAAGCCCAGGACCATTGGGTTCTATCTGCTTGTGCCCGTCTGCTGTTGGGCCTTAGTTCTTATTCCCTCGCCGGAGTTGTGACTCGGGTGCCCTCGCCCCCTCCCAGGTCGTGACAGCTCGGAGCCTGGTCGCCCTGCCGTAGAGAGCCCCGCTCATCCCTGAGCCGCTCTCCGCTTCAGTGCCGGGCCGACTGCTCTCCTGTCACCTCGCCGCTAACGGAGCGCGTGGTGCACCTCTCATCTCCTCCTGCCAGAATCTGCACGGAGCGCATTCCATAGCCACGGACGGTCCGTACGCCGTAACGTACCCGACTGTCTCGCTTTGCCCTCCTGCATACCAAGACCCGTGCCGCACCTCAAGAAAGGCCTCCCCGTACCGTGGTACCGGAAGCCTGGTGTTGCACCCGTCTGCCGTAGAATGCGACGCCCCTAACAGATCCACGAGTACGACCAGGCGTGCTAAGAAGTAGTACGCCCCGCAGGCCTGAACGGCGCCTCGCCCCGTGAGCTGCATCGACCCCGGATCGCCGCAACCCTCCACAGTCCTGCTCCTCCACCTCGCCCCTCGAGGAGGACCTGAGCCGGAGAGATCCTCTGGAGAACCGTCGGCCTCGGTCGGAGTACGCCCTCACCAGCCGCGCCTGAAACGCCTCGGACTGCCGCAAGCAAGGTACCCTTGAACTCCGTCCCGAGTTCACATCGGATCCAGGGTCCGCAACGTTCTTATTTCCCTGTCATCGTACCTTGCTGAACAACGAACATTGAAAGACTAAAGCTTGCCTAAGTATCATCTGTTGGCCTCGAATCGTTACATGTATATGGTCTTGTGATAATCCTGCTTGAATCTATCTTTTATATAAAGTATACGTATTTTTGATACAACTACACGACTGGTGTCCATTTGTGGTGGGTCAGTGGGTTTAGTGTGTGTGATCATAAATGCTTAACTTACTATCGCCCTGAGTCTTGTCTGCTCGCGCCACACTACCTAGAGGGTGAGCAGGGGTTATTCGAAGGAGTAGTTCCCTTGCCCTGACGTGGAGCTGAGGGTCCCTGCTTGTCGCAAGTGCATACCTGTGCCAACCAGAGACCTCCGGTTCCAACATTGGCGGCAGCGGTGGGATTTCGGATTTGCATTTATGATTTATGTACAGTGAATTACTGATCACCACGTAGTGAGAGCAGACCAAGTAACGAGCCACAGATTACGTCCTCACCGAGAGATCTCCAATCTCCAAAACCATGCCTGGTTCACTCCCCGTGAGAGCACTCTCTGTTATCTCTGGAATCGACGAAGTTGACTGGGAAGGGCTTGAGCAGATGAAGCTTGATCAACTGAAAGCCCTGTGCGAAAAGTTCAGAGTCTCCCAAGCGGGCTGCAGAACCAGAGCCCAGCGTATCAAGGCACTAACAGCTTGGAAGGAGTCGAGAGTTCCAGAAAATCGGGTGGTAGTGGATCCACCCGAGAACCTTATCGAAGTGCCGGGAGGTCTGTCGTCAGAAGAGCTGGCGGACAGGGCCGCAACCAGAGTGCATGAAGTGGAGATGGCCAGATTGAAAGGACAGATGGCAATGGAAGAAAAACGGCTCCAGCTGGAGCATGAGATACGACTAAAAGAATTGGAGCTGAAAGCAAAGAGTTTGGACGCAGCTCCTGGTGGCAGCACAACGCCAGCCCAGGTAGAGTCAAGGGTCTACGTACCGAAAGATGAGAAAAACTGGGGAGCGGGGTTGTGGGGACGGTTCCTGACCGAGGGGCGGGATACCCTGCTAGATCTTCCTTCTGAAGAGTCCAACTCCTACCCACGCATGAAAGAGGCCCTGATGAATCGATTTGGGTTGACTCCTGAAATGTACCGACAGCGGTTTAGGAAGTGTGTGAAGATTCAAGGGGGTACGTATGTGGAGTATGTGACCTTTTATCATCTGTTGGCCTCGAATCGTTACATGTATATGGTCTTGTGATAATCCTGCTTGAATCTATCTTTTATATAAAGTATACGTATTTTTGATACAATTACGGTTCCAACACCATCATGCCCCAAAACAAAGTAATAACCATAGACAACGGGGGCGCTAGGTGGCGCACATCCAAGGTGGCCGCACACCTGTGAGGCTCGGGAAGCTTGGTGACATTATCCGTCATTAATCCTTACTTCTACTGCAGTGGCGTTGAATTTGCTGCTGTCTATTTGGCCACTGAACTATCCGCTACCTTCAAGGAAAAAACGTCAGCTCCCGAGGCTCTCCAGCTCCTGCTGTGAAGGGGTGCGGGCTGCGCGCATTGGGGCGTGCGCTTCCACTGGAAATCTTGTCAGCTGCGGCAGCTACTCGAGCCCCGCGGCATCCCACGAGGCGGTAGATCTCAACATAGACTGACCTTGATTCACGACCCTGCCGCCACATGTAAACTCCTTCCCTGCTGGCTTCGCATTCACTACTGCTGCCGCTCATCTCATCTACAAGAGACAGTGCTCATCTCCTGCGACTAGACGGTGTGGAATGCGGTGACGCCGGTGTGTTCATTCCCGGAGTGAGACATGCCATCTCTGCAGCCGGTGCGTAAGTACCGGTGCGGGGGCTGCCCTCACGCTTCCCGTAATCCTCGCTCGCTACCTGCGGGACATATTGCTTTGCTAAGCACCCTGGGGACCAATCTGCTGACTGCCTGCCTGCCCGCTCTCAACTCTTCCATATCTCCCGCTCTTCTAGGGCCATTGCGACCTGATCCGGGGCCTCCACAACTCACTCAACCTCCTTCCTTGCTGGCTTTTCCCTAGACTTGCTGCTGCAACTTCCACCTTTGGAGGCGTGTGCTCGCCTCCGGTGACGGGATGGTGTGGTGCGCGGAGGCTGTAGACCACCTATCCCAGGAGAGAGACGTGCCATTTTTGCGGACACCTGCGGCTGCGGCGGGCGCGTGAGTACCGACAAACAAAGAGCTCTCCTATCTCCTGGACTCCTTGCTCTCTGCATGCAAGACATCCCACACAGCGCAACACCTGGGAGCCACTATGTCACCTACCTGCATGTTATTAAATTGTCTATGCTTCACCCTGGGCCTCTGAGATCAGCTAGCACTGTTTACACCCTGCCTCAACACTCAGTGCATCAGCCGTTCTTCATTCCTATGCGGCCCCTGGCCTACCTCGCGGCGGGAGGGTGACAGTGCGGTTGCCCATGCGCCTGCTCATATCTTCGGGGAGGAACGTTAATCAGCTGCCTCTACATCCGCCATAGCACAGCTCTGCGCCCATTGTCTTTTGCAGCACACCCGGGGCCTGGGCGGGTTGCAGGGTGCGATGGGGAAATCTGATGGCCGTCAACCCCGATTGACCTTCGACACAAAAAAAGCTGCGATGAGGTTCACCTCTGCTGACACTGCATCTGGAAATATGGACCAACCACAACCTCCCTCGCAATCTTCTGAGGATGATGTCGAGACGCTGCTCCAAGCCGTGCAACATAGTTTATCGGATTTCTCTAGGAAGATGGACACCATGAATAACCGCCTTGACTTTTTGGTACAGAAAAAAGTGGATAAGTATGATGGACAATTGAAAGAGGCGGAACGTCGCATATCTGAGAACGAAGACACCACTACTCAGATGGAGACTCAGGTAGACACAAATGGACAAACTGCTGAGAGTTATTGCAGCTGAAAACGAAGATATTGAAGTCACGAGGCACCGCAACAACGTCCGCATACTGGGTATCCCTGAGAGCACGAATACAGGGCGTATGGAGGATTACGTTGAATGTCTTCTAAAATGCTCCTTTGGTGAGGATTCATTCTTGCCTCATTTGGTGGTTGAACGTGCACACCGCTCCTTAGGCCCGCGGCCCCCAGCGAGAGAGGCCCCAAGACCCATCATTGCTCGTCTTCTCAATCATCGAGACATCGATGTTGCACTTCAGAAAGCCCGCAAACTAAAACTGCTGCAATTCGAAGGAAATGCATTCACTATCTATCCAGACTTTACATTGGCCGTGCAAGAGGCGTCTCGAAAATTCCTCACCGTTAAGCAGAAACTTCGAAAGCCTCAGATAGAATATGCTCTTTTATACCCTGCGAGGCTCCGAATCACGCACAATGGCAAACAGGTTTTCTGCAAGAAATCCACAACAGGTAGACTATTTCCTGAAAACCATCTCGAAGCGCTCCCCATGCCGAGACCACACCTCCAGATCAGCATCACCGTCCAGTGGCTGACCGTGAGCAGAATATATACCCGTCATAAGTTGCTCTTGTCTTCAAAGTTTCCTATTCACCATGTAACAGGTCGCTGTCAGCGGGCACGTCACCGCCCTGCTGCGGATAGATCTCTTACCAACGCCCTTCAGCTGGACCGGCACTCCAGTATGGACTCATGGACAGATAAGCTCCATGGGGACTTCTTTCATTGACTGTGATCCAAACTATATATTTGTAATGCCTGTTGCACTCTGAGTAGATGTACAACCCACATCGCCAAGCACCCTTCCCCCTTATGCCACTCGTTCCCCACTATGAGTTGATACCCAGGGATGGCGCTGCAGTTAGAGTTAGGCTACGTGAAGGGATTACTGCCCCCTGGCGCCCCCCCATGGGAGCTCCCCTATACTTTAGTTTTTTTTCTGTTTTTTACTGTTACGATCTTCTCTTGCTCTGTTGGCCTAAGATAATTTGAATAGATTGGCTGTCTTTTTTGGACCTTTTGGGTGGGCAACAAAATGCAGGCACGATTGGGGTGCCGTTGTGGCTGGGGGTGGCAAGGGGACTACTAGGTTGGAGGTCACTTGTTGAAGTGTTTTGTATTGGGGGGTAGGGAATGGGATGGAAACTTTTTTATTGTTCTAGTACATATTGGACAAACACAGCTAGGCAGGGCCGTTATTATGTCAATGGGCACATCACTACTTGGCATCATCAACTCCACTATACAACAAGTTCATTACAAAGATAAAAGCACTTTACTATTTACCTAATGCATTAATTGGATACGACTGCCTACTCTCTACCAAATTTCCCATTAGAAGAGGAACTCGGCAGGGTTGCCCTTTATCACCCCTCTTATTTGCCCTCTCTATGGAACCTTTTATTAACGCCATACAGCTTCAAGCTTCAAATTATGATAAAGCCATTTATATCTGGGGCAAACTCTCTTAAAATAACAGCATACGCCGATGATCTGGCAATCTATACAAGCGATGTGACTGAATCCATGTTAGGTATAGTTAAAGAGGCAGAAATCTTTGGAAAAGTTTCAGGGTATAAGCTAAACCTAGACAAAACCCAAATTATAGCCAACTATGAACCGCCAATACCTGTGATGGGAGTATGCTATGCTGCTACTTACCTCGGCATTAAGCTAACATCTAATATAAGGGAAATTATCTTACTGAACTATGATGCTTTATTAAAAGAAACTGAGGCCCTCCTTAAAAAATGGCATAAGGTACCATTAAATCTTATCGGGAGAATCAACCTTATCAAAATGAACATTTTACCAAAATTTCTATACTTATTCAGATGTAAACACTTGGAGAAACAAAGGGTTGAGGCAAAAAACCTGCACCTGTTATGAATTGTGACTTGCAGATATTGTGATGGTGCTTGGGAAACCAAGGAACACAACCCTATCTGTTCCTTTAAGGACGGAGTCCAAAATACAAAACACAAATTGTGGAATCAGCACCCATCAAGAAGTATTTCTGATAATGGTTAGTGTCCGTCAATCAAAAATTATAGTCCATTTCAAATGAACAGGTCCGAACTTGATGACGGTGTATTTTCAATTCTTTATTGTAATTTTCAGCAAAATAGAAAAATGTTCCAATTCACAGCAGATTTTTTTCTTTTTCTTCTTTTTTTAGCCTCTTCTTTTAGCCAACGCGTTTCGTCTCATCACTGAGACTTCTTCAGGGCTAAAATTAAAACATACAAGAATTCCTTTATAAATTCACATCTATAAGCAAAATACAAAATGTTTTTACGAAAAGAGATATTGACATATATATAAAACAAGGTTTTACTAATACATCCTACATCAGTCCGAGTTATTCAAAAAGTTATTATATACATGGTGGACTGCATTAGTTGCTTTAAAAACAAAACATCTTTATATTTACAGAATTACTTTTTTGAGACATGATTGGTTTACTGCACAAAACCTTACATGTCAATTACTAGTACGGGCATCAGAAAGAATTGTGGCGAGTAAGAAAGCAAAATTATACATAAAGAACAAATCAACCACATATTAAAAACCATACCTCAAAAACCTGTCTTTGTGAAGTATAGTATGAGCAGCACAATTTATCTAGTTCAAGCATATATTGGAATGGTCTGAAAGTATATATAAATCATGTTAAGAGGATGATTCTATCACATGTTTATAAAAGGTCAATGGTTCAATACTTATGAAACAAACAATTGAGGTGCCTCTTTTTCCAATATTTCTATTGTTAGTTGATGCTAAGAAAGAATAATGATAACAGAGTTTGAGAGAAAGAATTTTAACCTCATTAGTCTGTGTTATTTGATATTATTTTCTTACAAAATTCATGCATTGAGAAATCTCAGTGAATATGTAAAGATGTTTAGCATTGTCAAGAACAAAAGACCTACTAACTATGGAAGGTGTTATAGAAGCATTTTTATCTGTTGTTGCAAACAGGCGGAAAAACCCAAAGCTACATGTAAGTACTATACAAACACGAATACTTGTTAGTTCCGATGAGTATTCAGAAGGGACTGTTAAAAAATAGAAAAGAATATGTATATCTGTTAGTAAATAATCTTAAGAGAAAGGCCTAATATCATAACCCATCACTCTGACGGTTACTCTGAAGAACAGTTTCTTTTCGGCTATAATTAGAAATGTTTGTACTCTGAATTAAAATCTAAATTGAAACGATCGTGTATAATTCTCCAGACACTCGAAAAAAGGTAAAACGGGTTTAAATCACCTTATTATATAGTATTTAGACGTCATGGTTTAAGAAAAGGGTTTAGTTCGATAAAAAAGCCTATCTCATTGAACTGACTCAAGACCCTCACAAGCTATCGGACATCATATAATCTTCTATTAGTTCCCACAGAGCAACCTAATATATTGGAAAATATTTGTTGGTCGAGAAGAACTGTCAAATTCAGAGAGCGTGCAATAATTTTTCTATGAATTAAAGAGCTGTTCAAAAAATCTTTGCACAACTTAACCTATTATTTGGCATTATCTTCTAAAACGTCATTAAATACAACCGTTGTTGTATGCAAGAAAAAGTCATTCTCACTGGCCGACCCGAGACCCACATAGGCTGTCGGACATCTTGGAACGGCATATTGACTATCCAACTTCATCTATAAAGTATGAAGTCCACAAATAACATCGGTCCAAGAAAAGAAAACGAAAATAGCTAAACTGCAATATCAATATATTAAAATTATGATTAGATTGAAATCTGTTCGTGTAACGCTAAGGCAGAGCCTGCAGCAAAACTTACCCCAAAAAAACGGCATGGTGACCTGCGAGAAATGACCAGTGGAGATTCTGTAGTGACGAACAGCTAGTGGCAGAGTCACTGGTTTATATAGGAAACCAAATGAGTAAATTGGTTACACCTGTAGAACACAGATTCTCGATCACGTAAAACCGGAAATAGATATCCATGCAAGTAAGAAAAGGCAAAACCGGCGGCCATCTTAAAATGTCAATTTGTATGCGTATATACACTACGTTTAATATAATAACACCCTCGATAAGGTTATACAAAACAAAAACGCAGGAGAAATATGAATCACTTAAAGTAAGATCAATTGGAACAACAAATACAGATTTTCTATAACATCGAACTACCTCGAGTTGGTCAACTAATAAAAGCACCAGAAACTCTCATATGCTCTTGGCAGGCCACTGTGTAAAAAAAGGATTTGTATAGTTGAAATGAGGACGTTACGATAACTATCAGGGATACCAAATCTGATAGACAGCATAATATCCAAGCCAAATTTTAGGGCACAAACCTGGCTATCCAATGGTTATAATGGGATAATCGGGCGGCCATCTTTTACTGGCCAATAAAAAAATTTTTTAGCCAGTTGAATTCACTTATTACGGAAAATCAAAAAACGGTCAAAGAGGTACATTAAAGAAAAACTGAAATCAGAGAATGGGTAACAGACCTGTATATCTATTGCTCAGTAAGAGGCTGCATGTATTATCGTATTTGCGCCAATTCACAAAAGCAATGTACATATAAAAAGAGACGGTTAGGAGTTACACTAACTATCACAATTACCAAATCTGATGGACAGCATTGTGTACAAGCCAAATATTAAGGCACGACCTTGTTCGTCCTATGGTTATGATTAAAATAATCGGGCGGCCATCTTGTACTGGCTGGTGAAGGGTTAGTCAAAAGAATTAATTTTTTTTTTTTTAAAAACAGAAAAACGGCCAAAGAAATACATAAAAGAACAATGAAGTTGAAAGACGGTCACCAGACCTATGTATCTAATACTCCCTAAAGATGGTTACCAGACCTAACACTTAGTTGGAAGATGGTTACCAAACCTGTGTATCCATTACTCCCTAAAATTACAGAAAATGTGGCTGTATATATTATCGTATTTACATAAATTCACAAGAGCCTTGTATGCATAAAAAGAGACAATGATGGTTTATGTGAATGGGGAATACATTCGTTCCTGGAATTAACAGTTATTTCACATAATACATTCTACAATAGATGGAATATAGTGTGGTCAATACATTCCAAGAGGTAGTCATTGCTCATACATGTGATTTTCATGGCTAAGAATAACAGAAGTCCATTTAAAAACCAGACATTTATGCTTGTGCAATGACAACACATTGTTACAAAAATCATTTCTATTGATAGTGTCATTCTCACATGTAATTTATGAGTATTAAATAACAAATTCCATTAAGAAAGTCACAAACTCAGTATACAATTGTATTTAACCGAATATCAGCAAAACGATGATTAATGAGAAATTTCATAGAAAATGATGAAATCCATTATTTTGATTTATCCCATACTGGACACTTCTCAGACGGCAAATCCATCTGGATTCCAATTGTCTCAGATCACGTTCTCGATTCCCACCTCTGAGATTAGTCTGCAAGTGATCAATTGCATGGAATTTGACTGTCCTTTCATTTGGATGCTCAGTACAGATGTGATTGGCCATAGGGTACCTCAAATCACCATTTTTGATTGCTCTTAGATGTTCCTGTACGCGTATTTTCAGACAACGAATACTACTTCCCACATAGGTCTTATCACATGAGCATTGAATTAGATATATGGTGAAGGTGGTGTTGCAATTGATAAATTCTTTAATCTCAAAGTCTTTCGAGCCATTGTATGAAAAGTGGGTGATCTTATTTACACCAAACTGACAGATGCAACACCCTCCACAAACAAAAAAACCTTTGGGTTTCTCAGGCCACCACGATTTCTTATTAGTGGTGGATCTAACATAGCTAGGACACAACTTATCTTTTAGAGTTGGTCCTCTTTTGTATACCACCTTTGGTCTATCAGATATTACATCATTAGGAATACTTTCTGATCTGAGAAGATGCCAATTCTTACTTGGAATGTTAAACACATGATTACTGTAGGAATTGTATTTGGTGATGAAAGGTACATGGGCAAGTTGTATTGGTTTGGTCTTTTTAGTTTTGGCAGAGCTCAAAATTTTTGTTCTATCCAGAGTGCGAGCCCGCAACTTGGCTTTTTTGAGACAGTTCATATCATATCCCCTTCTTTTAAAGTTTTGTTTAATCTGGGATATATTTTTAATGAAATCACAGTCCCTACTACAATTCCGTCTTGCACGTACCATTTCGCCATGAGGAATTGCCCTTATGGTAGATTGAGGATGTGCACTTGTGGCGTGCAACACACTGTTGCATGTCGTAGGTTTCTTAAACACATCACTGTGAATTCTCCCTTCATGAACATACAGTTTTAAATCAAGGAAATCAATTTCTTTAGCAGAATGTTTGATTGTCAATTTTACATTGAAAACATTGTTATTCAGATAGTTGAAGTAGGCCATTAGATCATTCACTGGGCCATTCCATATTAGGATAATATCATCTATATACCGTGCATAAAATATCATTTGGTCACACCAATTTTTGGCTCTTGGGCCCCAGACGTGCTCCACCTCAAATAACCCCATAAAGAGGTTAGCGTAGGATGGGGCAAATCTGGAACCCATCGCCGTACCCCGTTTTTGTATGTACCACTCATCATTGCTCAAGAAGGCGTTATTCATGAGAATTAGTTCGGCCATTTCCAACAGCATAAAAGTATGCTCTATTTTACTGCAATCACGTTTAAATAGAAAGTGTTTAAGTGCACGTATTCCTTGTTTCTGTTCAATGCACGTGTACAAACTTTCAACATCCATAGTGACAAAAAGTAATTGAGAATCCTGCCATGCAAAATCTTCTAATTTGCAGAGAAGATCGCCACTATCTCGTAAGTAAGATGGAAGGTTTTGTACAAAGGGTTTAATGTATGTATCAACAAATTCCGAAAGATGTTCCGTCGGACCACCATTACCGGAAATGATAGGTCTCCCGGGGGGAAAAATTCCCCCTTTGTGAATTTTCGGTAGGATGTACAAACATGGGAATCTGGATTGATGTGCTTGTAGGTATCGATACTCATGGTCAGATAACAAGCAGGACTCATGCCATTCGTAAAGTTTCGCATTGATTAAAGTCTCTATTTCAGATGTTGGGTTTTGTTTCAGTTTGTCATAACAATTTGTATCAGAGAGTTGTCTATTGATTTCATCTAAATAATCATTTTTGTTCATCAGAACAACATTTCCACCCTTATCCGCCTCTTTTATCACTAGATTTTCATCATTTCTAAGAGCAGTGAGTAGAGTCCAATCACTTTTAGATACATTGGTGTGATGTCTACATTTTTGTGTTTTGAGATGGTCATCCTCCAGTTTGTAAAGATCCAAACTGACTCTATTAAAAAACTCATCAATGACAGAGTCTCTAGTTTGTGGAGGTATAAATTTAGAAGCCATACGTAACCCACTGTCTGTACTACAGTCTTCATGGAAGCCCAACAAATTAGTGAAATCAATAACACTTCCAATGTCATCCTCATCATAGAGGGTAGCTAACATATGGGAATGATGGATATCACTGATGCTTGGTACATCCAGGGTAGAAATAGATTTTGACACAGGAGGCAAAGGAGGATGTTCAGCAAAATGTTTTTTTATTTTTAGTTTTCTTGTAAATTTGAAAAGATCGACATGTATGTCATCAAAATTACATTTATCAGTTGGACAAAAATGTAACCCCTTGCATAGTACATTGCGTTCTTTATCAGTCAGAGCCCTAGTTGATAAATTCACAACACTAATGTCATTTGCAGCAGAGTCCTCATCAAAATTAATTTCTACACAGTTGCTCTGACACTCTATTTTTTCTGGGCTATGTTCTGTTCTCTTGCTTTTGTTCCTGCCCTTGTATTTTGTGCCACCCCGCCTTGTTCTTGGTTTTGATATTGCTTCCGATTGCCTAGGCGAAATCTTTGTACCTCTCGTAAAAAATCAGACGAGGTATTGTCTATAGCCATAGCACTAGTACCTTCACCTGGGTCACTTTCTAAGGAAGACAAGGAAGTATTGCTAGAGGAGGCACTAATGCTCTTTTTGTCAGTTTTCTCTGATATTTTCTTATCCACATCATCATACTTGCGAGAGATTTATTTGAGGTGGAGCACGTCTGGGGCCCAAGAGCCAAAAATTGGTGTGACCAAATTATATTTTATGCACGGTATATAGATGATATTATCGTAATATTGAATGGCCCAGTGAATGATCTAATGGCCTACTTCAACTATCTGAATAACAATGTTTTCAATGTAAAATTGACAATCAAACATTCTGCTAAAGAAATTGATTTCCTTGATTTAAAACTGTATGTCCATGAAGGGAGAATTCACAGTGATGTGTTTAAGAAACCTACGACATGCAACAGTGTGTTGCACGCCACAAGTGCACATCCTCAATCTACCATAAGGGCAATTCCTCATGGCGAAATGGTACGTGCAAGACGGAATTGTAGTAGGGACTGTGATTTCATTAAAAATATATCCCAGATTAAACAAAACTTTAAAAGAAGGGGATATGATATGAACTGTCTCAAAAAAGCCAAGTTGCGGGCTCGCACTCTGGATAGAACAAAAATTTTGAGCTCTGCCAAAACTAAAAAGACCAAACCAATACAACTTGCCCATGTACCTTTCATCACCAAATACAATTCCTACAGTAATCATGTGTTTAACATTCTACGTAAGAATTGGCATCTTCTCAGATCAGAAAGTATTCCTAATGATGTAATATCTGATAGACCAAAGGTGGTATACAAAAGAGGACCAACTCTAGAAGATAAGTTGTGTCCTAGCTATGTTAGATCCACCACTAATAAGAAATCGTGGTGGCCTGAGAAACCCAAAGGTTTTTTTGTTTGTGGAGGGTGTTGCATCTGTCAGTTTGGTGTAAATAAGATCACCCACTTTTCATACAATGGCTCGAAAGACTTTGAGATTAAAGAATTTATCAATTGCAACACCACCTTCACCACATATCTAATTCAATGCTCATGTGATAAGACCTATGTGGGAAGTAGTATTCGTTGTCTGAAAATACGCGTACAGGAACATCTAAGAGCAATCAAAAATGGTGATTTGAGGTACCCTATGGCCAATCACATCTGTACTGAGCATCCCAATGAAAGGACAGTCAAATTCCATGCAATTGATCACTTGCAGACTAATCTCAGAGGTGGGAATCGAGAACGTGATCTGAGACAATTGGAATCCAGATGGATTTGCCGTCTGAGAAGTGTACAGTATGGGATAAATCAAAATAATGAATTTCATCATTTTCTATGAAATTTCTCATTAATCATCATTTTGCTGATATTCGGTTAAATACAATTGTATACTGAGTTTCTGACTTTCTTAATGGAATTTGTTATTTAATACTCATAAATTACATGTGAGAATGACACTATCAATAGAAATGATTTTTGTAACAATGTGTTGTCATTGCACAAGCATAAATGTCTGGTTTTTAAATGGACTTCTGTTATTCTTAGCCATGAAAATCACATGTATGAGCAATGACTACCTCTTGGAATGTATTGACCACACTATATTCCATCTATTGTAGAATGTATTATGTGAAATAACTGTTAATTCCAGGAACGAATGTATTCCCCATTCACATAAACCATCATTGTCTCTTTTTATGCATACAAGGCTCTTGTGAATTTATGTAAATACGATAATATATACAGCCACATTTTCTGTAATTTTAGGGAGTAATGGATACACAGGTTTGGTAACCATCTTCCAACTAAGTATTAGGTCTGGTAACCATCTTTAGGGAGTATTAGATACATAGGTCTGGTGACCGTCTTTCAACTTCATTGTTCTTTTATGTATTTCTTTGGCCGTTTTTCTGTTTTAAAAAAAAAAAGTTAATTCTTTTGACTAACCCTTCACCAGCCAGTACAAGATGGCCGCCCGATTATTTTAATCATAACCATAGGACGAACAAGGTCGTGCCTTAATATTTGGCTTGTACACAATGCTGTCCATCAGATTTGGTAATTGTGATAGTTAGTGTAACTCCTAACCGTCTCTTTTTATATGTACATTGCTTTTGTGAATTGGCGCAAATACGATAATACATGCAGCCTCTTACTGAGCAATAGATATACAGGTCTGTTACCCATTCTCTGATTTCAGTTTTTCTCTAATGTACCTCTTTGACCGTTTTTTGATTTTCCGTAATAAGTGAATTCATCTGGCTAAAAAATTTTTTTATTGGCCAGTAAAAGATGGCCGCCCGATTATCCCATTATAACCATTGGATAGACAGGTTCGTGCCCTAAAATTTGGCTTGGATATTATGCTGTCTATCAGATTTGGTATCCCTGATAGTTATCGTAACGTCCTCATTTCAACTATACAATTCTTTTTTTTACACAGTGGCCTGCCAAGAGCATATGAGAGTTTCTGGTGCTTTTATTAGTTGACCAACTCGAGGTAGTTCGATGTTATAGAAAATCTGTATTTGTTGTTCCAATTGATCTTACTTTAAGTGATTCATATTTCTCCTGCGTTTTTGTTTTGTATAACCTTATCGAGGGTGTTATTATATTAAACGTAGTGTATATACGCATACAAATTGACGTTTTAAGATGGCCGCCGGTTTTGCCTTTTCTTACTTGCATGGATATCTATTTCCGGTTTTACGTGATCGAGAATCTGTGTTCTACAGGTGTAACCAATTTACTCATTTGGTTTCCTATATAAACCAGTGACTCTGCCACTAGCTGTTCGTCACTACAGAATCTCCACTGGTCATTTCTCGCAGTTCACCATGCCGTTTTTTTTGGGTAAGTTTTGCTGCAGGCTCTGCCTTAGCGTTACACGAACAGATTTCAATCTAATCATAATTTTAATATATTGATATTGCAGTTTAGCTATTTTCGTTTTCTTTTCTTGGACCGATGTTATTTGTGGACTTCATACTTTATAGATGAAGTTGGATAGTCAATATGCCGTTCCAAGATGTCCGACAGCCTATGTGGGTCTCGGGTCGGCCAGTGAGAATGACTTTTTCTTGCATACAACGACGGTTGTATTTAATGACGTTTTAGAAGATAATGCCAAATAATAGGTTAAGTTGTGCAAAGATTTTTTGAACAGCTCTTTAATTCATAGAAAAATTATTGCACGCTCTCTGAATTGGACAGTTCTTCTCGACCAACAAATATTTTCCAATATATTAGGTTGCTCTGTGGGAACTAATAGAAGATTATATGATGTCCGATAGCTTGTGAGGGTCTTGAGTCAGTTCAATGAGATAGGCTTTTTTATCGAACTAAACCCTTTTCTTAAACCATGACGTCTAAATACTATATAATAAGGTGATTTAAACCCGTTTTACCTTTTTTCGAGTGTCTGGAGAATTATACACGATCGTTTCAATTTAGATTTTAATTCAGAGTACAAACATTTCTAATTATAGCCGAAAAGAAACTGTTCTTCAGAGTAACCGTCAGAGTGATGGGTTATGATATTAGGCCTTTCTCTTAAGATTATTTACTAACAGATATACATATTCTTTTCTATTTTTTAACAGTCCCTTCTGAATACTCATCGGAACTAACAGGTATTCGTGTTTGTATAGTACTTACATGTAGCTTTGGGTTTTTCCGCCTGTTTGCAACAACAGATAAAAATGCTTCTATAACACCTTCCATAGTTAGTAGGTCTTTTGTTCTTGACAATGCTAAACATCTTTACATATTCACTGAGATTTCTCAATGCATGAATTTTGTAAGAAAATAATATCAAATAACACAGACTAAAGAGGTTAAAATTCTTTCTCTCAAACTCTGTTATCATTATTCTTTCTTAGCATCAACTAACAATAGAAATATTGGGAAATGAGGCACCTCAATTGTTTGTTTCATAAGTATTGAACCATTGACCTTTTATAAACATGTGATAGAATCATCATCTTAACATGATTTATATATACTTTCAGACCATTCCAATATATGCTTGAACTAGAGAAATTGTGCTGCTCATACTATACTTCACAAAGACAGGTTTTTGAGGTATGGTTTTTAATATGTGGTTGATTTGTTCTTTATGTATAATATTGCTTTCTTACTCGCCACAATCCTTTCTGATGCCTGTACTAGTAATTGACATGTAAGGTTTTGTGCAGTAAACCAATCATGTCTCAAAAAAGTAATTCTGTAAATATAAAGATGTTTTGTTTTTAAAGCAACTAATGCAGTCCACCATGTATATAATAACTTTTTGAATAACTCGGACTGATGTAGGATGTATTAGTAAAACCTTGTTTTATATATATGTCAATATCTCTTTTTGTAAAAACATTTTGTATTTTGCTTATAGATGTGAATTTATAAAGGAATTCTTGTATGTTTTAATTTTAGCCCTGAAGAAGTCTCAGTGTTGAGACGAAACGCGTTGGCTAAAAAAAGAGGCTAAAAAAAGAAAAGAAAAAAATCTGCTGTGAATTGGAAAATTTTTCTATTTTCTGAAAATTACAATAAAGAATTGAAAATACACCGTCATCAAGTTCGGACCTGTTCATTTGAAATGGACTATAATTTTTGATTGAAGGACACTAACCATTATGAGAAATACTTCTTGATGGGTGCTGATTCCACAATTTGTGTTACTTATTCAGATGTATACCGCTGAAAATAAACACAGTCTTTTTCAGAAAACTAGATGGCATATTGGGCAGCTTCATTTGGGGTTATAAAAAGAACCGAAGAGCACTCTCCTCTCTGAAACGCCCATTTATAAAAGGAGGGCTTAATTTCCCAGATTTCCGATTATATTATTTTGCATCATTTTTGGGGCGGCTACAGAGCTTGTTTAATTCCAGCAACCCATACTTTTTTCATCAATTTATGTTGGGGCCAGATTGCTTGCAGTTTTTGGCTAGAAGTAATGACCCAAACTACTTCAAAAGAGTGAGGTTCAAGACCGCAAAGGACATGATTAACATTTGGAGGATACTTATGAATCAGAAATAAGCTATCATTTTATCATCCTCTTTTAAGTCTATGGAACAACCCAGGTTTACCTAGCATTTTTTTCGACTCTGGGTGTAAAATATGGGCGAGTCAAGGTATATTGAAACTTGGGGATCTTTACGGCTCCTCAGGTTTTATGGAGTTCGAAACATTAAGGTTATTATATAAACTACCAGAACACACTTATTTTAAATATGTACAAATTCGTGATTTTCTTGTAAGAAAATTAAAACTGGAAGAGATTCTGGATTCGGATTTCTCGCAATGCTTGTACAAGGGAGAGGAAAACCAAAAAGTAACTATTAGCGAGGGATATAAGTGCCTTACTGAAAATAAACAAGATGAGTGTCCAAAAATAGCAGAGAAATGGGCCTTATGCTTTCCCATAGGTATCACCTCGAATGAAATATCATACTCTTTAAAGAAAATTGATACGCTAGTCCACTCTTCAAGTTTAAAACTGCAAGCTTATAAAACAATATGCCAACTTTATCACACTCCTCTACAAATAAGCAAATGGTCCCTGAAAAATGTTTTTAATGATCGAACCAAATGCCCAAAATGCCACCTACAGGCTGCTGATCTAGAACACATGTTGGTTCTTTGTCCTGCGCTAGTACCGTTCTGGGACAGTATAGGAAAGATACTGAGATTGAAATTGTTAATTGATGCACCTTTAACATCTGAAATGATTCTGTTAGGTATACAGCCCAATCCTACACCTTTTCAAGATTTAATTGTTATTGTGCTGGCATGCGCCAGGCTCGTCCTGGCTAGAGCTTGGATAGCTGATCAAGCACCTAATGCGAATGAATGGTGGTGTTTGGTTAAAGAGATACATCATATGGAGCTATCTTTAGCCAGAAAAAGAGGAGCGAAAGCAATGATTAAAGTAAAGAGAATATGGGGAGGCATGTTTTATACATCCGAAACTAACTAACTTGATTTGAAGCTGTGTCTAACTCTAATTTAGATAAGATTGTATTTATTTGTGTAAATCCTTCCTGTATTGTATTTATTTGCCCGTCTGAGCATTGTTTATTATTTACAAGTTTTGGTAAACTATTTTTTGTAATATTTCTGTAGACACTGGAAGTTATGTACAACAAAATTCTGATTATTCTGTTTAAATCTGCCTGTGATACCACAAATAAAAAGGTTTAAATAAAAAAAAAAAAACTCCACTATACAACAATACTACATCTGAAATGCCGACGCAAACTGATCTCCCTAGCATTAAATTGATCACATGGAACACCAGGGGACTCCGAAACCCTCGCAAATGACGACAGATATTAGCATATCTCGACAGACACCACATACAAATAGCTATGCTCCAGGAAACACAAATGGACCCTAGGCGTCCTTCCTACTTCGGCACTAAATGGGCTTCTACACGTGTGTTCTCCTCCTACTCCACATACTCATGAGGCACGCTTATACTTGTCAAGAAGAAGACACCGTTCACATTGGGAGGCACATATAGTGACCCCTCTGGCCGCAGCTGTATATTCTGGGATATATTGGCCAGACAATCCGTCACCCTAGCTTGCAGTTATGGGCCTAACACAGAGGACCCCGACTATTTTACCACCCTCTGGGAACACATACTAAAAATAGGCTCAACACATATGGGGTGGGGACTTTACTACCGCTCTCAGGCCCTCTATGGACGCTCCAAACCCCTTCCTCACCACTAGACCAATGCTCGGGAGACCCTCTCTGGTCTATTCGAGGAACATGGCCTTGTTGATGTATGGAGATATGTGCACCCCACACATAGAGAGGGCACTTTTTATAGGGCAGGACACTCCACTTGGTCTAGGCTGGACTACTGGGTTTGCCCCCGGGCAGTAACACCCTGGATCCACACTGCTAATCATTTGGCTTGCACGCATTCATATCATGCGCCAGTGTACCTTAAATTGCTGCCACCCAACTCTATTGTCACCCCACGTTGCTGGAGACTAATACCTGAAGCGCTGCTAGACACAGTGTTTCAGGCGGAATTAGGGGAAGAGATCACAGCTTTTTTTACTAGAAAGAAGGGTTCTGTCGAAGAGTTTGGTGTACTCTGGGAGGCTTTTCAAGTCTTGATCAGGTGCATCTGCATATCGAAGAGTTTTGGAGTGCTCTGCGACATTAGGACTAGGCTCCGATGCCTCAAACTTGAAATAAAGCAACTTGAAACAGACATGTGGGCTGCGAATTCCAGTGACAAACAAGCCACACTCCGTGAAAAGCTCACAGAGTATACCAATACTGCTACACGGAAGATAAAGTTTAGAGGTAAATAGTTCATTACCCGCAGATACGGTGAGGGCGAGAGAACTGGCCGAGCATTGGCGAACGCTATCAGGAAACTTCGGTTTTCTAGCTACGTCCTGGATGTTGTGGACAATGATGGGGAAAGGCATAGAGACAGTCTTAACATACTAAATGTCTTTGTTACATATTATAAGGCATTATACAGCTCGCAACGTACCTCCCCCCCTGACTTCGCTCCTTATTTAACAGATATCACTCTTGCTTGGCTGGGGGACACCCGACAAGAATTCCTAGCAGCACCATTTGAAGACGTTGAGCTGCGTCCAGCTATAATGCAGATGGCGTCGGGTAAGGCCTCCCCATCTCGATATTTACAAAACATATATCGATCAATTGCTCCCAATACTGAAGGAGGTTTTCATGGAAGCCCAAGAGGCACAGATCTTATCTACATCAATGAGGGAAACGCTAATTACGTCACTGCTGAAAAGGGGTAAACCCGCAGTCCGCTGTGAGTCTTATAGGCCACTATCGCTTATAAATGCAGATACGAAAATTCTTGATAAACTATTGGCAAACCATCTTAGTCTGCTGATGGAAAAGCTGGTTCTCCCTGACCAGGCTGGGTTTATTCCGGGGAGTGCCACATCCCATAAGCTCAGGACCTTATTTTCCATCCTACAGGCCGTAGATCCAAGGCTGAAATTGGTGGCGGTGTTTCTTGATGCCTCCAAGGCCTTCGATTCAGTGGAATGGGACTACCTCTTCACCATTTTGCAGTGTATGGGGCTTCCTGTGTGCTTTATATCTTGGATCCGTCTCCTGTACACCTCGCCGACTGCAAAGGTCTTGATTAACGGACATACCTCTTCCTCATTCTCTCTATCCCGTGGCATGTGCCAGGGATGTCCACTCTCTCCCCTTCTTTTTGCCCTAATTATGGAACCTCTGGCAGCAAGGATCAGACAGCATCATAATCACATAGGCCTCCGGTGCCTTCTGCGCCCAATACTTATCTCACTCTACGCAGACGATGTTACCCTATATGTTAAAGACCCATACCAAAATCTTAATCCGTTGTTGCGGGAATTCGTTAAATTTGGTGGCCAATCAGGTATCCATATTAACTGGTCCAAATCACAGAGATTGCCTTTGACCAGCTCTGCTACTCCCTTTGAAACAGACTTTTCCAGAAATAGACATTGGGGGCATTTCCTTGCAGAGTTTAGCCGAGTAGCTCACCTTTACCACCGGACTCGCCCTGCCTGCACCCCGAGTCCTCCCGCTGCCGCGTGTGTAATCTTCAGCGGCCGCCGAGCGGAGGACTCGGCTACCCAGCAACCCATGCGGCGTCGCCCGCAAACATCGTCACGCTAGGCGCCTGGAGGTGCGGTAAAGGACGGGATCTCCCGACAGGGAGTGGAAAACGCCAGAAATAGACATTGGGGGCATTTCCTTGCGGAGTTTAGCCGAGTAGCTCACCCTTACCACCGGACTCGCCCTGCCTGCACCCCGAGTCCTCCCGATGCCGCGTGTGTAATCTTCAGCGGCCGCCGAGCGGAGGACTCGGCTACCCAGCAACCCATGCGGCGGCGCCCGCAAACATCGTGTTAAAGGACGGGATCTCCCGCAATGCGGGACGCCGGGCGAAGCCCGGGCAAAGGGCGGGCCCTCTGTGGCCCTCAGAGGACTGAGGGGACTGGGCTGGGCCAAAGATCCTGGCCAAAATCTTGCCGGTGGACCCTGGATCTGTAAGCACTTTTTTATATATAGTGGACTGAAAACCTACATATTGGGAGTTAGTGACATTGCCTAAAAGCTTATACTTAATCTAAAAACTTTGTATACATTTATACTTATGCTTTCTGCCTATGATTAGTACTTATCATCTTGCCCATACCCAAATAGCCTTTCAAAGTCATATCTTCTCTTTTCTTGGTGACTTTTGACAAAATGACATGCGAAACTAGAAGTAAGGCTGCAGCTGGAGGGACAAAATTGACGGGAACTCTTGGCGATTTTATAGTACGCACAAACACATTGATAGACCAAGGAATTGTGCTTATGGAGAGAAGGGTATCTCAAGATCTCGCGTTTGCCAAGAGGTCGTCTATGGGGCACATTGCTGCGGTTCGTAGTCCAGAAAATGTTTTAAGTACCTCCACCTCTCTGCAGACACATGCGGAGATCCATAATATTACTTGTACTCAGCCCACCAGTCAACTCTATCCCTTACGATACCCAGGTACTGGCACCTTCGGGAATTAGCTTGATTGCTACACAAATAGATACCCGGGCTGAAAGTAGCAATTATGAGACGAGAGGGAAAAGGGAGGGAGCAATCCCAAAAAATAAGCGTACTAATAATAATAAAACTACTGCCAAGAAGCCAAAATCGGTAACAGTAAGCGAAATTAGAGACAATACCAGTAATGGAGCAGCTAGGGGAGTTCCTGGGGTGAATTCAGGGAAAGAAGAGGTTGGTTCTAGAATCTTGCCTTTGATTATTCCAGATGACTCCATCTTAGATGATACTTTAGCTGACATTTTTAATAACAGCACGACAGCTAATACCACGGCTAATAGTACAGGTAGCAGTCCAGATAGGGAAGATTCTTTAACAACTACACTTAAGTCACTAATCAAATCCTTACTTACACCCCTAGAAGAGAAGCTTTTGGTAATAGAAACTCAACTTAACGAGATACACAAGGATATAAAAGCATTGCATACTACCCAGGCCAAAAAAGTAGCCCACACAACTTTACCTGTTAACAAACCCCAAACAGCGGTTAAGTGTACAACTGAAGGTAAAAAAGCCGCCCAGAAAATCCCATTGCCGAACCCCAATCGCCCCAAAACAAGTAAAATCCGTGTTAAATCCACACCGGCCACTGAGGCTAAGACAAATAAACCAGTTAGCCTCAATGTTCCCACTCATAGTCCGGATAAAACCAATCAAGATAGGACCGAAAAGCGTAGAAGCATCAACTTACCACCAGAAGCATGCCCATACGTGGTAATTTTAACTGGGGTCCCAGAACTGGCCCCTCAAGTCGTGGAATCCTTCTGGGCACTTAAAAATAAGGTGCTCCATTGGTTAAATTCTAATCACCCTCTACCACCAACATTAACTAGTAACATCTTAATGGTACAGAGGGTTCCATGGGTGGGATACAATAAAAAGAGAACTCAAGGCGACTGTGTGGTCGTATCTTTTGAAGACCCACGAACAGTGGACCATATTTGTCTGGGGGCACCTAGAAACAACGGAACAACCATCACGGCAAGAGCACTCTCTTTTTTCTACATGCCAGTACAGCAACCAGATAATAGATGGAGCTGGATGAGGGGCACTAATTACCCCAGGAGAGGTTGGGGGCATGAAATGTTTAGGGATACAAACCAAAATGTTTGGGGAGGGGAGGGAGATGATGGCTGGACACTAATCCAGCGAAGAGCAGGGAGAATATATCATGGCGACCGACAGCATCATGGAGAATGGATTGGTCTACAGTACGTCGCACCGATCACCCCTTGTTATAACAGGTTTAGTGAATTAGAGGCTGTGGATTGACGTCCAGTGTACGGAGAGGCCCCACAGCCTTCCGTTCTAGATAAGGATATGTCCCCTGTACAGACAGCTGGCACATCTGTCGCTGGCAACCCGGGAAAATCGATCCCAGCTACTAGGATAACCTTCTCCAATGTGGGCCCAGAGGATTCTAGATCTAGATTATGTAACGTTGCTCATAGTGAGCATGCTAATTGGCCTCCCGACCCAAGAATGTCCGTGGGCCCAGTAAACCTTAAGTCAAAGGAGTTGATCCCTCGACCTTCCCCTGTTGCTGCGGAAGGAAACAGCTGTGTGATCTCCCTGCTCTCCTGGAACATAGCAGGTCTCGAAAAGAAACTGGCCATCCCAGAATGGAATGAGTTCATCAGCCAGTATGAGATCTGCATGTTTCAGGAGACATGGAGTATGGCACCGCTGTATAAGTCTGGGTATTCTACTTTTTTTATCCCGGCAATTAACTCTGGAAAAGGGCGACCATCTGGAGGTTTACACATATGGATCAGCGTGGCACTAAATTGCGACATCTCCAATCATAACTCAGGCTCGAGTGACATAATGCATTTAACTTTAAGAAGCCCTCATAATGATATATCGATGGAATTGATTAATATTAATGCAAGGGGCACCCTGGGGGGACAAAGTTCAGACACTATAGCAGTTCTTGAAACTGCATTAGCTGGTGTCCCACCTTTGGCTAATATCATTGTGGGTGGTGACTTCAATTGTACATACGAGCCGTTGATGGAAGAGGATTCAATGGGGGCGAGTGAGGATGATGCAAGAATGGGAATCCCAACGCTTAATTTGCCGATAGTGAGGAAATGGTCACCAAGGGTGGTACAAATCAATGCTCTAACTATAGAATATAATCTGCGAGCACTGAATGGTAGAACCACTTCGGATCCAAATGGGTCAATGACTTTCAATAGGCCTAGCAGTCCCTCACGTATTGATTATATTATCCTTAATAGACGATTTTGGGGGAATTTAATATACATGGAGGTGTTACCAACACAAGACAGCGATCATAACCCTCTTTGTATGAAAATTAAGGGGGGAAACTTGGGAGAAGTACCTAAAATCCCGCTATTGACAACAAAAGAGGTGGTCCCCACAAACTGTAACCACAGATTAAAATGGCAGAAGGTGGCTTGCCAGGAAGAAACATTGTCTAGCATAAAAGAACTAGTATTAGCGATGAGCAGGGATCTGGTAGTACTTAATCTGTCCCAAAATATCCTGCAGGGACCTTGCCTAAGAGATTTATATAGCAATCTTGTGGAGAAGCTAAGTTCCCACTTCTCCACAAAGGTAATTAGAAGTTACAAGCATATTATGACCAAGCGTGGTAATTTGTGGTACACTGCCAGGTGCAGGGAAAAAAGAAAGTTTATAACCCTAGCCCTGCACAGTAAAGACCCTGTGGCTATCAGGAACGCCAGAAAGGAATACAAAAATACGATGTATCTGGCTAAACGGGAGTGGGAGGAGGACCACTGGCAACAGCTTAAAGTAGCTGCCCAGCTTAAAGATTCCACCCTATTCTGGGAGCTAATAAATAAACTTAACAAAGGGGAGAAGAACCTGTCCCAAATCACATAACAGACCAGCAATGGGTCTCACACTTCTCAAAATTATACTCTGGGGAGATGGAACAAGATGAAAGCCAAGGGCCAGCGAAAGAGATGTCCATAGATACGATTGAGCCATCCGATCCCTTCACCATCAATGAGGTAGAAGCGGCTATAAGGAGTGTAACACCGGGAAAGGCAGCTGGGCCGGATGGCCTTCCGGGTGATTTACTTTTATATGACCCCCCCATTATGGGCCAACTTTATCACCCTTCTCATGAACCTAATTGCAGGGGGACATTTGGTCCCTGAGTCGTGGAAGGGGGCTGAGGTTGTTACCATATTCAAGAAAGGCGCAAGGGAGGACCCTGCTAACTACAGGCCGATTAGTTTAATCGATGCGGTGCAAAAGGTAGTGGGCAGGGTCATTGTTTCTAGAATAGGGGCTTAGATTGATGCGGGGAACATATTGACTCACTTTTAGGCGGGTTTTAGGGAAAGGCTGGGCACGATGGACCAGGTTTTCAGACTCTTTGCGGTTTACTGGAAAACTGTGTCCATCGAGAAAGGAAGTTTATACTTGGCTTTCGTTGACCTGAAAACCGCCTTCGACTTGGTCCCTCGGGCAAGACTATGGCAGGTTTTAAATGACATGGGCTTCCCACACCACCTCCTAGAATTTGTTAAAAAGCTCCATGAGGAGAATTTTGCTAAAATCAGATGGGGGAGCCAGGGACAGTTGACTGGCAGGGTTCCTGTGAATAGGGGGGTCCGCCAGGGCTGTGTAATGGCACCGACCCTGTTCTCTCTCTTTTTAAATGGGTTGGTAGCTCATTTGAGGGAGAGCCTGGCCGATGCCCCGGTCCTGGCGGGCGAGAAAACACCTACCCTTCTTTTCGCAGATGATACCCTGCTGATGGCGAAAACCCCTATGGGGCTTCAGAAATTGCTGGATAACTTTAAACTGTTTTGTGACTCCCGGGGTTTACTTATTAATACCTCTAAAACCAAGCTGATGGTATTGACAACAACCAGAAAACCAAGGAGGATTAATATTACACTAGACCGTTCCCCATTAGAGGTAGTGGAGGCGTTCGATTATCTAGGGATCAGGGTGAATAACAGAATGAAGTGTGACTCTCATGTGACCAAAATGCTTCTAAGTCTTAAAAGAGCATCTGGGGCTATATTTAAAAACCAACAAATCTCAATCAGCAAACCTATAGCCCCTGCTGTTGCGGTATATGAAGGGAAAGCATTGGCTTCAGCTATGTATGGTTCTGAAATATAGGGATTTGAAAACATCACGGAACTGACCAAAGCAGAAAACAAGTTCATGAGAGATTTGGTGTCCCTTCCTCTTTCAACACCCTTAGAACCCCTCTTTCATGATCTAGGAAAACGCCCGATAAGGGACATAGCTCGCCTCCGACCATTACTATTTTGAGTGCGCCTAAGGAGGACACCCGAATTGGCGAACTATGCTTTAGTATTGGACGAACTAATTAAATTGAATACCTCTAAGAAAATTAAGTGGTTGAACAATTTAAGGAAGCTGCTCATAGACCTGGGTCTGGAAGATGCATGGTTGGCCCAAACACCCCCCCCCCCTCAAAGACAGTATGAAGCAAATATATTGGGAGTGGGTTCAAACAGAGGACTTACGTAGTACCAAGTGGGGGGCCCTAACAAATAAATTTTTAGAACATAAGCCGATCAGGAAGCTGGAATCTTTCTTGGACTTCATACAAGCACCAAAAGATCGATCTCTCTTTCTAAAAATGAGATACGGGACTCTCCCATTAAATGATTTTACAGAGAGATGGAAGAGGCCGGGGGTAGAGCTAGCCTCCTGTCCGGGATGCTCCTGCCCTAGGGAGTCCCTACCACATTTTTTGTTTGCATGTAAAGCATATAGGGACGTTAGAAGAAAATGGCTAACACCAGTCTGCAAAGAACTCGGAGTAAGACAATTCAAGACAGCCCTACGTATCCTTACATCCGACACATCGTCCCTTTCCATGATCTGTGGGGTTGCAAAGTTCTTGGGTAGGGCTCGGCTAATTCGTACCACTATTTTAAAAAACAAACTTGCTTAGATGATTGTGGTCATGTTGATGAAATTGAATGGTTTATATCCACTGATGCACTTTAAATTACCTTGCTCTTTTTATTGTAAATAAGCTTTTTTAACGGTTTTATCGGTTGTATTTTATTCCATGAATTCCATTGTTGTAGTAGATAGGATATGTACCTACTTTTATGATAAATCTATCGAATAAAGTATTGCAACAACAACAACAGACTTTCCAGTCGGGTGGTGTGATGCCGATGTTAAATACTTAGGTATCCGAGTAACGGCAGACCGAAATGAGCTTATGCGGATCAATTATGGGTGTGCAGTGGAGCACATCTCAAGCTGTATTGCTCGGTGGATTGTCCTTCCCTTAACTATAGCTGGACGCACATCCCTTATCAAAATTGTGATCCTCCCCAAGTTTCATTATCTTTTCTCAACATTCCTTATGATCCTGGATGACACTCCTTTGCCTCCCTATGTTCGGAATTGATTCAATTGGTTTGGGGCTGTAAACAACCACGCATACAGTGGGACACATTAATGCGGCCTTATTCACATGGTGGCTTTAACATACCCAAGTTCGAACTATACTATATATGCGCCCAGGCCCACTATGCACATTTTTGGTTCCATCCACCCTGCTACACTCCCCATGTCACCACTGAACACTGGCTTGCAGATCCTATCCCACTTGATGGTGTCCTCCTTTCTAACATTGCTCCGAGGGAGCGCTGCCCATCTTCCGTAGATTGTACGATCATAGCTTGGCCCCGTATTCAAGACCATATGCATGCGCCCTGTTTGTATTCCCCTCTCCTACCTCCCACTTATCACCCAGATATAGCACTACTGCAAGAAGGTCTTCAAAATAACTGCGCGTACACTAAACATTAACTGCTGGGGAAACCTATATACTAATGGCAAATTTCACACCCTCCAACAATTGTGCCCTGATCCCCCACCGTCCATTATGGAAATGTTTTTATATGCTCGTCTTTGCCATGGCATCCAAGCTAGTAACACTGCCTACCCCTCAGAGCCTGCAACACTGGCCCCTCTCCATCACGCCCTACGTGCTCACACTGCTTCACACTTAGTGTCCACACTTTACCACACTCTATATAGTGAAGTTGAGTATCCTCCATGCGCGGCTGGCACCAAGTGAGAGACGGAACTGGGCCAGGACCTTACTGATGCACAATGGCTGTTTTGCTGTAAACAGACAGAATAGAGCTCCTCCAATAGCCGACTCCGAATTATTCACTATAGATTCTACACCGTAGCTACTACACTCCATTCAAACTTCACAAGTTTGGATTGAGGGACACGAGCCGGTGCGACAGGTGTAAAATGGAGCAGGCCGACTTCTTGCAACTTGCTTGGGACTGCTCAGACATACACACTTACTGGAGTCACGTCCTCACAGCCCTGGATGCTATGATCTCTATGCCTATCTTGATATCCCCTCTTGTGGCTCTACTAGGGTATACTGAACAAATCCCTGCACAGCACCAAAACTTTGTCTCCTTTAGCCTCGCCATAGCCAAGCGGCGCATAGCCTGCAGATGGGGAAGGGGACGGGCGCCCAAATTTAAAGATTGGCTGTCAGATATGATTCTTTGGCAAGATCAACTTTGCACTTATGCTGAACTACACCCACGAGCCTCCCGCCCGTGAGACATTTGGGCCCCACTGCAGACGTACTTATTGGAGCACCCCTGCAATGTTACGGACACAACCTAGAGTTCAATTCCGCTTTTCAATGACTCTATCTATCAGCACATTATATACTCCTCCTTCATGGTGGCCCTGCCGGACCATAGTTGTTTTTCTTACATAGCTTTGTACCCCCCTGGCGTTCCAAGGCTGCTAAAGTTTGCGATGATAAATATGTGATGTTTTGTTTTCTCCCTGCATCACGTATGCTTCTTTGTAATGTATAATTGCCTGCACTGCTAACTTATGTTTATTCTTGCTGGCCCTTATGTACTGTACTCTATGTATGCCACATGTTTTCCTATGTTCTAGCTATATGTTCATCACATATTTTGACTTACGATTGTACACTTTTGATGGAAAACTCAATAAATAAATAAGAAAATAAAATAAAATAACTATAGACAACATCCTACAAGCCGACTGGTCAGATCACCACACCATTCTGTTTCACCTAAACCAAACTCAAGTACCTCCAAACCGATCATGGAACTCACTCCAATGGACCAGAAACATCAATCAGATACCCCTATCTGATCTGGAAGAAAGAATGATGTCCCCCTGACACAGGCAACCTTACCATTGATGAGCTTACAACCCACTGCAATTTGACAATGAAAGCCAACCTAGATAAAGTAGGCCTGTGAAACAAAAAAAGGATCAGAGGCACACCACCAAGATCCTGGTCAACAAAGACCTCAACTCAGAAACAAGACAACTAAGAGCTGCATAAAGACTCTGGAAAACCAACCCATTCCCAACCCACCTCTATCAGCTCAGAAGGGAATGCAGGAAATACAAAATTCCCAAACTAACAGAGAAAGCCACCTTCTTCCGCAGTATAATAGATAAAGCAAAAAAAAGCCCAAAGAGCTTTTCAACCTCATCAAACAACAAACCTCAAAACCTACCAAAGAAACTCCTCTTGTCGACAAAGAAAGATACGACAAATTCTTAAATGATAACATCTTGAAGACTCAGCCGTCCCTAGGCTGCCAAACGCAGATGTCCACTGGCAATCTCCCCCCACACCTGGCAGCGGCTTCTCTACCTTTGAGTACCGGACTTAACCAACGCACAAGGTCTTACACAGCATCCAGGAGTTGGAAGACTTTCAACCCACTCACGGAAAAATACATCTGCAAGGTGATTGCAAAAAAAAAAAACTCTGCACCCTACGCAGACCCTCTTCCTAGCTAAAAGTCTCAACTATGCCATAACCTGTCTCTGGACCAAGATAATAAATAGCTCTCTCATCAAGGGGACTATGCCTGACTGCCTCAAGGAGGGCCAAGTTACCCCCGTTAAAATAGCCAGGTGCAGACCCGGATAACCTCAACAATTTCATGCCCGTTTCCAACCTCCCCTTCCTGGTAAAATATCTTGAGAAGTGTGTTCTCTCTCAATTCAGCCAATACATTGACAGCAATAACCTATTTGATTCACACCAATCGGATGTCGGGTAGGGATGCAACATGGAAACAGCTATGCTGAATATAACAGTTGATATATATAATTCTCTGGATGCAGATAAATACTACCTGCTCATCCTCCTTGACCTATCAGTGAACTTCGACGCGGTTGACCACAAACTACTTTTGAACTCACTACAACAACAAATCGGAGCAGATGGCACGGTTCTGAAGTGGTTCTTGTCATGTCTACATAACTGATCTCAAATAAAAAAAATAAACAATCAAACTTCCACTGCTTATGCTATCACACAGGGCGTCCCACAAGGCTCCGTACTCTCATCTTCACTTTTCAATATCTACATGGAAACCCTCACCATAATTCTTAAACGAGCAAACATTGCCTACCACCTATATGCGCACAACGCCCAATTATATGTGGAAATAACCTCTTTGGATGACATACGATGGCTGGACACCACTCTCACATAAGTCCAAAACTGTCTGACACAAAACAAACTTAAACTTAACCAAGAAATGGCGAGCCGGCTTGATTGCGTCCCCTGAATGCTTGAGATGTGGTCGGGAGGTGGGCACTTTCCTGCATACAGTATGGTCCTGTGGAGCACTGGAGAGATTCTGGACGGGTGTTTGGGACTGTTTGTCTGAAGTATTGGGTTGGGAGCTCCCCCGTACGCCGCAGCTGGGCCTTCTCCATGTAATGGAACAAGTGGGAGGTGACATCTACAAACGACATTTACTACTCCTCGGCCTTACTGTGGCCAAGAGAGATGTGGCTAGAGCCAGGAAAGACCCCAGGGCCCCCCCGGTGGGAGTGTGGAAAAAGGGCTTGGGCTTCTGTATGGGGCTGGAGCGTCCAGTATTTGAGGCCCGAGGCTGCCCCAGGAAACACTACAAAATTTGGAAGAGATGGGCAGACTACAGGGGTTTGTGGCTGGAGCCGCAGGCGCAATGCGAATTGGACGCAGGACAGATGCGCTTAGATCCTGGGTGAGGGAGAGTATACATGAATTATTTCATAATTGTTTTCTTCTTAGGCCTGTGTGGACATCGTGCGAAGGGATAGGGTGGGATCCGGGAGGGGGTAGTTAGTGGGGGGGCAGGGGGGTGGGAGAGTTGTGGTAACAATGCTTCATTGAATTACTGTATTGATTGCTATTCAGTGCCTTTTGCCTATATGCTCACGGCTCCTCCGGTGTTCGGAGTACCGTGATTTTCTTGCAATCTCTCTCACAGAAACAATAAAATTTTGTTCTGAAAAAAAACTCAACCAAGAAAAGATGGAAATCCTCCTTTTGCCCAATCACAGCCAGTCCTCCCAGACATAAGAATGTCTAAATAATCTAGATGCCCTGAAATGCAAACTGACTCTGGCGGACTGCAATAAATCTATGGGAATCATCCTGGACTCAAATCTGAACAAGAGCACTCACTTAAAGACTACAGCAAAGGGTGCCTTCTACAATCTAAAACTCCGTAACAAAATTAAGCCCTTCATCTCACCAAATGACCTAAAAAGTCCCACGCACGCTTTGATACTATCCAGACTGAACTACAGAAACTCACCCCCTCGCAGGCATCCCGAAATCTTACTTAGCCCCTCTCAGAGCCACTCTTAATGCAGCTGCAAGGATGGTCCTAGAGCAAGGAGATTCAACCACATCTCCACTGCAATCAATAGTCTAAAGTGGCTACCTATCGAAGCACAAAGTTCTGCACATTGGTAAACCAGCATACCTCATATCCAAACTCACAAATGCAGGGTAAAAAAGAAATCTAAGAAGCTCCAACACACTTCTCCTCATCCCCCCAAAAAACATAAACTAAAAGCCCTCTTGTGCTCCTTCTCAAGCAATGCCCCCAACATCTAGAACTCTCTCCCTGTACATTTCAGACCTAACCCTTACTTAATGAACTTCAAAAGACAACTGAAAGAATTCTTGCTCATTCAACATCTCAACCATCCAGGATATAACATCTAACTCACTCTGGAACAACCACCTCATTTTATCTTGTTTTCACCCAAGGACTATATACTGACTTGACTCTCTTCAATCTAAGTATATTGTATTGTTACTGACTGACAATGCCTTGAAAATGATGTAAAGCGCTCTAATAGCCTCAGGTCTAGCTAGCGCTATAGAAAACCCTTAAATAAATAAACTTTTAGACTCGGACAACGCAACAAACACAACCTAGTTGAGTGGAATCCAGCCTGTAACAGGCTTTTTGCTTTTCCCTTATACCAATCCACATGTCACAACTTGCTTCAGGCAACATACCGGCTGCTGCAGGAACATTAAGGAGGTTTGAGAAATGCACACAATATTCTTGAAGGCAACCGTCTTGCGCTGGAGGATAAGGAAAAGTGCTTCCAACACTGCCAGTCTTTGCTCCCATACGAGCTGAGATAAGAAAGAAATATGGTTTTAAACATGACTACTCTTACCATTGCCTTCCCTTACCCTCTGCCAGTGCAGGTGGTAGGCGGAGCTGTATTCACATGAGCTGACTTACTTTCTTGCAACACTCCAAATAGCGACAACAGGAGATGGTCGTTTTATCTGGATAGCAGGTAGCATATAAATCCAGTACCCGGAGGATTGTGGGCCTGTCCATCTCCTTCAGATTCTTCATCTTTGGAACTGTGGCAAAATACAGAAAAAAATAAATATGCTGAATTCCCCAAATAACAGAAGTTCCTATCCCCTGGAATTTTTAAATTAATGTATCTCTACAGAAAAGTATTTTACTTTAAGACTCTCTAGGTTCTTAACTTTAGAGCAGCAAGACACACAGACAGACTCAATTTGCAATCTTGTTTAACCTGTGAAATAGAAAGAGTATGGTTTTGTCAGGAAGCCTTTGCCTTGTACCATCATCTTGCATATTTAGAAAGCCCCATGTACCTAGTAAGGATCTCTTTCAATAGTGCAACTGCCAGTGCGTTCATGCACTATAGGAACAACCTAATGTTGAGCAAGCACCGTGTTCTTTTGTCCTGCTGGGCATCCTTTGTTTTTCACAACCAAAGTCCCAAATCATGTCCTAATTAAAGGAAAACAAAAAGTAAGGGGCTCTGATGTTCAACTATTTTTAGGTCAAGCCTAGCGCAGCGCGCATGCACTGCGCTAGGAGATGACCTTATGGAATCGGTCTGCACTTTTCTAACACTCGCTGCTCACAAGCAATGCCATGCTCTCAAACAGGATGCGAAAACCAGAGCAGCTGTGTTAATAGCTATTGCTGATAAGTGTCTCAGCTCGAGTATCAACTTTTCTTATTTTTTTTGTTAACTTTCTGTAAACTATAGACTCATATGGACACAATGTTCATAACAGTGATGTCTGTTCTCTCTCCCGTCTGCTGTCCACGGTAATTTCACACTCTTTGTCCTGCAGCCATCTCCGTTTAATTACGTAAATTCGATCGCGCATTTCAAACACTTTTCTGTTAAATGTAGCTTTTCGGCGTACAAGTGACAATCATGCATTTTAAACACTTTTGCTTCCAATGCACTTTTGGCAGGGACGTAACACAGGCCGACCCAGCAGTGCGGGGGCACCCCAGCAGTATAAGTGACGTACTTTAATGCATTATCGTACTTTACTTTGATGCATTATCAGTCGATTCAAAGCTTACTGTGCTTTTGCGTTCGTAGTGTGTTCATTTTATGTTAAATGTGAACACAATGTTGAGAACGATGCTGTCTGTTCTCTCTCCCATCTGCTACCTACGTTCATTTCACACTATTTGCCCTGCAGCCATCTCCGTTTAGTTACGTAAAGTCGCACGGACATGTCGCTTTCACTTTTGCGCCTGCTTGGCCGCGCTTGTTTGAAGTCTGTGAGCCGCCTTTCTGATATTACAAGGCGCTGTACAAATGCTGATTTTATAAAACATGCTTATCTATCGTCTGCCCCTGCCCCATAAAGAGAACATCCTGTCCTCCCTGCCAGGCCATGCACCCTCTGAAAGGGAGCACTAGCAACCCCAGATGTATTTTGTTCTCCTTGGCCACCCACAGCCACCGCGGACCCGCATTTGGACACATCTCTCTGATGTAGACTCACTGACTCAACATCAGTCGTAAACACAGGGAACTTCTCACAATGATGTTCTATAGCGTCATAGGGCCAACTCTGTCTTTCATCCTTCCGGGGTGGAGGGGGAAAAAAGTACAGCTAAAACAGTTAATATGATGGTGGATGGATGGATACTGTATACATGGTTAATTTTTTTATTTAGAGTGTTTAGACTTGGAATTTAACAGATGATGGATGATGTTTGACCTGTTTTTTTGGTGCCATATAAGTCTCCTCGATACTACATTCTCAATGCAGACCGCTGGATTCGATTCCAACACAGCCTCCGCCATCTGTAACGTGTTTGTTGCTGGTGGTCTGCACGGCTTCTGGTTTGCACTATGCTTCCGAACCCACTCACTGCTCACTGTTTAGGCTTTGCTTTCTCAAAATTTTCTTCCACGCCTGCTTCAGTAAAGTATTTCAGGTCACGGGGTTAATGTGCTTTAAACAAAACTCTATGTATGAGGAGAGTTTACAAGTTTAATTATGTTTAGTCTGTATTTATTATGCTCGTTTACAGAGGACCCAGGCACTATCATAACTGCACCACCTCGGTATACACACGGTGTCTGGCTGAAGCTTGGGGTGGCATTGGCGTGAGAATCCAGGCAAAGGGCAGCTGCAGTCACTGTCTGATTAACCAAGTCAAAGATCAAAGTGTAAATGCAGGAAGGGCGTCCATAAATGAAACCGCCTTCCTACTTTTCCTGACCCAATCAGTTTTTTTTTTAAATCCCCGTGATTTTGTATTGCCTGGCTTGTAGTTGCAAGCCTCCCTGTGTAATTGTTGGACTACAAGTCCCATAATGCAATTTGAGTTCAGTGAAACTCAGGCCTGGTTGGTGTTCCTACACATATTATGGGACACTTATCATCTTTGCATCGCATCAGTCCCACCAACACTTTCCTTCTCCCACAAAATCTCTTTCGTTTCCTTTCTGTTTTCATCTACCTTTCTCTCTTCCTCCGTCTTCCCCTCCCAATTAATTGACTCTTTCTCGCTCTCCTAGAGCTCTTCAATCTCTTGTGGTTCAGCAGCACCCAGGATAATATGCTGCATAGCTAAACCCTTACATGGTCCCAAAGGCGAGACCTATTGGCTATGCCGATGCTTGTTCTCTATGCCTCATGCCTTAAAGACTCTACATTAACTGCGTTGATGTTTACTATTCAATACTGCGGCTTTAAGGGCTTACCACTGCTGAGAATGGAAGGGCAGGTAGGTGGAGTTTACAGCTTCAAGGATAAGAGATACATTGAGCTGCAATGTACAAGACATTTCACTCTATAGTCCAACAACCTGGTAGAAAGTGCTTACGGTAAAAGAACACTGTTGAAATTATATATACTCAAAGACAAAGACACCGTGGAAGTAAGTCCATTTATTAACCATCCACTCTCCTCACTGGAGAGTGTCCCAACATTCCATCGCAAGCTTCAGGGCAGGGGATACCAACAGGGTAGGAGGGAAGGGGTGGACGGAACGTACCATTTGGGAGATAGAAATTACAACACATCTCCCTTCCATAGGGGTGACACGGAACAATGGATAGGTCCCACGGGGTGGGACAGTAAGTGTAAATGTCACCATATGACAGAAAAACTGAATACAGAACATTACTCATGCGCATTTACAATTTTATCAAAGCTCCACCATTGACCATTCTCAAGTTGAACCACATTCTTAAGCACTTTAGCAATTTTACAGGGCATGTAGTATTTGCTTTGGGTGGCTCCCACTTTGGTGTTTTTCCTGGCTTGTACCCTGTCACCTACCTCCCACTGGGAATCCTTCACCCCATGTTTAGCATCATACCACCGCTTGTAATTGTCTTGGTGGAGTTGGACCTTTTCTGCCATTGTCTCCTGATCCACTACTCTGGGCTTCCCACCACTCAACCAACTAGGATTCAACTTGGTGCAGGGTTCTCTCCCACGCAATGCTACAAAGGGTGAAATGCCTGTGACCTTATTGGGGAAGGTGTGGTATGCCCACAGACACCTTCTAAGGGACCCTTCAATATCGTGCCCATTAGTGGCAGCTAACTGGATATGTTCCTTTATGATTCTGTTTGCCCGCTCGACTAAACCATTGGCTTTGGGGCAATACAAGGCTGTGGTCTCATGTTTGATGTCCAATCCCTTGAGAAATGCACGCATTTCTTCCGAGCTAAACTGCACTCCGTTATCTGTCACCAAAGTCACTGGAATGCCTTCCTCGACAAACACTCCATTCAAGAACTCGATCACCGCCCCTGTGGTGACAGTGTGGACAAACTTCTGCTTGATCCAATGGGTTGTGTAATCAATTAAAACCAGCATGAACCTCCTCTTTTCACCTAGATCCTGCATGGGTCCGATAATGTCCGGGGCCAGCTTGCTCCATGGTTTGGTTGGCACTTTTACTGGAGACAATGGTGCCTTCTGCACTGCCTTGGATTTGTCGCTTTTGGCGCACGCCACACAATCCTTAAAAGCTTGTTCAGTCATGGCGTCCATCCTTGGGAACCAGAAACTGGATCTGACTCTGGCTTTGGTGAGGCTACGCCCTAGATGGCCTTCATGTGCCAAGTCTATGACCTTCTTCCTGAGGCTTTTGGGTGGAACTACTCTATGATTGCGATGGATTCTGCCTTTTATGAAACTTAATTCATTTCTCACTTCCCAATACTCTTCTAAGCCTACTTCAAGTTCATTCTTCTTGCTCAGCCATCCTTTTCCTATGTATTCTTTCAGGGCGTTTAACTCCTTGTCCTCTTTCATCTCTACCTCCCATTCATTTTCCGTGATCGGAGGCATCTCCGTCATTAGTATGGGACTGTCAAGGGCTTCTTCTGTTTCCCCCACCTCTGGTAACGGGGACCTTGACAGGAAATCCGCGATTTTATTTTCCTTTCCTGGCACATATTCCACGTTGAAGGTATAGTGCTCCAGTCCCAGGATCCATCTGCTGATGCGAGGTGTACAATTCTCTAATCCCTTCACAGAGAAGATGAAGGTGAGGGGTTTATGATCGGTCCGGATGGAGAACCTTAAACCCCACAGGAAAAACTTGAAATGTCTAACGGCCCAGATCCAGGCAAGGGCCTCCCTTTCAATTACGGAATAGTTCCGTTCGGGGTTAGTGAGGCTCCGGGATGCAAATGCAATGATCTTCTCCTCTTTTCCATCTTTCTGTATCAGGGTCGCTCCCAGGCCCTTGTTGGAAGCATCAGTGGCCAGGATGGTTTTCTTGGATGCATCAAATGTACCTAATGCTGGGGAGGTTATTAATTCCTCTTTTAGTGACTTAACCACAGCATCATGCTCCTTGTTCCATAAGAACTTCTTGTTTTTCTTCATTAATTCCCTCATGGGCTCACACTTTGCAGCAAAATTGCCCACGTACTTGGACATATACTCTAAAAGTCCCAGGAAGGACTTTAGTTCTTCTTTGTTCTTGGGGCTGGGTGCTTCTTTCACTGTCTAGATTAGGCTGCCCTTCGGTCTGAACCCATCTTCTGTAATCTTGTGGCCTAAATACTCAACTTCCTTCACTTTTATTTTGCATTTTCTTTCTTCACAGTCAGACCGGCCTCCATGAGTCTGCTGAACACCTGTCTTACGACCCCATCATGTTCTTCCTCCGTTTGTCCATATACTAAGATGTTGTCCTGGAAACACATGGTGCGTTCCACTCCTAATATCTTCTGCATTGCTTTCTGGAATATGGCTGCGGCGGACGCCAGGCCAAAAGGCATCCGTTTAAACATGTATGCTCCGAATGGGGTGATGAACGCTGTGAGGGGTCTCGATTCCGGATGGAGTTCAATTTGGTGATATGCCATGGACAGGTCAATCACGCTGAAGTACTTAGCAGGGCCCATGGTGCTCAGCATTTCGTTAATTATGGGCAAGGGATGTCTTTCCACCCATATTGTCGTTGAGACTGCGCAAGTCCACACTGAGACGAATTCCTTCCCCGCTGGCTTTGGCTGCGATAACAATTGGAGCCAACCACTCTGAGCAGGTTATTGGTTGAATTATATCTAATTCACATAGCTTGCGCAATTCCTCTTCTAAGGGTATTTTCAACTTGTGTGGGACTGGACGTAGTTTATGTACGACTGGCCTAGCATTATACTTCAACTTGATTCTGTGCTGGAACTTGTGTAGACAGCCCAGCTCCTCTTTGAATAGCTGCCCAAACTCTTCGCAAATGTTATCACTTCTCCGGGACCTGTCTGTGAGCAAAACTTGTTCAGTACTATTGGGATCTAGAATGATTCCCATCTCTTTTTGGTGAACCCATCCCAGTAAATTAGATGCTGATTCCACTACATACACTGTCCCATACGTTTCCCTGTCCTTAAAGCGTAGTTGTACATTTTTCATGCCTACCAATGGTATTTTCCCTTTGTTATACCCTGTGGGAGAAATGTCAGGCATTATCAACTGTTTCACATTACAATTTTCCATGGACACAAAATCATCTCTGTTCAGTAAGGTGTACGGGGGAAACATCCTTTACAACGCAACTTTTACCACGCAGTGCCTTTACGACGCAACTTTTACAACGCAAACCATTACAACGCATTGCGCTGGGGGGCGCTCTAGGATAGGGAATGTGTTTAATGTACTATCCAACACCTTCCCTACTATCCACGGGGACTGGAGTTGGAATAGTAAATTAAACAATTCACTATCCAGCACCTAAAAGCACTATGCGTTGTAATGGTATGCGTTGTAAAAACAGCGTTGTAAAAGCATGCGATGTAAAAGCATGCGTTGTAATGTCATACATCCGGTGTACGGAGAGCATGAGTCTGCGTACATTTCTACACATTGGTCATCGAGGAAGACATCACATTTGGGGTAAATCGAATTTACGGTACTATCTATGTCTTTTACTTGCAAAATGATCTTCTCGCTTCTTTGTTCTACCCACTTTACTTCCCTGGCTGCACTCTTCTCCATATTCCTACCTTCATTTCTTGTGTGCTGTTCACCGTCTCTACATACTCTCGCGAAATGCCCTCTCCTATTACATTTTTTACACGTGACAAACCTGGCAGGGCACTGGTAAAAAGTTGCAAAATGGTTATTGCTGTCACACCTGTAGCATTTAGGACCCTTCTCCTTAGGCTCTCCTCTACCCCTGTAATTTTCTTTAGACGTAATCTTACACACCTCGTTACAATCCTTTTCATCTTTTACAGAAGCTACTTCCTCCCCATTAGTTTTCATTTCTTTAATGCATCTTGCCGTATGTTCTACTGATTTGGCTATTTCAATAGCTTCTCTTAACCCGGGGTTTTTTGCTGGCAACTTCTCCTGGATACGTGGGTTATTGGTGCACCTCACAAGTTGGTCCCTTATGAGAGAATCAGTTAAGCTACCAAACTCACATAGCTGTGTCAGGCCCCACAATGCAGCAATGAAATTTTGCACAGACTCTTGCTTACCTTGAGATCTTTTAAAAAACTTATGGCGTTCCAACACTACATTTATCCTGTCCCCAAAATGTTTCTCTAACTTTCCCATGGTTTGCTCATACACATCAACATCAGTTTCATGCCCTCCCTCTTGTTCTAACATGGGTAGAGACTCGTAAACTTTGCGCCCTTGCCTACCCAAATTGTGTAACAATATGTGTTTTTTCCTTTCTGCCTTGTATTTTTCGCCTCCAACAGCTATTAAATATGATTCAAATAGTTTCACCCACTCATTCCAGCTGATTTCCGGCTCACCTATCTCATTCAAGAAAGGTGGGGGTTGGCTCATGCTTGCTGCTGCCATGGTTACACCAACCTAATTTAGAGAATGGATAATTTTACCTAGGTATTACACCACCACTCCCGGACTATAGATTACAAGAAGTGAACAACAGCGAGAGTATCACTTTCCCTACTAGTATTACATATAGAGACTAGTTACTATACTAAAAGGTCTCAAATCCAGTCAATGGTGGAGGACTACTGATTGTCCCTCCAGTTCCACGCTGCTCATAGGATGATCACACTCACCACCACGACCTGGAGCTTGAATCCTTAAATTCTTAAAATCCTCTGCTAGTCTTAGCTGGAGTGAGAGGATGCACTTCGGAAATGCCCGCAAAGCAGCCTCACAGGGCAGCCGGCACGACGATCACTGTACCAAAAGGGGTTAACTATTTGCCAAGACCAGCGGCCCTTAGCTGCTGGTGCGCCGGGAGCGTCCTGAGTATCCGGCTAGTCAGGAGACACTTTGACGTCCTGACAGGAAATTCGATCTTCCCAGCACTGGCTCCGGACGTACGCCGAACCAAAGGTGAAATCGGCTCTCTCAACTCCTCACGAGCGGCTCGGTAGCTGTGGACCCTGTCAACCACTGTTAGGTTCGACGACGATGCCTGGGCTCACCCACGCCTCATGCTCTCGCCCAGATGGTCGCAGGCACACGGAGTTTCCTTGACTCAGCACGGCTCCTCAACACTGCATGCCTGGGCTCAGCTGACGCGCTAGGCACCGCACACAGTACCGGTCCAAGGCCAGGACTCTTCGAAGGATCAGGTGCGAGTTTTTTCTTTATTCTGGTGTTAACTTCTCACGAATGCGAGGCGCGGATAAGTGATATGAAATACGCTACACTCCCCTTAAGGCGTGGCAAGATTTTAGCCAGTCCAGATAAAACTATAAGGCGCGGCTAGCCCGGTACCACAATCAGCCACAGTCAATACAATATTACGATGTCCGCAGAGGCGGGGAACTAGCTGGGATCCTTCTGTGCCACAATACCTCGCAAAATGCCCACAGTTAGCAGATTGCTCTCACACTTCTGACCTTATATCCTTTTGCAGTCCATCCGATCCACTACTGTCCGATTATTTTATAGTCTCTTTACCACCGAGGCGTGAGAACCATAGGTGGCTGACCTTCTCCACAAGGTTCTTCTTTTCTTCTCCGATTTCTTCCCACACAAGTTACTTCTTCTCCTCTTGTGTGTGTGTGTGGAGAGAGCAGACAAAGGGGAGATGGTTAAAACTGCCCCCTGCGCAGTTCCGTCGCCAGTGTTGAAATTATATATACTCAAAGACAAAGACACCGTGGAAGTAAGTCCATTTATTAACCATCCACTCTCCTCACTGGAGAGTGTCCCAACATTCCATTGCAAGCTTCAGGGCAGGGGATACCAACAGGGTAGGAGGGAAGGGGTGGACGGAACGTACCATTTGGGAGATAGAAATTACAACAAACACATTCCAATATCATAGAAGATTGAGACTTTAAACAGCTCCAGCAATGTAGCTGGTAACTGAGTAGAACATATATTATAGATAAGTTCTGACATTTTGATAGTTTAATACAGACAGGCTGGCCAAGAGGGACATCTTACAAAATGGATCATGTGGGAGGGGATCTGGTGTCTTGATAAATATGTTCCCAGAATATTCCCTTGATCTGCCTTATTTGAAGACACTGTAGGCTTCAGGGTTTGAACAGCCTGTAGAAGGTGTATATAGCCTCCATGTTGGTACAGATTTCTAGGGCCTGAGAATTTTTTTTGACAAGTATTACCATTGTATTAGGAACCCATATTCTACTGCAAGCTCACTGAATTGCTAAGTCTCTCCTTTTTAGGATTCTACTGTTAAAGTCAAAGCTCATAAAGGCAGGGAAGGTACACAGATCAGTTTGCAGGTGGCAGTCGAGGGTAATGCTGCTTCGGCAATGGCAGTGCCTTCTGAAGGTCTCTGGCTTCAAAGACAGATAGGAAATTACAGGTGGATATTATGGCCCATGAGAAAGAGTTTCTTGCACTTGTGTTTTGTAGGAGAGTAGGATCTGCTTCTTATAGTTACCCACACTTTTGCAGATGTTTCACTGTTTTTTTACTTTAGTCTGGCTGGGGCTCTGCTATCCAGGACCCCAGCCTAGCTGCTTCCTCTCTAAAATGATTGCATGTACTTTAGGTGCACTCCAGATTGGATTCTGGGGTACACTTATAACTCCCTAGTATATGGTACCCTATATACCCAGGGCATAGATACCCCAGGGGCCTCCCAGGGACTGCAGCATGTATTGTGCCACCCCTGAGAGACCACTCAAAATGACACAACAGGTCTGTTACAGCAGCCTGTGTAAGGTGGTGTATGCACCGCTTACTTAGATATAGGTTCCCTATATCTACCTTATATCACTGCAGATATAAACCTATCAATCACCCCTATGGCAGGCCTTATCAATCCTGAATAATATAGTAAACAAGGTGGTCCTGGACATAATTCATTTACCACATATTTATTGTAATACTCATTATAAATCTGAGTTATTCCATGGGATTAAATCCTGAAAACCTATAAAGGAAAAGAACATCAACAGCCAAATGCGTATTCAAAACTTATTGGTAATACCCAAAATCAATTTCAAACGCAAAATTTGTAAGGAATATAAATTTGCAATTTATTTTACATTCTTATGTCCAAATTTAAAAAACGAGAGAAAAGGAGAAGATACTGCCAGGTGCAATAGAAAGTGCAAAAGTAAGTGCTCAAGTGAAAGAGAGAAAATAAGTAAAAAGACAATCCAATGCTTTTATACAAAAAACTAAGGTTCTTCAAGCAGCGGGTTTTTGAGAGCGGGGGAACATGGCGGCCGCCAGGTAGGAGTGGTCGCGAACTCTCTACCTGGCCGTAGGGCTGCCCAGCGTTTCTGGAATGGCTGAGACTGTGAGGCGGGACCATTGAGTAAAGGTGAGCGCCAAGACGAGTGAGACGACTGTAAGTCACGGTCCTCGGTACGCGGAGCCGATACACGGGAGAAAGAGAGGGGTAGCCGATGTACTTGCATCGGTAACCGGGATTCCGAGAGGGGAGATTGCGAGACTGTGACCGAGGAAAAACCAACGCGCTAACACGCTAACATACCGGTAATCCAGAAGGCAGCGAGAGCAGCGTGTATAGCGAGGGTGTATGGGGGGGCGGCAATCCAGGACTACGAGCTGAGTAGCGAGATTAACGAGAACAGAGGGAGCCGCCACTCTGCCACGCAAGCAAAACTATAATTACAGACTGACTGCGGCTGTAGGGGGTGCAGAGAACCGGGGGGGAAAGATACACTCCGATTAAAACAGCCCCTGTAGTGATCCGAATTTTGGGATTTTGGGACTTCTGAGTGACTTCTGAGCGACAGGGAAAAAGCAGTTATAGCTGAGCCCCGACCTGACTCATGATAGTTTATTGATTTTCATATCTCTAAGCCAAATAACCTAAGTAAAAATACAAAAAAAAAATAAATAAAAAAAAATATATATAGCTGAGAGTAGTGGGTGCACCTTTAGGGAAATAGTATAGCTACCCCGGTTTCCTTTTTCTTTTGTTTCTTTTCTCCTTTTTTTTTTTGGAAAACGGGCGCCCCTTGATCATAGCGGGCAGCCTGAAAAAAGATAGAGCTTAACAACGGCAGTTCTGGGAGATATATGGGAAGCAGCAGCGGCTCGGTTCAAGAAGAGCCGTGCTGCCACAGCAAGAGTCGGGGGCCCCCATCGAGTATCAGGAGGTAAAGCGTACTACCTCCGCCCCTATAAAGTGTTCTCAGGGCAGCAAAAACTCAGTAGTACACCACAGTCTCTTTCCCCCTTGTCATCGGACAAAGTCTACTCTCAGCTAGAAAAGAAGAATGCTAGTAGCGACCCAAAGGAAACTTCTATGACCCCGGTAAGGAGACAAAAAGGGGATGTATCTCAGGAATTAAGGAACACACAGAAAGCTATCGATGAGGGAGGGGGCTCCACTACCGGAGTAACGGTAGCCAAAAAGTTGAGTAAAGGCAGAGGTAGAAAAAAAGATGAGGGCTTCCAAGACGGCACAACAAAAAAGTTGGGAAAAGAGGAGGGAACTACTAACATAAACAGATATACGCTGAGGAGTAGAGGGATTTGGGGCAAAGAGGACCCAACACTGTGTGTAAAGGGCGCAAGAGTTAAACAAGAGGTGCGGATAATCTCCCCTAAAGAGTTAAAAGACCACGGTGCTGGGTTATCTTGCTCCTTGGCAGCTACATCTGTACAAACAACCCAGAACAAAACAGAGCAGGATAACAACCTCGCCCCTACACAAGAGCTTATTAATAAAGCATATCTAAACTTGGGAGGGCGAGAGAAAGGGAAAGGGAAAGGGAAGGAGGGAAAAAAAAAGCTGAAAGAGTTAAGATTACCCCATCCCTACGATCATTCTTTAAACTACAACCACAAGATTTACCACTTAGTAATCCGGACTCTCACCCCTACAATCAAATGAACTTGGATATAGACCCACAGGTTTCACAGACGGTAGTCGGTAAGAAAATGAGCTTGTCCCCAGAGATCAGCATACATGAGGATATTATTGCCCAAATTCCAACTAAAAATAGTTTCGACTTACTGGCTACCATGGGAGAGGCTGCTGACACAGTGACGTTGGGATCAAGCTTGTTAACTGATCAAGGCCCTAAAAGCCCTCAAATCTTTAAATTCCTATTCTCCTCCTCCTCTCACCGAAAATGTCATTGAAAAAGCTACTGCAGGAGAATCACTGTCTATACAGGAGGAACCATTGGATTTGGGGAGGTTAATGGCCACAATGTTAACAGAGATTAGACATAGGTTTGTAACCTCAGAGGAGAATCAAAAAAAGACTCATAACCACTGTGAATTATTAGAGGAGAATAAAAAAAAATTCAGGACCACTGTGGGATTTTGGAAGAGAAGCTTAATGGCTTAGTGGAAAGGGTTACAACTATGGAGACTGCGTATGGGCAGATTGCTGCAAAAGTAGTGGTTAATCAGATGGGAATCAACAAACTCCAGAAAAATGAGCAGGAATTGAGAGACAAGATCGAACAACTTGAAAACAATGCAAGACGCAATAATATTAGAATATTAAATGTTCCTGAAGGAGTGGAAGGAGGGGATATTAAATCATTTGTCACAAAGCTTTTCCTGGAGCAGAATACTGACATTGACCAAGCTTCCCTTGAGGAGGACATACAACGAGTCCATCGCGATCCCTTTGTTATTCGCCCTGGCAGGAAGGCTCCAAGAAGAATTTTAGTGAACTTCAAATCATATACACTGAAAGAAATGATACTTACTGCGGCGTTAAAAGCTGGCTCACACAAGAAAGACTGTTGGCAGTACCGTATAAGGTCAGACATTTCGTGCACTACATTGGACCGCCAATGGGAACTGGGAAAATGTATTTCTGAATTTAGAGATCTTGGCGCCACAGCAAAAGTTAGATTCCCCGCATCTCTAAGAGTTATGCTGAGTAACAAAATGCACAATTTTCGTGATCCGAATGATGTGAGAATATTTTTGGATGAGCTAAAGTCTCAACCATAAAAAATAAGCAAAGTATTAATTCAGCCCTACGGTAGAGAGAGTCCAAATGGAGGTGTAATCACACCTCAAGAAGAAAGGGAGGGTTCCCCAGGGAGGGTAGGGAGGCATGGGGGGGTCACAGGTAAAAGATTAGAATGTGTGGATAACACCAAATACTTAATTTTCACAAAGGGTGGGGGAGCATTGGGGAATTTTTTTGTTTTAAAAGTGTCCTCAATTGTTATAGCCTTATTTTCTTTTTTGACTTAAAAGTACAGTTAGAGTCGGAGATTCTGTTCTTTTTTTTTGTTTTGGCCTTATATGGCCTTATATCTAAATCTAAACTATGGCATCACAATCAAGAATTAATTGCCTGAGGGTTATGACATGGAATGTCAACGGTCTGAGGGTTTCCTTAAGAAGACAAAACATCCTACAGTATCTCAAACTTTCTGGAACAGATTTAATATTTATTCAGGAATCCCATTTAACTAAGGAAGAATGGCTAGAAATAATAAGGTACCAAGCATGGGTGGATCACTGCATATGTACCTCACAAACGGCTACTGTAAAGGGAGTGGCAATTTTGATTAGGAAATCCTCAAATGGCATATTAGAGGAAACACGGGTAGATTCATCTGGAAGATGGGTAATCGCAAAGATAAAATTCCAGGGAATACGGACAGTATGTGCTGCCTATTATGGTCCCAATTTAGACGATCCGGGACCACTAGAAAATGTATTTTTAAATTTAGTTGAATTTAATGCACCGATTATACTCGGAGGGGATGTTAATATACCTTTAAGTTCAACACAAGATTCTACATTCAAGAGGCGAATGATGGCAGTTCCTAAAATGAGGGCAGTTGCAAAGCAAATGATGTCTGACTTAGGATTAATAGATATCTGGTCTATAAAAGGGGTTAAGTCTGGAACTATGGCAGATAGACACACTTTTCACAATAAAAAACATGGTCATAGGTCAAGAATAGATTTTTTTTAACATCAGCTCCAATCCGTAAACACATCAGTAGAATTTTTCACATACCAGAACACCTATCGGACCATTCAGCAGTAATGTTACACCTAGAACTAAATAGTATTCCAGAGGGGAAAAGATGGACACTAAACAGATCTCTTCTATTGGACAGTACAATAATAGAAAACCTGAAGTCTGTCTCTGAGTTTTTTTTGTTTACCTTAATTCAGCCCCTCTGGATAAGGTCTGGGATACTTTTAAAGCACATTTTAGAGGAAGCATGATAGGAATGAGTGCGTTTTCCAACAAAAAAGAGAAGACAGACATACGGGCCTTAGAAAACGCGATTAGTATAGCACAGGGAAAACTAGCCCTAGTTCAGAACATAAACAATGAAACAGAGCTAACAAAGGCCAAAAATGATTTAGCGGATTATTTGGAGGTTAAATTAAGGAAAAGATGGGAAGTGAGCAAATTCGCAAATCACGAATACGGGGAAGGCTGCGGTAAATTGTTAGACTGGAAAACAAGGGCTGACTCTGTAAGGAATATAATCAAAGAAGTTATATCTCATGACACTGGCCTGCCTGTTGCAGATGAATCAGGGATCAAACAAGCATTTACGTCTTTTTTTCAAGAGTTATATACGGAAACCTTGACCCCGAGTAATGAACAAATAACTGCCTTTTTACAAGATTTAGGTCTTCCACATCTTACAGATCAGCTTAAGGAGGAGATATCAGCCCCTTTTACAATAGAAGAGATCCACAAAGTTATCAGTAATATAAAGAAAGGGAAAGCCGCAGGCCCTGACGCCCTTCCTAATGAAATGTATTCTGTGTTAGAACAAGAACTAATTTCGATTCTCTTAGATCTGTTTAATTCTATTTATATCGAGGGAAGAGACTTGCCCGAGTCATGGCGAGCAGCAACTATAATTGTCTTGTTGAAGCTGAATAAGGATCCAAAACTTTGTGAATCATATAGGCCGATCTCCCTCCTCAATTCAGATTATAAAACCTTTACGCAATTAATCACTAAGCGGTTGGAGAGGGGGATCGGTCTTCTGATACACAAGGATCAGAAAGGATTCATTAAGGGAAGGCACCTGCACGATCTCACACATGAACTACTCGGAACAATAGACATGGCTACTACTAATGCTTTACCTTTGACAATAATGACATGTGATGCGGCCAAAGCATTTGACCGCGTTAATTGGGCTTTTCTTCAAGAAATTATTTCCCGCTTTAATTTAGGTAGTTGTTGTTTGCGGGTAATCAAAGCACTTTATAAGAACACGGTAGCACAAGTCGTGGTAAATAGCTCCCTTTCGCCAGAGATTAAAATTGGGAGGGGTACCAAGCAGGGGTGTCCCCTTTCACCTTTGCTTTTTGATATGTATATCGAGCCGTTAGCCATAAAACTGAGGCAATGCCAGGACTTTAGTCCCTTTCATTATAATGGCTGGGAAAAAAAACTAGGTCTATATGCGGATGACGTAATGATTTTCACGGGCCATTTGCAAGAATCAATAAATCCCATCTGGGATACCCTAAAAAGTTTTGGGGAGATCTCAGGATATGCAGTTAATCAATCCAAGACAGAAATCATGCAATGGAACACACATTATACTTCTGATCAGATCCGGCAAAGTATTAGATACTTGGGGATAGAAATAGTGCAGTACATAGATTCAATTGCGAAAGTAAATTTTGATAAAATAACATCTAAGGTCAAGTCCCAACTTCAAAAATGGGACTCACTGCCCCTGTCCTTTTTAGGTAAGTCGAATTTATTAAAAATGGCAATTCTTCCTAAATATACTTTTATTTTTAATTCTATACCCCTGGAATTCAAGAAAGAATGGATAGCTAAAATTCAAGGCCTGTTTTCAAGTTTTATATGGGCAAAAAAGAAACCCCGTTTAGCCTGGCGTAAGCTCAGGGAGAGAAAGGAGGATGGGGGAGTAGCGACACCGGATCTTTTGCAATACCAGAGGGCATTCCACTTAAAAATCTTTAGACAATTGCTAGGGGACTGCACCTCTTACATTCCTTTATTTAAAGCTTTGACTATAGGCTTTCAGGACCAAGCCCGACATTTTTTGTTTAAATTTGGGGACCCAAAATTCTTTAAGAAGATTAAACTAAAGATCTTATTAGCAGCATGCAAAGGATGGTATCAAATAAGAACATCACAACGTATACACTACTACAGTACACATGCCCCTATTTGGAGCTCACCAGGCACACCAAATTGTCTTCAAGATTATTTAGCGGTTCCTATCCAAACAAGCGGCGTAGTAAGATGGGGCGAACTGCTGGAAGGCCCGGACATAATCCCTTGGCAGAAACTTCACGACATCACAAGTGGTACAGTTTTTAAATTTAAATACTATCAGCTAGCAAGTTGGGCCAAATCCCTTAAAAATCTGGGTAAGGGCAATGATCTCTTTGAAAAAAAGGCAGCCACCATAAACATCGGAGGTAAAGAAATAGCTGCATGGTACAAGATGGTAATCCAACCTCTGGAAGAATCTCAGCAGTGGTCCGATGAGATCTGGAGGAGAGAGCTGCCAAACTACGATCGGAAAACCCTATGGCAAGTATCTTTTGCGCTTCTATGGCAGAATATTAAGGCTGCTTCGCTAAAGAAAAATCATTTATTTACTCTCCACAAAGCGTACTGGACCCCAAGAAGACTATCTAAGATGGGCTCTAAAAAGGCGATTTGTCAAAAATGTGGCGAAGCAGATGCGGACGACGTACACATGTTCTGGCGATGTCCATCAATACAAGGTTTTTGGAACAAAGTAGGTGTAACGATTTCCAGCATTGTGGGGTTTGAAGTTAAGGTGAGTCTCTCTCAAGTAATTTTTGGCATTACTCCGAATGAGGAAGTCACAATTCAGATATCTAAGAAAAATAAAATATTAATGTTTGTGCTTTTTCTATTGGCACGTAGGGAATTATGTATCAAATGGATTTCCCCTGTTTCCCCACTAGAGTGTGAATGGATTAATTCAATACATAGATTTGCAAAATTAGATAGAGCGATAAGCGACACGAAGAAAACTGCAATTTGGAAGATTTGGGATGAATGGAGTAACAGAGTTAAAAACATAACTGCATAAAGATACCCATAAGAACAAGAGCAGGAGTTAGTTTATCTTCAAGTCCGGTCTGAGTCCCTTTCTCTTTTTTTTTTTTTCTTTTGGGCAGACCTATGATTATGTTGGTAGCCGAACAGGCCAGGAAAAGCCCACCATGGGGTGGTCCGAAATTTCCTGGGGCAGAGGTATCTGCAGGACCTGTAAGAGTGGAGAACATTGGAAGGGGAGCATGCAGAAATACGAGGCTTAAGGGGAAGGAGGCCCCGGTGTGTGAATGTATCTCGCACCTCCTCTGTAATCAGAGTGATCGGAGGTCTCTACCCTGGAGTGCCTGGGAATAGGCAATTAGAAACTCCGGCCAGCGTCGATTTCTTTGCATTGCTTTTACTCCAAAAAAAAACCTCCAAATTAAAAGGCTAAAAACAAATGTTTTATTTTTAAAAAAAGAAACAAAAAGCCTAAGGTTCTAATCCCCTAGTGTTTGGCCTGCCCCACGTATTTAATCATAGGATTTGCTCATAAATGTATACAGGAAAGGGAACAGGGGTGCAGGCTTCAAAAAATGGGGGAGATCGTCGACGTTAAGTGGTGGATAACCACACTGTTGGGGTGCTGTCTGACGACAATATAGGTCCCCCCCTTTCTCCCTATCCGTCCTGAGACCCATAGCTGAGGTGTTGACTCTCCCTCCACAGCGCAAGGGTCGAAACGTCGACGATCTCCCCCATTTTTTGAAGCCTGCACCGCTGTTCCCTTTTCTGTATACATTTATGAGCAAATCATATGATTAAATACGTGGGGCAGGCCAAACACTAGGGGATTAGAACCTTAGTTTTTTGTATAAAAGCATTGGATTGTCTTTTTACTTATTTTCTCTCTTTCACTTGAGCACTTACTTTTGCACTTTCTATTGCACCTGGCAGTATCTTCTCCTTTTCTCTCGTTTTGTAAATTTGTACATAAGAATGTAAAATAAATTGCAAATTTATATTGCTTACAAATTTTGCGTTTGAAATTGATTTTGGGTATTACCAATAAGTTTTGAATGCGCATTTGGCTGTTGATGTTCTTTTCCTTTATAGGTTTTCAGGATTTAATCCCATGGAATAACTCAGATTTATAATGAGTATTACAATAAATATGTGGTAAATTAATTATGTCCAGGACCACCTTGTTTACTATATTATCGTTTACCCAGGTCCTTTGACTCTTTTTGGGTTATACCCCATTTTGTTAATGGTTATCAATCCTGAAGGCAGGGTGCTGGGTTTTATGTGAGAGGGTGCCCATGCATGAGCAGGGCCCCTCTGCGGCCTTCGGAATCTATCCTCCGGGGTTGTTCTGTGATGCAGCCATACCATATACTCTTAAGTGCTTTATAACCTCGCAGTAAATGCTAACTTTGAAATGGCTGCAAGTAAACATGTTGTGTTTGATGTCAAACACCTTGGAATCATACCTCCCAGCCAGTCATGGTGGGGGAGGTATGATTCCACTCTCCTAGAGGGAGGAATATGACTACACCGGTACACCCGGTGCCAGCTCAACAGGACCCTGGCATCACAAAATGGATGCTGGCAGCCACTGACACACGTCTGCCCTCCTGCTGCTGGATGAAACTCCAGCAGGGGAGGCTGGACAATAGGTTTCCTGACACAGGGAGGTGTGACCACCTCCCAGACAGTCTTTAGTGTATTGGGCTGGGTGGGTGCGCTCCAAGAGTGCTTTGATGTCTGCACTTGGGGGACATTTGGTGTCCCTGTACATACTCCAGCTCAAACTAGTTGCAGGGGCACTCAGCCCCTGCTCTGGCGTGAAACTGGACGAAGGACGTGGGTGTAACCACCCCTCTGTCCTGACCCTCCCGAAGGTGGGTCCCCAGAGTTTGTCCCACCCCTTCCTTGGGTATAAAGTAGGAACCCCTGACTACAGGACTTTATATTTACCTGGATGAAACTCGGCTACAAAATCCCAGAACTTCAACTATCTACACTTCATTGGATGACCGAAGAATCTCCCTTGGAGTAAAGGAGTTTCTCCCCTGCAAGGCAGGCACCAAAGACGCACCTGTCCGGTTTGCAACTACACCGCTCGTGAAGGACTCCAAAGACTTTACAACACAGGAGGTGGGTTTCCAAGCTTCCCCAAGGCTGATCCGTGCACTCAGCAAACCTGAGATCCAAAGCCCTTGTGCGGACCATGAAACCCGAACCCCTGGACACTGTGCACATTTGCAGCAGCATATGCGTCTTAGCAATCCCTGAGGCTGTACTTTGGGCTACTTGTAGTCCCTCCAAACTAAGACATACCAGTCTTTTCACTGGTGTCCAGTTACCTTGGGACACATGGAAGGATCCCTTTTCACCCTTCCGCTTTTACATCCTTTTCACCCTTCCGCTTTTACTTTAAACTTAACCCGTGTCGCTACCGGGTCGGAAGTTTCACCGGCATAGCATTTATAAGACCATTGTGACAAACATACAGCCCTGAAGAATCACAATTGTACCACGTTGTGACAAAACATGTGTCGGCTGTTTTATTTTCTTTCTGTATTGATCTGGATTGACATAAAAAAATCCGTATTTATGATACACTTGATGTCGACCTCCAGAATTTCGAAGACAAAAATAATGTTTGACATTTATTTAGTATTTACATGGTACACTTAAACCATTATCCCGATACGTGTGCACAGGACTTGGTTTAATAAGACTTGCAGCTGGAGAACCCAGGCTTGGTGGAGCTGGCATAAGGTCAGGGTGGATGTCCATAGGCACCAATGCACAGCGGGGGCCGTCAGCACCACCAACAGTATTTCAGAGTGTCACAGCCCTCATGCACAGAATTGGTTCCTTGAAGGGGTACACAGAGACAATGGGAGTAGTCTCCACACTGACAACTAATGGTTCACCTTAATGCACCTCCACTCTCTATCTTTCCCAATGCTTACTCTTCCAATATTGCTAAGGCAAGGTAGTGGTTGGAGACCGCAAGCCTCAGTAGTGTCTATTGAACAAGGATACTTACTTCAGTGTACTGTGTAGCTGGATTTGAGGTCTGGGCTGAAGCAAGTCATACTTTCTACATTCCAGGGAGTATTTCTCCTTCTTCATGTTGCAGCAGAAACTAAGTATTCACCTCATCTCTAGAGTATGTGCCCTACTAATTTAAGGGTGGCATTCAGGTTATCTTGCTTCTGGTCTCACCAAGTATGCAACTTTGATGATGGACATAGGCTAACCTACTGAAACCAGTTTGGGCTACAGAAGGTGAAGACAAAGGAACTTGAATGCAGTGTTAAAGTTTGTAATTTGAACTGAGGCACATACAATGGTTTCTCCTTTGAGAGTGGGTATAAATGAGAGAACAGTGCAGAGGGGAGAGATGGAAAAGGGGAGACAGCAGCTCCAATTACCAGTAAACTTTGTTGTTCATCCTACGGCCTTAAAGGCTTTATATAGACTGACATTGAGAGGTTTGTCACCACTTATGTACCCAATGAGTAATCACACATAGAATCAAAGCAATGAGGAGATCCAGTCATGAATGAGTGCACAAATTTAAATAGGAAGAGATTGTAGGCACCCCTTCCACTGAGCTGCACCCCATGACTATCAATCAGATATCATAAACCAGTGTCATGGCCGGGTCATAGAAAGAGTAATCACCCTTGAAAAAATAAATACTACTTTGGCTGTATCACTGACACCCAACAGATTCTAGCACTGCGCTGGTGAGCAAGATCCAAATCCAAAAACACCTCTCAGCTGACTTTTGTCACAAGTCTCCTTCGTAAGAAATACCAGGTCAGGGAGTTTCAAACCTACCCACATGGAACCCTAGGAAAGCCTCTCAAGAGAATGCCTTAGGCTGTCACCTGACAGGGAAAACAATCCTTTTGGACAGGTGAAGTTTACAGAACATTCATTTTTAGAGTGGTTTGAATCACTTGACATAGTTTACCGGTTATAAGTTTCCTATACCTCTGGCCGGAAAAAAGATGTTCCATAATATTTGGTGCCAATTCATTTCCTTTTCTTCAAAGAGTGTGCAGAGGTTCCATGTTGCAAACCATAATTGTGTTTATTGATCTTCAGTTTCCTTTAACTAGATGCTTTATGTTGGAAGTTTCGATATAATATATTGAGGGAGAGGGGAGGTTTATCTACCTGAGCAGGTGTCTTCGTTAAGCTAACCACTGGCATTTAGTGCCTGTGAAAGTTTCTTCTGCACCAGGTACTGTAATTGTAATGTTTGATTAAATCTTTACTCCCTGATCACATTGTTTTTATAGTTCACACCAATGAATTACAGGCTTACATATATATTCATAGCTTAAGCAAAACTCAATGAAGCTTACATAGAAACTATCTCTAAGAAAGAAAAAAAGATTGGTCTTACTTCCATCCTGGACCATGTAGGAACTCGATTTAGAAAAACAGCACCTTTTCTGAAACATTAAAGAGAAAAATAGTTACCTTTTCATTATTTTTTTTATTTTTTACAGAGTTTTATATAGCACGAACTTGACCTGAATCGGGTATCAGAACGCTTTACATAGCACCAGTTGCATTACATGAGGACAATTAGAAAAAAAGAAACAGGGAGTGGGGTCGAACACAATTGCACTTATCCTTAGTACTATTTTAGAAGAAATTTCTAGGTGTCACGGACCGGAGATTCACAGACCCCTAAATCTCCTAAGACAACAAGTCTTATTTACAACTTTTTCACATACAGTGGTCCAGCACACTAATCAATAAATGCATTCAGATTTTCAAATATTAATTGTAAAAAAATTATTTCAATTTGGGTCAACGACGACAGCAATTCAGCGGAGTTGTTTGTAGTTCAATCTTTATTCTTTTATTTCATCTTCAAATAAAAACTGCAGCCATAGCCAACGCGTTTCGTCCTTCACGGACTTCTTCAGGGCTACAATAAACATATATACATATATAACAATTATTACACATGAATTTACACTATATGTTGCTGTCGTCGTTGACACAAATTGAAATAATTTTTTTACAATTAATATTTGAGAATCTGAATGCATTTATTGATTAGTGTGCTGGACCACTGTATGTGAAAAAGCATTACATGAGGACACATTCATTTTTGTTAGGCAAGGGGAGATTAAGTGATTTGCCCAGAATCAAGGATGTTCAGCGTCATTGCCGAGACTCGAACCCAGTTCCCCAGATTCGAGGTCGACCGCCCTAGCCGTTAGGCCAATACATAGAATTAATGTTCATACATTGTAATTAATTAACCCTTGTATAGGTCAAAATCTGCCAGTAGTATGACATTGTAATGTCTTCAATTGGTCTAAACTACCAAAAGCTTACATTTCTGCACCTAATTGTTTGCTTTCAGAAGGTAGTATCTATTCCCTGCAACCAGTACTTGCTCTCTGTTAGTCTTCAGGTTAAACTCAAGGCTCTCATAAGAACCTATACTGCGATGCAAACCTGACCTTGCATATCCTGCCCAACCCCGAACAGTGTGCCACGTAAACAAGGCACAATGGCCAAGTTAGACTCCAAAATGTCAACTGCCATTAACAAGCAACAAGGCCAAGCAGAAAGCAAATACTCAAATTTCAGAGAAGCAAAGGCCCTGCCAGATCCCAAATCATTAGTAACTGTACACAACCAAAAAGCAACCATCAACCACCAAACGCCATCAACCCTGCTCATGTAGATACATTCTTCCCTGTCATAGAGAAGCTACAACAGCCTGAGAGACATTAATGGAAGAGTCAAAAATAAAACAGCCACCAAGTGGAACAAGATTTGTGCTACACTGTCTCTAACAACCCACACAAGAAAGTCTGAATTCAATTGGTGTTTTTTTTATGGTACTAAGTATGTGTTTATTGAGCTAAGACTAGCTCCTTGTCAGACTGTTATGCATTCGTGTGCTAATGCCTCCAATAGCAAAATAAAAGTTATCTGCTCGGAATACACAGAAAATGCTTCTACCACTGACTCAATATCGCGGTTATGAAATACCAAGGCATACAGAGCTAGGTAGTGTCCTCATCACTGCCAATGAGAATGTGAGATAAATATGCATTCTGTCATTGAGTAGGTAAAACACATTCTGCATCAAATATATAGGTTTGTTTTTAGGATCCACATAAATTCGACAAATATAACAAATGTAAAACAGAAAAAGAGGCCATGTCAGCCACAAACGTAATAAAAATAGACTAACAGCCATTCCGCCATCAATCAAGTACCAATTAGAAGGATTGCCACCAAACACGGGCAAACATACAGACAATTTACTAGAGAACCAGAGGAAACACTGACCCTTCTCTTTCAACACTAAAGCACCTTTGTACTATGGACAACAAACTGATACTCACACTTAGCATTTTGAAATTAGCTTAAATGGATCAGTTCGTAGATTCCTGGAGATGGCAGATGGGGCATTCAGGAACAGTAAACTGAAAATAAAAAATACAGCTTGAAATAAATACAATAGTTGAGAATACCTTTAGAAACACATTTGTGTATGTTATACACTAAGAGCAAACTGTGTTCAGTTGGCACTGGCCTCTCTGTCAGCAGACAGTAACAGGACAGTCTCCAGCCCTGTTCTTAGTGACTGAGAGTCTTTTCAAGGGCAGATCTATACACAACTGGATTATCCAAGGAGTATCTCCTTGCATTAAATCTACAGATGGGAGTGAGTCGGTATTATTAAAAGCTCTATGAGGGTTATGAAGAGCAGAGCTCTTAGAGTGTCCGATATAAGTAAGAACTGAATTTTGAGGCCGGAGGTGATCTAGTGAATGTGGGCGCTGGGTGGCATATTACTTGAATGTCGCATTATTCATGATTGTGACAGAAGGGGTGATAAATGTAGATGGTTTGAAAGCAGGAAATTCAAGGAGACTGTGTTTAGGGGGGCATATGTTTGGATACTGTGGCATATTGTGCTACCTCATTGGATTGGACTTTGAACTTTTTGGTTGTTGAGTTGAAGTTGAATAAGATGATTTTTAGTTTGTGTGTAAGAATACATTTCCTATAATTTGATGTCGGGCATGCAGGCTAAGCGATACAAAAGGGGATGATGGACGGAGCTTTTGAACAAATCAAACACTCACCCCCAGTCAACTGATCTGGGTTTAATCCATCACCATTCTTTAGTTCACTCAGCCACCCCAGTTCAGACATGGCTATATGCAAATCAGTCTGACCCTGTGCCTTATGGGAACAGTCCAGCCCGAACTGCCAAGCCATGTCTTCCCTGGACCGGAAACAAGCATCCTGGGACCGGTTTCGGATTCATAATCCTCATCAGCCAGGCTATCTTGAATCCAGTGGCCAAGTGAACAAGGGACTCACGTCTGAGTATACCCTGCCACACTTAGGGCGAACAAAGCGATACAAAAGGGGATGATGGACGGAGCGTTTGAACAAATCAAACACTCACCCCCAGTCAACTGATCTGGGTTTAATCCATCACCATTCTTTAGTTCACTCAGCCACCCCAGTTCAGACATGGCTATATGCAAATCAGTCTGACCCTGTGCCTTATGGGAACAGTCCAGGTCCGAACTGCCAAGCCATGTCTTCCCTGGACCGGAAACAAGCATCCTGGGACCAGTTTCGGATTCATAATCCTCATCAGCCAGGCTATCTTGAATCCAGTGGCCAAGTGAACAAGGGACTCACGTCTGAGTATACCCTGCCACACTTGGGGCGAACAAAGCGATACAAAAGGGGATGATGGACGGAGCGTTTGAACAAATCAAACACTCACCCCCAGTCAACTGATCTGGGTTTAATCCATCACCATTCTTTAGTTCACTCAGCCACCCCAGTTCAGACATGGCTATATGCAAATCAGTCTGACCCTGTGCCTTATGGGAACAGTCCAGCCCGAACTGCCAAGCCATGTCTTCCCTGGACCGGAAACAAGCATCCTGGGACCGGTTTCGGATTCATAATCCTCATCAGCCAGGCTATCTTGAATCCAGTGGCCAAGTGAACAAGGGACTCACGTCTGAGTATACCCTGCCACACTTGGGGCGAACAAAGCGATACAAAAGGGGATGATGGACGGAGCGTTTGAACAATTCAAACACTCACCCCCAGTCAACTGATCTGGGTTTAATCCATCACCATTCTTTAGTTCACTCAGCCACCCCAGTTCAGACATGGCTATATGCAAATCAGTCTGACCCTGTGCCTTATGGGAACAGTCCAGCCCGAACTGCCAAGCCATGTCTTCCCTGGACCGGAAACAAGCATCCTGGGACCGGTTTCGCATTTAAAATCCTCATCAGCCAGGCTATCTTGAATCCAGTGGCCAAGTGAACAAGGGACTCACGTCTGAGTATACCCTGCCACACTTGGGGCGAACAAAGCGATACAAAAGGGGATGATGGACGGAGCGTTTGAACAAATCAAACACTCACCCCCAGTCAACTGATCTGGGTTTAATCCATCACCATTCTTTAGTTCACTCAGCCACCCCAGTTCAGACATGGCTATATGCAAATCAGTCTGACCCTGTGCCTTATGGGAACAGTCCAGCCCGAACTGCCAAGCCATGTCTTCCCTGGACCGGAAACAAGCATCCTGGGACCGGTTTCGCATTTAAAATCCTCATCAGCCAGGCTATCTTGAATCCAGTGGCCAAGTGAACAAGGGACTCACGTCTGAGTATACCCTGCCACACTTGGGGCGAACAAAGCGATACAAAAGGGGATGATGGACGGAGCGTTTGAACAAATCAAACACTCACCCCCAGTCAACTGATCTGGGTTTAATCCATCACCATTCTTTAGTTCACTCAGCCACCCCAGTTCAGACATGGCTATATGCAAATCAGTCTGACCCTGTGCCTTATGGGAACAGTCCAGCCCGAACTGCCAAGCCATGTCTTCCCTGGACCGGAAACAAGCATCCTGGGACCGGTTTCGGATTCATAATCCTCATCAGCCAGGCTATCTTGAATCCAGTGGCCAAGTGAACAAGGGACTCACGTCTGAGTATACCCTGCCACACTTAGGGCGAACAAAGCGATACAAAAGGGGATGATGGACGGAGCGTTTGAACAAATCAAACACTCACCCCCAGTCAACTGATCTGGGTTTAATCCATGCAGGCTAGGCATAGGAAATTAAAGTTTATTACTGCTTTATTGTGAATAAAAGAGCTCTGAATAACTGGGTTTTATAAAGATCAGAGCAATAGGTGGCGTAAGTATGAGTTCTGTGAACAACAAAGCTCTGAGTGTTATTATTGACAGAGCAGAATTAAGATCAGCACTTTGAAAGAATCTTGGTATCTTAAACAACAGCCATGAAAACAAATACATCTGGGTGGTGTCACATGTTTAGCTCCATGACGTTTTGTTATTGTGATGTACACATTCCTAGTGAATGTGGGTTTTTATGAGAAAATCTGTATATTGTCAAGAACAGAACTCTGAATAGCACTGGGCAATATCAACAAGCCTAGAATCATATCTAGATTAGGATTTCTCACTGTACGACCCATAGGTCAACTGTGACCCTCCAAATCTATACATATAGCTCTGTTGTTGTTTTCTAGGCTGATTGCTGACATTTGGACAATATCAGACAAGCTAAGATTAGCAATGAATCTCTATGCAGAACCCTGTTCACAGTAACCAACGGCGCAGAGCTGGGTTTAATTGGCATTAAGAAGATGCAGCACAGAAGGCCCTTACACAACAGCTTCAGGGACATGGTTACCTTTAGAAAAGCAGTGAAATGTGAAAAGTTAAAAGTAAAGCTGCCCGAACCAGCAGAGGAGCAGACTAAAATCAACAGGGGGCTGCCCTAAAGCCTTTAAATTAGCTGAATTATTTTAATTGCCAGGATTAGTGATAAAAAAAGCAGGTGAATCCGTGTTAAGTGTCATATTAAGTATTTGATTGTTTTTCCGGTCCATGAAAAAGGAAACTACAACTGATTCCAGAAATCGTTTTTTTCCGGCAGTAAGGGATGTTTTGGAAGTTTGGCGCTTCTATATATCTTCATTGTAGTATTATAGTAAGAGCCTAGAGTAAACTTTACTGGGATGTGGGCGTCCAGGACGTTCAGATGCTCACTGTCAAATATCCCTTATCTAACTACAAAACCAGGATTAAATCATCACCCTTGAAAAGTGCCCCTTGGCCTGTCCAGGTCCCTAGTGGTCATTGCCTGTATGTAATAAGCCTGTTTTAAAGTTCTCAGATGATGACAGCTAAGGGGGCATAGGTTTTGCCAAAAAATGTGGTCAAGTTAGAACAAAGACTGTAGCGCAGGACAGTATTAAGGTCCCACCGTAACACATTAGTGGATTATGTGTCTAGGGTCTGAAAGAAGCCTCCTCCTGGGGTGGGGAAAGGTAAACCCATTATACATTGTGCTGGGTTCCAGTTGAGGTGTCTTATCAAATACTGGCTATCCGCATTTAGCCTTATTTTAAGTCCTTCTGATCTTTGCAAATAGGTGCAAAGGAATGATAAAAATACGATAGCTCAAGAGCACATAATTTGATTTTATGGGTAGGGCCGGACTGGGAACACGAGGCAGCCCTGGCAGTTTTGATGGGCCTCTCCCCCTGCTGCTCTTGTTACTGGGGGCCGATATAACGGCACAGCGGCCAAACCGGTTCCAGTAACAAAAACAGCCCACACGGCTGCAAATTCGGTCCCCAACCTTCCAGCCTCCCAGGAAAACGTCCGAAGCCTACTACAGCCATTCCAGCCTTGGCTATGATCCCGGGAGCGTACACTATGACTCTCATTACGAGACAGCTGGAATAGGGAGTGGTATTTACCGGATGTATGACGTTACAACGCATACTTTTACAACGCCTACCTTTACATCGCAAGTTTTACAACGCATACCATTACAACGCATAGTGCTTTTGGGCGCTGGATAGTGAATAGTTTAATTTACTATTCCAACTCCAGTCCCCGTGGATAGTAGGGAAGGTGTTGGATAGTACATTAAACCTATTCCCTATCCTAGAGCGCCCCCCAGCGCAATGCGTTGTAATGGTTTGCGTTGTAAAAGTTGCGTCGTGATGGTAGTGCGTTGTAAAAGTTTTGTTGTAAAGGCTGTTCACCGTATTTACCACCAGTGTTAAATATCATCACCCCAAGGTGAGGTAATGACCAACTATGGTAAATACCTCTTATTTCAAGTTATTTAGGTTCCTATCTGTATGACTGAGTTTCAGAGAATAAACTAAATAAAACAATACCCGCAGCTACATCCATTGACCAGTGAGGTATAACATATGGAGAAGGAGGTTAAACTGGGGAAGGTGGGTGGCGGTGAGGGTAGAATGGCAGAGGGAGTGAAGGTGAAAAGGACTGACTAGGAAAAGAGGGTAAGGGATTTGCATGACAACCCGCGACTCCGGAGAATGCGATGAGTTCAATCCCAAGGGTAGGCAATATAGTCTAAATCGCTGCTTCCACACCTCATTCAACTGCATGGTTGGTGTGTGATGGGGGCGTGGCTATGTGGGTGAAGATGGCAGGCGCTAGAGGTTAGAGCTCTGCTATTGACTCCCTGTCATCCCCCTATTAATCCTGTGAGAAGCACACCATAAAGCACGGAAATAACGCAGCAGAAACGCGCTGTGACCAGGTTTCAGGGGAAACCCTCCAGGGAGCTCTGACACCTCAGGAGAAGGGAGTACCTGGTCTGCGACGATCTGGGTGTGGCTCAATGGAACAGAAGCACAGCTGGGAATAGCTAGGCAAGCCTGCAGCTTGAAATCGGACTCGGCGGGCCTACTCGTCGGACGTTCGGCATGGGAGCCAACAACCCCAGTAGACGTGCCCTCAGCGCTAGCAGACTGCAGAGGTGAGCTGTGAGCATGCATGAGCTAAGGAAAGGGGTCGACTGGCTCCTCGATTGGAGAGGTGTACTGAGACGTGCTCCAGGCTCTGAGTTGCCATTAAAGGAAGCGGACAAGGCACTGGTGGGCCCCAGGGTCGTAGACCAGACCAACCCAGTGGGTCTATAAAATACTGCTGCATATACAGGGGTGCAAGAATCCACAAGATAAGGAAAACAGCGTCCCGGTAAGCCAGAGGACCTAGTTGTGGCACATTACCCAGAAAGGAGTAAGGCCTAACCAAGCCATGTCGATTTGCGGGGAGTGCGGGCCGCAGCGGAGCCATAAAGAGACGTTCTGCCTCCGGTGGTGGTCTTCGCCTTCCCCCCAGAGGCCTCCAGTGAGCTGAGTAGGAGAGGAGCAGGACTGAAACGGTGGCAGAGGCAGCCACACGTGGACCGGAGACCATCGGTAGGCACAGTGATGGCAGATGAGGCCAGCCCAGACACGCTGCGAGATGTTGAGGCCCGAGTGGCGCAGCTTCGTGAATGAGCCACACCACAGGAGAACTGAAGAAGCGCTGAACAGCACAATATAGCGCTGGAAAATGCTAAAGTGGTGGTGAATAGCCCCGTCGAGGACTGAGGCAATGCACCAAGGATTATCTCAACCCAGCCAGATCGAACTGGCACAAGCATAAACACCCAAGTGCCGGGCTGGCCTCTATAGGCGGAGTACACATCGGATCAACTTTAGAGCACGCAGAATGCTACCTTATGACAAGAATAGGGCAAAATTGCACCGTATTAACTGTTGGTAGCATATGTCGGAAATGGGGCAACTTCCATCGGCGCTGGAGGTCAGACTAGCCTACCATTATCAACACGTCCCCAGGAGGACAAATCACAGATGCACCATCTGCAGAACAAATGTAAACTAAATTGGATGTAGTCATAGGTCTTCCTGAAAAAAGAAGAAGGGAGAGACACCACCACTTACATCGAAAACTGGCTGCTTGGACTGCTCCCAGCAGGCACACTTTGGCAGCACTTTGCCATAGAAAGAGCGCACAGGGTGCCAGTGCCCCCTCCACCCCCCACAGGAATGGGATCCAGACCATTACTGTTCCGAGTGCTAAATTACAAAGACAGAGACTCAATACTACAGGAGGCAAGAAAGCTACAGAAAATGCAAGTCGCAAATAGCACAGTAATGCTATTCCTGGACTACACAGCAACAGTTCAGAAGCAAAGACACTCCTTTCTGGAGGTCAAGAGGCGACTCCGTACATTGGACCTTAAATACTCGCTGTTGTTTCCTACACGCTTAAGAGTAGTGGCAAAAGATGTCATACTTCTTTGACACCCTTGCTGCAGCCTGGGATTGGATGGACGGCGCGAATCTAGGAGACAAAGCTCAAAGAAACAAGGAACACCCAAGGGCACATAAGGCCACAGATTCACTGCGGCACAGAGGAAGAAGAAACAAGCTACAATCATATTTGGCATGATACGGCCCCAACCTGGAAAAAATGAGACACCTGATTAGCCTGACCCACTATCCATTGTTGACATGTTCTATTGTTTAAAGGTTTGGACGATTACCTGTACAAGATTGACCTATTGGTATTAAAAGTTGATGTTCAAATTAGGTTCATTAGTCAAAGCACACCGATACAGCAAGATATGAAAGAAATGTGTTGTATGCCCTGCCTCCATGCTTTCCCGCAGATGGTGACCACCTCGAAAACCTACATCCCCCTATGGCTCAAAAGACAGCTCAGACCATGACGGTCACTAAGCTTTGCACCTGGAATGTAAGAGGCATACACTCTCCATCCCGTAGATACTTGATATATTCCTACCTTAAGCAGCACCAAGTCCAAATAGCCCTTCTCCAGGAGACACACCTCACGAATCTGAGACATTGGCACTGCAAAGGAGATGGAGGGGACAAATATACGCAACCGGCTATTCAGCCTTCGCGAGAGGAGTACTAATATGGGTCAGAGCAGGCACTCCCTTCCAGTCGGACGAAACAATAATAGACTCAGAGGGACGTTATGCCCTGGTACGTGGGCGCCTGGATTGCAGACCAATAGTGTTGGGCTCATTATACGTGCCCAACACCGAGTAAGTGTCCTTTCTCAATGCATTGTCCAGCACATTGTCGAACTGGCACAGAGTGCCCTGGATGATTGGAGGACACTTCAATTGTGTACTGGACGCGTCCCTGGATTGCTCCTTCCCTACCAGTGGTGCCCGCGACAACCGCCATGAAGGCACTAAACACCTGGGTCATGCAATGGGGCTGGCAGATGTATGGCGACATAGAAATCCCACAGATAGGGTCTATTCCTATTACTCAGGGTCCCACTACTTACACGTTCGGTTGGATCGAATTTTAGTGACAGAAGAACTACTAACTACAGTGCTCATGTCAGAATACATGGGAAGGACACACTCTGACCACAAGCCACACACAATCCAAATGACATACGACAGTGGCGTAAGTCCAGCCCCCAGATGGCGCACGCAGCCGGAGGCACTAGACGACACACTGTTCCGCAAATCCTTAAAGACAGCCATAATGCACTACTTTGACGAAAATACCTGTATTGCGACATCAGCAGTAGTCAAGTGGGATGCCTTCAAAACAGTAATACGAGGGCACTGCTTGGGCATACAGCATGGTATCTGCAGATCCCTTGAACCAGACCTAAAAACACTGGAGAATAAACTAGCAACTCTCAAGCAGCGCGCTTACACTGATCCACTAAGCAAAAAGCGATTACAGAAGAGCAGGACAGAACAGGCACAACTACTAGAAAGATTACGATGCCTCAACTATAGAGCACATTCGGCGCGAACTCACAGCACTGCGGAAAAGGCAGGCAAGCTCTTAGCATGGCTCATTTACCAAGTTGATACCAGATCCACCATTACTTCCATACAATCACCAACGGGCACACTACTATACACGCAAAAGAAATACACAGGGAGTTTACACAACATTATAACACTATATAAATCTACAGCTGCTTCGCGCCTGATCCGATTCAACATTTCCTTGCAGAAATCCCCCTTCCCAGGATAACACCTGAGCAAAATTTAGATCTTGATGACCCACTTACATTAGAAGAAATCCTGGCAAATATACGTACCCTAGCCACAGGGAAAACTCCAGGACCTGATGAGTTGCAAACTGAATTTTTTAAGGCGTATACCTTGCTCCTGGCACCTCATTTCCAAAAAGTATATGAAGAGGCGCTCATGACAAATCCATTGTCTGATATGCAGCGAGAAGCGCTATTAATCTCTCAGCAGGTCAGAGACCGAACCTTATTAGGATCGTATAGACCGTTTTAATTTCTGAACCCGGACTACAAAATATTGGCTTTTATCCCGGCGTCACGTTTGGCACTACTGGTGAAGTTTCTGGTGCACCCTGATCAAAATGGGTTTGTTCTGACCCATAGCACTTCATTAAATATCAGAAGGTTCTTTAGGGTACAAGAATACGCCACTTACACCTGGCCCAACTCTGGATGTATGGTCCTTGACTTAGAGAAGACTTTCGACTCTCTAAAGTGGCTTTATCTATTCACAGTCCTACGACGCTTTGGCTTCCGAGACAACTTTATCAAGATAGTAGAGTTGCTTTATACACAACCACATATTAGGGTGCTCATAGGGAACAGCACATCAGAGAATATAGTAATAAACAGGGGTACTAGACAGGGGTACCCACTGTCCCCTCTGCTGTTTTCCCTAGCCACGGAACCATTGGTGACGTGCATGTGCAGGGGAGGATAGCAGTGGGGCATATTACTGGGAGATGGTACACACGCAATCTCCCTATATGCGGACGATCTTCTAATACACCTTAGGGAACTATACAATATACCAGAAACCATAGCAGGAACCTTGCAGCAATTTGCAATATTGTCATGTCTGAGGGTGAATTGAAGTAAGTTGTGTCTGTACCCCTTTAATGCTGAGGCTCAAAACCCAAATGTCAGAATCAGCAACGTACCTGTCAGTTGGCAGCCCGCCACCTTTAGATACTTAGGTTTTCGCATATATCATAGGCAAGCTGACATATTAGAAGGAAATCTGTTCAGAACAATTTCCTCAACACAGGCAGAAATAAAATTTGGGAAAACACTGCTGCTGAATGTAATGGGTAGAATAGCATTAATCAAAATGGTAATGTTACCTAGACTGCTGTTTCATTTTTCGAATCTCCCTTTCTATGCGCCAGCCAAACCGTTCCGAGAGCTGGAGAATTTGATTTGTGTCTTCATTTAGAATACAGGCCTGGCAGAGAATAGAGCTATGGAAATTATATGCTCCCATGAGCAGGGGAGGACTGGCTGTTCCGAACATGGAACATTATTACCTAGCCGTGCAGCTGCAGTAGGCAATGAAATGGCTTGCTGGAATAAATCTAGCTGAGACAGTCACATCACAGCCAGAATGGACACTAGCCCAGATTTATAATTTGTTTCATCCAGCAGCAAGGCCTCCGACCCCATCACCCACTCCACTAGCCCTGGCCTACCGCTGCCACAGACGTAGTTTATATCTCACCAGGAACACAACTCCATACCCACTTGCACTTCCTCTTCTTGGCACCCTGAGATGCCAGTGGGGTACCTCTAGCAGGGAGCTAGCAGGGCCGGCCTAAGGCATGTGCAAGCTGTGCACCTGCACAGGGCCGCCAAACCCCAGGGGCCGCCAAGCCAATATATATCCTTAGATACATATTTGCGCGGCGGCCCCTGGCAGGGATTTGGCGGCCTCGGGCCCCCTACCTACACTCCCTGCTCAGGGCCTCCGTGAGCCTAGAGCCGGCCCTGGAGCTAGCTCCCTGGCATGCTGCAGAGATGCATATCTAGGGTGACTTATACGAGGACGCTGCTGCTGCCTTTTAACAGACTGGCCAGTGTAACAGACCTACCAACAGGCCAATTCATGCTGCACAACTCAATTGTGAGGGTACTCACAGCAACATGGGGAGACATGAACGCTGAACCCCAACATCACCTGGAGATCCAGTATTTATATGTTATGGGAAACAGAAGTCACATCATACACTGGTTGACCGAAGCGTTGTTAGAGCATACGCTGAAGCCCCTATCATCCTTACTCACGAAGTGGGAAGAAGATAGAGGGGGGCCCATGGATGGAGAAGGAGTGGGACACAATTCTAGCCATTGCGATACAGATCACGCGAAATTACGAATTTAGAATTATACAGACATACTTTATACACGGGGCATATCTATCGCCGTGAGGAAAATTGAATTTTGCCTTGTTATATGTGCCTACGTGTTCCCCATCCTATGTTATATGTGCATGATCGATATGCATATATCCCCCTATGATCGATTAAAGACGCAATTATAGTTGTGTCCAACGTTAATATGCTAGTTTCCAGTTCCTGTGAAAACAACGAGTATTAGGCCTATGTTGCCCACGTTTTACAGTGTGCACGTTAATTCATCGAATTGTCCCCGTTTCTAGGCCTCATGAGGGCCCGGACACCAGATTCAAGCTCCAGTCTCCTGAACCCACTCCGAGGAGCGATGCAGCCCCCACCTGCATCCCTGACCCTTCACTTACTTCCTGCCGCGCAGCGCGGTGCCCGGCCTGGCTCTGCCTGCCTGTCTGCCAAGAATATGTTATGCCTCTAGTTATCAGTTCAGCTCCCCGTCTTCACATTCCTAAGTTAGCGAACCGCATAAACATCTCCAGTTATAGTCTAGTCTTCCTGTCTCCATACAAGAGAATTACTGTATTAATATTCATGGAAGATTTATAGCACACGCAATACATGAAGAATATATGCATGCACCAGCCTTAGTGTCCAGTAGCCTTTGCTCTGATAACTTTTAGATTCTATCAACATGTACTCCAAACACCAGATACCAGATATGCTATAGGTACATGTCGTCCTGACATCGCAGACTTTCGTCTCCTCTTCTAGTGCAGAAGTCATAGCCCCCAGTTCTCCCCTAGTAACACGTCATTGTCCGTTTGCGAGCACCACTAGGTTAAAGGTTCCAGCTGCCCAGGTAGCCCCCTCTATGTATCCGCCCATTTCATGACACTTCTGTGACGTTTTCATCACATGTCTACGTGCACGCCCTGTGCACGCCTTCTATTCACGCCCATGTGTTCTTATCTTACGCTTGTCACTAGTTACGCCTACTGTATGTAATGTAATTGTGATGTTTTACTATATATACAATGTACTGTTGATGAAACGTTGCAGCTGCCTTCTATGCCATTCTATATCAGGCTGTCCCGATCCTGTCCCTTCCCTTATGCCTGAATAAAGCCCGTTCGACTCAGATTCCTCGGATCGTGCCTCTTATTTATTGAGCTATCTGTTTTATTAAAGTATTCAAAAATAGTACCGGTAATTAATTATTTATTTACCACAGAAATGGCGCCCGAATAGGGACGTGCCCTTTCCCCACGCGCCGGCGATGTAACGCAGGCCCCCTGACCCTTCTACAGCCTCTACCGTGCACGTGCAGATATTTCTGCTTCAAGTCTCCCTCAGGCCCACGGAGGAGACGGAGACTGCGGTCCGGCATCCAGACGAGGCGGTGTGGAATGCGGTTCGTCCCGACCAGAGCCCAAGCCGAGAGAGCAAGGTCCGAGGTATCCGGAGGCCCACCTGTAACCGAAGACAGAGGTCCGAAACGCGTAGTAGTAACCAGACGTCGTAGCAGTCCAGTCCAGTCCGAGGCCTTCCAGTTTCTGCTTCCCGGTGAGTACCGTTGCGGGGGAAGTATCTAGACAGGATCATTAGTTTGTTCCTGGTCCGATGGGTTTGGGTACACAGATCCAGTCCGACGTGTACACCTAGGTGGATACGGTATGACGTGTCTCTTTATGAGACCGGTATGTTCTGTACTGTTTTAGCAGTGCATCCAGTAATTCTAGTAAGTCTGTTCTCGAGAAATTCAAGTGTTATGTTTCAGTGTATCAGGTAGAATTCTGTTCAAACTGTTATTTAATGTATATTTATGTTGTGGTATGAGTGATTTGTTTGCCATTTCATTACTGTGATTATTGTGTATTGTGTTCACAAGTATAATTCAGCCATGCCTCTGTTCTCGAAATTACGTCAGATCAAAACTAGAAAGGGGTTACTCGAAGAATCAGTTCCTGTCCCTCCTAGGGACAGTCCTGGACATTTTATGTATCACAAGCATGGCTTAGATGCCATATTATATCTAGATTTATGGGTGGATTACACCAAACATCTTGAAGAGAAATATAGATGGCCTGTATCAGGTACATGGGATGCCGAGTGCATCATGCGAGTAGAAGAAGCATTATGGAAAAAGAAAGCCAGACAGTCCCAGAAAGATGCCATCGAGTTATGGCGCAAAGAATCTCATAAAAGAACCGAAAAAGAATTCAGAAAAGCAGAATTAAGTAGGGAATCCTCCGAGAAAGCCCAAGAAAGGGAATTAATCGAAGAAGGTGAACGAGTTAGAGCAGAACAGTCCGATAGACAGAGAAATGCCCTTATTAAAGGTATGTATCCTCTTCTTGCCGAGGGCTTGCCGAAGGCAACCCCGGAAGCACCCTGTAATTTACCGCCACCATTGGTCCCGATTAAGCTACGTCATAAACCGACCGCAGCTGAAATTTTTCTTTCGTCCTACTTGGACGACACAGTCCCAGAATATGCAAATCGTATTCCGCCCGTTCACCCTCAGCATCCTGTAAATAATGTAATTCCTGTTCCTCCAGCCAATGTGCCAGTACCCCCGGACCAGCCCACAGTAAATGTACCCGCTTTGCCAGTCACTCTGCCAACACGTACAGTGTTAACTGACGATTCCAGTTCAGGAGGTGCGGGGGGAGGTGCTCCTATCACCCCGCCTCAAGTAAGACGACTGACGCCGCGAGACGCAGCGTTACAGCGTACGCCAAAAGTGGCTACATACGCAGACCTCAAGAGACTTCTTACCGACTGTATATATGATCCAGTCCCAGGCGAAGATCACATGGTATTATATTCAGTACGTTTAAGACGGGTTGCCAACTTTTTGGTCACCCTGCCCGATATGAAGGAACATCTAGACAGAATATATCGTTTTGTCCGTACAGGAGAGAATCCAGGAAGTATTCACGAAGCTATGGCACACAGAAAAGCCGAGATTCAACATATGATTTTACAGTTCTTGATTAACTGTTTAATAAGAGAACAAGATTATCCTGAGAAAGATCAAGACGAGATGAAAGGCCTGACAAAATGGAGTGACAATATAGCAGAGGGAAAACACAAGACACTAGGTAGTATAGAAAGTATGTACAAGAAAATTCGTAAGGAGATTATAAGTATACACCAGAAAGAGGAAGCAAAAAGAGCAACCGAGAAAGAGAATGACTCTTCCAGTGAAGAGGTAGACAGCGAGAATCCCTCCAGAATAGCGTATGTAGGTAGAACTAGACTTTCCGACCGACATTCACGTCCAGATTACAAGAAAGTTTTTCCTCCTCCAGTACCAGAACAGTGTTCTCTTGAACAAGTATTCCAGGCCACCGATCAAATTCTGAAATCACGAATAGGTTATAGCGAGCTTAGTACAATGCATGAACAAGAACTAGCCCGATCAGCAGTCCGATGGACTAGTGACTCCACCACGTTTCCAGATGAAATAGTGGCCCAAACGTTTCTGAAACTGCCCCCAGCCGAGCAGCGTCTGGTGGGTACGTATATGATCCAACACCTCATCACATTGTATGAGGGTCAGCATTCTGATCCAGGTCCTTTACATGATGTGCTGAACGAGTTACTCCAATACAGATGGAAAGGTCTAGGTACCGATTTAGTTAGTGTCATACTAGAACAGCGCCACAAATACAGAACGTTCCTGAATCCGCATTTTGTTCCTGTTCCACCCCCAGTAAGAAAATCATTCTACATAGACAGACAGAATCCGTTACGAGAAGTACATCCAGTTAAGGGAGGGGGGGGTGATCTAGAACGAGTATTTGTTTACACCCCTATCACGAAAATAGAACTTCTGGAAATGAAAAAGTTAATACCCTGTCACGATAAAGATCCAGCAGGGTTCCACCGTGAATTAAAGGACATGCTCCGTATGGGAGAATACACGTATCCTGATATCATTAAAATGTTAAAGGTCCTGTTGCCTGCGGGTATATATGAAAAACTCAAAGAAAAAGAATGGGAGGTGGGAGAGAAAAAGATAGATTGGACCGCATTAGAAACTGAAGATAATACACGAGTTCCAGGTACCGGTCTTGGGGAAAAAGCTAAAGCTTTGCCCGAATTGTTAATACAAGTCTTGCCAAGATTACTAGACACGAAAAAGGAAGACTGGGATGCTATCTCAGCCTGTAAACAGAAACAAGATGAAGACACTAGTGATTTTTATTCTAGATTTGAGAAATGTTTCATTATTAATAGTGGTCTGAAAACAAGTAGTGAGTCGTATCCACATCTTTTTGTTACCAAACTAGTCGAGAATTCAAGTCCACAAGTTAAAAATCGAGTACTGAAAGTCGAAAGTACCTGGCAAGCTAATACTCCGTCACAAATGCTCCAGATGCTCCAGTATCACCAGAACAGAATCAGGGAAGAGCAGGAACATGAAAGGAGACGTATGAAAGACACGAAAATGAAAGTGCTAGTTGCACAGTCCGTTCCGCAAGACAGTCAGAAGAGGGGTCCGAATCAAGCTAGTCACCCTGCAACTCCTGTTAAAGGGACATGCAATTACTGTAAACAGCCAGGTCATTATATAAACGAATGTACAGTTCTAAAACACAACATAGCTACTGGTAAGACGAAAGAGAGACCACGTCCTCCTAGACAAGAACAAGTTTCACAGACTTCCCAGCAACCGCAGAATGTACCACAGACAGTTACAGTACCGCAGCCTATAGCTGCAACACAACACGTTACACAGCAAATGTACCAGTATGCACAGTCAGAGTATCCAGACTATCAGCCGTATTCATGAAACAGCCTAGAGAGGGAGGTTGGCTTGCCTCTCATCGAGATACCTGTAGATCAAGAGGGTCCCTATGTACACAGTCAAGTATTAGGGAAAGACAGAAAGTTTCTGATTGATACAGGGGCAAGTAGGACTACCATCAGTCATGACGAGGTTCCAGGGGCTCCGCTCTCAGGCTCTAGAAATGTTTCCCTTGGATTTTCAGGAAAGCCTATTGTTAATGAAATATCGAAACCAGTTACTCTAGAAGTTGGTCCATTGTCCCGAACTATAGACTTGTTACTCACGAAATCATGTCCAGAAAATTTATTAGGTATTAAGACCCTGAAGGAATTAGGAGCAGTCATCTGCTGCTCCCCAGAAGGAGTACGATTGTTTTTGCGAGATTTTAAAGGTCATTATGTATTACGTGATTTTGATCCACGATTATTGAATGTACCTCAGCATTTATGGGCGCAAGGTCCAACTGATGTAGGTTGTATGCACATTACACCCCATCGTGTTACCCTGAAGAAAGGTGTTGTATTACCACGAATCCGACAGTACAAATTACCATCTGAGGCTGTAGCAGCCTTATCCAAAATTATTGACGAGCTCATTGCTCAAGGAGTAGTTGTAGAAACTGACTCCAATGTATGTAATTCTCCTATCATTCCGATTCTGAAACGTACTGATCCAGATGCACCTCCAGTTTATCGATTAGTGATTGACCTTCGAGAACTTAATAAATGTATCATACCCCAGTACCCAGTAGTCCCAGATATTTCTTCCCTATTGACAGCCATTGATTCTGAAGCTACGTTCTTTACTGTTATTGATCTCAAGAACGCATTCTTTAGTGTCCCCATTCATCCAGACAGCCAGTTTCTTTTCGGATTCTGTTTAAATGGAAGAAGCTATAAATTCACACGAGCTCCTCAAGGTTTCACAGAAAGTCCTAGTATTTACAGTCAAGCACTTAAAAGACAACTAGACAATATTCACATGCCAACTGACACTGCTCTGCTCCAGTATGTCGATGATCTATTGATCACAGCCCGTTCTGAACGTGACTGCGAACGTGTGTCACTTACAGTATTGTATTTCCTGGCCGAGATGGGGCACAAGGTGTCCCCTTCCAAATTGCAATTCTGTGTCCAGCAAGTGGTCTACCTTGGACACTTACTGTCCAAGAGGGGTAGGCAGTTGACACATTGACCGTATCCAGTTAATAGCACATCTTCCACAGCCCAAGACTCAGAAGGAGGTGCGAGCTTTTATCGGCCTCACTTCTTATTGCAGACAATGGATTCCTCAGTACGCATTTCTAGCCAAGCCACTGATACAGTTAACGACACAGGAGGCAGCCGTATCGACTGTCCTCCCTTGGACCCAAGAACACACACTTGTTTTCAATGAGTTAAAGAAAGCCTTATGCCAAGCACCTGTTCTAGCAACACCGAACTACAGTAAGCCTTTTACACTTTTTGTCACTGAACGTGATGGTACTGCATTATCTGTTCTCACACAAGATCAAGCAGGACAATACAAGCCCTGTGCTTATTTCTCTAGCACATTAGATCCGGTGGCCCAGGCTTTGCCTGCGTGCCTCAAGTCAGTTGCAGCCACAGCCCTAGCTATCAGACAGAGTGATTCCATAGTGTTAGGACACTCCCTGACAGTACAAGTTCCACACTCCGTGGAAGTTCTTTTAAACCGAACACAGACACAGCACTTGACAATTGCACGTTTAACAGGTTATGAACTGACACTGTTCCAGCCACACATAGAAATCAGACGCTGCAACATTTTAAATCCAGCTACACTGTTACCCTCAGTTACTTCAAACCCTGCCACACATGACTGTGTGGAAGTTGTTAACACTATGACAAAGCCAAGACAAGACTTGACAGATATTGCATTACCTGATCCCGACCTGACACTTTATGTGGATGGTTCATGTATGAGAACAAGTACAGGAGAACTAGTAGCCGCGTATGCAGTGACTACTGACACTGAAGTTATAGAAACACATCGTATTGACACCCTGTCTGCTCAAGCAGCAGAGCTTGTCGCTCTGACCCAAGCCTGCATACGAGCCAAGAACCTGAAAGTAAATATATACACAGATTCACGTTATGCATTCGGAGTCGTACACGACTTCGGAGTGCTCTGGCAAGAAAGAGGTTTCATGACTTCTCATGGAACCAAGATTCAGCATGGCCCCCTCATTCAAGCTCTGTTAGATGCAATACATTTACCGACAGCTATTGCTATCATGAAGTGCAAGGCACATACGAGAATCACTGACATCATTTCCCAGGGTAACGATCTAGCAGATCAAACAGCCAAGTTTACAGCTCAGACTTCAGACATTCCAGTTAACACGACACAGACAGACATTCCCGATCAGACTACTTGTATGACAGTTAAGGACCCTACACAAGACGTACTAGATATACAGTCACATGCTACCCCAGATGAAATCAAGAAATGGTCTGAACAAGGAGGGGTCCAGACAGATCAGGGATGGTTGACGAAGGGAAAAGCCACATGGTTTCTCCCCGACTCTATGGTTCAAGTCATTATTAACACCGCACATAGTCCAGCACATTTAGGAGAAAAAGCCATGTTAGACAGTATTCAGAATCTCTGGTTTAACAAGCATTTACGAGCAGCAGCCAAACAGAAAGTGCGTACCTGCATGATCTGTTGTCAGTTCAATCCAGGTAAAGGTGTCCCGATGGAACAAGGTGGATTCCATCCTCCTGACCACCCTTTTGAAGTCCTCCAGATGGATTATATTCAGATGGAGCGATGTCGAGGTTTCAAGTATGTCCTCGTAGTTGTATGCGCTTTGTCCAGATGGACAGAAGCATATCCAGTCCCAGATTACACTGCCGCGACCACTGCCAGGCAGTTGGTTCGTGAGTTTTTCCCCCGCTATGGATTACCTAGGGTCGTGTATTCAGATAACGGCCAGCCATTTTCATCTGAGCTTATGAAACAAGTATCCCTTCTGTTAGGGTACCAGTGGAAGTTCCACTGTGTACGACATCCCGAAGCAGCCGGTCTCGTAGAGAGACATAATCAGACTCTGAAAATCCGCATTGCCAAAGTATGCGCAGAGAAAGGCGTAGATTGGATAGTAGCACTGCCAGTCGCCCTTTTCTATATGAGAATGGTTGCTCACTCCCGTTCAGGTCTGTCCCCTTTTGAGGTAGTGTTCGGTCGTCCCCCAAACATGTGGGGTACACCTAGACCACGTACAATTACAGATGCTGACAGTAATATGCTGACAGATTACCTTGCCTCCTTGATGTCTGCACTACAATCTTGTCGTTCACAGGTTGCCGCTGCTTTTCCAGACAACACCGAAGTGAAACCGCATGAGGTCATACCAGGCGACCTCGTGAGAAATTTTGATCGTTCAAGTCCGCTGGAGCCCCGCTGGAAGGAGCCTCGACTTGTCCTAATGACCACAAGGACTGCAATCAAGGTCGAAGGAAGGAAGGGGTGGTTGCACTCCAGTCATGTAAAGAGATTTCATGGACTCAAACCAAAGACTTTTTTCAAGGACTGCCCCGTTCTCAAGGACTGCCCAGACACTGAATCTAAACTTCCCCTGTTAGAGAAAACTCCGCAGCAGGAGTATAAAGATAAGCTACGGTCTAGTAAGTCAGCCAGTTTAATTGTCTAAGTCCCTCTCGGGTGAAACGGTTAGACAGGTTCCTGACATGTATGAGATAGACCCACACAGTGAGAGAGTTAGTCAAAACTCTAAGAGAATACGTTATCAAAAGAATCTTCGAAGTAGATGTATTATTACTCTATCTTTCATGCTATTTCTGAGTCTTATGGTTACTTGCATAAGTTATGCCTTACATTTATATTCACATGTACGTATGTTTTCTAATGTTACAGTAGAGCACACTTTTAGTGACCTGCCTCCTCACGAGTTATCGTATCGTCTTGCCATGCGCAATAACACGTTTATCCGTATGTTGCATTATTCACATCAGACCAGCAATGCCACTAATTGTTGGGTGTGTGGTCGACTCCCCCCTTTCCAGACACCGAAGGGAGTTCTGCCGCTTTTTCCTTATCCGTTTTCACATAATGGTTCGTGTGGAGCATGGTCCACGTTAACGTCATCCTCAAACGATATGTCCCTTCTGAATAGAACATGTTTCCCAGACAAGGAAGGTCTTTCCCATAGAACAGGGTTAGATCTAGAAAATGAAGTATATGATCTAGGTAATTATTCCTCGAATTTCATGGTCTTGAATGTTCAGTCCGAGACTACTCCAGATTTGCCTGCTATTACAGTTCTACCAGTGAAAGGCGAATTATGTGTCAGAAAGAATGGTTCCGCACATGTAGGACATAGTGATTGTACTACTGTGGTCGAGTATAGTGACAGTGGGAAATCTATTTTCAAAGCTTCACGTCATTCTTATTTTGTATGTGGTCAGACCGCATATGTTCATCTGCCCCTCGATTGGGATGGAACATGTTACATTGCCTTCCTACTGCCACCAGTTTTTCTAGCCCCATCCGATTATCACAGAAACACACATCTAGTACACATTAGACATAGAAGGGAGATCGAGTCCCCAATTGTCGATCAAACTGAAACTGCTCTAGAACAGTACACAGATTTCAATAAAGGTTTCTTTTTCTTCATAGGACCTGTCCAGAATAGTAAGCTAATACGTAGGCTAACCAGAACCCTTGAAGCAGTAGTGAATGAAACTACTTCCGCTCTAGGTAACTTAACTGAAGAGCAATCTGCTATGAGATTTGTCGTGCTCCAAAATCGTCTCGTCCTTGACGTCATACTGGCCGATAGGGGAGGAGCTTGTAGAGTCATCGGATCTAGTTGCTGCATTTTCATTCCTAACAACGCACCGTCTGTTTATTCAGCTATAACTAGACTTCATAAAATTGCCCATCAGTTACACCAGAATCCAGGCACCTGGACATGGTCCGGTTGGCTCTGGAGTATCATATCTGCCTGGGGATGGAAAGTATTGTCATTTCTGGGTATAGCAGTAATGATCATATTCAGTTGCTGTCTCTGTTTACAATGTGGCCCTGCGATTTGCGGCTTGTGTGCTACCTCTTGTATTCCTAGTCCAAAGTCCCGTTCCAAGACAATTCGAGACGAGCAAATGATGCTCTATGAACAGATAGATGGTATCATGAATATTGATGTTTCCTGATGGAAACGTAGGGCACAAGGAGGGAATGAGGAAAATTGAATTTTGCCTTGTTATATGTGCCTACGTGTTCCCCATCCTATGTTATATGTGCATGATCGATATGCATATATCCCCCTATGATCGATTAAAGACGCAATTATAGTTGTGTCCAACGTTAATATGCTAGTTTCCAGTTCCTGTGAAAACAACGAGTATTAGGCCTATGTTGCCCACGTTTTACAGTGTGCACGTTAATTCATCGAATTGTCCCCGTTTCTAGGCCTCATGAGGGCCCGGACACCAGATTCAAGCTCCAGTCTCCTGAACCCACTCCGAGGAGCGATGCAGCCCCCACCTGCATCCCTGACCCTTCACTTACTTCCTGCCGCGCAGCGCGGTGCCCGGCCTGGCTCTGCCTGCCTGTCTGCCAAGAATATGTTATGCCTCTAGTTATCAGTTCAGCTCCCCGTCTTCACATTCCTAAGTTAGCGAACCGCATAAACATCTCCAGTTATAGTCTAGTCTTCCTGTCTCCATACAAGAGAATTACTGTATTAATATTCATGGAAGATTTATAGCACACGCAATACATGAAGAATATATGCATGCACCAGCCTTAGTGTCCAGTAGCCTTTGCTCTGATAACTTTTAGATTCTATCAACATGTACTCCAAACACCAGATACCAGATATGCTATAGGTACATGTCGTCCTGACATCGCAGACTTTCGTCTCCTCTTCTAGTGCAGAAGTCATAGCCCCCAGTTCTCCCCTAGTAACACGTCATTGTCCGTTTGCGAGCACCACTAGGTTAAAGGTTCCAGCTGCCCAGGTAGCCCCCTCTATGTATCCGCCCATTTCATGACACTTCTGTGACGTTTTCATCACATGTCTACGTGCACGCCCTGTGCACGCCTTCTATTCACGCCCATGTGTTCTTATCTTACGCTTGTCACTAGTTACGCCTACTGTATGTAATGTAATTGTGATGTTTTACTATATATACAATGTACTGTTGATGAAACGTTGCAGCTGCCTTCTATGCCATTCTATTTCAGGCTGTCCCGATCCTGTCCCTTCCCTTATGCCTGAATAAAGCCCGTTCGACTCAGATTCCTCGGATCGTGCCTCTTATTTATTGAGCTATCTGTTTTATTAATGTATTCAAAAATAGTACCGGTAATTAATTATTTATTTACCACAGCCGGACAAGATAAATTGATATTTCCAACTTACTAGCTCGCTTGTCCACGCTGCGCTCAGGTAGGAGCAGATTTTCTACACATGACATGGTCTTGTCCCCTGCTACAGACATACTGGCAGGGAGTAATGGAGGGACTGTCCGAATGCATAGATCGTCCACAACTAAGCACATTGGAGGAGTGCATATTGGGAATATTCCCCAGTACTAAAAAGCACACAAAATTACCTCCAGATTCATCGACTTAGGACTTATATTTGCGAAAAGACTGATCAACAGAAGGTGGAACAATAAACAACCCTCTACAACGGTTAATTGGAAAAGCTCAATGGAGGTAATGGCCCAGGCGGAGAGTACTGCATTGCACAGAGAAGAGTCAGCTGGGATGCACAAATATCCTATTGCCCAATACTGGGACACAATCAGAACAGCGATGCAGCACCCAGAGCGAGCGCCAGAAGACCATGTTTCACAGAGAGGGAAGGAGACCAGGAGTGACATGACGGCATAGTTAGTCCGTACATCAGACATTAGATGCAGGTAACAAGCATTCACTGAACAAGTGACATTGAAACTCATGGCCCCGAGATTCTGGTGAGGGGGGAAAGCGCCAGTGAGAAGTACATAGGAGGAACGGGGTAACACATGCGACATATACGTTGAAACCGAAGTGTAGAAGGCATGTATCGGAAGTGCAAGTTTGTTGATTTCTATGTAAATAGATGTTAATATTGCATTGTTCCAACCTTAACATTTTGAACTGAACAGTTTTACTGTAACTTATTGTATGCAGGGTGTCAAAAAGATCATAAGAGTTGCGAGGGCACTGGAGATAGAACGAACTACTAACGCACAAATATTGCTGAAACCAGTGGAAAATTCAAGTCAAGTCAAGAATGCTTTATTCGACAACTTAATGTCATAAAAGTAAACATAACATACAACAATGCATGTGCAACATTCATTTATTGCAAACCTTTGCTAGCAACTCCCTAGAGATCAATAAATTCAGTCAAATGTAATATTGGAAAACGCAAGTCAAACATGGACATATATGCTGTATATTGTATATACCAAATTGCCTATATTAAAAATGCAAATAAAGATATTTTAAAAAATGGTTGGTGTGTGATGCACAGTACCTGCAAGAACGCCAGCCAGGAGAGTTCCTTGAAATCTTGACCTAACAATCGTATACAAGGCCCCCAAGATTGATCAAATTGGGGAAATTGTGATCTACTATCACCATCAGTTTCTCCATGCCAAGGAGTGCCCAGAATTTATGCTGCCAATCCAACCACTTTGGTGTCTTATCCATGTGCCACTTGAACAGTATGATTTGTTTGGCTGCACAAAGGGCAAGGGTGATACCCCTCCCCCTTGCCGAGTGCAGGTATATGTCAGTGCATTGGGGAGGCCCAACAGAATTTAACTGGGGAATCTGGGCAGGTCGTTTCATACATCTCGTTAATGTCTGCCAGGACGTCAGTCCAGTATTGTTTTAGTTTAGGGCAGTGAAAAGAGAACGTGTTAGTGTACCTAAGTGTCTGTACTTCCGCTAGAATCCTTCATCTCCGCCTAGTTTCCATTTAGCTGTGTGGCCAGGGTGTAATACCAATAGTGCATAATTTTGGGTAAGGTCTTCTTTCCGGGGGCGCTGTAGACCAACGTGCGGGCTCAGTGCAGAATGTTAGACCACTCTCTGTGGTTAAAAGGGCAGTCACACTCTAGCTCCTATTGCCACTGTGCTGCCCGCCACCCTAACGGAGAAGCGGACCGCCCGCTAACAGTACGGGGGTCCCGACAATGGCATTAGGATGCACCCGCCACACAGGCGGGCGCATCCTGTATATTTACCATTGCGGCGGGTGGAGCAGGAATCTCCGCCCGCCGCAATGGTTTCCGCCCGCCGCAATGGTAAAAGTGCACGTTGTGCTTTTCAAAGCGCAACATGACAGGCACCGTGCGGTGCCTGCCATGTTGCACTTTGAAATGCGGGCGGGTACCATTGGTACCCCCCATGTGCACCCCCCCAAGCCACGGACTCCCAGGGGGCCCGCAAGGGGCCCCCGCAGGGAGTCTCCGCATGCCTTTCCGTGGCGGCATTGCCGCCACGGAAATGCATTGTGCAAAGCCCATTGTAATATGGCGGGAGGTGTCTAAAAGACACCGCCACCATGTTACTGGTTTTCCGCCCTGGCCGCTAGGCGACCGGGGCGGAAAACAGGCGGGCGGTGTTTCACAGCGCCGCGGTCCCTCCCGCCATCCAAATCTGGCGGGGGGAATTGGGCTGATGATGTCGGGCGGATTTCCTCCGCCAGGCTGGCGGTAGCCACCGCCAGCCTGGCGGAGGAAATCCGCCCGACATCATAATGTCCCCCTTAGTGTTGGCCATCGGAGCATTTAGGAAGGTATACATTTCAGAGAGAAGGCCTTTGTCTGTGTGTCAGTGAGGAGTCATTTCTCATAAGACAGAAAAATTACAAACACGATAAAATTCAAGAAAGAAATCAAGAACTTTCTTATGAGCAAGTTCCTCCCATAACAAGACAAACTCTTCCGAAGACGTGCCGCTGATTGTATGACCGTATACCCAATACGGGAGCAGGTTTTGACTGACTGAACCTTAAAGAAATACTACCTCAGATCATTGTAACTTAAATCTCAATTAATTCCATCCCGTTATTGTTTTCCACTTATCAGACTTTTACGATATTATTGCTTTATATATATTGTGTTTGTAACCCAGACCATAGGATGTTAAGCGCTCTGATACCCACGGGTCATGTTCGCGCTATAGAAACTCTAAAATAAATAAATAAATAATAAATAAGGCGTGAGGGGATGGCTGGTGTGTGGGCGTATATGTGGTTGGGTAACCCAATGTTGAATGGCAGCATATTGCCAATATGCGCTTGAGTGGATGCAGTAGTTAGACTGTGCCTCGTCTTTTTATAATTGGCCTCTTGCCATGGCAGGAATCAGGTCCCATGTAGAGTGGAGGGAAGTCGGGATTTCCTATTATATGTGTCAGTGGTGATATGCAAGTGTAACGCTTCGGAGTCCACTGTACCCTGTCCCATACTCCTAAAGTTGCCGTAACTATGGGGGAGATATAAACCCCTGGTTGCCGGTGTGACTTGGGAAGCCAAGGAACTTTCCAAATGTGGATCTCTGCTACTGTGCTTCAGTGCTTCTCAGTGTGAAGCCTATTCCATTCTACCAGATATATAAGTTGTGCTGCATGGTAGGACAGCACCAAGTGGGGAATGTCTAAGCCACCCTCTGCCACAGCAAGGTGCGCTTGTTTCTTTGTCATACGTGCCTCTTTACCATCCCATATGTACTCTTGAATTAGGTGCTATAGCTTACCAATGACATAGAAGGGGGCTGCAGGGGTAGTCTCTGCATGATATGGAGTATCTTGGGTAGAAAGGTCATTTTAACTGCCGCTAACCTACCCAACCAGGAGAGGGTGCCTCCCTTGCAGGACTGTAGATCAGATCGGGCTATAGAGAGCAGTGCAACATAATTACGCTCTGCTCTTTGCTCTAATGTGGAGTATATTTGCAGGCCCAAATAGGTGACCCCTTGGGTTGCCCAGGTAAATGGGAAGAGACATTCTAGTTAGAGTTGGTTGCCTTGTGGAATGGTGAGGTTGAGAGCCTGTGATTTCTGGAGGTTAACTTTAAAACCAGAGGCCCTCCCAAAGGCTTCTAGTGCCTACATCAGTGGGGGTAGAGAGATGAAAGGTTGTGTAATGGAAATCAGAACATCGTCAGCATATAGAGCAAGTTTATGCACCCAGCGCCCCATGGTGATGCCCGATATTTGTGAGTTTGTACGAATCATCTCTGCAAAGGGCTTCCTATAGAGAGCAAAGAGGAGTGGTAATTAGGGGCACCCCTGCCTAGTGCAGCGTGCTATGGTGAAGAGATGCGATGTCAGCCCATTAACTCTAACCATGGCCGTGAGGTTGGTATAACTGCCCCACACCCATTGCTGGAACTGGCCCCAAGTCCGGCTTTGGCCAGCACCAATTGGAGATACAGCCACTGTACCCAGTCAAACGCTATTCAGCATCAACTGAGAGCAAGTGCGCCGGGATGTAGAATGCAGTGGATTTTATCTGTAAGATGTAAGAGACGTGTGCTGTTATCGCTATGGCCCCTCTCTGGAATGAACCCGGCCTGGTCAGGATCTACCAGATCTTGCATGTAGGCCGCCATTTTACAATTTTTATAAGGAAAATTGGTCGGAACAAGTGGAATCAGGGTTTATCACACCAAATTCGCCTTTTCCCCCCAGTTTATTTGTCCTTAATAAATTTCGCCAGGTTTGCCCCAATATTATTTCATTCCGATTGGATTACCAAGGTACTCCTCTTTTACACATAAGTCTCAGAATGTAATGGTGACTAAGACATGGCTAGAGTCTGAGTGGGAAGAGAATGCAATGCAGATGCAGAAGAACACAGTAGTTACACTCAATAGATTACATGTTTAGCCACATTTCTATTGCCTAAAGAGACTGGTGGGCTAATATTGAGAAGGTTAATATTAAATGGAGTGCCAAAAATGAAGTCATTGACTCTGAGTTCCCTCTATGTGCATTTTCTTTCCACCACTGCCCTGCCCCCAGCTGGCATCAAAATAGTCCTTAGTCACAAACTATGCTGAAAATGTGGACCTCTGAGAAAATTTTTGTGAGTATTTACAAGCTACAGCATGGTTCCGAGTGACTCAGTACTCTTAGAGTGAAGACAGGTATTATCAAGAGTAATTATTAGGCTAAAACGTGTATCTGAGCAAATAAAGAACAACATATCATGTGTTCGCTTTGAAAAGAGTTTTTAGAAGAAACAAGCAGTATCTAGAAAATAATTCTTAAGCATCTTCACAAAGCATTCTTGCAATAATGTTCTAAATATGTTCACTTGACTATGATGCCCTCTTGGAGTTAATGCACAAAAAAGCATAGAGTTGCCTTTAATTCATTAAATAATTATTATGAACACCCATTTCTACCACACACTGCACTTTGCCAAATTCTGCAATCTAGTAATGTGTGGGCATAACATTGCCCAATATTTTGAGGACAATTGTTTCATGGCACAATGTTCTTAGTTGTGTCGGCCATTGCATAGCACGATGAGACGTTATTTCTACTAAGAGCATCGTATTTGTGCTGGCAATATACTTTCTGGTACAGCATTTCTTAAGGTATTTTTAAAACAAAATAGAATACCTGGGCTGATTATATCTCCTGGCATTGCATTTGTGAAGAGTGTCACTTCAGCAGTGGATCTATGTTGTATAATGGAACAGTACCTCTAGTACTCCCACAAACACCATAACAATTCCAGTTAAACCTCCCACCCATGCTCATCACACCATGGTGTTTACTGGCTGAATCAGACTGTTGGGAAACCTCAGACTCACACCTTCTCTCCACCCCTTCTCATTAAGACACACAAAGGCACTCACTCAACGTGGCACATTTTCTAAGCTCATTTCACTCTCCTGTGTTTAAACCGTTCAAAAAGCATTCATTCATCTTCCTGTATAATTGAAGTCCTTCTCATCTTCTTGAATTGCCATCACATTGTCTGATCTTTCCATAAACCTCTGTTCCCTCATGTTTCATTCTAGATTTCTCTCAGTCTCTCTATCTCTCTCTCTCTCTCTCTCTCTCTCTCTCTCTCTCTCTCCCTCCCTCTCTCTATCTTGCTTACTGATCGTTGTCACACCTTCCTGCTAGTTCTCTCTCTGCACTCCCTCTCCCTCTTGTTCTTTCTGCATCTCCTTTTCTGTTCCTCTTTACTTCCATGAAAATTCCCTGTTATGTCACCGCTGAAATACTTGTCTCCCCATCTCACTATCTTCCTCTCCCCTTACTAGGCAAGCTAGCTTGTCTTCATACCTATCATTGACATATACACCATTTGTGTTGCTCCAGTCTCTCTCGTTTCTCACTTCTCTATTATTCTTTTCCTCCTTCTCGTCTTTTCCTCTTCTGCCTCCCTACACTCATTCCATCTGTTGCCCTAGCACTCAGTCTTTGCATTTTCTTTCACCTCAGTTCTCAAGAAGGTGAATACCCCAACCTTAAACTCCAATGGTACGTTGATGAAAATATAAAATTAGAAAATAGAAAACATCTTCACCAACTTAATTGTGTGAAATGGTTGTAAAATTAAGTGCCCCTGACTATAAGCAAGTCGCCTGAATTCCACGAATAGAATGCATTAAATTTGAACGATAAATGTAAGATGAATGAACCATGTGCATAATTGTTGCTTTGCACATTCAATTGTATGTCTGGCCAATATATATATTTTGTAATTCAACTTGTGTATAAAGGTAACAATGTTCCACTTCGAGACCACCAAACAAGAAGCCCACATTCGAAGCAGGCATCTAGAACCCAACAAGGTGTACCTTTCTTCACATGTGAGGCTGCTGCCTCTCAAACAATCGGTCTCTCATGATGGTTAAGGATTTTGTATGCATCGTCATGCCCAACCCTAAAAGAGTATTTTGTCTCCCACAAGGTGGATTCTTAAAAACAAACCCTATGAAAATACACATGGGCATATTATCAAGGGCTGGCGATAAACTTATCGCCACTTTAGCGTAAGTTTATCGCCTAATCAACAAGGACGTGTTTTGCTGAATTAGCGCCCGTTAAAAGCACGCCTGACTTTGCATCGCTAATGAGATGCAAAGTAGGCGTGGCTGTGAAACCAACCAGGGAAAATATCGCGAAGGCAGCTTCGCGATAATTATCAACGAGGGGTAGCGATATTTGAAATTGCGTTAAGTATGCCTTAACGCAGAAATTTAGCGTCTGTTAAATTCCTGACTAAGGCATACCTAACTTGGGGGTGGATTGTGTGGCTAAGACCACAGGCCCTATCAACAAGGATATCGCCTTTTTCCATGGAACATCGCTGGAAAACCAGCGATGTTCCATGGAAAACACCAATATTGCTGGAATATTTATCGCCATAGAGCTAAGCATTGATAATACAGCGCTAGCTTGGTGATATATTCCAGCGATAATTAAAAGCGCACTAACCTCGCTCAACGATAATTATTGCCATCCCTTGATAATATGCTCAACAGTTGGTTAGGATTCACAGAAGAAGATCTCCAAGAATAAGACTGAAAACCAATGTTTCTGCCCTAAAGAGCAGAGACACATCCTGGCCGTCCCTTTGAGCAGAAATGGACACACAGCTCAGGAGCAGGGAGCAAATCATTATGACATGGCAGAAGTTTTCATTTGCATTGTTTGCGTGACCATAACAGAAGCTTGTAAAAAGCCAGTGTCTCTGTAGGTCAACTGGCCTCTCCATGTTTTTGGTTTTATTACATACCTCCTAATTATGCATTTCCTTTTGTTTACTCTGTAGAGCACAGAATATTGTTTTTAAAATCAAACTTATTGTTTTTTCTCTTTCCAATACATTCTGTTTCCCCATATGCTTTTGAAATTGTACAAGACATATCAGCCTCCAGTTATGGACATGTGCACTGCAAGCACCGGAAGGGTATAAAAAGACACATATCATTTCAATCTCTAAGGGGGCAAGGTGAGGTGCACCAAACTCCTATCCCTTTTCTGACATCTTCTTTTGTGGTTTGAAACTGTTTTCGTACTTTTTGGGTTAGCCACTTATCGCTCCTCGTTTTCCTCCATGTTTGGACTCTTATTGTCTTCCCAGTTCCCCTATCTCCCTCACTCACAGTTTTCAATTGCAATACCTTTCTCTTTCTTCCCCACTCCATGTCAGTTATTGTAATATGTTTATGCCCTACACTGGGTTTCAAGATGACAATACATTTGATAAAAATAAAAAACGACATGCCTATAAGACACTAAAACTAATTTAGTCAATTTAATCAGATAACAATCTACTCAAATGACGCTGCTGAACTTAGGCACAATGATGGCCAGAGGGTAACTCACTATGACATGTCTGATGAGGTGATTTGCATTGTTTCTTGACCTCAACAGTGAGGTTTATAAAAAGACAATGTCTGTTTTTCTTTTATGCACTTTGTTTATCACATAACGTTATTTTTAATAGCAAAAGATTTATTTTAGCATTTCAATATATTCTATAGCCACATGCTTCTAAAATTGTTTAAGGAGTAACATCCTCTTGTTTTAGGCACTACATTGCAAAAGCTAAAGCTTAACAAGACTAATATTGTTTCAATAATGGAGCAAGGCGAGTGTCATCGACCCTTGCCCTGAAACAGTGAAAGTGGCTTAATTGTCAAGAATGTGTTAGATGGCTTCCGATGTCTCTTTCTCCCATGGTTTGGCCCTTTAAAATCCTGTCCCTCCGTATTATCAGGCAGCATCTGTTTGAGTAGCATATTTTGTGATATCCATGGATAGGTATAAGTTCTCAATATTTCTGTACTTTCTGTGCTCAGATGTCATTTCTTTAAATTCTTATTAAGGCAATCATGCAGATTCTGGGTGTGCCATCTTCAAAGAAGCCCCTACATGTTGAGAGGAAGAGAGACTATCTCATATCCTCTATGACTGTAAATTCCCTTCTTCCGAAAGCACATTGTATCCCCCAAATCATACAGTCTTGTGATAAAATCATTATTAAAATAGGAATTCAAAACCATGTTCTCACTATATTCCTTTTTACAACATTCCCACCTGTAAAAGAAAAGATAGTGGTTTGGGAAGATGAAGATAGGAGAGCTGAAACAGCCATATCCTATCCCTCTCTTCAGATAGCTCCCTATGTGCTTTGATACTGTTCATATCCATTGGTGGATTGGTCAGAATGTATGATTTTACTTATCCTCCAACATACACTAACTCTTATGCGTAATTGTCAACTTTAGGGATCCAGGAGTGGTTAACCATATCTTGTATCATGGTGGCCTATCTAATCTGGACCCAATCAACACTCTACATTTGGGGTATTTCTACTCACGAGCTCAAGTACAGGGTGGCCCTGTTCTATCTTATTTTTTCCAGGGAGGACAGGACCTAGAATACAATATCCCCGTAGCTAACAGTTACAGTCTCTTGAACAACGTGGACTGACTATCCCCTTTCTCGGGCCCTAATGTTTTGGGAACTTACCAAGTTGGGAGCAAGGTGGAGGAGGGTGTGAGTGACGAGGCGGGGCCATCTGAGATGGGTACTGGGATTAAGGCGGATGGTATCCTAAATTGCCACCCATCCTTGGTTACCAGCCCCATTGGAGCCGGTAGAGAGTTGGACATACACACCCACATAGTATCGCCCCCTCCCTCTGTTTCCCAATCGACATTTGTTATTCCGGCCCGTGCAGAAACCTGTAGATCGTTGATGGGGTCGTGGAATGTAGCAGGGATTGGGTCTAAGTCAGATGATCCAGAATGGGGAGAGTTGGTGGATAGGCATGACTTGTGTTTGTTCCAAGAGACCTGGTCAGTGTCAGCCCCTGCCAGGGTGGGTTACGCAACATTCTACATACCGGCAGTGCAGGGTCCCAGGGGAAGACTTTCGGGGGGGCTGTGTACCTGGGTTGCCTCCCATCTGGGGTGTTCAGCCAAGCTAATAGACTCTCTCTCCCCGGACATCCTCTGTATCTTACTTACATTTTTGGATGGTTTGACGCTGGTAGTGATCAATATATTTCTACGTCCCACTCCTCTTCAGCTGGGCTTATCCCAATTGGAGGCGCTGGAGGAACTTTTTTCTATGTTTCCTCCATCGTCCCACAAAATCATCGGGGGTGATTTTAATTCCCATTTTGAGCCGTTTGCTGGGATCCCCCCTGTAACGGCGGAGAAGGACTCCAACTGGTATAATCCGGAGTGTATTATGTACCCGGCTCAGCGTATATCTCCCTTGGCCCTGGAGATTAATAAACTGACAGTTGCTTACTCCCTCAGGGCCTGTAATGGCAGGATACCTCCAGATGTATCAGGTACAAGTACATATAATAGACCAGGGAAAAGTACATCCATTGACTATATTTTGGTCAACGTGGATTTTTGGGCCCAATTGAGAGCCTTTACTGTTATCCCTAGGTTAGATAGCGATTATAACCTCCTATCACTTGAACTGAACTATACTTTGGGACACCAAAATGATCTGGGGGTACTGGAGTCTATTAATGACCTGAATCTAGTCACAGCGGTGGGTGGCAGACGCATTAGATGGGCAAAGGTTGCGCTAGCCCCAGATAAACTAGCGGAGATATATCATCTTGTGGCTTGTTCCTTAATAGAGGTAGGTGATCTCGTGGGCATCAACCACGATTCGTCCTACTTCCAGGATCTACAATATATTCATAATAAGCTCCTTTCCAGTTTAGCGGGCTATTTCTATAAAACTGACAACTCGAGGCCACGGGTAAAAGACCAGGCGCACTGGTTTAATAAAAACTGCAGGGTGGCGAAAACATTCCCTCATAAAGGAAGTAAAATCTGGGTCTCTGTCGAGCATTAGATCAGCTAGGCAGAACTACAAAAGATTGACCGCGGACGCTAGGGCAGAGTGGGAGTCCTCAAGGTGGGAAAGCCTAAAAGTAGCCTTGAAAGAGACTACACGACCTTTTGGAACCTAGTTAGTTCAGGTTCTGTAGAGGGGTATACAGCGATAATTCCTAACCTTAGTGAAGAGGTTTGGCTTGCTCACTTTAGGCCCCTCTACTCTCGCTCTGACAGCACAGCGGTAGAAGATCTTCCCCCACCAAAGAAGATCCCTGACTCACCTCAGCCAGTCGCATTGGACCTTGATTGTCCACCCTGCACCCTGCTTGAAATCCAGGCGGCCTTAAAAAGCTTAACTACTGGGAAAGCTCCGGGGCTAGATAGGATTCCTGGAGACCTATATCTACGAACAGAAGGTTTGGGCCCCCCATCTTTGGTTATACTTTAATGCCATTCTACAGGGTATGGAGATCCCCCAAACCTGGTTAGGTGCAGAAATTATACCCATCTACAAAAAGGCTTCCCCCCTCGACCCGGCCAACTACCGCCCCATAAGTCTTATTGACGTCCTCCAGAAACTATTTGCCCGCCTTTTACTAACAAGGTTGCAGAGTTGGATGGATGAGCACCACATCCTAACCTCCTTGCAAGCGGGCTTTAGAGCGAAGGTTTCTACCATCGACCAACTGTTCAGATTACAGTTGGTATACTGGAAGACGTTTTTTCTGGGGACGGGTAGTTTGTATTTGATCTTCGTGGACCTTCATTCCGCATTTGACCTGGTCCAGTTGGACAAGCTCTGGGTAATACTACAAGAGATGGGCGTGCCGGTCTATTTGTGCCACCTATTCAAACGCTTGCACCAAGGTACCTACGCTAGGGTGAGGTTTGGGAGGAACGGGGAGCTCTCTGCTCTGTTCCCAGTGGAAAAGGGAGTGAGGCAGGGATGCGTGCTGGCCCCACGCTCTTCTCCCTCTTCCTCAATGGGCTGATCAAACATCTATTGGGAGCGAGGAACCTCAACTCACCGACCCTAGCAGGTCGTAAGATACCAGCCCTGATGTTTGCTGATGATACCCTTTTATTATCAAAAACCTCCTTGGGTATCCAGCGAACACTGGAGGCGTTCTGCTCCTTTTGTAGAACGAGGAATCTGGAGATTAATCTCTCCAAAACTAAATTTATGGTCTATAATGCCAGATCATCCAACTGTCCCTATCCCCATTTGGATGGTCGGGGGTTGGAACGTGTGTCAACCTTTGATTACCTGGGGGTAACTCTAAATGATAGAATGGATTGGGGGTCCCATATGGCGACGGCGAACCTGAAGTTGGCCAAATCCTCTGGCGGTATCCTAAAGGTTCATAACGAGAGTTCTTTTAAGCCGTTGGGACCGCCCGTGGAGATATACAAAGCCCAAGCGAGAGGAGGAGAACTATATGGCGCAGAGCTGTGGGGTCACCATTGTGCAACTCCTCTAACCCTTACTGAGAATAGCTTTATCAGGCACCTTTTGAAACACCCAAGAGTTCCCCTCTGACCCCCCTACGGTTAGATCTAGGTCTGCTCCCTATCCATGAGATTGTTTCTAATCGCTCCCTGCTGTACTGGAGGTGACTGTGGTCAACTCCCGAGCTTTCGAGCTACAGGGAGGACCTAAGGGACCTTTTGTCCAGAGTAGGCGTGGGAAGAATTCCTTGGCTGAAATACATCAAACAGCTTTGCCACGCTCTTGGCAAAGGTGACTTGTGGTCTTTACTTGAGGAAGCCTGCGCCCTGATCTCCAAGAGATCAATGAGTCTGTTACTCAAGCAACATCGAACGGAAATCATGCTAGCAAACCCCGGTTTTGGGTAGGTTAACCAACACCTTCTTAGATATTAAGGTTATTCCCTACTTCGAGAAGTTCTTGGACCATATCCAGCCCCTACCGGCTAAGAAATTATACGTCCAGTTTAGATATGGAACTCTGCCCCTAAGGGCTGTAACACATAAGTGGTCCAACGCTTCCCAGTCTTTGAGTTCTTGCCCAGGGTGTGAGCCCAGCGAAGAGACGGATCTACACGTTCTGCTCTTGTGCCCCTCCCACTCTAGGGCTAGAGCCAAATGGATCATTCAAGTCTGCAAGTCTAGGAGTCTCAGGGATTATAGAGAGGTACTTAGACTTCTAAAATATGACACCACCCCGCTGATTGTGTTTGCAACAGCTAGATTCCTCCTGTCTATGTGGTGCTTAAGAGGCGCCAAACTTAAAACGTAAAGTTGTTGAATTATTCCTGTGCGTCCACTTAACACTGTATTGAACACCTGTGCTTTACAAACAAAATATAGTTCAGGGACTGTGCATCATTTCCCTCCTTTTAACTTTTTAACTTGTACAATTTTCATCATGTTTTTTAATATTGTGCTCTCTTTTAATACCATATGATCTTGGGCTGTTTCATGTGTGTTTTATACTATTTGTCTAAATTACTCTTACCTAAATGTGACCATATGTGCTTTTATGGTTTTTAACCAATAATAAAGCTTTTTTGACTGACTATCTCTTATGGTCTTCTTGTTTCCCTTCACCCCCCCCCCCCCCACTCACTCTTCCATTGTGATAACATTCACTTTCCTGCCATACAAGTTATTTACTTGTAATACATACATGACCTGCAATTAGAGCTTAAAAGTGGACATAAGAGACAATACATTTCTTCTTTTTTTATTTTTTTTGGTAATCCTCATATATCACAGATGGAACTCTTGATGGGAAACTGGCTCCTCCATGCACCACTGGTCATTCTGTACCGGCCCTTGTTAATTTCAACCAGATGCAATTTGGTTTGCCCGTACCCTCAAGTAGCCACTACTTTCCCCTCCATACTCCTCTTTTTGCCGATCTTTGGGCGCCCCATGCTACTTAGGAGATCGGGGAACCAGCAGGGCTCCAGACAAATCATTGGAATACCAATCATCGAGATTGCCATGGCCATGCCATGCCATGGCCGCCCAAACATTCGTCTCGCTTCTGGGATCACATGCCACATCTGATTTGCTCGTTATCATAATCTGCCTCAGGCAGTTAGCAAAGGTGGGGGGAGTTGGATCTTTCCACGCCCTGCAGATCTCACGCCTTGCTAACAGGATAATGTAGAATATAAATTTCGTGGGAAGATCATTAACCTGATAGTTCGTGACTAGCCCAGACATTATTGTAAACCTTGGGACTGATATAGACATTAAGAGGACATCTTCTATAAATTCCCTTATCTTGCTCCAATATTCCACCAATTCCGGGCAATCTACGAACATATGTACATCATCTGCCTTCAGAAGGCCACACCTTGGGCAGTTGTAGTCTATGTTTGAAAATTTGGCCAGTTTTTTGGGAGTTATATAAACCCTGTACATAGTGTATATATGATTTCTTTTCAGCGCTGCAGGCTTGATGACGGCGTTTAACACCCTAAAAGAGTCATGCCAGAAATCCATGAAGGACCCACTGGCCGGGGTAAAAGCGTTGCACCACAATTTGCTGATTTCAGCCTCCGTAACATCCTCACCCTCTAACAATGCCGAATACCAAAAAGATATTTGGCTCTTCCACTTACCCCTTCTAGTTACCGCTTCAAATTTGGGGTTGGGGGGATTGTTTTCTCCGGGTGTCACAGGTCTCGTTGCCCACCAGCCTGATAGCTGATAATATTTAAACCGCGTCAGAGATCCCCTAGTTAGATTCGACAATATATCCCAACTTAAAAGTTGGCCATCTCCCTGCAAGTCTCCCCAACTCTCCAACCCTGCCTGCTTCAATGGTAAGGATAAATGATCATTTAGACAGGCTGGAAGGCCTGGTGAGTCCCATATAGGTGCCTGCGGCGCATAATAAGAAATATTTAGCTTGTTCCTTACAAATACCCAATTTTTCAAAGCTGACCTCAAGATCTTCAACCTCACTTTTAAAAAAAATTTTGGGTCCCCAAACTTATAAAGGAAAAAGGTTAATCCCTGAGGTACATCTTTTAACAAGGCAGAGAATAGCAAGCCCATCGATGATTCGTCCAGACGGCCCGCCATGGTTCTAAAATGCTTAAAATGAAAAGCGTGGCAATACAATAGTAGGTCAGGGAAGGCAAGCCCTCCTGTCTTGAGACCTCTTCTTAGTTTTTTCCACGCTATTCGAGGGCCTTTGGTATTCCAAATAAATGAACCCAATTTTCCTTGGAGTTTTTTAATTAAAGGTACTGGAAAAGATAAAGGGATAGCATTAAATAAAAAAGTAATTTTAGGAAGGACTATCATCTTCAAGAGGTTCACTCTCCCGTATATATTTAAAGGTAGAGAGGACCAGCGTTGTAACAGAGCAATTGTGTCTTTCATGACCCTTTCTAGATTGGTTTTGGGGATTTCTTCGATCTTATTGACCAGGTGAATTCCCAAGTACCTCATTTTATTCTTTTTCCCCATCGAGCTAATCTGCTGATTCCATTCCATTATTTCCGTTTTTTCAGCATTAAACGAATACCCTGAAATATTACCAAACCCCTTAGCAAGATCTAATAGTCTGGGTATTGCTACATCAGGATTTGTTGTATACATTAGCAAGTCATCAGCATACAATGCCAGTTTCAACTCCATATCCGCGATCTTAAAGGGTTTAATTATTGGATCCGCTCTTAACAGACAAACAAAAGGCTCTATATACAAATCAAACAAAAGGGGGGATTAAGGGACATCCCTGTCGTGTGCCTCGGGAAATAAAAAACTGCTCAGTCAGGGAACCATTTACTAGAACCTTCGCTGTCGCTTTCTTAAGAGAAATAATAATGTTCCTTGTAGTAGCTTAGTTGATATAACTGCATGAAAATCAGTTAATATGACATCATAAATATTCTTTAAAATTAAATTGATATGCCCCTTTATTTCCCAACTCTCGGTTTCTGTTGTCCTCTTCTTCCATTTACTACAATCCTTCCCATGATTTTAAGCCGGCTACACTATGAATAAAATGCTATTTTGCAAGCAATTGTATGTTTGAGTCACCATTTTTTTACCTAAATATTTCATTGTTTAAGAAACAAACTCAACCTACTTTTATAAAAAATGTGTGAGCGTTCAGTTTTAACACCGCCAAGCAACTTTCCAAAATATCACAAAGTGAACGTTTCTCAGCATTAGTTAAGCTGCCACCTCAAGTAATGAGGCACTTCCCCGAAAGGATGAAATCTATTAAAGATGTGGATCGCTCTCAAGAAGGTTCTGTTTTGTGGATCAAATTCCAGAAAATAAAACAGTTAGTTAGGAACCACAGAAGAAAGTCTCTAAGGAAACAAGCCGCTGATGACTAATGTTTTTGTCCTAAACAACTGAGCCACCTGTGAAACTACCTAACTCACCGCTCTCTGAGCAGAATTGGTCCCACACCTAGGTTTAGGCACACTCATGGGCAGGGGGTAACTCACTGTGACAAGGCTGATGAGGTTATTTGCATTATTTCCTTGATATTGAGCATGATGTTTGTAAAATGCTAGTGACTAAAGACCAATTAGCATCTCCCTATTTTCCGTTTTTACAATATCATCTAATAAGGTTTTATTCTTTAGATTACTTTGTGTAAAGCACATGCATACTGTGATACCCACATATACCTTTTGTTGAGCAACGGTCATCTTGCAGACTCAGTGTATCAACAACAGGCTAAAATACTTCACTGAACCTATCTGAATAGACATCAACAGCCTGTAATCAGTTAACTATGTTTTCCTCAGTCAAGCACTCTGGAGTAACCGAAAGGTAACACAGAGCACTTTATAAAAATTATTCAATAACTGTGTAACATGTGTTCTCAACATTATAGGTTTTCTCTTTAGATTCTGATTTATGTAAAATTCCATAAAGTGGACCTATTTCCACATGGGCGAGGTTGCCGCCTCTCAGGATAGGATAAACCTCTCAAGGATAAGAACTTTGAAAGACATGGACTGTCATCCCCAAAAAAGGTCACTGTCTCTCACAAGAGGATGGATTCTTTACACCAAACTCTGCAAAACAACGATATGGATCAGAATTCTCAGAAGTTTTAAATGAATTGACATTCTCCAAATATCAATATGTCTGTCCTAAAGTGCAGAGCAAGCAGAGAAGCCTTCCAACTCTTCCCTGTCTGAACAGAAATGTCCACACAGTAGTAGGTACACTGGAGGGCAGGTGGTAACTCGCTTTGGCATGTTTGATCAGGGCATTTACATTGTCTCCTTAACAGTAACAGTAAGGTTTTTAAGACTCTGTCGACCAATTGGTCTTTCTCTATTTCCTATATCTTCTTAAATATATCTTCTAATCATGTTTTTTTCTTTAGTGCACTTTGTTAATCAGCAAACATTGTTTTTAACAGCAAAAGATTTCTTTTTGTCATCTGAGTATATTCTATTTGGCCATATGCTTCTAAAATTGTTCAAGGATTGGGCGTGGCCAAGCAACAGGGCTGGTAGGACTTGAGCCCTTGAGCTCCTGGCCGGCTTGACATGATAATCCATGTATCCCGCATCAAATCCTGCTCCTCTACACCGGATGTTGTTCCCTCGATCCTATCCCCTTTTTTCTTTCTCCCGCCCTTTCTGTACATGCCCCAGCTATCTTCCCCACTGCACTACGTTCCTATCTCGCTTGCCCCATTACTCGCTCTCAAACACATCAATCTCATTGCTCTAGTCTCTCCTTTCTTCTCTCTTTCTCATTTCACTACACTATTACTCTCCCTTTCTCTTCCTCCACTCTTCCCACCTCCTTTTTCAAAACCTCACTGCCTCGCCACACTCCTTCCAACATCTAGCCCTCTCTCATGGTGCAGTGTCTTTACCATACACTACAAGGAAAGAAAACTTTTTCCTATTCAGTGTTCAGTGAGCCCTCGAGCATCAGGGTGGATAGGCCTAATCCGGCAAACATCAATGCAGTGCATTATTCCCCACTCCCCAACCCAGACCCAGTTACTTGAAAAAGTTTATGTAAGAAATAGTACAGCTAAAAAACAGAAACAGCAAATTTTCTAACTTATTTGTGTGACAAGGTAGTAACATTTAGTTTTTACTCTACAAAGCAAGTAGCCAATATTCAAAATAATTAGCCAAATACCACAAGTACAATGCATTATATTAACAATGATCTCAACAACATCTCACCAACTTGTGTGAAAAGGTGACAATGTTACACTTTCAGTCTCCTGAGCAAGCAGTCCAAATTCAAAGCAAATATCCAAAATTCCATATAGCAGAGCATTCCCCGCAGGGGTGAAGCTGCGCCTCTCAAGAAGCAATGTGGCTCTCTAGATGGATATGGTCTTCGAAAGACATGAACCACCATCTCCAACAAGAGGTTTTGTCTCTCAGGATTCTCCAGACCAAATTCTACAAAACAGAAATGTAGATCAAGATTCACAGAAGAAAATCTACAAGACTAGATTGACTTAAATCCCAATATTTCTGTCAAAAATAGCAGAAGCATGGAAGCCTCCCAACGTGCCCCTGTCAGAACATAAATCACTACTGTTAGATTTGGGGGCCTCTAGTTGGCATAGGTAGGCACTTGTGACAAATAGGGACCCTTGCCTCTAGTCAGGGTAAGGGAGTACACTCCTAAAATAACCCCTGCTCACTCACTTGGTAGCTTGTCACGAACAGACAGGCTTATCTCAGAGGCAGTGTGTAAAGCATTTGTAACCGCATACAGTAATCAAGTGACAACACTACAGATGGACACCACACATGTTTTATATAAAAAATAAGTATTCTTTATATAGACTTATCACAAGACCACAAACGACAAAAATCCACAATACTTTACTTAAAATGGTAGGCTTAGCTTAGTTCTCTTTAATTCCTAAAATGCGACACTTTGAGTCAATGTACCTTACGATGTGTTACGCTTCCACAACGAAAGTGTTGCAGCGATGGAAATGCGGCAAAGCTCCGGTGCAAAGAAATAAAGACGTAAAGTTCTTACAGATGCGGAACGCTTCTCTGATGATGCGAGAAGTCTCGACTCGATGCGTCAGCTGCATCGGCGACACCCTTGTCTCGTGATGCGATGACAACAGCTTTGTCAGCGACACTCTTCTCCGACGTTGCGAGATGCTTCAACGCAATGCGACAACTGCAGTGACGACACACTTGTTCCGTGATGCGACGACAGCAGCTCTGATGGCAGCAAGCTTCTCCGTGGATGCGAGGTGCTTCTCTTGATGCGGTGCAATACGACAGTTACAGCTGCAACATCCACGATGCGACGGCAACAGCAACGGCGACACACTTCTCCTTCGGTGCGAGACGCTTCTCTCGATGCGGTGCAATACGACAGCTACAGCGGAGACATCCAAGATGCGACGGCAGCAGCAGCAACGGCGCCACGCTTCCTCTTTGCTGCGAGACGCTTCTCTCAATGCGGAGCAATACGACAGCTACGGCAGCGACATCCAAGATGCGACGGCAGCAGCAGCGACACGCTTCCTCTTCGTTGTGAGATGCTTCTCTCGATGTGGTGCAATACGACAGCTACAGCGGCGACATCCAAGATGCGACGGCAGCAGCAGCGACGGCGACACGCTTCTTCCTCTTGAGTCGCGCTTCCAGCTCCTTGCAACACGCAGTACCTCAGAAGGCCCAAAACAGCAGCAGACACTTCCCAAGGAACTCTGGGGAGCTGGGGGTTGAAGTATGTTGTCCCTGAGACTTCAGCAGGAGGCAAGCTCTTTTCCAAAGCCCTTGGAGATCCTTACAAGTTGATGAAAGTACACAAAGTCCCTTTCTCCTCTCTTTGGCAGTCAGGCACCCACTGCAGGCCAATCCCCCAAGCAGCACTTCCGCTTAGGGATAGTCTCTCCTCAGTTTCTTCCGTTGTCCAAAAGTGATCTAATTTCTTGGGATCAGGGTCCCAATATTTACACCCCAAAATCCTTTGTCCTCTGATGGCAGAGGGGCCTTTGCCTAGTCCAAACCAGTTCTGGAGCACTCTGTTTACATGACTCATTCTTTCCTTTCACAATGCAGGGCAGAAACATCAGATGCCCCACAGGAGGTGGAGCCAGCATTGTGGAGGAAAGGCACAGTCCCGGAGCACTCTGTTAACATGACTCCTTCTCTCCTTTCATAGTGCAGGGCAGAGACATCAGACGCACCACAGGGGGAGGAACCAGTATTGTGGAGGGAAGGCACAGCCCTGTTCAGGTCCCAGGTGCAACTCCTTCCTCCCATCTAGATGCAGATCTCTCTATTCACCACTGGGCTGACTCATCCTGTCTCCTGGAATCCCCCAGCCCTGTCACTCAAACTCCAGACAAGGAATACACAACCTAGCAGACAGGCGTGGATAGTTAGACAAGAAAATACCTACTTTCTAAAAGTGGTATTTTCAAACATAGAATGTTAAAAACAACTTCACTAAAAGATGTATTTTATCATTCTGAGTTCAGGTATACTAAACTCGAATTTCTACCATGTTCCCTGAGTCAGTTAGGATTATAAGATGTAATAATCTAACTGCTCATTCTGGCCTATGAAGAACATGTAGCCTTGCAATAGTGAAAAACGAAAATGGTTGTAATTCACTATTAGCACATGCCACACACACCAGGGCATGTCCTACCTTATAATTACAATGCACCCTGCCCTTGGGCCTACCATAGGGGTGTCTGATATGAAGGAAGAAAAGGGAAGGTTTAGGGACTGGCAAGTGGGTGCACTTGCCCAGTCAGCATGGCAGTACCAGACTGCACACAGGCTCTGCAATGGCAGGCCTTAGACACACTTTTACAGGCTGCTTCTGTGGGTGGCACAACCAGTGCTGCAAGCCCACTAGCAGCATTTGGTTTACAAGCCCTGGGCACACTCAGTGCACTGTACTAGGGTCTGACCAGTAAACCAAATCAGCCAATCATGGAATCACTAATTTATAAATCAATTTATAATAGGGAGAGCATATGCACTTTAGCACTGATCAGCAGTGGTAAAGTGCCCAGAGCCATAAAATTAACAAAAACGGGTCAGACAAAATACAGGAGGAAAGCAAAAAGTTCTGGCATGACCCTGCAAAAAGGGCCAAGTCCAACAACTACACATATCAGTTTAGACACATTGAGGAGTGGGTGGTCACTCACTATGACGTGGCTGATGAGGGCATGTACCATATTACATTGATGTTCACTTTGAGGGTTGTAAATGTCACTGGCTCTGTGAGTCAACTGGCCTTCTCCTCTTTTCTCTCTTTTTCGCTATATATTTTAACTAGCAGCCCGTCCCGACGTTGCCCGGGAGCAATCAGGCTTCAGGGCCCCCGCCCGCCCATTTTTTTACTGAATACCTTTTTGTGCCAAGCGTCTGTTCCCTGCACCACCCCCTGGTGCACGTTTGATTCCCGGCACATTGTTTGTGATGTTTGAGAACTTCACATGGTGAATTTCCCGCTGTTTTGGCTGCTTTTTACTGAATACCTTTTTGTGCCAAGCGTCTGTTCCCTGCACCACCCCCTAGTGCACGTTTGATTCCCGGCACATTGTTTGTGATGTTTGAGAACTTCACATGGTCAATTTCCCACTGTTTTGGCTGCTTTTTACTGAATACCTTTTGTGCCAAAATTTCTGTTCCCTGTTCCCTGTTTCCCGCTGTTTTGGCTGCCCTTCAATCGCTTGTTCCTCGCGGCGTGTTCGGTGAACACAGGCATTTGCGAAAGCAAAGAAAAGTCCGGAGGATCTGGGTCGTGGGCGCTTCTTTTATTTTTGGCATTGTATAGGCATTAACAGGGTGACTTTTGCTGAGTTCGGAGCAAGTGTTCAGGGCCCCCGCCCGCCCGGCTGCTTGACCTACCTGCTCCTCCCGTCCTGTCTGCCGCTCCTCCGCTCCTCGCCGCTTCTCACCTTTCCTCCCCGTCTGTCCGCCGCTCCTCCGCTCCTCGCCGCTTCTCACCTTTCCTCCCCGTCTGTCAGCCGCTCCTTACCGCTCCTCCCCGCAATCATTTCCGCAGCTCCTCCCCGCGCTGATGTCCTCCGCTCTTCCTCACGCTGCTCCTCCCCGCGCTCCTGATGTCACCACGCACGTCGCGACCGGCGCTACTTGCAAGGGACTACTTTTTTATGTAAAAATTTTTAAATAACGTATTTATTTTTAATTTATATAGCCTATGTCCATCTGCACACCCTGAGGATTACAACGATGTATCGGGTGTGTGGATTGGCGCTGTGGTTCCCGAGTTTACCCGCCTCAAAGGCTCAAAGTTCTTCCTTTATAATAGTAGTATAGATATACACCATTAACATTCATTTACTCTCTGTAAAGCATAGAACATTGAACAGAAAAGGTTTATTGTCCTTATTTCAATACTTATGTTTGGCTATATGCTTCTGAGATTGAACCGGAAATATAGGCATTCTGTTATTGGCATTTGCATTGAAAATGTGAGAGGCATAGGGCTCGATTACTACCCTGGCAGTCTTTGAACCACCGTCGCATTTTGGCGGTCCAACCACTTGCTAACCTGGCAGTCCGACCGTTGGATCACGAACAGGGCTGTGGACCGCCTCCACAGCCAACATGTCTACCACAGAGTTGTTACAGCAGCAGCCCATAGACACAGTCCTTGCATTTCCACTGCCGGGCTGATTACGATCTGCTTTTCTGCTGACCTTTTCATGGCAGGGACATCGCCATGAAAGGGTTGAAAGAAAGGTAGGTTTTGGAGTGCAAACATCTCTCCATGGCGAGTGTGCCCTTGAGACATCTTACTGGTGCCAGCTGTGTTTTCCCCATGCCATTAGCACTGCTGCACTCACTCTTTCTCCACCAGACGATGCTACAGGGAAACAATGCACCCGACCACCCGAAGGTATTGCAGCGTGGTTGGCATTGGCTGCAGGCTCTTTCCTAGACCAACAGCATGCCGCCGCCATGACTGTGCCACCTACACACTGCCAGCCCCATGGTAATATCGTAATGTGGCGGTCTTGATGCCGCTGGCTTGGCAATGCGATCCAGACCGCCGGCTTGGTGGTCCGCCAGGGTCATAATCAGGCCTAAAGTGTGTTTTTCAGCTGACTTCCTATAATGTGTACAGAGGTCCCGGTGACTAAACTCAGGGTTTTGCATTTAACCAGGAAGTATTTTTCAAGTTTTTAAGCGCATTATTTATTTTCAATAATAGAACATTGCAAAGTTAATCGACCCCTGACCTCAGAAGCTGCAAGTGGCTAAAAAGTAGACCTGGGCAAAAATGTTAATAATGCTTGCGAAATGCATTTATAGTCAACATTCCACAATTGTTTGCACATGGAAGGCTTTTTAAAGCAGAAAATATCTCACAGACAGATAGATCTCCTGTTGATATAATATTTTATGTAAAGTTCACTCTTGCACGAAAATAGTCACCCAAGATACCTGTAAAACTTGTTTTGTTTAAAAATAATAATTTCACAAACGTTTAATGAAATTTTGTCAACAAAATGCACAATTTCATACACTTCTTTATGACAAAAAAAGTCACAAAATGTGTTTGATGCCCTTAAGTGTATATAATCCATGGTTTAGCTTTCTCACATTTCCTAGTCTAACCATGGCATCACCAGGGACCACCTGTTTGCGTATCATATGTTCTGTGATACCCATTTGTAATTTGGGGGGAGAAAAGTTGTCATTCGTAGGCTCAATATGATTGGACCTTGCATTAGGCGCTATCAAGCCTTCTGAAGTTAACAAAAGCCAAAATTAGTTATTTATTAAGCTCCTTGTTACATTTGTAACTTCTTCACTCACGTTTAAAGGTCATCGCGTTACATTCTGATTAAAGCAATCATTTAGAAAGCTGAGACCCCTCCTGGGTGCAGCGCTCATTCAGAGAAGGGGACATCTCCTCATCTTATCTTCTGCATGTTAATTGCCTACTGCTGAAGAGACACTACATCTCCCAAACGTGAACACTGTGTGAAAAAACTTGTATTCATTAAATGGGAATTGAAAAACATGTCATCATAATATTCCTGTTTTCAATATGGCAATCTTTAACTGAAAATATGGTGGTGGAGGGAGGGGCGTCCAGAAGGAGTGTCGGAACAGCCCGACCCTACCTGTCTCATCACATCTCGTTGTGCCACTCTTCTTCATACTTCTGCTTCGACCCTATTACCCTCACTCACAATCTCTCATTGCCATTCCTTTGTCATATTCCCCACTCGTGCTGTCGGCCATCCATTCAAATGTACTCTTGCCCCTTTTCTTCTACCCCCTCTTGTAATGTCTAGCTCATCCCTCTCTATTACACACCTTAACTTCCTCTGACGAATTGGCTCACCTGTACATTTTCTCATCCACTCTCTGACTTCCTCTTCTTCTCAGTTCCTTCTACCCTCCCTCCATTTCTTTTTCTAACTTCCTCAAACTCATTTTATATCTAGAAGGGTAGAGAACAGGCCCATCACCACTGATTCATCGATGTTACAGACAAGGTGGGAGAGCAAAAGTGATGAGGTGTACACATATCCATGGCACGTCCCTACCCCCCATGCAACTCTGACAATGCACCTGGGAAATAATGATTTGAAATAAACAGTGGCTACTTCATCTATATACCTGTATGAAAAGATGTGAACTCTGAAAGTCTTTAGATCGCAAAGCCAATGAAACAAGTACCACACACTAGATTTTTGTCCTCACATAGCTAATGGCTTTCAAAAGAACTGGACAAGTGTCAATGAAAAATAGACAACGTGGATCAGTACCCGCCAAAGGAGATAGTCTCCAAATCTACAGTCCATATTAGAATGAATAATAAACAGGGACACTTCTCAAGAGGTATCTCTCTAGGCACAAGAGGTCGCTCAGGTGGCTGTGGAGCAGAGGTCACAGAGCATTCTGTAATATAGCTGAAAGCCGACATATACTGTCTCCTGCTCACCCCAAAGAGATTTAGAAATACTAATCATGCTATCCGCCGAGTTTGCAATAAAATGATGGTCCCACCCTTAAATAACAAAAGTGTAAAATAAAGAGTGTAAAGAATACCACTTCTGTCACTTCAATATTGATTTGGGTCATCAGAGATTAAATAATGCTACTTTGGTTAATGTGAAGTCTTAGATGAACACATCTTTTTTGTTAAACTCTGGCTAATTATGTCTCTCATTCAACTTCAAATAACAATTCTAAAACACTGGAAAGTGTTCTACAGCAACTAGCCATACTCTTTATCTATATAATATATGTCAATATATATTGCCCTTCCGTTTGAAATATAAATAGTCTATATCTGATCATGATTGTTTTAGTAGGAACAGCTAAACACTACTTAATTTGTAAAAAGTAAACATGTGCTGCAATGTAAAAAAAACATGGCTGGACATTTGGGTCCTTTCTACATGTTAAATAATAATATCACTAAATACCCATAAAACAGTGGCATATTAACAGCTAACATCCCTAGAGCTAGAAATAAATGACACTGAAGGAAAGGTATAGAGGAGCTCACCCTCTGGCTACATGTATTCAGCATTGAGTGTGTTGAGAGAACACTCTTACACAGGTTAACTTCAGTTCTCTAATGCAGTCACCTCAAGGACAGTGCAGCCAGCACAGCTCCTCTCACTCGTGAATCTCCTTGTTGCCAAGTGCCCATCACATTCCAAAGATCATGATGTAAACAAAGGTCCAAGGCATTACATCACCTTAAGGAAATAGTACAAAAAAGGTGAGAGAAGGCCATAACACACTCTCCTCCCAACAATACCAACCAATAAAAACCAAACCAAAAACAATAACCTAACAAAACAAACACATGCTAAAGATACAATAATAACTCAACCAAAAACAGATACCATAATGCCATCATAGTATAATAACACAAGACATGATGATAGGAGCTGTATAAACCGTTTTAAAAGCTTCAGCAGAAGTGTAGGGGAGTTAGGCTATACTGTCTTATAATGTGATAAGACTTTTCCTAATATACGGTTTATTGAGAATGCTGATGGTATTTTTGCTAGGAAGTTGTTTTCTAATTGTGGCACATATACTGCATGTCAGAGCATGATAGTTTAAATAAACATTTCAAACTTCCTTTGTGTCTCTTTCATATCTTACTGTGTACGAGTACGAGTGTGTGCGTCAAAGGGAATGTCCTGTCACCGCCATCCCTGGAAGGGGTGGAGTGTTGGGTTTCTGGGGTGTCAATTCACTTGTTCTTCTAGTTACGAGTAGAAAGGAAAGTGAGCCACCATAGCTAGTCATACTCGGACTCATGGTACTCAGGTGGTAGGGTGACTCAGTCTCTAACTACTGATGTTCTATGGTCCCAAGCATAGTTCTGTTCCTAAGCAGAATCCTTGCAACATGGCGGCGCCTGCGTTTGGTCTGGTACTTACTTGCAGGAAACCCGAGTAGTGCTTATGCTTGTCCACAATACCATTGCACCATCTTGCAGAGACATCCGTGGTGTTTTGGACTTATCCTCCACTGTTTTTAGGGACCACCTACTTCTGTTGGTTTTTCAAGCTTGAATATTAAAAGATTCTTACCCACTTTTGTGCTGTATTTTTGAATCCTTTGCTTATAGATTATGGCTGTAGCCATTGAGCCTAATTGCTGCCCGGCAGTTACTCAACACTTATTGGCACATGGAGTCTATAATGCTGGAGCTCCTGTGTTTTTTTTGATTGAAGCGGACGGAGCATACTGCTTTGAATTTTTCTATTCCTTGGTCACTTGTCCAGCTGTCGACGCTATGATAATATGTTTCATATGTATACTGCAGCTGTTCCACCGAACGTTTATTATCTTTATGCACTTCTTTTAATTCCTCTCACGATCCGGGAATACCAGATTTTTTTAATGGCACCCTTCCCCATGTTCACGGAATTGTGTTTATGGGCCCCTTAAATCTTGACAGGGCCACCTGGCCTACTCTTAGAGGCTTGACACCTTAACCAAATTTGGCTACTCTAAATTAGGCGGACACACGTGCATTGTATAACCAGATTGTTCTTTTATATAGACGCCTAACACAATTTGTTTCCCATTCATTTTTAGTGGGTCCAGCTAGGGCCGGTGCACCTGCTCAGGGACATCAAGCTCCGGGACTGGTTATTAGTTCAGTAATTGTGAATTTAGTTATTGGCAAACACCCACCTAATCAGGAGGACATTCCATTTTGGATTGCCCAGATAATTGATCAATTTGATGCTGTGTTTCCCCTTACAGGTCCACAGGAAAAAAGTAGAATTTTAACAATGTGTTTGCCTAATGTTCTGGCTCCCCCTTTAGCCGACTGAAACACCCGAGGGACTGTGTTTGCCTCACTCCTTCTGTCATCTAGTCCTCTCTCATGCTGCAGTTTCTTTACCAAACACTACAGGAAAGTAAAACACTTTCCTATTCAGTGTTCAGTGAGGCCTCGAGCAGCAGGATTGATAGGCCTATTCCAGCATACATCATTGTAGTCCCTTATTCCCCCTCCCTAACCCAGGCACAGTTAATTGCAATGGTTTATGCAAGAACTGGTCAAATTAAAAAAAGAAACATCAACTTTGCCATATTATTTGTGACAAGGTGCTAACATTCCATTTTTATACTACAAAGCAAGTATCCAATATTCAAAGTAATTAGCCCACATATCACAAGTAGATTGTATTATATTCAAACAATGATCTCACCAACATCTCACCAACTTGTGTGAAAAGTTGACAATGTTCCACTTTCAGAAGCCCGAGCAAGCAGTCCAAATTCAAAGCAAATATCCAAAATTCCATGAAGCAGACCTTTCCCCACAAAGGCGAAGCTGCCACCTCTCAAGAAGCAATGAGGCTCTCAAGATGGATATGGTGTTCGAAAGATATGAAGTATCATCTCTGACAAGAGGTTTTGTCTCTCATGAGAAGATCATTTCTTCAGACCAAGTTCTACAAAAAAGAAATGTGAATCAAGCTTCACAGAAGAAAATGTACAAGAATAGATAGACTTTGAATACCAATATTTCTGTCAAAAAGAGAAGAAGCAGAGAAGGCTCCCAACATGTTCCTCTCAGAACAGAAATGGCTACACATCTGAGTTTAGACACATTGAGGGGCATGTGGTCACTCACTATGACATGGCTGATGAGGGCATGTACCATATTTCCCTGACCTTCACAGTGAGGTTTGTAAAATGCCACTGACTCTGTGAGCCAACTGGCCTTATACTCTTTTCTCTCTTCTTCACTCTATATTTTAACTAGGGCTCCTGGTTTTATGGTATTTATTTTCTTAGCATTTCCATTTGTATTTATCCATATTTATTTTTGTCATATTTAACCCTTTAGGTGCTCATGATGGAAAGTTTCCGTCATGAGCACCAGTGCTCCTGTGCTCATGACGGAACCATTCCATCATGAGTACAGGCTCAGAAAATCCTTCTTCTGCAGACAGCAGAGGGATTTCCCATTTTTTTGCCTTGGGAGGCGAGGGAGAGCTTCTCCAACCTCCCAAAGCCTATATTTGGTTTTCCTTAAAATGACGATCGCATGCATGGCACTCAATCGTCATTTCAAAAGGGTCCACCTCACGTAGGGTGAGTGTATATCCAGATGTCAATGGAATACACCTTGTTTGTTAAAATACCCCTCACACACCAACAGGGCCCTTAGTGTCATACTTCATCATCGGGGTCTTCCCGCCCCTGCTGCGGGACGGGGCAGTGCTGCGACAAGCGACTACGCTGGAGCACCTTTAGATGGGGGTGCTATGTGAATGGAGTGAGTGTTAGTGAGGTCAGGAGTGATAGAGAGAGTGAAGTTAAAAAATACCTGGCCTAGTGGTAAGAAAAAATGTTTAATGAACACTGGCTGGTATTATTAAAAAAATGTGAAGCGGAGAGATCAAGCTAGTTAATGGGCTTACTCTCCTGTGTGGGTCAACATGTTTCGAGGCGTGGAGCCTCTTCGTCAGGACCTGGGAGAATATCCCCCTGTCACTCACTAGTGTTACACCACAAAAAATAATAAATGTGTATGTACAGATATGGGTGCAGAAAGTAATCTATCAATGTGTGTAGCTATACAATTATAATTACACAATTCCTACCACTATCAAAATAATGATGTAGTATGCCTGAAAGACAAGAAAAAGTGGTTATAATTGCACGGATCCCAGAAGCGCTTGACTCTAAATCACCTGTGAGGGAAGAAGGGACAGACAGACACATATACCGATTGTGGTACTGGGATCTTGCGTGAGTTGCAAGAATACTTATTCGTGAAACAGTTCGACACAGTTTGAAACATATATTCACTCACACACAGAAATGAGACACACATGAGAGGCGGTTCAGCCATGAAGGTGGTTGGTGGTAAATACATACTTATCAGAGAGAGGAGTCAATGCCTCATGAGCCGATTCTAAACAGAAGGGTAATATAGGGTCCCAACTACAGAGGGGGAGATAAAGGTAGAGAATACAAATGTTGTTGTCTATTCCCAAGTTCTTTTTGTCTCCATAAATCTGAGAGCAAGAGTCTAAGTGAGGCTCTGAGACCATACCATTCGTTCGGCTACGCCGTACTTACTCAGACCCCCGCACGGTGTGCTTCCTCCTTCGTCCGCGGCTTCCGTGGATATGGAGGGAGCAGATTTAGGCAGGTTTTTATATGCTCACACGTGATGGGGTAATTGTTTAATTGTTTAATTAACGAGGCAGGTGTGCCGATACAGATGGAGCCTTAAGTCTAGTAACTGCGGCGGCCATTGTTAAATGGTGTATTTTCGTAAGGGCATGCTGTTAATGCTCCGTTAGACTCAGCGGTGAAAATTAGGTTTAGGTACCGGAGTTTGATCATGTCCGAGTCTATGTAGTGGAGCGCATTGATCGTCTTCGGCACGGCTCCACCACGCGCATGCGCGTTCACTGGACCTTTCAATATGCCACGAGCAATACGTAACTGCGCATGCGCGCTGATTTAAGGTAGCGCACTTCAAGTATAAACATTGCCCATAGACTCGGACATGATCAAACTCCGGTACCTAAACCTAACCTTCACCGCTGAGTCTAACGGAGCATTAACAGCATGCCCTTACGAAAATACACCATTTAACAATGGCCGCCGCAGTTACTAGACTTAAGGCTCCATCTGTATCGGCACACCTGCCTCGTTAATTAAACAATTAAACAATTACCCCATCACGTGTGAGCATATAAAAACCTGCCTAAATCTGCTCCCTCCATATCCACGGAAGCCGCGGACGAAGGAGGAAGCACACCGTGCGGGGGTCTGAGTAAGTACGGCGTAGCCGAACGAATGGTATGGTCTCAGAGCCTCACTTAGACTCTTGCTCTCAGATTTATGGAGACAAAAAGAACTTGGGAATAGACAACAACATTTGTATTCTCTACCTTTATCTCCCCCTCTGTAGTTGGGACCCTATATTACCCTTCTGTCTATAATCGGCTCATGAGGCATTGACTCTTCTCTCTGATAAGTATGTATTTACCACCAACCACCTTCATGGCTGAACCGCCTCTCATGTGTGTCTCATTTCTGTGTGTGAGTGAATATATGTTTCAAACTGTGTCGAACTGTTTCACGAATAAGTATTCTTGCAACTCACGCAAGATCCCAGTACCACAATCTGTATATGTGTCTGTCTGTCCCTTCTTCCCTCACAGGTGATTTAGAGTCAAGCGCTTCTGGGATCCGCGCAATTATAACCACTTTTTCTTGTCTTTCAGGCATACTACATCATTATTTTGATAGTGGTAGGAATTGTGTAATTATAATTGTATAGCTACACACATTGATAGATTACTTTCTGCACCCATATCTGTACATACACATTTATTATTTTTTGTGGTGTAACACTAATGAGTGACAGGGGGATCTTCTCCCAGGTCCTGACAAAGAGGCTCCACGCCTCGAAACATGTTGACCCACACAGGAGAGTAAGCCCATTAACTAGCTTGATCTCTCCGCTTCACATTTTTTTAATAATACCAGCCAGTGTTCATTAAACATTTTTTCTTACCACTAGGCCAGGCATTTTTTAACTTCACTCTCTCTATCACTCCTGACCTCACTGACACTCACTCCATTCACATAGCACCCCCATCTAAAGGTGCTCCAGCGTAGTCGCTTGTCGCAGCACTGCCCCGTCCCGCAGCAGGGGCGGGAAGACCCCGATGATGAAGTATGACACCAAGGGCCCTGTTGGTGTGTGAGGGGTATTTTAACAAACAAGGTGTATTCCATTGACATCTGGATATACACTCACCCTACGTGAGGTGGACCCTTTTGATTAACAATATACTAGAAAAGAGGAGGACGTGCCCACCTTGGTGCCCACCAGCACCACCTCTTCACTCCCCCCTTTGATTTTTCTTACTCAATCGTCATTGCAATGAAAATGCAACTGAAACTTAGTTTCAGTGCTTGTGGGGCTATTACAGCCCCCGAGCACCGAAACACATGGGAGAGGTATCATTGGAAAGGGTCCCCTTTTCAAAGGTACCCTTCCCTAGTGGATCCATGCTTGGAGATCACCCCAGGAGGGCGATCCCCAGCAGGGATTCACCCACAAGCACCAGGGTGAGGGGAGCGGCCCCTTGGGCAAGGGCCTTTGCTCCCCCCATATATTTTTGGCAGATGGGGCAGATGGGACAGTAGCCCCGAATCTGCCCCCCTGGGGGGCAGAAAGCACCCTAAGCGCCAGGGATTCTTTTTCTATAGGCCAGGGGGGGGGGGGGAGCTGCCCAGAATAAGCATCCCAATGCTCCCACCCTACCCCCCCCCCCAAAGAAGGCAAAATACTTTCTGTCCTCCCCAGAAGGCAGATGGGGGCAATAGCCCCCGATCTGCCCTCCGGGGAGGGGGGGGCAGAAAGCCCAGTAGGCACCAGGGTTGTTTTTTTTATACGTAGGGGTGGGGGATGCCCAGAATGGGCATGCCAATGCTCCCACACCCCCAAAAAATGCCAGTCTTTCTGTCCCCGCCAGGAAGCAGATGGGGGAAGTAGCCCCTGATCAGTCCCCCGGGGGGGGGACAGAAAGCTCACATGGCACCAGGGTTTTTTTCATTTAATATACTCAGAGGTGGGGTTGTCCAGACTCGGTATGCCAATGCCCCACCCCAAAAATAAATTGCCACAGTCCAGTCTTTCTGCCCCTCCTGGAGGCAGATAGGGGAAAAAGCCACTTATATGCGTCCCGGGGAGGGGGAGTCAGAAAGACCAATAGGCAACAGGAAATATTTTTTGTTAATTCAGGGGTGTGGGCTGCCCAGAATGGAGAGGCCAATGCCCCCACCACACCCCTAAAAATGGTGTCAGCCCACTAGGCTCCAGTGATTGTGCTAGTTTTTTTATGCGTGGCGGTGGGCATACCAATGCCCCACCCCCAAACAAATAGCCACAGTCTTTCTGCCCCCCCTTGGGGGCATATCAGGGCAACCCCCCCCTCCGATTTCCCACTCCAGGGCGGCAGACAGCCCACAAGGCACAGACTTGTTTTTACCAACTCGCCTACCTGAGGATTTTGGACAGCCAGCACATAGGGAAACCTAGCAAATTTGTACATTTTTGAAAACTAGACACCAAGGGGAATCCAGGATTTGGTGACTTGTGTACCTCTCTCCAGGTTCTGTTACCCAGAATTCATTGCAAAACTTCAAGCGGCCATCTTGGGAAACCTACCAAACCCACACATTTCTGAAAACTAGACACCCAGGGCAGTCCAGCGAGGAATGGCTTGCGTGGACCCCCCAACGTTTTCCTTCCCAGAATCCCCTGCAAACCTCAATTTAGCTGAAAAAAATCAAATTTTACTCAAATTTCTGTGTTCGTACAGTTCTGGAATCTGCATGGATTCACAAATTTTCTTTTGCAGGTGATTTTGGGAAGGAAAACATTGGGGGATCCACGCAAGCCATACCTCACTGGACTCCCCCCGGGTGCCTATTTTTCAGAAATGTGTGGTTTTGGTAGTTTCCCAAGATGGCTGCCAAACCCAGGGCCAAAAACCCAGGAGACACCCCCTTGCCAAACCAGGTTGTTTTGTGATAGGTAATTTTAATGTCTCCTCAATACGTTTTGGGCCCTTGCCTGTTGCGGGTACTTGACCCACCCACACGAGTGACGTACCATTTTTATCAGGAGACCTGGGGGAATGCTGGGTGGTAGTAAATTTGTGGTTCCATGCAGATTCCAGTACTTTCCCACACAGAAATTTGAGAAAAATGTCATTTTTCATCAACATTTGAGGTTTGCAGGGGATTCTGAGTGGGGAAACGTTGGGGGATCCACGAAAGCCATACCTCCCTGGACTCCCCGGGTCTCTAGGTTTCAGAAATGTGTGGGTTTGGTAGGTTTTCCTAGATGGCCGACAAGCTTGGGACCAAAGACTCATGTGACCCCCTTGCAAAAGCAGATAGTTTACTCATATGTAATTTTGATGTCTCCACAATAAGTTTTGAGCCCTTGCCTGTCGCAGGTACTTGACCCACCCACAAGAGTGAGGTACCATTTTTTTTGGGAGACCTGGGGGAATGATGGGTGGTAGGAAATTTGTGTCAGCCCGGTGATCGTACAACTTTCCCACACAGAAATCTGAGGTTTGTAAGAGATTCTGGGTAAGGAAATGTTGAGGAATCCAAGCAAGCCATACCTCCATGGACTCCCCCAGGTCTTTAGTTTTTAGAAATGTGTGGGTTTGGTAGGTTTACCTAGATGGCCGCCGAGCACGGGGCCAAAAACCCAGGTGACCTCCCTTACAAAACCAGGTTCTTTTGTGATAGGTAATTTTTATGTGTCCTCAATACATTTTGGGCCCTGTCTGTCGTGGGTACTTGACCCACCCATGCGAGTGAGGTACCATTTTTCTCAAACGACTTTGGGGAATGCGGGGTGAGTAGAATTTTGCGGGTCCACGCAGGTTCCCGAACTTTCCACTACCGAAATGTGAAGAAAATGTGTTTCTTTAGACAAAGTTTGAGGTTTTCAAGGGATTCTGGGTAACAGAACCTGGTGAGAGCCAGATAAGTCACCCCATCCTGGATTTCCCTGGGTGTCTAGTTTTCAGAAATGTATAGGTTTACTAGGTTTCCCTAGGTGCCGGTAGAGCTTGGGTTCAAAAGCTACAGCTAGGCACTTTGCAAAAAAAGGGTCAGTTTTCACTGTGAAAATGTGGTGTGTCCACTTTGCGTATTGGGCCATTTCCTGTCGCAGGCACTAAGCCTACATACACAAGTGTGATACAATTTTTCTCAGAAGACTTTGAGGAATACAGGTGGGTGGAATTTTGGGGATCCACGCAGATTCCAGAACTTTCCACCATAGAAATGTGAGGAAAATGTGTTTTTGTTTTACAAAGTTTGAAGTTTGCAAGGGATTCTAGGTAACAGAACCTGGTGAGAGCCAGACGAGTCACCCCATGCTGGATTCCGCTGGGTGTCTAGTTTTCAAAATGTATAGGTTTGCTAGGTTTCCCTGGATTCTGGCAGAGCTAGGGTTCAAAATCTACAGCTAGGCACTTTGCAAAAAAAGGGTGAGTTTTAACTGTGAAAATGTGGGGTGTCTAAGTTGCATTTTGGGTCGTTTCCTGTCACGGGAACTAGGCCTACCCACACAAGTGAGGTACCATTTTTCTCAGGAGACTTTAAGAAATGCTGGTTGGGTGGAATTTTGTGGATCCACGCAGATTCCAGAACTTTCCACCACAGAAATGTGAGGAAAATGTGTTTTTTTTACAAAGTTTGAAGTTTGCAAGGGATTTTGGGTAACAGAACCTGGTGAGAGACAGACAAGTCACCCCATCCTGGTTTTCCCATGGTATCTAGTTTCTAAAAATGTATAGGTTTGCTAGGTTTCCCTTGGTGCCGGCAGAGCTAGGGTTCAAAATCTACAGCTAGGCACTTTGCAAAAAAAGGTCAGTTTTCCCTGTAAAAATGAAGTGTGTCTACATTGCATTTTGAGCCATTTCCTGTTGCGGGCACTAGGCCTACCCACACAAGTGAGGTACCATTTTTATCGTGAGACTTGGGGTAATACAGAATTGTAGAGCAACTGTTACCTATTGTCTTTCGATGCATTTCTGCCTTCCAAATGAAAGACAATGTGTAAAAAAAAGGTCACTTTGAAAAATGCCCTATAATTCTCATGCTAGTATGAGTACTCACAATTTCGGAAATGTGCAAAGAGCTACTGTTTCTAAACTCTCTACTTAGTTCTAATTTCAGAAATACATAGCTGTCTTTCATCCCAATTTATCACTATATATATTTTCCCAAATTAATTGCTATAGACTCAGTACATAATAAAAACCATTGCAAGATGTTGCTCAGTTATTGGCACTGGGTTCATCGGGCTCTTGGTGAACCTACAAGTCCTATATATTCCCACAACCAGAAAGATCCAGCAGATGTAACGGTATATTGTTTTAAACATTTGTCATAATTAGAAGAAGTTACAGGGGAAAACGTTGGTACAAATGGCTGTTTTTTTCAACTCATTTTCAATGTTTCCAATTTTCAACTTTTAATTTCTATAAAGAAACCTTGAAGGATCTTTACAAATGACCCCTTGCTAAAATAAGAATTGTGTCTACTTTTTTAAAATGCATGGCTTATCAGGCTCCATTATTGCTTTCGTACCCATTTCTACCATTAACTAGAAAAAGGTTGAAAGCACAAAAAAATAGCAAAAATAGGCTATGTCTCAGTAAAATGCCAAAACTGTGTAAAAAAATGTGGTTTCTGAAAAAAGTCTGTCAGTCCCTGAAAGCTGGGGAAATTGTAATTTCAGCCCCACAAACCCTTAGCTGATCGCATTTGCAGGGAAAAAAACAGACGCTTTCATTTGCAGCACTTTTTTCCCCATTTTCCCCAAAAATACAAAATGTAGCTGTATTTTGGCTAATTTCGGGATCCCCTCCATGAGAATCCACAAAGCCTGGGTACCTTTAGAATCCCCATGATGTTGGAAGAAAAGGGCGCAAATTTGGCATGAATACCTTATGTGGTCAAAAAGTCACAGGGGCCTAAGCGCGAACTACCCCAAATAGGCAAAAAATGGCTTAGCACGGGGGGGGGGGAAAGGTCTAGCAGTGAAGGGGTTAGTTGGTATTTATCCATACTTATTTTCTGTTTTGAGAATAAATGGAGTGGCAAAGAGGTATATTTCCACATTTATTTAACTGATAAAGAAGCACTTATACTTGATGTGTGTAGCGTTTTAGCAAATTACCAGCCAAATATAACCAAACACTACACCAACAGGTAAATATTAACATTATACAAATATATGTTAAATGCTTATATTTGAGGGAGTCTTATTCTGTGTTTAGATCACCATTGTGTCTATCTGCATAGTAGTTGGCCTGCAATTAATGAAGGAGAATACAGAGAGTTCCTCACAAGAATCACAACTTTTTGTGTTTTTCCGCCATTAAAAATCAGTAAAAACAGAAAACTGGAAGCCTTAATTGTAATATACACCTTTCACTTTCATTTACTCTCTGTAAAACATAGAATGTTAAACAGAAAAAGTTTCTTGTACTTATTTCAATACTTATGTTCGTTCACATACTTCTAAAATTGAACCAAAAATAAGCTGAAAATGTGAGAGGCATTGGGCCTGATTACAACTCTAGCTGTCTTTGAACTGCCGTCACAGTTTAGCAGTCCAACTCCCACTACCCTGGCAGTCCTATTGCCAGACCATGAGCAGGGCGGGTGGACCACCAACATGTCTGCTACCACGGCAGCAGAGTCAGCCCATAGAGCCGGTCCTGGCATTTCCACCGCAGGGCTGATTACGATCTGCTTTTCATCCGACCTTTTCATGGCGGGCACATTGCCATGTAAAGATTGGAAGAAAGGCAGGTTCTGGGGTGCGAGTGTGCCCTTAAGACATGTTGCTGATGTCAGCTCTATTTGCCCCATGCCATCAGCACTGTTGCAAGCACTCTTTCTCCACAAGACTATGCTGCAGAGAAACAATGCATCCGACTGCCCAGGGGCATTGCAGCATGGTAGGCATTGTCTGAGGGCTCTTTCCTAGATCCACAGCATGCTACTGCCAGGACTGCGCCACCAACACACACTGCCAGCTGGGCGGGATTGTCGTACTGTGGCAGTCGGTATGCTGCCGGCTTGGCGGTGTGTTCCCGACTGTAGTAGCGGCAAGCCTACGGTGTGTCCACTAAAGTCGTATTCGGGCCAAAAGTTCATTCTTCAACTAACATCATATAATGAGTACAGAGTTCCCGGTGACTAAACTCAATGTTTTGTTTTTAACCAAGAAGTATTTTTCACATTTTTATGCACATTATTTATTTTTTATAAAAGAACATTGTAACATTCATCGACCCCTAATCTAAGCCACTGCAAGTGGCTACAAAGTAGACCGGGGCAAAACAAATTAGAATGTTAGTGAGATGCATTTATATTTCACATTCCACGATTGCTTGCAAGTGGGAGGCTTTTTAAGCAGGAAATGTCTCACAGACAAACATTTTCTGCTGAAACCGATCACCTGTTGACATCATTTAAACAAAAAAGATCAATTGATACAGAGAGTACCGAACAATGTCATACATTCACCCCAGCACAGAGATCTCGCCCTAAATCATCGTTTTTTATGCTCCCCTTGCCATTTCAGTTTTAGTCCATCCATATGCAAATCAGTCTTGACCCTTGCTCTGTGGACTGGAAATAAGCATCCTAGGACCGGTTTCGGGGTTTCACCATTCATGAGCCATGATATCTTGACTCCAGTGCCATGGGGAGCACAGGACTCACGTTTGGGCATACCTGTCCCACTCGGGGGGACAAATGCAAGAAGAATTGTTGATGGACAGAATTCAAAACAATGTCATACATTCACCCCAGTACAGAGATCTGGACCTAAATACATCATTTTTTTACTCCCCATGTCATTCCAGTTTGAACCCAGCAAACATCAATGCAGTCAATTATTCCCCCTCCCTAGCCCAGCCACAGTTAATTGCAATGGTTTATGCGAGAATTGGTGAAACTAAAAAACAGGAACAGAAACTTTGCCAAGTTATTTGTGACAAGGTGGTAACATTCAGTTTTTATACTACAAAGCAAGCAGCCAATATTCAAAGTAATTAGCCCACATATCACAAATAGATTGTATTATATTCTAACAATGAACTCAACAACACATATCACCAACTTGTGTGAATAGCTGACAATGTTCCTCTTTCAGACTCCCGAGCAAGCAGTCCAAATTCAAAGCAAATATCCATTCCATATAGCAGACATTTACCGTCAGGGGTGAAGCTACCACCTCTCAAGGACCGTTGGTGAAGCGCAAATGCCGGGGTAGTGCCAGCGGGGACAGTGAGCAGATAGAGGATCTGTCAATGCACATGCTCCTGTGCCCAGGGAGGATACTTTGGGTGGAATACGGGGCCCGAATAGAGCAGCCAGTACTTACCGAGGAGTGACCCCATTCTGTCCCGTTGCTTCCAACCTTCTAACTCCATTCCAGTTTGGCACCGCAGCACACCTTCTCCAACCACCCAACATGGCAGCCACCCGTTGCCTGCATGCGAAAGTCCCTCATCTGTGCTAGCTGCCGTGGCTCAGGCAGTACTTAAGACTGAACACACCGCACCCTTACCCCTCCCCTGATTTCTGGACGTGGTTAGGCACCACACGCAGGAACACCTACTCCCAAGTAAGTTCTGGCTGCGCTATTTGGGCCACGTATTCCGCCCCCGGCATCCTCCCTGGGCACGGGCCCATGTGCATTGACGGATCCTTGATCCGCTCACTGTCCCAGCCGGCACTACCCCAGCATTTGCGCTTCACCGATGGTCCTTTCTACTGTCCTTGCCCTCACTAGCCTGCCTCCACCGCTCGGCCTCTCCATGCTGGGACCCCTGCACTCCGCCGCCCCCTTCTCACCACAGCCCATGACCTCTCCCTTGCCAATACTCCATGGAGGACTGTTAGACCTGGCATCATTGGCATGAGTCTCTCCTCCATTTTTTCTGTTTGCCTCCTCTGTTTACGATGTTTTTGCTGGTATATTGCTTTGGGCACTGCACCACTGCTGATCAGTGCCACAGTGCAAGTGCTCCCTATGTGAAATTGCTGTATTAATTGAATTCCATGTTTGGCTTATTTGGGTTACTGTCAGCCCCTAGTAGAGTGCACCAGGAGTGCCAGGGCTTGTAAATACAAATGCTGCTCGTGGGTTTGCAGCACGTGTTGTGCCACCCACAAGAGCGGCCGAGTAAAAGTATGTCTGAAGGTCTGCCATTGCTAGACCTACGTGCAGTCTGGTACTGCCACGCGGGCTGTGCAAGTACACCTACTTGCCAGTCCCTAAACCTTCCCTTAACTTCATGTTAGTCACCCCTATGGTAGGCCCAAGGGCAGGGTGCATTGTAAGCATAAGGTAGGACAAGCCTGACAAGGTTGGCATGTCCTAATAGTGAACTACAGCCATATTCGTTTTTCACTATTGTAAGGTAACCTGCTCTCCATAAGTTAGAATGGGCTGCCAGGATTATTAATGCTATAATCCTAGCGGGCTCGGGGAGCATGGTGCAATGTCGAGTTCGGTATCCCTGAACTCAGGGTTTAATAACGCATCCGTTTGGGTGGATGGTTTTTAGACTCTGTGTTTGAAAATAGCACTTTTAGAAAGTGGCTATTTTCTTGTCTGACTGTCTACTGGTCTCTGCTGGTTTGGTGTGCGTGTGACAGGAGCTGGGTGGCTCCAGAGGTCTGAATGAGTCAGTGTGGGGTGAGTGGGGCATTTGCATTGAGAGTAGGGGAAGAGTAGCTCCTGATAGCCTGCCCTGCCTGACACAATGCTGGTTCCACCTCCTGCCAGGCGACTGATGGCTCTGTGCCTGCCAGGGACAATTCTGGCCCCACCTCCTACCGGGCGACTGATGGCCCTGCCCCTGCCAGTGACAATGCTGGCTCCACTCCTGCTGGGCGGCTGAAGACTCTGCCCTACACAGTGAATAGGCCAGGTGCCTTGGCCTGGCAACACCCACAACAAACCCAGGATGGGGGGAAATTCCCCTGCATGGACAAAGGGATCAAAGCCAAAAAGGGGTATAAGAGAAGGACCCCTGAACTGAGAATTTAGATCACTTCTGACAAGGAACCCTGAACCAAGGACAAGAAGCCTGCTGATCCAAGGACTTGCCTACCCCTTCTGCCAGTGTGCTGTTGTTGGGGGAATCCTGCAGTTGCTTTTTTATTTTTGCCAAGGAACCAGGAGAGAGGAACTGAGTGTGTACTCTCAAACTTTGCCAAGGAAATCTCCAAGGGCTGGAAGAGTGCCAGCCTCCTGTTGAAGTCACAGGGTTAAAGGACTTCATCATTTGCTGAAATTACTTGTTGCTGGAACCTGAAAATCCAGCACCTCTGAAGAATCCAGCAATCTCGACGCCGACGGACGCCGCCGAATCCAGCTCGACATCGTGAGTGCAGCTCCCGTGTCCCGCGCCTTCGACGCCGGCCGCCGGGCCCGATCGACGCTAGTAGCGACGTCACTACCGACGCCTCGACACCGAGCCCTCTCGACACCGTGAGCGCTGCTCACTCTTGCAACATCACCATCGACATCGACGACGTATCCTGCTTCGCCTCGTGTGCCCTGCTCCTGCCTGACATCTGTCGACGCCGCTGCAGATCGCCCCGACTCCCAGGCCCGATCGACGCCGAAGACGCGACGCCGGACATCTCGACGCCGCTGATCATCGAGTGCTTCACTTTTCCAAGGTACTGTGTTGTGGGGGTCTGTGCGACTCCGGGCTCGACGTAGCGCTCCTCGTGGTCGACGCCGAACCTTTGGATTAATTTTGCCTCGACGTCGTGTGACTCCTGTGTGGGTTACATTGTTGCCAAGAACTGTGTTTTAAAGAAGAAGAGTTGCTTGTGTTACTAAATACTTTGTGCTAAGAAGAAACTACGCTTGAACTATTATTTTTCCTTCCAAGAGTATTTATTAAGATTGTGGTATATTTTTGTCGTTATTTGGTCTTGTGCTAAGCCTTATATAAACAGCCTTATTTTTATAATACTACTGTGTCGTGTCCATTTGTAGTGTATTCACTTTATTACTGTATGTGTTCATAAATGCTTAACGCACTGCCTCTGAGATAAGCCTGTCTGCTTTGCCAAGCTACCAAGGGGGTGAGCGGGGGTTATCTAAGTGTGTGATCCCCTTGCCCTGACTAGAAAAGGTGTGTCCCTATTTGTCAGAAGTGTATACCTCTGCCAACTAGAGACAGCCGCTTCTAACATTGGTGGGTCAGCGGTGAGGATTTGAACTTTGCATTTATGACCCATGTGCAGTGATTAGTGTGCGCTACATAGTGAAAGCAGACCATAGCGCGGCCACAATCTGATTTGGTAGGATATTCTATTTTTGTTCTCCGCTTTTCTGAAGCTTGATTTTTGAAACTGCCAGTTTTGACCATGAGTGATGCTGGAGTCACTACCCCTGTTGTTGTGGAGGAGTTTGATAGGAAGAAGATAAAGAAATACAACAGAAAGCAACTGGAGCACTTTTGCAAGCAGTTGAAAGTCCCTACTCCAGACCTCTCCAAGAAAGCAGAATATCTCAAAGCATTGGAGGCCTGGTTAGAGGCCAGAGATCCCTCTGATCCGGTGGTGGTACCGACAGGGGAAGGGGAAGAGGAGGTGCCGTGAATGGGCCTGGGTCCTCTCCCGGCAGCAGTGTTTCCTCTAAAGGTCTTTCTCCTGAAGAATTGGAAGACAGGGCGAAGGAGCGAGCATACCAGTTAGAAATGGCAAAACTTAAGATAGAAGGGCAGTTGGAGTTAGAAAATGCAAGAAGCAGGAGAGAATCTGATATGGAGATCAAAAGGTTGGAGTTTGAAAGAGAAAAGTTAGCTTTTGAGCGTGAGAAAATGGTGAGGGACATGGAGCTCAAAGCTAAGAATTTGGAATTGAATCCCTCTGGTGGCAGCATCCCATCTGTGCCTGCAGAAAGTAGGTTTTATTTTCCCAAAGATGTGATCAAAGATTTTCAGAAGCATGAGGATATTGGTCAATGGTTTAAAGCATATAAGTTAGCATTGTTGGCACACCGGGTCCCTGAAAAGGATTGGGGAGCGGGGTTGTGGGGTCGCTTTGTGAATGAGGGAAGAGATACCCTGTTGGACATTCCTGTGGAGGATAGGATGTCTTATACTCATATGAAAGATGCTTTAATATTAAGGTATGGCCTAACCCCAGAAGAGTACAGACAAACCTTTAGAGAATGTAAGAAGTTGCCTGGTACTACGTGGGTTGAATATGTGTCATTTTTTTGCAGAGCCATGGATGGTTGGTTAAAGGGCAGAAAAGTGGAAAGTTATGATGCTCTTTATGATTTGGTTGCTTGGGAGCACTTGTCTAATAACTGTTTTCCAGAGCTGCGCCAGCACCTTATTGATAGCAAGATATCTAGCCCTAGAAAACTTGCTGAGGAGGCGGACCGCTGGGTCAGTACCAGGGTCCACAAGGGTCCAGTGGGAGACTCAGCCAAAGGTAGGCAGGGTCCCCAGCAGAAGAGTGGGGGGCAAGGGTAAACAGAGGGAGTTCCAGAAAGGGCCCCAAAATAATCCCCAAGGGAACCAAGGGAAGGGTTCCCAGCCTCCCCTGTGAAGAAGCCAGAGGCCTCGACAGGTAACCCTGTTCATAGGGGCCCAATGACCTGTTATGTTTGTAAGCAGGTGGGACACCGTTATTATGATCCACAGTGTCCCCTGAAGAACTCTAATGCACCACCTCGTGCACCCCCCGTGAGTTGGCAAGTGTAGCCCTGGGAGGGGAGGAGATGGTTGCCCTTGGTGGGGAGGGTCCCGAAAAGATGTCCCTGGTCTCTTTAGGAGACATGGAAATGGTCCCTCCACCCCCTCTGCCTAGTAACACTAAGAAATATAGGCAGTGGGTGACCATTAATGGCCATAGAGTGGAAGCTCTCAGAGACACCGGAGCGAGTGTGACAGCTGTCAAGTGTCACTTGGTGTCCAGAGAGCAGGTGGTTCCCCAAGCATTCTACCCTGTGATAGCTGCTGACAACTCCCAGAGAGAGTGTGAGGTAGCTCAGGTTCCCTTTGAATGAGGGGGAGTTTCAGGTACTCTTCAGGTTGCTGTAAGGCCCGCCATGCCTGTTGATTGTCTCCTGGGCAATGATTTGGAGAACTCCCCCTGGACTAGGGTGGAGAGGGAGACACATTTGAAAATGTTGGGTGTGCCAGAGTGGGTGTGTGCAACCACTCGATCGATGACAGCCAGTAAGGGTGTTGATGGGGTCCCGGAGCCTGAAAGTATGGCCCAGGGCCCAGCTGTGAAGAGAAGAGGCAGGGGGCGCGGGAAACCGTCCCCCATAGTTCCCGTGGTCCAGGAGGAGGCAGACCTTGAGGGGGATGCCCTGGAACCCACAGGTGAACAAGTAGCTGAACTGGGAGACCTGCCCGAGCTGACCGACTGGCAGCAGGATGGTGGTTCCTCCCGGGAAGAATTTTGTGCTGAACAAAAAGTGTGCCCTTCTCTTCTGGGTATGAGGCAGCAGGCCTCAGCCCAGACATCAGGTGATCAGTCAGGGTCACATTTGGTCTACTGGGAGAACGATCTCCTGTATAGCGAGCTTAAGGTTGCCGAGCCTGGGTCAGCCCGTGTGCTGGTGGTACCCCAGCGCTTCAGAGCCTTCCTACTGGGTTTGGCTCATGACGTTCCTTTAGCTGGACATATGGGGCAGGACAAGACCTATGACAGGCTTGTCACCCATTTTTATTGGCCTCAGATGAGAAGGGATACAGATATCCATTGCAAAACTTGTCAAACTTGCCAGGCAAGTGGGAAAAGCGGGCGGAAGCAGAAGGCTCCCCTCCAACCTTTTCCCGTGGTCAGTACCCCCTTTGACCAGGTGGGGATTGACATTGTTGGGCCCCTGGACCCCAAGACAGCCATGGGCAACAGGTTCATCCTGGTCTTGGTGGACCATGCCACACGGTACTCGGAAGCCATCCCTCTCAGGACAGTGACGGCCCCCGTGGTGAGACGGGCACTGATGGGTGTTTTCTCCCAAATGGGGTTCCCCAGAGAGGTGGTGTCAGACCGGGGCACCAACTTCATTTCCAATTATATGAAGTCTCTGTGGAAGGAGTGTGAGGTAACCTACAAGTTCACCACTCCTTACCACCCTCAAGGTAATGGGTTGGTTGAGAGATTCAACCGTACCCTGAAAGGCATGATTATGGGTCTTGAAGAACCAATGAGGCGTAAATGGGACGTCCTCTTGCCATGCCTGCTGTTTGCTTACCGTGAGGTGCCACAGAAGTCTCTAGGGTTCAGCCCCTTTGAGCTTTTGTATGGACACCCGATAAGAGGACCTTTGAGTCTGGTCAAAGAAGGCTGGGAGCAATTTCCCAGGAAACCTCCCCAGGATGTATACAGTTACATGCTGGCCTTTAGGAACCAGACTAGGCGCTTCAGAGATCTTGCTCAGGCAAATCTGGAGGCCAGCCAGGAAGAGATGAAGCGGTGGTATGACCGAAATGCCACTCTGGTGGAGCTTCAACCTGGACAGAAAGTTTGGGTCATGTCCCCTGTAGAACCTTGTGCGCTCAAGGACAGGTGGACTGGACCATTTGAGGTTGTGGAGAAAAAGAGCGATGTCACCTACATGGTGGACTTGAAGTCTCCCAGGAACCCCTTGCGGGTCCTGCATGTCAACCGTTTAAAGCCCCACTTAGAAAGGTCCGAAGTGGGCATGCTCCTAGCTACAGATGCTGGAATGGAGGAGGAGAGTGAGCCTCTTCCTGACCTCCTGTATGCAAAAGAGCAAGATGGGTCAGTGGATGTGTTGTCCTCTCTGACACACTGACCCCTGAGCAGCAGCAAGATTGTCGCCAACTGTTGGGACAATTCCCTGATCTGTTCTCCTTGATTCCTGGTGTCACTCAGTGGTGCGTCCACGGTGTGGACACTGGGGACAGCACTCCTGTGAAGCACAAGGCTTACAGAGTGACTGACAAGGTCAGAGCATACATCAAGGAGGAGGTCTCCAAAATGTTTGCCTTAGGGGTGGTTGAGTCCTCTAGCAGTCCTTAGGCCAGCCCAGTGGTCTTGGTCCCGAAGGCTGCAGCGCCTGGTGCTTCACCAGAACTTCGGTTCTGTGTGGATTACCGAGAACTCAATTCAGTCACCAAGACTGACGCGCACCCCATCCCCAGAGCTGATGAGCTCATAGATCGGTTGGGGGCTGCCCGGTACCTTAGTACGTTTGATCTAACGTCTGGGTACTGGCAGATCGCCTTGACCGATCGGGCAAAAGAGAGGTCAGCATTCTCCACACCAGATGGGCACTACCAGTTCCGGGTTATACCCTTTGGGATGAAGAATGCCCCTGCCACCTTCCAGAGGTTGGTCAACCAGGTACTGGCTGGACTGGAGGCTTTCAGTGCCGCCTACCTGGACGACATCGCAGTGTTCAGCGCCAGCTGGGAGGAACACTTGCGCCACCTCCAGGAAGTGTTGTTGGCCCTGCGCAGAGCAGGCCTCACAATCAAAGCCAGTAAGTGCCAGATTGGGCAGGGTTCAGTGGTGTACTTGGGGCACCAAGTAGGGAGCGGCAAGGTGGCCCCCCTGCAACCCAAGATTGATACCTTCCTGGCGTGGGCACCACCCAAAACCCAGACTCAGGTGAGAGCCTTCTTAGGTCTCACGGGTTACTACAGGAGGTTTGTCAAGGATGATGGTAACATTGTGCACCCCTTGACTTCGCTGACTTCCAGGAAGCAGCCAAGACTTGTGATCTGGACTGACGCCTGTCAGACGGCCTTTGACACCCTGAAAACTGCAATGTGCACAGCACCTATACTCCAGGCACCCGACTTTTCTAAAGAATTTGTTATCCAGACGGACGCTTCAGAGCATGGCGTGGGGGCTGTTCTAGCTCAGGTGAATGAAGAGGGCCGAGACTTACCTGTAGCCTTCATCAGTAGGAGGTTACTTCCCAGGGAACGGAGGTGGAGTGCGATAGAGCGAGAAGCATTTGCTGTGGTCTGGGCGCTGAAGAAGCTAAGACCCTACCTGTTTGGGACTCACTTCTGGGTTCAGACAGACCAAAGGCCCCTCAGATGGTTGATGCAGACGAGGGGTGAGAATCCAAAGCTGTTGAGGTGGTCCATTTTCCTACAGGGGATGGACTTCACGGTGGAACACCGCCCTGGTACAGATCACGCCAATGCTGATGGTCTGTCCAGATTTTTCCGCCTTAGTGATGAGGACTCCCTAGGGTAAGGGTAGTTCTCCCCACATTTCAGCTGGAGGGGACACGTGTTAGACCTGGCATCATTGGCATGAGTCTCTCCTCCATTTTTTCTGTTTGCCTCCTCTGTTTACGATGTTTTTGCTGGTAAATTGATTTGGGCACTGCGCCACTGCTGATCAGTGCCACAGTGCAAGTGCTCCCTATGTGAAATTGCTGTATTAATTGAATTCCATGTTTGGCTTATTTGGTTTACTGTCAGCCCCTAGTAGAGTGCACCAGGAGTGCCAGGGCTTGTAAATACAAATGCTGCTCGTGGGCTTGCAGCACGTGTTGTGCCACCCACAAGAGCGGCCGAGTAAAAGTATGTCTGAAGGTCTGCCATTGCTAGACCTATGTGCAGTCTGGTACTGCCATGCGGGCTGTGCAAGTATACCTACTTGCCAGTCCCTAAACCTTCCCTTAACTTCATATTAGTCACCCCTATGGTAGGCCCAAGGGCAGGGTGCATTGTAAGCATAAGGTAGGACAAGCCTGACAAGGTTGGCATGTCCTAATAGTGAATTACAGCCATATTCGTTTTTCACTATTGTAAGGTAACCTGCTCTCCATAAGTTAGAATGGGCTGCCAGGATTATTAATGCTATAATCCTAGCGGGCTCGGGGAGCATGGTGCAATGTCGAGTTTGGTATCCCTGAACTCAGGGTTTAATAACGCATCCGTTTGGGTGGATGGTTTTTAGACTCTGTGTTTGAAAATAGCACTTTTAGAAAGTGGCTATTTTCTGGTCTGACTGTCTACTGGTCTCTGCTGGTTTGGTGTGCGTGTGTGTTCTGCTTGGGTTCTCAGATTAGATAGAACCAGCTCATCAGAGCCTCACTGACCCAGCCAGAACGTTACCCTCTGCCCCTCCCTAGGACCTATTCACAACAGGTATCTACCCCCTAAGGACAGGGAATTCCTAAGATACATACCCTGCATCCCTATAATCAACGATCTCGCGGTCCCATACGAACCCAGACCTCTCTACCCAGACGGCAGTATCAGAATCGGCGGCCTCGCGGTCCCATTCGAACCCAGACCTCTCTACCCAGACGGCAGTATCAGAATCGGCGGCCTCGCGGTCCCATTCGAACCCAGACCTCTCTACCCAGACGGCAGTATCAGAATCGGCGGCCTCGCGGTCCCATTCGAACCCAGACCTCTCTACCCAGACGGCAGTATCATAATCGGCGGCCTCGCGGTCCCATTCGAACCCAGACCTCTCTACCCAGACGGCAGTATCAGAATCGGCGGCCTCGCGGTCCCATTCGAACCCAGACCTCTCTACCCAGACGGCAGTATCAGAATCTGCGGCCTCGCGGTCCCATTCGAACCCAGACCTCTCTACCCAGACGGCAGTATCAGAATCGGCGGCCTCGCAGTCCCATTCGAACCCAGACCTCTCTACCCAGACGGCAGTATCAGAATCGGCGGCCTCGCGGTCCCATTCGAACCCAGACCTCTCTACCCAGACGGCAGTATCAGAATCGGCGATCTCGCGGTCCTATACAGACCCAGACAACCTACCCAGACGGCAGCTTATCCTATGATTACCATTATACAAAGGGATCGATCTTACTATTCATCAGGGGTATAGAACCATAGTATTCCCGAACACACAAGGGTTGCCAATTTAGATAATGTGCAGTATGGTCGTTAATTCAAGGGGCTACTCTCTCCCTTATTCAGTTACCACTTACCTGATCAGGATTAGCATCTGTTCACATAGCAGCATCTGACTAGAAGAATAGGTTACCCTCTCATACAAGAACACACGGCACATGTCGGTTCACTAAGAACTGGGGTACTTTATTTCCCATCGTTATAAACAAACACATAACACCACACTACAACACATAGCCTGCAAAGAAAAGTAAAAGATTAGGCTGTACACTCTAATAAGAAAGGGTCGACATCACCTTATTAATATGAAGTCCACAGTCAGCAGTCATCTAGGTTCCCTTCTCGTCTGGGCTTTGGTTCGTCTTGAAGTCACACCTCCGCAATCACGGATACACGGCTGCACCGCTATGCGCTGTTCTCTTCACCCTTCTCCAAGCCCCTGGGACCTTCCTCTCATCAGCTACTCTCCTTCCCTGGCTGGTCTGCTAGGAGAGTATATGTTTCTCGATTCTTCTCCGCCTTTAGAATGGCGTCTGTCTTCCCTGGAATAAGTGATAGGCTTTCTACTAACGGCCAGATGCCGCCTACAAACTGACTGCACAACTATCTCGGGCTTTCACTAATATAGAAGCGTGTTTCTTCATGGAAAATTCCAGCCAGTAACCTGCCGCCCACCAAATTCTTGTACCTCCCCGTACCAAGGACACGTTCCCAGCCGGCCGGCCTGATGTTGTGTCTTCGGTATGAAGAAAAATACAATCCTTCGACAAGGGCCGGCCTGAAACGGTTCTCTCCAAGCGAACAACACCTCATAACTAAAACATTACACTTGACCTAGAAGCATCCCAAGCTGCCGGGGCAGAAAGAAAGATGGAGTCTCTCCCGTTTGAGGCCTACCAGGCCCGAATTCAGCATAACTCCATGGAAAGTATACTAATACCCTAACTAAAGGACGAATTATCCCTAATACTAGCGAATCTATCCCCTAGCCTATATGTATAAGCCCTAATCTAGGGAGGAGGATACAGAATCATGTCAAAGTGCCTTGTAAATAGGCTCTATCCACTACTCTAACCCTTGCACTGGAATGATAAGAGACTGAAGTCACCATCAATCACCTTTCCTCCAAAGAGGGCCGGGAAAATCGAGCAGAACATTTCACCCTTGACTTCAGTCTATTATACATTCATCAAACAGAACTAACATCTGTGGACGAGTAATATGAAACAAAACTAACTGATCTATGTCTAGTACCGGGTTTGCAGTATTGAAGTAGATAAGGAATACACTGAATAAAGCAAGAGATAGCAATTAGAATGCTAATAGTAACCAGAATCCCCCCTAATATTTGACGCAACATATGTAGATCAGGTAGCCAATTAAAGAGCCAGTCAAACCAGCCCTGGTCAATGTGTTTTCTAACCTCTTCCGTCAAGTCGTGAAGTTTATCTATGTGAGCCTGAATGGATTTCGTATGGTCAGATAGGTTAAAACAGCAAAGACCCTCAAAATCGGAACAATCATGTCCATGTTTAAGCAAGAGATAATCAATAGCCGCCCGGTTCTGCAAGATAGCTCTACGTTCACCCTGGGCGTCTAATAGTATGTCAGACAAAATCGTAGAAGTATGATTAATGGATTTTACCATCCAGCAGGCCATTTTCCCGATAGACTTGGCATTATAGACCGCCAAGGCAGGAACACCAACAATTGAGAAAGCTAAGCTAAGGTATTCAGATTTGGAATATAAATGCATAGATGAATCACAGTCCTCTTGTAGCATTACAGCATCTCGGATCACACGGGAATTAGCATGGGGATGTGAGGAAAACATCAACAAACTCAGTCTAGTAATGGCACAAGGGCCTCCGGAAATGTTCGCGGGAATATATGGCCAGGATGTATTACCACAAGAGAAGAGCCAACCAGAGGGTAGCAGCATTGTACGGTAATGACTAGGGGTCACCACTAAACTCTTACAAGTCATATTATTTTGAACAGAAGTACATGATTTCGGTGATCTTTGGAAGCATAGAGTCCTTTCATGAGCTGTGAATGATGTAGCACCTTTCAATTTTAAACGCACACACTCAGAAATAGCATTAGGGTCACACGTAAGAAAGAAGCACACACGTAAGAAAGAAGCATAAATCACCCTGCGTGATATTATAAGTTATTATCTGGGACTGGATCAAGGGTGTTGAATCGGACACCTCAGTACATAAAGGGCAGTATTCATATGTAGCAACGTCTCCCAAAAGGACATTAGGACGGGCATTCGATACATTGAAAATATGGGCCAAAGTCTCCAATGAAGCAGGGACAGCAACTAAACAAGTCGCTAGAATGTCAGTCACCGACCGCATCGGCGTTAAGCAAAAATGAGGGGCATTGGTCACCCGCTTGGCCAAAGTAGTCCAAAAGTTCGATGACGAATCCCACGCAGCAAAGGAACGCGGCATCCGGGTTCTCAAATCAGCCCGGGTCAATGGGTTCCCGCCTCTCCCGTCGTAGCAGTCCAAAAGGAGTCCAACGCCGACACATCCTGCAGCAACAGTCCAGAGAATGATCTGAAAGAGAATCAAAAACAGGCATTATTCATTCTCGTAGGTAACATTTGTCAGCTGGGACAGCTTCCCAGCTATCTTTCCCTGGTCTCATGACAAGAACTGTATTGTCGTGACCGGTTGCAATGATTTCAGCTTGTTCAGGGGGATTCTTAGGCGATTGCACCCAAACTCTAGCTCCAGGATTATCCGTGGAGCCGAAACCTTTTTGTCCTCGTACAGTTAGCAACGTTGGGGCAGTGCCTTTTGTGATCTCACCACTGAAAACAGGCATTATCAACAATTGAGCAATTCGGTCAGTTTTATGAATCGGTAAATCAATCTCACTGCTATTCAGCAGGAGCACCTTAATCTCTCCCTGATAGTCACTGTCAATGACTCCTCCAAGCACTTGAATACCTTTTACAGCCAGCCCCGATCTAGGGGCTATTAATCCAAAATTTCCAGTGGGTATACAGACACCAACACCGGTTTCAATGATGACTCGATCTTTACTCTTTATAATAGTATCATTCATGGCATGCAGGTCTAGACCTGCCGACCCCGGGGTCGCTCTGCATGGAGCCAGTGCTCCGGGGGTAATTTCCCAGTATATCACAGGGTCACTAATTTGATTGGGCTTTGCATCGACATTTGGAGGAAACAAACGCATCAATGGAGATTCAGCATTTAGGAAGGGACGATTATTCAAAATTAACAAGGCCTGAAATAGACAGTCCCTCCAATTCCTATAACGGTCGCCGGTTAGCTTACACAGTTGATGTTTCAGCAAACCGTTCATCCTTTCAATAAGTCCCGAGGCCTGAGGATAATATGGTATATGAAACACCCGTTCAATATTATTCTCCACACAAAATTCCTGTACCAATCTTCCACGAAAATGGGATGCATTATCAGATTGAATTTGGAAGGGGACACCATAATAGAGCATAATCAATTCCAATGTCTTAATTGTATTCACTTGGGTAGCTTGTTTACAGGGGAGGGCCACTAACAGGCCACTGTATGTATCCACAATGGTGCAAATGTATTGACAGTTTTTACTCATAGGAAGCGGACCAATATAATTGATGAGCTTGCGATCCAAGATGGCGGAGTGAGGATCTGCTGTGAGCAAGCTCGCCCGGGGTATCTCTAACTATCCCTCCCGAAAGATTCGAAATGGCGACACGGCGCTCATGACTGGGCAGCAGCGCTGCAGGGACTGCGGGGATTGCAGGCGATACACTCTTCCCTCCAGATAACGAAATTCAGAAAGAAGTGCGGAGGTGGGAAGCGAGACACTCTGTGTGGAGAGACATTTTCAGCGCAGCCCGCGAGGCTCACTCCAAGACGCGCAGCTGATGCTTACCGCTACTGCAACTGCTGAGCTTCTCCGACGGACGATTGGCGGTCTGTTTAGGGGATCCGGGCTCGGCTGGTCGGGCCTTTACTCTCGCATTGCGAACACCTGGCGGAGGAAGGGGATGTCTACGAAGAGGTTCCCGCGGACTACACGAAAACACCCAGCTGGGGACGCGGGTGTTACCGGTGCTTTATCTCTCTTGCCGGCCGTGGCTGCAGCTCTCCCTCAGGCCATACAAACATTTAAAATTAACATCCAAACGACCTCAGATGCGAACTTAGACGCTCCAGGAATTGTTTATGTGGAGAAGACTAAAGGTGGCACGGCGCAAGCAGTAGGTGCGGGGAAAACCGCAAATCGGCAACTTGCTATTGCTGAAGCGCCCACAGCCGCTCCTGAGCTGCCAGATGATCAGCAACAGAACAGCATGGACTCTGACCCAGGGAACCAGGTACAGAACTTCCCTAATCTACCCCCTAACCTACCCCCTGATGTGCCATTAAAAAAAGCAAACCAGAGTGCTGCAAGGCTGCTGGCTAAAACTAAGCCACTGATAAAAACAGGAGGGGGAGATGTGGGGGGGGACCCTATAAGCGTAAGCGCAAAACTGGTCCCAGAGACTGAGAACAAAGGGGGGCAGAGTGGCAGTATATCTATGTCTAAAAAATCTGCACCTCCAGCGAATAATAATTTATCTGTCTCTACAAAGAAAGACAGGGCAGATGCAGATGGGCCTCAGTCTAATCAGCATATAGAGGGCCGGATAGTCTCTGGTGACACTACTGACACTGCTGTCTCGATGGGTAATATGGATAATATCGAAGCAGAATGCTGAAGCAAGGGTGGTACCTGGTGGGCAAGGTGATGGGCTAACAGAGGCGGAGGTGGCTACGGATCAGATAGAGCAAGGCTCGTTCGAGGATATTGAAGACATTGAAGACATTGAAGACACAGACGTAGAAAACGAAGATGATTTGAGGGAGAAGGGTGACAAGGGGGACAAGGGGGTCTATCTGGGTAACTCAACAAAAGCACGCACTAAAAAAGGGCGAAAACAGAAAACAAAATCGAAGGCAAAGAAATGCGGTAGAAATGGTGGCATATTAAACAAACATATGATAAATAACTGTCAGACCTCAATTAAAGCTTTACAGAACCAAAGTCCATTAAGAAGATGGATTGAAGCAAAGGGGCTAGTCAAAAATATGACTCAGAGACTATCTGGGGGGAGCCCCACAGAACCTATATTCAATAAAGAGACTTTACCTGATACCGCCAGCTCTTCTAATTTAGACTCCTGCCCCTTGGATACTACACTAAACTTACCATCTAATATATCCAATACACCTTATATACCACCGTCCGCCTCTATACTTTTGATGGTGCCTGAACCCGAGCTTACTACGGAATCTTCTACAGAAGAGGCTGATATGGTACAACATACTGCAATCTCTGCAGCAATAGCAGCCCCGAATATTTCCTCTTCCTCAGAACCTTCTTCTTCCTATAATAATGTGGAGATTAATGAACATATAATTATCTCTAAACAAAGCTCAAGCCAAGAATCAGCCGATCCCGCTTCTTTAGATATGATACTGCAACTATTGAGCAACCAACGGGCAGAAGCACAGGAATACTATTTACAATTGAGGGAGGACAATAGCAAAGTTCAATCTACTCTACAAGAAATCACCACTAAGCTCAGGGGATTCTCGCAAGATATTGAGGAGCTACAACAACGGGTGGTTTCGCTAGAAGAGAACAACTTAGAGACTACGTCTGCAACAGACCGGCACGAAACCCAACTTGCTACACTTCAACAAAAAGTTGAAGACTTGGAGAATCGCCAGAGACGCTCTAATCTAAAAAAATTTGGCGTGCCGGAGGGCGCAGAAGGCTCTGACCCGAGGGCGTACCTAGTAGGCTTATTCCAGAAAGCCTTCCCTGATTTAGCAGATTGGGACTGGGATTCACAAATCCAACGAGCCCATCGTCTCCCTCTGATACAGAGAAATAGGGAGAATCAATTCCCACGTCCTTTTCTAATTTTCTTTGGAAATTTTTTATTACGCCAGGCCATATGGCAGAGGGCACGCCCTAACACTCCGGTAGTTATTGGTGAATTCTCAATTTTTGCCCGTTCTGACCTCAGCAAAGAAACAATGGACAGACGATGGATGCTTCGAAAGCTAATAGATCCTATAAAATCAAGCGGAGGCCATGCATTTCTCCAAGAACCAGCAAGGCTCAAAGTTATCAAAGATGGCCATACACACTTTTTTCTTGAAGTTAAAGAAGCAGAGGCTTATTTAGCCAACATCGATACGGGCAAGAATAAGAATAAGAATAAGACTTAGAATTAGTCTAGTCCATTTACTTATTTCATTTACTTTCTCTTCTTCTGTGACCTAACAAGTATTAGAAATTGCCAATATTTAATACTTTGGCTGCAGGGGGGATGACACATTTGCTAAAATCGGCTAATCTTGCTTAATATTTCTTGTTCTATTGCAACTTTTGTAACTCTCAAGCAGCTATATATCAAACGCCCAGGTTATTTTCTATATACACTCGCTGACAAACTCTTAACAGCGCAAGGGGGGGATGGGAGAGACTTCTCCGGGTGACTTGACACGAAAGCTGCCCCTTCAGCGGCAGCAGATGCAGAGGGATGGTTCTTCCCCGGCCGGGGTAAGAACTAGGGGGGTGGGGGGTTGGAGGGTGGGAGTCTCCGCAATATGGGGGGTTGGGGGTGGGAGGGGAAAAATTATGAAAATTTGTTTGCAGGCTGAGAGGAATGTGGGGTTGGCCGCATATCATGAAGCAAGAATCTTTTTGTGCACCTATAACACTAAAAATATGCGATATATGAGGCTATGCGGATGTCATGAAATCTACTATGGAAAAATTAAGACATGCTTAAAATTTAAGGGATTAATCTTGTGTATTTTCTAGATGTATGAAATAAAATATTTAGCTTGGAACGTAGCCGGGCTTAATAGTAAGAACAAAAGGTGCTTGGTTAAAGAGGAATTGAAAATGCATAACCCCCATATCATTTTATTATCCGAAACACACATTGCGGGTAAGGATAAAAAACTCCTTAAACATCTGGGATACGACATCATAGTTTGTTCTGCTTTTGGACAATCTACAAGAGGGGTCGCCATACTCAAAGATACGCGATTTCGGGCTGAGACAACACAGACTTTTTGGGGTAAAGATGGCAGATGGGCAATAGCGCAGATAAGCTACGAAAATATTAAATATGTTTTATGTGTGGTCTATGGCTGCAATGTAGATGACCCTAGCTTTTTTGACTATCTGAACGTTAAACTTTTGGGCTTGGAGGGAGAACTTATCATTATGGGGGATTTTAATTGTGTCATGGATTACAGAATTGATACAACTAGCTCTGGGCGATATCAAAGGATGCATAAAACTAGATCAGCTATCCTGGACTTATGCCGCGTACATAACATCAAAGACGCTAGGCGACACTTAAACGCTAACAATCCTGGATATACATATTATTCTGCCCCTCATAAAACATGCTCTAGGCTTGACATGGCATTAGTAAGCGAAAATTTATTGGTGAATAGTTCTATGGCCATATGCCCTCGAATATCATCGGATCATAATGCAATATTATTGACAATCAAAACAATAAATACTAGAACTACGCCCAGACCATTCTCCTTCCCGAGACATTTGATCTCAGATACATCCTTTATGATGCAATTAAAATCACACCTTACCGAATTTATAGGCATAAATATCAACTCAACCTCACCTGATATGGTTTGGGATGCTTGTAAGGCAAGTATTAGGGGTTTCACTCAGGCTTATATAAATAGACAAAATTTTGAAAACAAAAAAAATAACGACCAACTATTGACTAAAATAATAGCTTTAGAAGAACAACTATCATTAGCTCTTCAAAATAATGTAGCAAAAAGCATAGAAATCGGCCTTGAACTCTGTTCAATCAAAAATAAAATGAAGTCAAAATTTATTCAGAAAAGCACAAATAGTTTACATAAATTTAAAATAACACAATATGAGGGGGGTGACAAAATCGGGAAAATCCTGGCCTACAAAGTTGCTGAGGATAGAGCTAACTCTACTATTACAAGCATACGGGGGGCTGGCAATAAAATTTATACTCAACCTCAAGATATCGTAGAACAATTCGCCGATTTCTATAGAAATTTATATACCCCAGAAGTGGACCATAACCTAGACGACATATATACATATGTGGAGGAGCACACTGGGGACATGCAGAATTGCTTAGAGATAGACTCACTGTCTGAGGACATAACATTGGCTGAATTGCATCTAGCGATAGCTCTATTACCCGTAGGAAAAGCGGCGGGCGAGGACACCATACCCCTAGAAATATATAAATTCTGCTTAGAAGAACTTGAACAACTATTGCTGAAAGTCATACAATTTGTAGGCCTAGAAGGAAAGACACCTAGGTCATGGAATAGGGCAAAAATAATATTTTTTTGGAAAAAAGGTAAACCGAAGGAAGAGAGAGGGTCTTATCGCCCCATCTCTTTAATAAACACAGATGCAAAAATCTTCGCTAAAATTTTAGCTTTACGATTAGCTCCTATTATGCCTCAAATTATCAACCCACAACAGCATGGTTTCATAACTGGTAGGGACACTACTATACATACTAATATGGCAATAACCGCATTAGATGTGGCAGAGACAGAATCCACCCCACTTGGCATAATTCTATTAGATGCTGAAAAAGCTTTTGACCGAGTGGGGTGGGACTTTCTCTGGCACATACTTCTTAGGACTGGGTTTAAAGGACAATTTCTACGGAGCATTCAAGCACTGTATGACAAACCCTCAGCATATACCAGCTATGGGGGACTGAGATCTTCAGACTTTTCTATCTTACGAGGTACCCGTCAGGGATGCCCCCTATCCCCTCTTCTATTTGCCATTTCATTGGAGCCTTTTCTGTCCGCACTCCAACTTCAAAATCAGATCGTACCCTTTAGATCAGGAACACAAGAACTAAAAATAACAGCATACGCAGATGACATCGCGATCTACACTGAAGATGTCGTGGAAGCATTAAAGGGAATAGCATTAGAAGCCGAAAAATATGGTAAGGTGGCGGGTTATAAATTAAATCTACAAAAAACGCAAGTAATAGCTAATTACACACCTGCAGTGGCTGTGCCTGAGATCTGCCACTCCGCCACATATCTCGGGGTTAAAATCACGGCTAAAGTACTAGAAATTAATAATTTAAACTATAACGAACTAATTAAATCAACCAGCCTATTGCTAAAAAAATGGCACAGATTACCTTTGAACCTAACTGGCAGAATTAACTTAATCAAGATGAAAGTTTTGCCCAAATTTGTATACTTATTTCGGTCTATACCACTAGCATTAAACAATCAATTTTTTAAAAAACTTGACGGAATACTTAGCAGTTTTATTTGGGGGTATAAAAAAGCAAGAAGATCACTGGCCCTTATGAAAAATAATACGAACTATGGCGGACTCAATTTTCCTGATTTCAAACTATACTTTTGGTCTGCTTTTGTAATTCGTCTTCGCTCCTTATTAAATGAAAGAAGGACATTATTTTTTCATTTGTTTACACTAAAATCCGACTCGAATATGTTTCTGTTCCGAATTAACGACCCCAATTACTACAAAAGGGTTAGATTTAAGACTATAAGAGACTTAATAAAGATCTGGGATAACATACTTTCTTTTTGCAACACCAGCTTTTTTCACCCAAAGCTTCCACTTTGGGGCAATCCGGGCCTACCAAACATTTTTTCTGACATTAATACTCGCTGCTGGCTAAGATCGGGCATCACGGTTTTAGGGGATTTCTATGGAACACAAGGTTTTTTAGATTTCAATACTCTCAAATTATTATATAATCTATCTGAAAATATGAGATATAAACACTTACAGATACACAACTACCTGATTAATAAAAAACAAATATTGGAGGTCACTGAAAGTGATATCTGGACATGTCTATACTCATCCAAAAATAAATCCACAATAAGCGAAGCATACAAGCTTTTTGTTGGATTTAAATCAAATGATTGTATTAAACTGGCTGACAAATGGAGCAGAATGTTGGGGTCAAATATAACACCTAAACAGATTGAGAGTTCTTTAATAAATATCAATAAACGAGTGCGATCTTCAAACCTCAGACTACAACAATTTAGAACAACCTGTATGCTGTACTACACCCCGGAAAGAATCTCAAAATGGCCATCTAATAACATTCATAGTGATCGTACAAAATGCCCTAAATGCTCTACCGAAGCAGCTGACTTAGCACATATTTTATTCTCGTGCCCGAATCTTAAAACTTTCTGGCATGATGTAGAAAAAGTTCTTAAACTGAAACATATTCAGCTGCCTACATTTACGGCCACTTCTGTTTTGTTGGACACCTACTCGGCATCTTTTCCACAAGCCGCTTTGGCCACGATATTAATGTCCTGTGCTAAGCTAACTTTGGCCAGAGCTTGGATTAGTCCAGAAATACCTAAGGTCTGGGATTGGTGGGCCCTGGTAATCGAGACATACTCAATGGAACTAGCTCTAGCTAAGATCAGGGGCTTACAGTCATTGAAAAAGCACGAAAAAATTTGGGGTACTTTTATAGATTCATGATGCTTTATTTTGTATATATTATATTTTCTCTTTTCTTGTGATACAGGGGAGGGGTGCAGAAAATAGTTTGAATTATATTATTCGCATCAACGTTGAAAAGAAACTGATATTATTTTTTTGTTCATCTATTCCCAAAACAATATTTCATGATTTAGCTGTATTTGTTTTATATGGAAATAATTTATGTATGTCAAAACTAATCACTTATGAGGTAATTTACTCATTCCTTGTACGCCTGCAAACAATAAAAACATTAAAAAAAAAAAAAAAGGAAGCGGACCAATATAATCAATTTGCCAAATTTGAGCGGGCAGTTTCCCGCGATGTAAATGACCTTTAACAATCTGAGGCACTTTTCGCTGCCTAGCATGCTGACAAATGGGACAATGCAAAATAATGTCTTTGATTAAATCTAAAGGAATATAAATTCCTCGATCAGCAGCCCACCTGCTAGTGGCTTTCTCTCCATAATGTCCTGCTTTCTGGTGGGCCCATTTCGCCAATCCTTCCATATCAGAATCCTGCATGTCCACCATTGCCTCAGCAATTTTAGATTGTTCATCTGCAATATTATGAAAAAATTTGTCAAGGGAGTCTATTGGGGTATGAGCATCCACGTGAAAGATTGTAACAGTACTCTGCGGGAGCATGTCCCAAATCTCTTGCCATAATTCTTTCCCCCACAGTTCTTTTGAATGTAATTCCCAATTATGGGAATGCCAAGTCGGTAACCAAACTGCCAATCCATTGGCAGTAGACCAGGAATCAGTAAAAATATGACATGTGCCAGGTAACTCTTGCTTCAGAACTTGATAAATAGCATAAAGCTCAGCAAATTGGCTACTTTTTCCCTCACCAGTTGTACTCAGCAACTTTTGTGTGATCGGGTTATAGGACACTGCTTTCCAATGTCTTTTTGTCCCTATGAACCTTGCCGAACCATCAGTAAACCAAACGTGGTTTCTGTCCTCCAGGGACAAATCATCAAATGGCTTACCCCACATGACAGGGGATTCCTGTACTAAAGGTACGGTGCATTCACTCTCTGTCTCAACCAACGGTGCCCGCGCCACTTGCTCATGCAAGGATGCAACTCCCTTTGGTCCCACACGTGCCCTGTCCTGTATGTACCATTTCCATTTAATCACACTCGCCTCCTGAGCATGTCCAATTCTGTGAGTTTTCGGCGAACTCAAAACCCACTGCATGATAGGAATTTCAGGTCGCAGGACCACATCATATCCCAAAGTTAATTGCTCGGTATCCACCAGAGCCCAATAACATGCAAGCAACTGTTTCTCAAAAGGTGTATAACGCTCACCAGCATCAGGTAACTTTTTAGTCCAAAAACCTAACGGTACTTTACTTCTGCCTTGTTTCTGCCACAAACTCCAATTTGCATAAAGGCCTTGTACAGACACATTCAAATCCACATCACCATCGCACACAGGCCATAAATCCAAGGCATACTGAATCACTTCTTTTGCCAAACTAAACGCATCTTGCTGTGGTTTACCCCATTCAAACGCATTCTTTTTACGAGTGACTCGATACAAGGGGGCCAATATCTGACTCAAGTGAGGAATATGCTGGCGCCAAAAACCAAATAAGCCAATGAAGCACTGGGCTTCTTTCCTATTCCGCGGAACTGCAAAATCAAGAATCTTTTGTTTTACTTGTGGGATCACTTCTCTGTGACCTTCATGCCAATTAATACCCAAAAATTTTACAGTCTGGGATGGACCTTGTAATTTATCCGGGTTGATTTCCCAACCTTTTTCACGTAAACATTCAAGGATTTTATCCAATTGGGTCTGAACTTCATCTTGTGTTTCACCCTGAATCAGAACATCATCAATATAATGACATATTTGAATTTTCGAATGTACAGGTACCTCAGCCAAATGCTCTGCCACCAGCCGGTGACATATCGTGGGACTATGCACATAGCCCTGGGGAAGATTTCTAAACATCATTTGACGTCCGTTCCATGTAAAACTGAATTGTTCCTGGCATTCAGGGGCAATCGGAATTGAAAAGAAAGCATTAGCAATATCAATGGACGCATACCATGTACCTGGATGCTTTTGAATTCTTTCAATTAAAGTAACAATATCCGGTACTGCGCAGTTAAACGGGGCGTATGTTTATTCAATTCTCGATAATCAACAGTCATGCGCCAGGAGTTATCACTCTTACGCACCGGCCAAACAGGATTATTCCAGGCAGAGGTAACCGGAGTTATAACCCCTGCATCCACCAAATCCTGAATAGTGGTACTAATTTCTTCATGGCCACCTGGGATACGATACTGCTTCTGGCAAACCACTTTTGTCGCCTGGGGAATCTTTACGGGGGGCATTCTTAAACGACCAACCCGTACGGGTCTGGATGATATATAATGTTTAGTTCCAAATTGATAACATCCATCATCCAAATGTAAAGTCATTCCTTTCAAAATGTCAATTCCAATGATGTACTCTACAAGGGGTACGACCAATACAGAGTATTCTTTTCTAGGAATCCTGCCTATTCTCATTTCAATTGTAGTTTGTACTGCGGGAGTTTCCTTTCCACCCAAACCAGTAATTGTAAAAAATTGGCCTTTAAATTTCTTTGATTTTCCATGAATAAGAGTGGCCTCCGCTCCTGTATCTACCAATGCTCGGGCCCTTTGAATATTACGATGTCTCCAAAAAATTTCAATATCTACATAGGGTCTATTATCTCGATGAGCCCATCTGTGTACGGGAGCTTGACCTACTTCCTAGTCATTTTTACTGCGTTCTGTCAGCCAGGACAAATCAGGATAAAGGTTCTCACGTTTCTCAGGTATCAATATATCATGTTCATATCCATCTCCCTTACGAAATGGATTCCTATCCTCCGTATTGTACTGTGAATTTCGATCGGAAAATCTGTGTCGATCCTCCCTCCTCCTCAACTCAGGGGACTGATCCCTTTCATCTCTGCGTCGGTTGTTACCATAATCATCTCTCCCCCTTTCTCTCTTCCCCTCTCTCTCTCTCTCTCTTCCACGACGAGGGGACACATCACGTACATACCGTCGATCATCACGATGATCAGAACGCACACGATGGGCGTCATCACCGCTGTCATCAGAACAATCACGATCACACTCATTCGTCCGCACACGCCGGGCACCCTCCTTCCGGTCCAAACCACGCTTGCGAAACAAGTCCCACAAACGAGAAGTAGTTTCACCATCAATCTCCTCCTTCCGCATGCCATCAGCCAAAAGCGCCATAAACATGTCACGTCTAGTAATCTTATTGTCACCAGGAGTACGAGTGTCAGGTCGAGACTGTCGCTCAGGTTTAAACCAATCACCCAACTCACCGAGCTGGCGCACAGATTCCAGCACCATAGATAATGCATTACCAGTCTGATTGATCAATAAGGTCATCATGACCTGCTTATAAGCAACCGGGGAAGAACGAATAATACGATTCCGCACAGAAGACGTTAACAAACCATCAAGCAATCTGTCAGCAGTACTCAGAAAAATCGCAGTTTTCATCACCTCCTCTTTGAGACGTTGTGCAGCATCGCGCAATGTATACCACGGCTTGTCATTCACAGGCCAGTCAGATTCAGTAGGGTACTTCTGATTACACCCCTCAGTCGCCAACTGAAGCAAACTGATTTGACCACCACCATTATAATTACGAAAATGATCTTGTACAGTAGAGTCCGAACTCAAAGAACAGAATTTCAAAGAATCGCCAGCATCCAACATGATGCCAGCAGCGCCCAGTTCATAAAGGCGCACCATCCACGTAAGCAAGGTCTCACCAGCGCGCTGTCGAAAGCGCTGCAAAATATCACTAATTTCCTGTTGAGTAAAATCCTCCAAAGAATCTAAAGGAATACCGTTCGGATTACCGGGAGCCTGCTGCAACTTCCTCCGAAAAACAGGATGTGCAGAGACCGCAGGAAGGGCACCAGGAGGAGCCTGATCAGCAAACCCAGGAGAACAATCCGTAAGAGAAGTATCAACAGAATGCAAAGAGCGATCGTAGCCGCGGGAGTCAACATCCTTAACACAAGAAGCAGATTTAAAAGCCCGTCTAGAGCGAGAAGACTCGCGATTAGTAGACTCCTCATCCGAGGAACGGGAATCACTCGAATTCCAGATATTACCATCCCATTCATCAGGATTCCAATCCAGTCCGGCTTTCGCCACGACCAGTCGCACTTTCCATTTAGAAGCGTGACCCCCGACGATTCTTGTATTTATAACGTGCAATCCGCACAGCCGCCCTTTCGGCGATAGTCTGGTACGTCTCAAGCTTGTAGGCAAGCAATTTATTTTGACACCGCAACAACGTGTGATCATTCTGAATTTCAACAAACTTCCGTTCCATGTCAACATGTTCCTTTTGTAATTTCAACAACCTCTCATGTACAAGTCTGTACGCAGACAAGACAATCCAACCCCTGCGTCCCAAAATAGGAAGCTCATCACCCTTCGCCACCGGCGCCTTCTGCAAACAGGAAATCACATCATCCGGCTCCGCCAACCCCAGACAAGAATTCCAACTCTCACTCAAACCAGTAGAATCAGCCCACTCGCGGGCCAAGGCCTCATAAGGCGTTGAATCCCAGCCGGGAATATCAACAGGCAACTTAAAAACAGATTTCGACTTTCTTAAAAACATTCTGAGAAAACAAAATTACACACACAAAATAGAAAAAGAAAACACAAACGAAAGCACGTATACGCCGAGGACAAATAAAAAGACAACAACGCACACAGGTTTCGTAAACGGTTCGTGACGCCAAATGTTCTGCTTGGGTTCTCAGATTAGATAGAACCAGCTCATCAGAGCCTCACTGACCCAGCCAGAACGTTACCCTCTGCCCCTCCCTAGGACCTATTCACAACATGTATCTACCCCCTAAGGACAGGGAATTCCTAAGATACATACCCTGCACCTCCTATAATCAACGATCTCGCGGTCCCATACGAACCCAGACCTCTCTACCCAGACGGCAGTATCAGAATTGGCAGCCTCGCGGTCCCATTCGAACCCAGACCTCTCTACCCAGACGGCAGTATCAGAATCGGCGGCCTCGCGGTCCTATTCGAACCCAGACCTCTCTACCCAGACGGCAGTATCAGAATCGGCGGCCTTGCGGTCCCATTCGAACCCAGACCTCTCTACCCAGACGGCAGTATCAGAATCGGCGGCCTCGCGGTCCCATTCGAACCCAGACCTCTCTACCCAGACGGCAGTATCAGAATCGGCGGCCTCGCGGTCCCATTCGAACCCAGACCTCTCTACCCAGACGGCAGTATCAGAATCGGCGGCCTCGCGGTCCCATTCGAACCCAGACCTCTCTACCCAGACGGCAGTATCAGAATCGGCGGCCTCGCGGTCCCATTCGAACCCAGACCTCTCTACCCAGACGGCAGTATCAGAATCGGCGGCCTCGCGGTCCCATTCGAACCCAGACCTCTCTACCCAGACGGCAGTATCAGAATCGGCGGCCTCGCGGTCCCATTCGAACCCAGACCTCTCTACCCAGACGGCAGTATCAGAATCGGTGGCCTCGCGGTCCCATTCGAACCCAGACCTCTCTACCCAGACGGCAGTATCAGAATCGGCGATCTCGCGGTCCTATACAGACCCAGACATCCTACCCAGACGGCAGCTTATCCTATGATTACCATTATACAAAGGGATCGATCTTACTATTCATCAGGGGTATAGAACCATAGTATTCCCGAACACACAAGGGTTGCCAATTTAGATAATGTGCAGTATGGTCGTTAATTCAAGGGGCTCCTCTCTCCCTTATTCAGTTACCACTTACCTGATCAGGATTAGCATCTGTTCACATAGCAGCATCTGACTAGAAGAATAGGTTACCCTCTCATACAAGAACACACGGCACATGTCGGTTCACTAAGAACTGGGGTACTTTATTTCCCATCGTTATAAACAAACACATAACACCACACTACAACACATAGCCTGCAAAGAAAAGTAAAAGATTAGGCTGTACACTCTAATAAGAAAGGGTCGACATCACCTTATTAATATGAAGTCCACAGTCAGCAGTCATCTAGGTTCCCTTCTCGTCTGGGCTTTGGTTCGTCTTGAAGTCACACCTCCGCAATCACGGATACACGGCTGCACCGCTATGCGCTGTTCTCTTCACCCTTCTCCAAGCCCCTGGGACCTTCCTCTCATCAGCTACTCTCCTTCCCTGGCTGGTCTGCTAGGAGAGTATATGTTTCTCGATTCTTCTCTGCCTTTAGAATGGCGTCTGTCTTCCCTGGAATAAGTGATAGGCTTTCTACTAACGGCCAGATGCCGCCTACAAACTGACTGCACAACTATCTCGGGCTTTCACTAATATAGAAGCGTGTTTCTTCATGGAAAATTCCAGCCAGTAACCTGCCGCCCACCAAATTCTTGTACCTCCCCGTACCAAGGACACGTTCCCAGCCGGCCGGCCTGATGTTGTGTCTTCGGTATGAAGAAAAATACAATCCTTCGACAAGGGCCGTCCTGAACCGGTTCTCTCCAAGCGAACAACACCTCATAACTAAAACATTACACTTGACCTAGAAGCATCCCAAGCTGCCGGGGCAGAAAGAAAGATGGAGTCTCTCCCGTTTGAGGCCTACCAGGCCCGAATTCAGCATAACTCCATGGAAAGTATACTAATACCCTAACTAAAGGACGAATTATCCCTAATACTAGCGAATCTATCCCCTAGCCTATATGTATAAGCCCTAATCTAGGGAGGAGGATACAGAATCATGTCAAAGTGCCTTGTAAATAGGCTCTATCCACTACTCTAACCCTTGCACTGGAATGATAAGAGACTGAAGTCACCATCAATCACCTTTCCTCCAAAGAGGGCCGGGAAAATCGAGCAGAACAGTGTGACAGGAGCTGGGTGGCTCCAGAGGTCTGAATGAGTCAGTGTGGGGTGAGTGGGGCATTTGCATTGAGAGTAGGGGAAGAGTAGCTCCTGATAGCCTGCCCTGCCTGACACAATGCTGGTTCCACCTTCTGCCAGGCGACTGATGGCTCTGTGCCTGCCAGGGACGATCCTGGCCCCACCTCCTACCGGACGACTGATGGCCCTGCCCCTGCCAGTGACAATGCTGGCTCCACTCCTGCTGGGCGGCTGAAGACTCTGTCCTACACAGTGAATAGGCCAGGTGCCTCGGCCTGGCAACACCCACAACAAACCCAGGATGGGGGGAAATTCCCCTGCATGGACAAAGGGATCAAAGCCAAAAAGGGGTATAAGAGAAGGACCCCTGAACTGAGAATTTAGATCACTTCTGACAAGGAACCCTGAACCAAGGACAAGAAGCCTGCTGATCCAAGGACTTGCCTACCCCTTCTGCCAGTGTGCTGTTGTTGGGGGAATCCTGCAGTTGCTTCTTTATTTTTGCCAAGGAACCAGGAGAGAGGAACTGAGTGTGTACTCTCAAAAGCCTGCACGCACCACTATGGTGCAAACCTTCACCATAGCACATGAGGCGTGCGTCATGAGAAGACACGATGTGGTTCTCCTCATAAGGGAGCTAAAAAAACGCTACTAATGTTGTGCTTTTTATTCACAGTTTTTGGAAAAAGCCAAAAAAACGTATGTATTCTATTATGAACGCATGCCATATTTTTTGTATTTAATTTTTTATATTATCACAGTCTAAGTAATAGACCCAGGAGTGGCATATGTAGGGCTGGTCCCTACATGGTCCTGAAGAAATGCTAGGGGTAGCATGAAACATGTCGACCTTCACTGAACCAATCCCCATTATAGGTTGGTTATTAGTGATCTCACCCCATTTTTAACATACCTGACTAGGAGCAAAATAAAGTTATTTGAGGCCCACTAATCACGGTATTCTTAATCCACTTACACCCACTCCATCATTTTGCACCACACATAGTCTTTTCACGCAAAAGTGCTCCTGCGTAGTCCGTGAGTCGTAGCACGCCCCTTTTCGTAGAGAATTGGGAGGGCCCCAATGATGAAGCATGTCACCGTGAGGAAACTCCGGTGAGTGAGGGAACACTAGAAAGAAATTTTTCTTTCTTGGTAGGCACCACCGACCACACAGGTCAGTTGCCACAACTTGAGCTAGGTCTACGAATTCAGTAACTTGGATTCTTGGTTATACAGTTAGCTTTGGAGGACAACCTAGTCTCCTATCCCTCTTTCTCCCCTAGTATTTTGCTTTACTCTCAAACTTTGCCAAGGAAATCTCCAAGGGCTGGCAGAGTGCCAGCCTCCTGTTGAAGTCACAGGGTTAAAGGACTTCATCATTTGCTGAAAGTACTTGTTGCTGGAACCTGAAAATCTAGCACCTCTGAAGAATCCAGCAATCTCGACGTCGACGGACGCCGCCGAATCCAGCTCGACATCGTGAGTGCAGCTCCCGTGTCCCGCACCTTCGACGCCGGCCGCCGGGCCCGGTCAACGCTAGTAGCGACACCGCTACCGACGCCTCGACACCTAGCCCTCTCGACGCCGTGAGTGCTGCTCACTCTTGCCACATCACCATCGACATCGACGCCGACGCCGTATCCTGCTTCGCCTCGTGAGCGCTGCTCCTGCCTGACATCTCTCGACGCCGCTGCAGATCGCCCCGACTCCGAGGCCCGATCGACGCCGAAGACGCGACGCCGGACATCTCGACGCCGCTGATCATCGAGTACTTCACTTTTCCAAGGTACTGTGTTGTGGGGGTCTGTGCGACTTCGGGCTCGACGTAGCGCTCCTCGCGGTCGACGCCGAACCTTTGGATTAATTTTGCCTCGACGTCGTGTGACTCCCGTGTGGGTTACATTGTTGCCAAGAACTGTGTTTTAAAGAAGAAGAGTTGCTTGTGTTACTAAAGACTTTGTGCTAAGAAGAAACTACGCTTGAACTATTATTTTTCCTTCCAAGAGTACTTATTAAGATTGTGGTATATTTTTGTCGTTATTTGGTCTTGTGCTAAGCCTTATTTTTATAATACTACTTTGTCGTGTCCATTTGTAGTGTATTCACTTTATTACTGTTTGTGGTCATAAATGCTTAACGCACTGCCTCTGAGATAAGCCTGTCTGCTTTGCCAAGCTACCAAGGGGGTGAGCAGGGGTTATCTAAGTGTGTGATCTCCTTGCCCTGACTAGAAAAGGTGTGTCCCTATTTGTCAGAAGTGTATACCTCTGCCAACTAGAGACAGACGCTTCTAACAAGGACGCACCCAGCTACGGCAGACTACAGGGTTACTCTCCTGTCCACCTCCGTCAGCCATATCCTTCTTATCCAACCACTATGACATGCCCTGGGGACATAATCCCGACTACCCCCAACATCAGGAGGTTCTCTTTTAGACTGGGGTTTCCTCATTTCTTTGCCTCCCTCAGGCGTTATCAGGGACAGCCTTCTCAACTCCTCACCATGCCACAGAAAAGAGAAAGTCAGAGCTCTAAAGTGCCAGCACCGAACGTCATTACCGATTAGGTCTCTTAAATCAGCACTATACCTCGTTGCAGCAGGTCTGGAATGTGACCAACATACATCCCAAATAGGTGGTTAAAAACCAGCACTATTAACAGTTACGAGTTGACCCTGCACCTGAGAAGGATAAGTGTTCATATTCTATAATTATCCTAATGTATAACATCTTAAACAATAACACAGTATAGTGAAAATACAATGGCTTCCCAGAATTTTTTTTAATCACAGAATCGTGTATCTTGATTGTAGTTGGAAAAAATATTTTTATTGAAAATCACTTATTCATTTAAAAACACCACACAATTGCTTGCCAACATGTTTCAGCCCTCTTGGAACTTCTTCAGGGCTTTTTACAGTCTGTGTCTGCTGTTGGTGTTAGATGTTACTTCAAACCAACCTTAACAGCAGCGTAGGCTAGATTGTGTATTGATTTTTAGCGTTGTGGATATTATATCATTATACTCCAATAAGCAAAAGAGGTTTCAATTTATAAGTTGCTTTGGAGGTAACCACTGTTCCAAGATGAAGACACCCGTATGCTTTCAATTCCATTAATAGAAATGGGAGTCCCCAAATTTCTGTCCTTCTTCCTATTACAAAAGTAGCGAAAGTCCCTGCGTTATTATTAAGTCTGCATGCTCAAAGTTCTTCATCAAATACCGATAGCGTCTGGTAGCTCGGTATGTTCAAGTATTTTCAATGAGTTGTTGATCCAAGTATTGAGTCTTCAGTATACAAGCACCCGTCCAGTTACTTCCAAAATATAATGTAATATGAGACGTCATCAGCAGTGCACTGCGGGGGCGCGGGTTATAGTTAGCTCAACTAACTATAACAGACGAATTTCTCTGGTTTTGTACGAGTACAATGCCAAATAACTATAACATCCCTGAAACCTGCGTTTTTTCCTGTGAATTTCTAAGGTTTTTTTAAATGCTAATTCCTAACTATAACATCCCTGAAACCTATGGTTTTTTCTGTGAATTTCAAAGGTTATTTTACATGCTAATTTCTAACTATGCCTCAGAGGTAGGACATTGCAGAAAAGCACAGAAAGAAACAAGAGAAATGCAGAAAGAGGCAACAGAAGCCCAGAAAGACGACGAAAAGTGCAGAAAGAAGCGAGAGATATGTAGAAAGAACAAACAGAGGTGCAGAAACAGGCCTTGTTGCAAAGGCATCCTGTGCCCCCAACTTTTTGCTGAATGGTACTGGTGGTAACTGACTCTGACTATCCAGGCCCGGAGCCAGTGCTATGCTGAAAGACACATGGAATACAGTAAAAACACCTACATACACTGGGGTACACTATGGGTTGGGGTACCCCCTGTGATTGGCATGACCTCCCCTGTAAAGCCCTAGTACATATTAGGGCAGGGGGATCAAAACTGCCTCTAACTCAGAGGTGCAGAAAGCAGCAAAGGAAGTGCAGAAAGAAGTAACAGAGGCACAGAAAGAGGCAAAAGTGGTGCAGAAAGAGGGAAGAGAGGTGTAGAAGGAGGCAAGAGAGTTGCACAAATATAGAAGAGGGGTGCAGAAAGAGGCAGGAGAAGTGCAGAAAGAAGCAATAGAGATGTCGAAAGAGGCAAGAGAGGTGCAAAAAGAAGCAAGTGAAGTTCAAAAAGAGGCAACAGAGGTGCAGAAAGACGCAAGAGAGGTGCAGAAACAAGCAAGAGAGGTGCAGAAACAAGCAAGAGAAGTGCAGAAAGAGGCAAGAGAATTACTGAAAGAAGCACCAGAGGTTTAGAAAGAACCAGGAGAAGTGCATAAAGAGGCAAGTGAGGTACAGAAAGAAGCAAGAGCAGTGCAGAAAGATTCAACAGTGAGGTCCAGAGAGAGGCAAGAGAGGTGCAGACAGAAGCAAAATAAGTGCAGAAAGAAGCAACAGAAGTACAGAAGGAGGGAAGAGGTTTGGAGAGAGAGGCAAGTAGGATGCAGAAAGAAGAAAGACAGGTACAGAAAGACACAAAAGAAGTGTAGAAAGAAAGAACAGAGGTGCAGAAAGAGGCAAAAAGGGTGCAGAAAGACGTAATAGGGATACAGAAAAAAGGAAGATGGGTGCAGAAAGAGGCAAGAGGGGTAAAGAGAGCAGCAAATGAGGTACAGAAAGAGGCAACGGAGTTACAGAAAGAGGCAAGAGTGGTGAAGAAAGAAGGAAGAGAGGTGTAGAAGGAGGCAAGAGAAGTGCAGAAAGAAGCAACAGAGATGTCCAAAAAGGCAAGAGAGGTGCAAAAAGAAGCAAGTGAAGTTCAGAAAGAGATAACAGAGGTGCAGAAAGACACACGAGAGGTGTACAAACAAGCAAGAGACATGCAGAAAGTGGCAAGAGAATTACTGAAAGAAGCAAAACAGTTTTAGAATGAACCAAGAGAAGTGCAAAAAGAGGCAAGTGAGGTACAGAAAGAAGCAAGAGCAATGCAGAAAGAACCAAAAGAAGTGCAAAAAGAGGCAAGAGGGTTGCAGAAAGAAGTAGGAGAGGTGCACAAAGAGACAAGAGAGGTACAGAAAGAGGCAGCCGGGGTGCAGAAAGAAGCATGTGAGGTCCAGAAAGAGGCAAGAGAGGTGCAGCAATAGGCAAGAAAAGTACAGAAAGAGGCAAGAGAATTGCTGAAAGAAGCAACAGAGGTGAAGAAAGAAGCAACAAAAGTGCAGAAAGAAGCACATGAGATGCAGAAACAGGCAAGAAAGGTACAGAAAGAGGGAAGACGAGTGCAGAAAGAGACAACAGGGTACAGAAAGAAGCAAGACAGGTGCAAAAAGAAGCATGGAATGTGCTGAATGAAGCAACAGAGGTGAAGAAAGAAGCAACAAAAGTGCAGAAAGAAGTACATGAGATGCAGAAACAGGTAAGAAAGGTACAGAAAGAGGGAAGGCGAGTGCAGAAAGAGACAACAGGGTGCAGAAAGAAGCAAGACAGGTGCAAAAAGAAGCATGGAATGTGCTGAAAGAAGCAACAGAGGTAAAGAAAGAAGCAACAAAAGTGCAGAAAAAAGCACATGAGATGCAGAAACAGGCAAGAAAGGTACAGAAAGAGGAAAGACGAGCGCAGACAGAGACAACAGGGTGCAGAAAGAAGCAAGACAGGTGCAAAAAAGAAGCATGGAATGTGCTGAAAGAAGCAACAGAGGTAAAGAAAGAAGCAACAAAAGTACAGAAAGAAGCACATGAGATGCAGAAACAGGCAAGAAAGGTACAGAAAGAGGGAAGACGAGTGCAGAAAGAGACAACAGGGTGCAGAAAGAAGCAAGACAGGTGCAAAAAGAAGCATGGAATGTGCCGAATGAAGCAACAGGGTTGCAGAAAGAGGCAAGAGAAGTGCAGAAAGAAACAACAAAGGTGCAGAAGGAGGCAAGAGAACTGCTGAAACAGGCAACAGAACTGCAGAAACAGGCAAAAGAGGTACAGAAAGAGGGAAGAGAGGTGCAGACAGAGGCAAGAGAGATATAAAAACAGGTAAATGGGGTACAGAAAGTGGCAAGAGTGGTGCAGAAATTTGCAAGAGAGGTGCAGAGAAGCAGCAAGAGCAGTGCAAAAGAACCAACAGAGGCTCAAAGAGAGGTAAGTGAGGTACAGAAGGAGACAAGAGAGCTGCAGAAAGAAGTAAGAGAGTTACAAAAACAGGCAAAAGGAGTGCAGAAAGAGGGAACAGGTGGGCAGACTGAGGCAAGAGAGGTGCAGGAAGAGGGGTGAGGAAAAAGGCAAGAGGGATGCAGAAATGTGGAACAGATGTGCAGGAAGAAGCCAGAGCAGGGCGGACATAACCAACAGAGGTGCAGAAAGAGGCAAGGTGGGTACAGAAAGAGGCAAGTGAAGTGCAGAACAAGGTAAAAGAGTACAGAAAGAACCAACAGAGGTGGACAAAGAGGCAAGAGGGTGGAAGAAAGGGGTAGGAGAGGTACACAAAGAAGCAAGAGGAGTACAGAAAGAGGCAAGAGGGGTGCAGAAAGAGAAAGAGAGTTGCAGCAAGAAGGCACAGAGAGGTCGAAAGAGGCACAAAGGGTACAGAAAGAGATTAGACAGAAAAAGAAAGAAGGAACAGAGATACAGAAAGAGGAAAGAGTGATGCAGAAAGAGGAAAGAGAAGTGTAGAAAGAGGCAAGAGAGTTACACAAAGAGGGAAGAGGGGTGCAGAAACAGGCAAGAGGGGTGCAAAAAGAAGCAAGTGAGGTGTAGAAAGAGGCAAGAGAGGTGCAGAAAGAACCAAGAGAGTTACAGAAAGAGGCAAGTGAAGTGCAGAAGGAGATAAGAGAACTGCAGAAAGTGACAATAGAGGTGTAGAAAGAGGCAAGTGAGGTGCAGACAGAAGCAAGATAAGTGCAGAAAGAAGCAACTGAAGTACAGAAGGAGGGAAGAGGGGTGGAGAGAGAGGCAAGTAGGATGCAGAAAGAAGAAAGACAGGTACAGAAAGACACAAAAGAAGTCTAGAAAGAAAGAACAGAGGTGCAGAAGGAGGCAAAACGGGTGCAGAAAGACGTAATAGGGGTACAGAAAAAAAGGAAGAAGGGTGCAGAAAGAGGCAAGAGGGGTAAAGAGAGAAGCAAATGAGGTACAGAAAGAGGCAACAGAGTTACAGAAAGAGGCAAGAGTGGTGAGGGAAGAGAGGTGTAGAAGGAGGCAAGAGAGTTGCACAAATATAGAAGAGGGGTGCAGAAAGAGGCAGGAGAAGTGCAGAAGGAAGCAGCAGAGATGTCGAAAGAGGCAAGAGAGGTGCAAAAAGAAGCAAGTGAAGTACAGAAAGAGATAACAGAGGTGCTGAAAGACCCAAGAGAGGTGTAGAAACAAGCAAGAGACGTGCAGAAAGAGGCAAGAGAATTACTGAAAGAAGCAAAAGAGTTTTAGAAAGAACCAAGAGAAGTGAAAAAAGAGGCAAGTGAGGTACAGAAAGAAGCAAGAGCAATGCAGGAAGAACCAACAGAAGTGCAAAAAGAGGCAAGAGGGGTGCAGAAAGAAGTAGGAGAGGTACACGAAGAGGGAAGAGAGGTACAGAAAGAGGCAGCCAGGGTGCACAAAGAAGCAATTGAGGTCCAGAGAGAGGAAAGAGAGGTGCAGCAATAGGCACGAAAAGTACAGAAAGAGGCAAGAGAATTACTGAAAGAAGCAACAGAGGTGCAGAAAGAAGCAAGAAAAGTGAAGAAAGAAGCACGTGAGATGCAAAAACAGGCAAGAAAAGTACAGAAAGAGGGAAGACGAGTGCAGAAAGAGACAACAGGGTGCAGAAAGAAGCAAGACAGGTGCAAAAAAGAAGCATGGGATGTGCTGAATGAAGCAACAGGGTTGCAGAAAGAGGCAAGAGAAGTGCATAAAGAAGCAACAAAGGTACAGAAGGAGGCAAGAGAACTTCCGAAACAGGCAACAGAACTGCAGAAACAGGCAAAAGAGGTACAGAAAGAGGGAAGAGAGGTGCAGACAGAGGCAAGAGAGGTATAAAAACAGGTAAAAGGGGTGCAGAAAGTGGCAAGAGTGGTGCAGAAATTTGCAAGAGAGGTGCAGAGAAGCAGCAAGAGCAGTGCAAAAGAACCAACAGAGGCTCAAAAAGAGGTAAGTGAGGTACAGAAGGAGGCAAGAGAGCTGCAGAAAGAAGTAAGAGAGTTACAGAAACAGGCAAAAGGGGTGCAGAAAGAGGGAACAGGTGGGCAGACTGAGGCAAGAGAGGTGCAGGAAGAGGGGTGAGGAAAAAGGCAAGAGGGATGCAGAAATGTGGAACAGATGTGCAGGAAGAAGCCAGAGCAGGGCGGAAATAACCAACAGAGGTGCAGAAAGAGGCAAGGTGGGTACAGAAAGAGGCAAGTGAAGTGAAGAACAAGGCAAAAGAGTGCAGAAAGAACCAACAGAGGTGGACAAAGAGGCAAGAGGGGGGAAGAAAGGGGTAGGAGAGGTACACAAAGAAGCAAGAGGGGTACAGAAAGAGGCAAGGGGGGTGCAGAAAGAGAAAGAGAACTGCAGCAAGAAGGAACATAGGTGTCGAAAGAGGCACAAAGGTTACATAAAACAGATAAGACAGGTAAAGAAAGAAGGAACAGAGGTACAGAAAGAGGAAAGAGTGATGCAGAAAGAGGAAAGAGAAGTGTAGAAAGAGGCAAGAGAGTTACACAAAGAGGGTAGATGGGTGCAGAAACTGGCAAAAGGGGTGCAAAAAGAAGCAAGTGAGGTGCAGAAAGAGGCAAGAGAGGTGCAGAAAGAACCAAGAGGGTTACAGAAAGAGGCAAGTGAAGTGCAGAAGGAGATTAGAGAACTGCAGAAAGTGACAATAGAGGTGTAGAAAGAGGCAAGTGAGGTGCAGACAGAAGCCAGATAAGTGCTGAAAGAAGCAACAGAAGTACAGAAGGAGGGAAGAGGGGTGGAGAGAGAGGCAAGTAGGATGCAGAAAGAAGAAAGACAGGTACAGAAAGACACAAAAGAAGTCTAGAAAGAAAGAACAGAGGTGCAGAAAGAGGCAAAAGGGGTGCAGAAAGACATAATAGGGGTACAGAAAAAAGGAAGAAGGGTGCAGAAAGAGGCAAGAGGGGTAAAGAGAGAAGCAAATGAGGTACAGAAAGAGGCAACAGAGTTACAGAAAGAGGCAAGAGTGGTGAAGAAAGAGGGAAGAGAGGTGTAGATGGAGGCAAGAGAGTTGCACAAATATAGAAGAGGGGTGCAGAAAGAGGCAGGAGAAGTGCAGAAAGAAGCAACAGAGATGTCAAAAGAGGCAAGAAAGGTGTAAAAAAAAAAGCAAGTGAAGTTCAGAAAGAGATAACAGAGGTGCTGAAAGACCCAAGAGAGGTGTAGAAACAAGCAAGAGACGTGCAGAAAGAGGCAAAAGAATTACTGAAAGAAGCAAAAGAGTTTTAGAAAGAACCAAGAGAAGTGAAAAAAGAGGCAAGTGAGGTACAGAAAGAAGCAAGAGCAATGCAGAAAGAAGCAACAAAAGTGCAGAAAGAAGCACATGAGATGCAGAAACAGGTAAGAAAGGTACAGAAAGAGGGAAGACGAGTGCAGAAAGAGACAACAGGGTGCAGAAAGAAGCAAGTCAGGTGCAAAAAGAAGCATGGAATGTGCTGAATGAAGCAACAGAGGTGAAGAAAGAAGCAACAAAAGTGCAGAAAGAAGCACATGAGATGCAGAAACAGGCAAGAAAGGTACAGAAAGAGGGAAGACGAGTTCAGAAAGAGACAACAGGGTGCAGAAAGAAGCAAGACAGGTGCAAAAATAAGCATGGAATGTGCTGAAAGAAGCAACAGAGGTAAAGAAAGAAGCAACAAAAGTGCAGAAAGAAGCGCATGAGATGCAGAAACAGGCAAGAAAGGTACAGAAAGAGGGAAGACGAGTGCAGAAAGAGACAACAGGGTGCAGAAAGAAGCAAGACAGGTGCAAAAAGAAGCATGGAATGTGCTGAATGAAGCAACAGGGTTGCAGAAAGAGGCAAGAGAAGTGCAGAAAGAAGCAACAAAGGTGCAGAAGGAGGCAAGAGAACTGCCGAATCAGGCAACAGAACTGCAGAAACAGGCAAAAGAGGTACAGAAAGAGGGAAGAGAGGTGTAAAAACAGGTAAAAGGGGTACAGAAAGTGGCAAGAGTGGTGCAGAAATTTTCAAGAGAGGTGCAGAGAAGCAGCAAGAGCAGTGCAAAAGAACCAACAGAGGCTCAAAGAGAGGTAAGTGAGGTACAGAAGGAGGCAAGAGAGCTGCAGAAAGAAGTAAGAGAGTTACAGAAACAGGCAAAAGGGGTGCAGAAAGAGGGAACAGGTGGGCAGACTGAGGCAAGAGAGGTGCAGGAAGAGGGGTGAGGAAAAAGGCAAGAAGGATGCAGAAATGTGGAACAGATGTGAAGGAAGAAGCCAGAGCAGGGCGGAAATAACCAACAGAGGTGCAGAAAGAGGCAAGGTGGGTCCAGAAAGAGGCAAGTGAAGTGCAGAACAAGGTAAAAGAGTGCAGAAAGAACCAACAGAGGTGGACAAAGAGGCAAGAGGGTGGAAGAAAGGGGTAGGAGAGGTACACAAAGAAGCAAGAGGGGTACAGAAAGAGGCAAGAGGGGTGCAGAAAGAGAAAGAGAACTGCAGCAAGAAGGAACAGAGAGGTCGAAAGAGGCACAAAGGGTACAGAAAGAGATTAGACAGAAAAAGAAAGAAGGAACAGAGGTACAGAAAGAGGAAAGAGTGATGCAGAAAGAGGAAAGAGAAGTGTAGAAAGAGGCAAGAGAGTTAAACAAAGAGGGAAGAGGGGTGCAGAAACAGGCAAAAGGGGTGCAACAAGAAGCAAGTGAGGTGCAGAAAGAGGCAAGAGAGGTGCAGAAAGAACCAAGAGAGTTACAGAAAGAGGCAAGTGAAGTGCAGAAGGAGATTAGAGAACTGCAGAAAGTGACAATAGAGTTGTAGAAAGAGGCAAGTGAGGTGCAGACAGAAGCAAGATAAGTGCAGAAAGAAGCAACAGAAGTACAGAAGGAGGGAAGAGGGGTGGAGAGAGAGGCAAGTAGAATGCAGAAAGAAGAAAGACAGGTACAGAAAGACACACAAGAAGTCCAGAAAGAAAGAACAGAGGTGCAGAAAGAGGCAAAAAGGGTGCAGAAAGACGTAATAGGGGTACAGAAAAAAGGAAGAAGGGTGCAGAAAGAGGCAAGAGGGGTAAAGAGAGAAGCAAATGAGGTACAGAAAGAGGCAACAGAGTTACAGAAAGAGGCAAGAGTGGTGAAGAAAGAGGGAAGAGGGGTGTAGAAGGAGGCAAGAGAGTTGCACAAATATAGAAGAGGGGTGCAGAAAGAGGCAGGAGAAGTGCAGAAAGAAGCAACAGAGATGTCGAAAGAGGCAAAAGAGGTGCAAAAAGACGCTAGTGAAGTACAGAAAGAGATAACAGAGGTGCTGAAAGACCCAAGAGAGGTGTAGAAACAAGCAAGAGACGTGCAGAAAGAGGCAAGAGAATTACTGAAAGAAGCAAAAGAGTTTTAGAAAGAACCAAGAGAAGTGAAAAAAGAGGCAAGTGAGGTACAGAAAGAAGCAAGAGCAATGCAGGAAGAACCAACAGAAGTGCAAAAAGAGGCAAGAGGGGTGCAGAAAGAAGTAGGAGAGGTACACGAAGAGGAAAGAGAGGTACAGAAAGAGGCAGCCAGGGTGCAGAAAGAAGCAAGTGAGGTCCAGAGAGAGGCAAGAGAGGTGCAGCAATAGGCAAGAAAAGTACAGAAAGAGGCAAGAGAATTACTGAAAGAAGCAACAGAGGTGCAGAAAGAAGCAAGAAACGTGCAGAAAGAAGCACGTGAGATGCAAAAACAGGCAAGAAAAGTACAGAAAGAGGGAAGACGAGTGCAGAAAGAGACAACAGGGTGCAGAAAGAAGCAAGACAGGTGCAAAAAGAAGCATGGAATGTGCTGAATGAAGCAACAGGGTTGCAGAAAGAGGCAAGAGAAGTGCAGAAAGAAGCAATAAAGGTGCAGAAGGAGGCAAGAGAACTGCAGAAACAGGCAAGAGAACTGTAGAAACAGGCAAAAGAGGTACAGAAAGAGAGAAGAGAGGTGCAGGAAGAGGGGTGAGGAAAAAGGCAAGAGGGATGCAGAAATGTGGAACAGATGTGCAGGAAGAAGCCAGAGCAGTGCAGAAATAACCAACAGCGGTGCAAAAAGAGGCAAGATGGGTACAGAAAGAGGCAAGTGAAGTGTGAAACAAAGCAAAAGAGTGCAGAAAGAACCAACAGAGGTGGACAAAGAGACAAGAGGGGGGAGGAAAGGGGTAGGAGAGGTACACAAAGAGGCAAGAGGAGTACAGAAAGAGGCAGGAGGGGTGCAGAAAGAGGAAGAGAACTGCAGCAAGAAGGAACAGAGGTGCAGAAAGAGGCACACAGGGTGCAGAAAGAGATAAGACCGGTAAAGAAAGAAGGAACAGAGGTACAGAAAGAGGAAAGAGTGGTGCAGAAAGAGGAAAGAGAAGTATAGAAAGAGGCAAGAGAGTGACACAAAGAGGGAAGAGGGTGCAGAAACAGGCAAAAGGGGTGCAAAAAGAAGCAAGTGAGGTGCAGAAAGAGGCAAGAGAGGTGCAGAAAGAACCAAGAGAGTTACAGAAAGAGGCAAGTGAAGTGCAGAAGGAGATAAGAGAACTGCAGAAAGTGACAATAGAGGTGTAGAAAGAGGCAAGTGAGGTGCATACAGAAGCAAGATAAGTGCAGAAAGAAGCAACAGAAGTACAGAAGGAGGAAAGAGGGGTGGAGAGAGAGACAAGTAGGATGCAGAAAGAAGAAAGACAGGTACAGAAAGACACAAAAGAAGTGTAGAAAGAAAGAACAGAGGTGCAGAAAGAGGCAAAAAGAGTGCAGAAAGACGTAATAGGGGTACAGAAAAAAGGAAGACAGGTGCAAAAGGAAGCATGGAATGTGCTGAATGAAGCAACAGGGTTGCAGAAAGAGGCAAGAGAAGTGCAGAAAGAAGGAACAAAGGTGCAGAAGGAGGCAAGAGAACTGCAGAAACAGGCAACAGAACTGCAGAAACAGGCAAAAGAGGTACAGAAAGAGGGAAGATAGGTGCAGACAGAGGCAAGAGAGGTTTAAAAACAGGTAAAAGGGGTGCAGAAAGAGGCAAGAGTGGTGTTGAAATGTGCAAGAGAGGTGCAGAGAAGCAGCAAGAGCAGTGCAAAAGAACCAACAGAGGCTCAAAAAGAGGTAAGTGAGGTACAGAAGGAGGCAAAAGAGCTACAGAAAGAAGTAAGAGAGTTGCAGAAACAGGCAAAAGGGGTGCAGAAAGAGGGAACAGGTGGGCAGACTGAGGCAAGAGAGGTGCAGGAAGAGGGCTGAAGAAAAAGGCAAGAGGGATGCAGAAATTTGGAACAGATGTGCAGAGCATTGCAGAAATAACCAAACAGAGGTGCAGAAACAGGCAAGGCAGGTACAGAAAGAAATTACCACTCCACAACAAAGACTACCATACCACATAATTACTCTCATAACACATAATCCCACTCTACATAATTCCTATACACTAAATACCACATACTTTCTATCCACATAATTTCACTGCACAACATACCACATACCTCCACTACAAACAACGCACATCCACTTCACTCCAAAAAACATTAGTAAAAAATGTTTACATTTACAACACCAATAGCTCTAATTCTCGCAAATGCGAAACCTATTACATTGTAAACACTTCTTTAACTAGTAGTCGCGTTTGCAGAGTGGTGGAGAAAGGGTGCTGGGCCTCCGACCAGCGTTCAGGAATTCCACTGCGTAAGACTTACAGGAGGTACCAGGAGGGTTTCTTGGCACTCAGGAGTAAATTGGACTTCATCCCCCATTCCGTAGTCTGCCAGGAGGCACGTTTGCAGAGTGGTGGAGAAAGGGGGAAAGGGCCCCCGAAGAAGTCTTAGCAATCCCACTGTGTGAGACTTACTGGAGGTAACAAGAGGGTTAGTTGGCCCCCAAGGACGTACTTGGGGGCCAACTACCCCTCCTATTACCTCCAGTAAAAACCCACACAGCAGGATTGCTAAGTTCTCATAGCAGGCCACGCCCCCTTTGCCCTCCAGTCGGCAAACGCGCTACCTGGCACGCTCTTAGATGGGGATTGAAGTCCCTTTCACTGCTGGGGCTCCTTTAGGAGCCAACTAGCCTACCTCTTACCTCCAGTAAGCCCCACACAGTGGGATTGCTGAGAGGTGAACAAAGGTCACGCCGCCTTTTTACACCACTCTGCAAATGAGGCTCCTGGCGCACTTCTGCTTGGGAGATGAAGTCCGCTTGCGTCTTGAAATCCTCTGGACACAAGAGGACCTCATCCCCCCACCAGCAGTGCGCCAAGAGGTGTGTTTGCAGAGTGGTGTAAAAAAGGGCGTGGCCTCTGACCACCTGTCTGCAATCCAGCTGTGTGGCACTTACTGGAGGTATCTGGTGGGCTAGTTGGCCCCAAGGGACCCTCAGTATTCAAGGGAACTTAATTCCCCAAATTAGAATGAGCCAGGGGGTGCATTTGCAGAGTGGTGCAGGGAGGGGGCGGGGTATCCAGTGAGATATCAGCTTTTTTAAAATATATTTTTAGAAGGGGGGCTATGTGGCCCCCCTTCTTTTATTATTTTTGGGGCCCTGGGGACCCCATCCCCCAGGGCCTGACCCTTTTTAAAAAAAACTTTAAAACAGGAGGGGGGCAGCACGGCCCCCTTCCCAAGGCTGATTTCGGCACCAGGGACCCCACCCCCGGGGCATGGCCTCCTTTTTTTATATATTCATATGGAATCGGGGCATCGTGGCCCCTCTTCTCTGGGCCACTTTTGGCCCCGGGGACCCCATCCCCCGGTGGTTGGGCATTATTTACATTATTTTTATTTGAGGAGGGGGGCCGCGCGTCCGGCCATCCCTGGCCGATTTTGGCCCCAGGAACGTCATCCTCCGGGACCCGACCATTTTTTTTTTAAATTAAGGGAGGGGGGCTGCGTGGCCACCCCTCCCGGGCCACTTCTGGCTCTAGGGACTCCATCCCCCAGGGCCAGCCCTTATCGTTGAGGACCGTGGGGGGAGCCCCGCCCCCAATTCCCCACAATCCCAGCCTGCTCCCTGCCTCCTGTGGGAGCTGGCATTGCTCAAGAGCAAGATGAGCTGCTGACATGCAGCTCCCCTTGCTCAAAAGCAATCCTGCTTTGCTTAGTTGAGGCGCGAGCAAGTTTCCTGCTCTCGCTTCAACGAAGCAAAGCAGAGTTTGCTATGACCCCTGTCATAGCAAACAGCAATGTTCCAAGGGGTGGCGCCCCGCAACATTGCAGGAGCCTGCCCTGGGGGGGTGGCAGTCCCCAAGGCCATTGAGGGCTCCAGGAGGGGGCCATGCAGCCCCCTGCCAACATTTTCAAAGCCTGAGAGGCCCCAGTCCTTAATAACGGAAGCCCCAGGGAGGTGGTGCCAGCGAGGCCTCTTTCACTAATCAAGGAAGCCCCGGGGAGGTGGTGGTCCCCGGGGCTTTTTTAAAATATATTTTTAGAAGGGGGGCTATGTGGCCCCCCTTCTTTTATTATTTTTGGGGCCCTGGGGACCCCATCCCCCAGGGCCTGACCCTTTTTAAAAAAAACTTTAAAACAGGAGGGGGGCAGCACGGCCCCCTTCCCAAGGCTGATTTCGGCACCGGGGACCCCACCCCCGGGGCATGGCCTCCTTTTTTTATATATTCATATGGAATCCCAGGGATTCCATATGAATATATAATCAAGGAAGCCCCGGGGAGGTGGTGGTCCCCGGGGCTTGGGGGCCACAAGGCCCCCACCTCATTAATCAAGGAAGCCCTGGGGGTTGTAGTCCCTGGGGCTTGGGGGGGCCCGCGAGGCACCCCCTCATTAATAAAAGAAGCCCCAAGGAGGTTATGGTCCCCAGGGCTTGGGGGGCCCACAAGGCCCCCCCACATTAATCAAGGAAGTCCCAGGGAGGTGGTGATCCAGCCTCATTAATCAAGGAAGCCCAGGGAGGTGGTAGTCCCCAGGGCTTGGGGGGCCTGCAAAGCCCCCCCACATTAATCAAGAAAGCCCTGGGGAGGTGGTGGTCCCTAGGGCTTGGAGGGGCCCACGAGGCATCCCCTACCTTAATAACGGAAGCCCGGCGAGGTGGCAGTCCCCAGGGCTGCGGGGAGGCCACGTGCCCCCCGCATACAATTAACTAAGCCCCAGGGAGATGGTGGTCCCCGGGGCTGTGGGGTCCCACAGGCCCTCGCTAATTAATTAGGCATTGCCCCCAGGACCTTACCCACCCGGGGGCTTATAGAAAATGTAGCGCCGGAGTCCACGCTTCATTTTGGGGTTTTTTCCAGCCGGATTCCCGCACCCTGCGAAAATTCAGCCATTTTTTTAATTTGGCCTGGGGGTCCTTATGGGACCTCCTGAGCAGGCCTAGGGGGTTTCTACCCTGCCGCATTTTCTTGTTTTTCATCTTTTTTTCATCCTTTTTCTTGTGACTCAGTTACTGAGTCACAAGATGGCTGCCAACACTTCCTGGTTTGGAATGTTGACAGCCAATCAGAGTGAAGCTCGTGCTCAGGCGGGTTCGCGAATACTCCTCTGTGCTCAGATATCGATATTTTTTGGGGGAGTTTCTGAGGAACTACTTAACGGATTTACACCATTTTAAAAAAAAGCATGCTTTCTAGACCAAGACCTACATTTTTGCCAAATTTGGTGTAATTCCATTCAGCAGTTCAGGCTGTAGCTTTGTCTGAAGTTTCCTATGTAAGCCCCTGCTTGACGAATCACCCCACAACTTTTAAGACAGGAGCTGACCAGAGCGCCCTATAAGTTTTGAAAATTTCACGAAGATCGTCAACCAGCGCCAAAGATATTGGCAAATCAAATAACAAAGTCTCTTTGCGGCGTTCTACAAACCCACTCTTGTTTTGGGCTGCAGCACTTGGAGAGACCTGTTTTTCTGTTCTAGGGAACCGCAAGTTTGATCCGGAAGGAGTTGTGCTGTTGGACACCCGGAACTGCGAAAGAAACATGATCCTGGAGCGGACTGGAAGCTAACCGTTTCGGAGGAAGCGGCCGTTTCTTTTTGTCAGCCCAGGGACGTGATAAGTAGCGGACAAGGGGTGAGAGGTGTGCGGGATGAAGTTTGGAACTTAACTACAGTTTCTTTACCTTCGGCCATATACTCGTACTTCATTTGTGCAATGTCGGCTGACACAGTCAAGGAAAGAGAAGCCACAGCATTGATGATGTTCAATGTCAGCAGGGCTGCACCTAACAAGAAAACAAACGTCAATACCAACACAAAGGAGACAAATACTTCATTAAGAGACAAATTTAGAATTACTGGAAAAGAAACGCCGGTCGGAGCAAAGCAAATGGTGGGAATCCCGCTCCTTACAAATGTACCTAGATGTGGACAGAGTGCCATGTGGTCTGAGGATACTTTTAACACCAAGTTAGGAGGTGCCGAACCCACTCATGATGCGTGAGTGGGCGGAGTGTAATTTAGAATCATCTAAACGTTTGATGCAAATCCTGATCAAATATGCAGATATTGACCGCACTGCTTTACTGGAGGGGATAGCCAAGATCAATGAGGGCATTGCCGCAATGGAACAAACGGAAGACAAACAAAAACTGCGTCAAGAAATGCTATCAAGGCTCAAAAAAGAAGAAGAGAAAATTAAGGAGCGGAAAACCTAAAAAAAATTCCGCGACAAAACAGACTATGTGGTGGGGCAGATCTTCACCTTCTCTAAGAAATATGAAGCGCTAAGATCAAATAAAGATAGAAAAACAGGATGTGCCAAGTCGAGTGCCAAAAAGACAGATGGGATATCCTCAAGCACATCACAATCCAATTTAAGTTCAGTTCCAGACAGCGCCTCAGAGCGTGAATCAGCCTCAAACCAGGGTAGGTAGAAACGTACACTAGATGAGGAATTATCTTTTTTATGCGAGGACAGACGGCAAACTCTCTGTCCCCGCACGCAAAAGACCAATTACGGCCAAACAAGAACTGGAAACGAAAGCAACGACGGAAGGCAAACCAAAACAGAAACAAACCGCAAAAGAAGAGGGGGTGGAGGAGACGCAAATGAGTAGTTCAACATCTATTAATAAGACGATTGTGAACATATCAGACACGGAACTGAGTGACAATGATAAAAGAATACTCAGTCTGGGTTTAACATACTGTCTTGCAAACAACTTTAATTATGTGAAAACAAGACTGGATATGTTAAAAAGTACACGAAAGTTAAAACTAAAGAAATACCATTTGCTTAACCGGAATATCAGCAAACAAGATCTTCCCATGTAATGGGGAACAAGAGCATTGAACCCCGCAGAAGTCATACAGTCAGAACAATCCTTTCTAAATGAAATGCAGGAACTATGGGATCCACAGGTGGAAACCTATCATTATGACAATGACCTGCCAGCCCCTCTTCAGGAACAAGCGGGTGGCCCACCTACGCAGTGCAGTAGAATGCAAGTGAAAATACAACATCCTTTGAAACAATTCAAACCGAAGTCAACATTTAATCCAGTCATGTTACGTGACTTGAATGATTTGTTTTATGATCAGGTGACAGAATAACTTAAGGATCTAAATATTAAGACACACAGAGGCAAACCCAAATATAACAAAGAAAAATCTGATTATATTACTCTGATGTCTAAACTCAAGAAGAACAACAAAATTGTGATCCGTGCCCCTGACAATGGTGGGAACATAGTACTGATGGCCAAAGACAAATACACTAAGGAAGCCTATAGACAGTTGAATGACAGAGCCTGTTACACCAGATGCAGTGGATCTGAACTGAAAGCAATGTATGCAATCTTTTATAAAATATTGTCAACATGGAAATCCAATAATTTGATTACAGGACAAGAATACAAATTCCAGAAGAACAATCATCCAGTGGTACCCTCTATTTTACTTTTTGCCTCAGATCCATAAAGACTCTGAAAATCCACCTGGGAGACCTATTATATCTGCAATGAATGGATGTCTTGAATATACATCCCAATATGTGGATTTTTTCTTGCAGAGTCGGGTCAAGGCCCTACCGCCATATGTGCGACACAAGCGACTTCCTACGGAAAATCAAGGACTTTGCATGGAAACAAAGTTATCTGCTTATCGCTCTTGATGTCAGAGCACTCTACACGTGTATCCAACACTCTGATGGCTTAAGTGCACTTGATTACTTTTTGGGCAAGACAATGGGCAAAATGAAAGACCACAAAAGGATGCTTAATGAAATGGTTGATTTCTGTCTCACGAACAATATTTTTATGTACAATAACCTACTCTACATGCAACTCAGAGGTGTTGCTATGGGGCCAGCTTCCCCCCAGCTATGCATGTTTACACATGGGCTGGTGGGAGGAGCTAGTCCTCATGACTAAACACCGGGGGGCTATGACAACTAATGTCAAGTTATGGCTGCGCTTAATTGATGACTTGTTCATTATATGGTAGTACAGATGAAGCCCAGGAGTTTGTGCAAGCTATTAATGTAAATGATTTGAATTTGCATTTTACTGCTAACATCTGCGCATCAACAGTGAGTTTCTTTGATACAGAGGTTTCCTCCATGCAAGTAGCTCCCATGTGAAACACCTAGTGACCAGTATTCCTTACGGTGAAATGCTTCGGCTGAGGCATATTCATAGCAAGGATAATGATTTGATGATGGCCCAGACTGAGAGTAAACAGAGGTTCAAAGAAAGGGGATACTCTGAATTAATCATAGACAATGCCATTAACAAATCCATGCGAAAAAGTAGGTTGAGTTATTATTGGAGACAGAATCTAGGACCAATACCTCAGTAATTGGAGTAGAAAAAAACATTGATGAAACTGACAAGGAATTTAGAATTGTTATCCAATACAGTCAACAGCGTAAAAAGATTGACTCAATAATATCTCCAAACTGGTCCTTGGTTCTCAGTGACCCTATAATAGGTCCCAAATTACTTAAAAGACCGTCCATAACCTACAGCAGAGGTCGCTCTATGAGAGACCACTTAGTTAAAACTAGCCCTGAAGTCATTGAGTCTACTAGTTGGCTGCAAACCCATACCGGCTTTTTTAATTGCAAATCGTGTAAAGCTTGCCAACAGGGTGAGAATGAAACTACGTACATTACTCCCTTTGATCAGAAAAAACACAAAATTGGCAAATTGTTTACATGCAAGACCAAGTTTGCAACATATGTGCTGTGATGTCCATGCAACCTACTTTATGTAGGGAGCACTTAGCTCCAAGTGCATAAGAGAATATTACAGCACTTGAGGGCAATCAACACTCAGGACAACACATATCCGGGGGCGCGACATTTCAAAGCCAAACATGATTCCAAAAGCAAAGATTTAAGATATTTTGTAATTGACTCAATTCCTGCCAGTAGGAGAGTCGGTAATAGTGAAGAGAAACTACGCCAGTTGGAAACTAGATATATTTTAGAACTGAATACGAAACAGCCTTTAGGTTTGAATGTTACAGAGGATCTTTTTACATGTCTGTAGAATGTTTTCCAGATTGTCGACCAATTTAAACTGTAGTTTTTATACTGGAATTTTAGATCACTTTTAGAGTAATATTTATGAGATTTTATGATTGTTGATTTTATAACCGTATTTACTGATTATTTATTGACATTCCAGTGATTTTTCTATATACATATTTACTTGTTACATATATGAATATTTAAGCAGATTTTATCTATTATGGATTGCATTGTATTGTTTATTTAATATATATTACTTATGTATTCAGTTATTTATGTGTGTGAAGATCAGGGCTTGTCCATAGAAATCAACGGGATACCTTTTTCTCCACCTGTTGAAAGTGACCATTAATAGCACTAAGATCTCGTATGCTCTATAGGTAAAGACTTCTGGTATTCAAACCGATATCCTATCAGGTTCTGATCAAATTGGGATCAACAATTGTCTCGAAGTTGGGACCACCGCAATGCTCTACACTTGTATTTTCTTGTAAATTCATGCCAACCATGCTTGGTTAAGGATTACTGGGGCTCCATTAACCCATGTATTAACTAGTGTTCACCAACAATGGCATTAGTTTTTCATGTAGTCATACAGGAACTTACGGCGCTATACTGCCAAAAAAAATCTCCTTCTTGGTTTACCGTTTAAATTTTGGAAAAAACTTCATTTCGCTTTAGCACTTTTTGCACAATTTTGCACGTCTACAAATTTTTGGGGAACATTCCATTACTTGTAGAGACGTATATGCATTTAATTAATCATGTATGGCTTTTAACTGATTTTATTGTAAGGTATTATTGTCTATCTCAAAATCAGTGGCTTTTGTTTATATTTTACATAGCCAGCCCAGTCAATCATGATTTATTTAGAAAAAAGAGAAAAGACTCGTAGTTTTTTTAGAGAGTCTGTTTACAATATTTACCATGCCTGTATGTTCTTTGCACCAATGATTACGTTCGCAAATTTTCACTTTATAAGCCAACTAGCAGCCCGTGCCGACATTGTCCGGGTATGAAATAGAATGTGTGTAATGTGTGTATTTGGCAAGGCAATTTATTTTAAAATCTCGCTGTAGACAACATTTTTTGTTTCATTAGAATAGGGACGGAGAAGGCCCTGCTGCAGCCCTGGTTGATGTTAGCAGGTGCGTGTAATTGGTGTAGTGATCCGCCGCCTGAGCCCGGCTACAGCCCTGGTTGATGTTAGCAGGCGCGTGTAATGTCTTTGAATGAGAGAGTTATCAGCCGCGGGTAAATCCGTTTAATGAGAGAGTTGAGTGACAGCGAGTAGGAGAGGCTGCAGTAATTGTCCCCGCAGACACACTCATTTGCGTGTTCCCCCTCTTGAGGCCCAGATGCAGGCCGGTTTGATGTTAGCAGGCATGTGTTCCCCCGCTTGAAGCCCAGCTGCAGCCCTGGTTGATGTTATCCGGCATGTGTAATTATGTCCTGATCCGCCGCCTGAGCCTGGCTAGAGCCCTGGTTGATGGTAGCAGGCGGGTGTAATTTCGTTGAATGAGAGAGTTCAGTAACAGCGCGCAGGAGAGGCTGCAGTAAAGTTACTTACCAGGCCTCCAGGTGAATGCGTTTGTCACGCCCCCAGCACACGGCCACAGCAGACGATCGTCTGATTAATGTACGACCCACATGACATGAAGGGCGGAACGTAGCACACGCCCCCACCGTTTCTCACGCCCCCCCAGCATGCCCCTTGATGCGGCGCAATTGGCATGAAGGCCGGACACACACCCCCAGCGTTTCTCACACCCCCAGCGTGTCACGCCCCCAGTGTGCCCCTTGATGCTGCTCAGCAACGTAATTGGTGCTTGTATGTACGACTCACATGGCATGAAGGGCGGACACACGCCCCCAGCGTTTGTCACGCCCCCAGTGTTTGTCATGCCCCCAGCACACGCCCATAGCCCACGATGTGATGGCCGTACCACAGGCCCCCAGCGTTAGTCACGCCCCAGCCCACGCCCACAGCACACCGCAGACACGCCCACAAGGGACTACTTTGCTGGCATGGTTCTTTTACCTTTTAAATGTATAGAGGAGTTGGCCTAATGGCTAAGGCGCTCAACCTCGGACCTGGGGATCTGGGTTCGAGTCTTGGTAATGACGCCAAACATCCTGTGATTCTGGGCAAATCACTAAATCTCCCCGTGCCTAACAAAAACAAATGTGTATCCTCAAGTAACCTAACTGGTGCTATGTAAAGCGCTCTGATATCTGATTCAGTTCGGGTCAAGTTCGCGCTATATAAAACTCTGCAAAAAAAATATATATATGGTGGCCGTCTGCATAGCTTATGTCCTTCTGCTGCAACTGCCCTTTCCAACGCTGCATTGGGTGTTGTGATTGGTGCTGTGGTTACTGAGATTACCCGCCTCAAAGGTTTGAGCTCTCTCTTTATAATATTAGTATGGATGTGCAACGCTGTACTGTGTCATGTGATCAAGGCCCATGGGAAGGGCTGAAACCCGTCATGGTGATATCTTGTACTGAAATAAAACAACTCTGCACGTAATCTGTGGTCCGTATCCGTTTTCTGGGAAAGAAACACAAGGAATAGAAGCGGAGTACCTTGACTACACCAATGGACAAATCTTTACCTTTGCGAGAAAATACAATGCGGTCAAAAGACAACAGTACAGTAATAGGGGGAATAAACCAACTGCACCCATAACAACGAGCATTGCGCAAACTAGCAATAATGATGAACTTACTAGCTCTGACACTATATCGCTAAACAGTGATTTAAGTAATTCAAGTATGAACTCTGATTTTTCTGCACAGTCAGCTCCAGTAACACTTGACTTAGGAGAGGAGATGGATTTTTTAGTGATAGAGAGGCTACTGACATTGAGACCCAGACAACAACAACAACCACAGCAGCATCAAGGAAAAACAGGAACAAACGCAGGAGGGAGCGGAGGCGCAAATGCAAACAAAAACACAATACAAAAAAAGACAAAAGTTTGTGGCAGAAGAAGTAACATTGGAAAATAATAATATTGTCAATTTGTCCACAATTGTCCTAACTAAGGCAGAAGAACAGTTGCGTTCATTGGGCTTAAATGTTTGTCCAGGACAAAGCTTCAACTACGCCAGTATGCGGATTGATATATATTGCTTTATCCGAAAGCTAAAACTACAAAAATTCTTCGCCCTGAAATCTGTGAAAGAAATGTCTATCAATGATCAGGACAATACTAGTGACAAATTACTATCAGCTGATGTGCCCACTCTACTCCTTATGCATGATCTTAATGATGCTACTGCCTCTCAACCCGACGGTCCAGATATAGACCTGTTGACTCAAAAACGACTTAGCAAAATCAACATATCGTAAAAAGGAGCAGGACTCAGTCCCTTCAAACCTAAGTCTAAATTCATCCCTCCTAATGCCCAGGGATGCACTTGATACGTTTAATGACTGCATAATCAATGACATAAAAAAGCTATATCAACAGACGACATGTAAAAATAATCAAATGAGAAAGAAAATGGAGTATAAGAAGAGGGAATAGTTGAAACTGATGAAAAAACTTGGCGAAAACAATGAAATTGTTATAAAGAATTCGGACAAGGGAGGCAATCTATTAATCTGGACGAAAAAGGATTACATCATGGAGGCACAGAGACAACTCAATGATGGTGTGTGTTATGCTAAAACGACACATAAGAAATATTCCAATGCCAAAGAAACCTTACACAAATTACTATCCCTTTGGAGGATGGAAGGCTTGATCTCTAAAGATGAGTTTAACTTCATGAACATTGATTTTCCAATTATTCCTATTCTATACCTTATACCAAAAATTCATAAGGAAATATCTCCGGTTCCAGGTAGACCAATAATATCGGCTATAAAAAGTGTTGGAGAACATGTTAGCCAATACATTGACTTTTTCCTACAGGGCTTGGTCAAAGAGTTACCAAGCTATGTAAAGGACACTGGCGATTTTCTGGACAAAATTGACAGTTTGGAATGGAGTGATGATATGTGGCTCTTGACGCTTGATGTTGAGTCACTTTATACTAGCATCAATCATGACCAGGGAATATCTGCTGCCAAATACTTTCTATCCAAACGATCGTGTGAATACCACGAACATAATAAGGTGATTGTGAAACTAATGGAATGGTGCCTAAATAATAACTATTTTTTGTTTGGCAAAGACATATTTAAACAGTTATGTGGTGTTGCGATGGGCTCCTGTTTCTCCCCCAGCTACGCGTGTTTACACGTGGGCTGGTGGGAGGAACAGGTGCTCAGGGCACATCACAGGACCTGGGTTGATGATAAGATTATATGTTACCTGCGTTACATCGATGACATATTTATTCCATGGCAGGGAGACAAATCTGAAGCCCTTTTGTTTGTGGATGAAATTAACAAAAATTATTTTAATCTTCATTTCACGTCACACATTGATAAGAACAATGTAGAATTTTGGGATGTTAAGGTATACATTAAAAATTCCCGAATTGAAACAACCCTACACAGAAAACCAACGGCGGGAAATACTATTCTCCACGCCACGAGTCACCACCCTCAACATCTAATTGCTAGTATTCCATACGGAGAAATACTAAGGCTTAAACAGCTATGCAGCTCCAATAGTGATTTTGACAAATGCCTTGAATTAATGTTGACCAGACTAAAAGCTCGAGGTTATTCTGACAGATTACTAAAGCAGGCTGTAGAGAAGGCTAAAACTAGAAGTTGTGCTAGTCTTTTAAAAAATATCTGAGATGACCCTGTGGCAGAGGGTGGCTTGCCCTCGGAGATCGGAGAAAAGATTGATAATAGCTACCCTAGGCTCATCACTACTTTTTGCAAAGAGGAGAGAAAGATCAAGGCCATAATAAGGAAGAATTGGCTGATCTTACGCACGGATAACATACTCAGTCTCAACTTACCTGACACCCATGTTGTTACTTTCAGACCAGCCAATAACATGGGCAGAGTGCCTGATAAGACTAGTCCTGAGGCCATTACTAAATCTATATGGCTTAAACCTACACCTGGCTTCCGTAAATGTAGTAGCTGCCGGGCATGTAAATTTGGAGTAAATATGACTCACTATAAGACTCCATTCAGCAATCAGGAGGTGGCAATTTCTGTCAGCTATAACTGTAAGACCGAATATGCTATTTATGTCCTGTCATGTACCTGCGGTCTGCAATATATTGGCAGCACTAAGCTGCAGGTACATGTAAGGATTCTGCAACATCTACGCGCCATTCTTCATAATGACCAAGCTTACCCTGTAGCTCGTCATTTTAAGCAAAAACATAAAAGTGATCTGTCTGACCTACAATACTACGTGATTGATGCCATTCCTAAATTGCATAGAGGAGGCAACCGTGAAGGCCAGCTGCATCGACTGGAAACTAAAAAGATATTAGAGTTCGATAGCAAGTGGCCGAACGGCCTTAATAACACAGAGGAAATACATAATTTTCTATAGCCTGCTATGTCTGAGTATCTTTTTCCCGTTGGATACTATGTATTTGGGCCTAAACTATAAGATAGAAATTTCCTGTGTCTCAGTGGCTAGTATTCACAGGATAATTTTTTAGAAAGTTTGGTGCCATCATTCTGATATAGAGGTTCCCTTATATCAGGTACTACCTGCATAACAATTGGCACCTATGTAAATAGTTTGTTTCTACACTTCTATGTATTAATATAGTTAAATTTGTAGTACTATTTAGCACCTCCCTTGCTCATGTTTTTACCGATTGGATGATTTAATATGGTTTTAACAACATGATTATTTATATGTCTTTTAACAATGAAATTCCAGATCTATGAATTCTTGTTAACAATATTTATATCGTAATGTTGCCCTAATCGGTTTTGCACTTTCCAAGCTCATTTGCACACTATTTTGCACAGTTTTGCACAGTGGAGATGTTTACCTCTATATATATTGTTTTGCACAGCGTTCTGTAGCATACGTCATTATGTACTGGTTAGGAATTTAGTACAACTTGTGGAATGATAGCAGACTTTGATACTCTATAGTGGTCTCTCACGTATATTTGTTATGTACACCGATGTTGTCAGAGACACAGTATTTATATGATTAGAATTGCGATTAATGCAAATATATAATTGTGTATTTATACAGGTATAGCTGCTATTCATTCACTTAATTATTAATGCTATTACAATGTATTGCATTAAAAAAAAAAAAATCCTACCTTGTAAAGTATTTATACAGAGATAAATGTATTTATACAATTGTAACTTTGTAAGTATGCTAGAAAAACGCCAGTATTTTTTCTATGACAATGGTCAGGTGACCTAATCACATGGTGTGAGTAGGTGTGCACTTATCAAAAAAAGCACTTTAAAAAGGTAGATTCTCTTTGTATCCGATGTGTGATCAAGGGCTGAAAAGCCCGAAACGCGTCACTGCTGGAAAACAGGCTGAAATAAAACAAAGAACTTGCCTCAAAGTTAAGTGGTCCGTCCTCCTTCTTCGCCGGCACTGCTGGAAGTGGTTTGGAGATGTGTACTGGATATACGAGCTGCTGCTGCTCGTGTGCTACTCAAAGGTGGACAACCTTGGAGCGACAATTTATACGCGGCCGTCCAGCCGCGGAGTATGCACCACCCTGTCATCCTTGGGGGTCACGGAAGTGAAACAGCAGCCGTACACGGGATCGAGGATGGGCCCACTTGCGGGGTCCATACAGGACTTGATTGTGTGCTTTCCGCACCACACTTCCCATAATACCTCCCATTGGTGGGTGTGTCATATGGAAAATGGAGAAGTGGGTTAGCGGTTGTGCACACCGCTTCCGTTAAAGCCCCTGAAGAGAAGCATATGGAGCTTCGAAACGCGTCGGGCAGATCCATTACGGAGCGGCATATACAAGCGGATCCCCGTCCTCACCTACACATAAATCAAGCTGCTGCTCGTGTGCTACTCAAAGGTGGACAACCTTGGAGTGACAATATATATATATATATATATATATATATATATATATATATATATATATATATATATATATATATATGCTCCAAACTGGTTCCAATCGTCGTTTCCGCAGCGCTCAATCCGGGTGCGGCACCCTGCAGCTAAACCACGCTGCTACCAATTTCCACACAATCCCTCCAGTTAGAGAGACAAACGGGTCGCACTCCCAAGGTCGTTTTGCAATTTTTCTTTTATTTTCTTTACATTCTCTTTGATTGTGGCAAAGGGCAGTTTTAACAATCTGCGCGTTTCGGTATATCTAGATACCTTGCTCACGATCAACTGACCGCTTGGCCCCAACTACTACATATAGTCAGTTTCACGTAACCTCACTTCCTGTTTGGAAACACAAGCGCCTCAATGCATTTTGGGAGATGTAGTTTTGTTCGTATATTTATATGTATGCAGTTACAATAAAACTTTATGGCTAATTTTTATGCCTTTTCCGGCTACTTTTATTACTCTAAAAATAACATATTATTTGAACAAGGCAATCTAGTATGCATAAGTTACCAAAGACAATTCCCTCCAGTGGGACTTTGCTGCTACCTGACACATCAAATCATTTCTGCAGCGGCCATTATAATTACATATTTTTATACCCTCAGGTGGGTCATTGCCTGATACATTTTTAATTTTCATTATAACTGTTCTGTCTACTTTCGAGTCAGGCATATTATTTTTAGCAATTGTCATTTTTCAAAAGAGAAGCTTTACAAATGAATATCTTCCGATTGATTTAACCCATACGGGGTGAACGTTCTTAAATTTAGTATGTGGCGGGATTCTTTCTGTCTAAGAAGTCTCTCTCTGTCTCCCCCTCATTCTTTTTTGGGGACACTTTCAATTCCAAAGAATTTTAGTTGATTCCAGTCACTTTGATGGTGTTGTTCCATGTGCTTAGCTACCGCGTTTGTTCTATCCTTATGAATGGTAGCTCGAATGTGCTCAAGTATTCGCTTCTTCAATTCACATACTGTACTGCCCACATACCTCAATGGACACGGGCATTCCACAACATATACCACATATTGTGTTTTACAGGTGATTAGTTCTCTGATTTCCCATGTTTTTTTGTTTGCCATTTCCACTCTCTTTATAGGCTTTGCAATTTGGCATGCTTTACATGCATAACATTTCATGAATCCCGTTGTTTTTAGCCATATGTCTTTTTTTGCAGCTTTTTTGAAGTGGCTATGGATTAAATGATCTTTTAGATTCTTAGCCCTTCTATACGTGATTGTTGGATGATGTCCCATGATATTCTTTACTGTTTCATCCAACTGTAAGATCTTCCAGTTTCGTTTCAAAATGTTTGCAATTTCCTTACTTTCATTGGAATAATCAATTATCAATCGCACTGGTTCTGATTCCTTTGAGGATTCCTTCAGTTTTTTTACCAGACACTCCTCTCTGGTTCTCTCATTTGTTTGATCCCAGCACTTCTTGATTACGCCGGTGTTATATTTTCTCCGCTTGAACCTGTCTGAGGTTGCAGCGCTATGTTTCAGCCATTCTTCCTCTTCACTGCAGATTCGGCGGATTCTAAGAAATTCCCCGTAGGGGATGCTGGAAATTAGGGACTGTTGATGGAAGCTTGTGGCTTCTAGGGTGGCATAAGTAGCAGTACATTTTCGATGTAAAGTGGTTTGGATTTGATTTTCCTTTATATAGATTTCCGTATCTAGAAATACTATCCGTTCATTACTGATTTCACAGCTAAATTTTAGTTTGGAATACTGTTATTCATTATATATATGGATATACATACACACACATATATATATATTCACTCAAAAAATCATAGGTTTCAGGTAGGTTATAGTTAGGAATTATCATTTAAAAACCTTAGAAATTCCCTGAAAAAATCATAGGTTTCAGGGTTGTTATAGTTATCTGGACATTTCACTCATACAAAACCACTGAAATTCAACCGTTACAATTAGTTGTACTAACTGTAACTCTCACGCCCGCAATCCACTGGTGATGATGTCACATATTACAACATTCATTACATGGTCAGTGGCATCACTGATGACTTCTCAAATGACATCACTGATTACATCACTGATGACATCATCCACATGACAATCAGATACACCTCATCATACACTAGTATAACCTTTCATCACTCACTGTAAAATACAGAGTACCATATTTGAATCTCATGATTCAGGTGGAATGGCAATTGCACATGACGCATTCCAGTAAGCAAGAGACATTGAACCAGTGCGACCCGCCCGAACCACAAATCATCGCAGGAAGCGCACACGCTGAGTTCTTCGGGTACCACTAACTCACTGCACAACAAGTCATCTCCCCGTGGCCTCATTAAGGCAGAATTCACTAGGCAAAAAACATTGCTCCCAGTGCGCCCCCCTGGACCATGCATAATCGCAGGCTACGTACAAGCTCAGCGCCAAAGGTACTACTAACTCAGTGCACCATAAATGATCGCAAAGAAGAGTGAACAGTTTTATGTCACAGTCAGGCATACTATCACTTTTAAATATAGTTTATGCAGAATTCAATTAACAAAAGAAATTACTCCAATTACTGTGCCTCCCCCCTCCCCCGACCACGCATCATCGCAGGCTCCACAGAACCTTTTCGTTTCAGGTGTCACCAACTCAGTGCACCGCTTATCATTGCTGGCTGCACACACGTTAAATTACCAATACTGTGCAGCTCTAGTCAACCCCACATGGCCCTGGGCTATTGCTAACCACGGCCTCATGCCTACACTGCCGTCATCAGAGCTCACAATTAAATAGACTGTTGATTCATTATTTGCAGAGTACAATACCAAACTAAGTATAACACCTATCAAATCTATACAATATCCCTTTAGTATGCTTCCTTCAAAAACTTCTTTTATATCACTTATAGATTTAGTTGAATAATAAAATTCACGCTGCAAGTGCAAAGGCACACTTAATGACAGTCTACACTGCAGACAGCATTGGTCACATTTTGAACCTCAATTTTTCTTCATTGTAAACCTGAATTTCTTTTTTGGAGACAAAAATGGCTACACCACTGGAAGAATCATCTTTGTTACTTAAGAAATGATAACCATCAATGGCACATTTTTTCCCCACTCAAAGTACATCCAGTCCAGTATGCAACAGGCAATGCTTTGAGTGCAGCCCGTTCAGACCACGCATCATTGCAGGGTGAGCACACGCTAAACACCAGACGTACCACTAACTCAGTACACCATGAATAATTGCCACAGGGCTTTATTAAGGCAAAATTCAGTAGTCAAAAAACATTACCCCCAGTGCGGCCTGCCCGGACCACGCATCATCACATATTACGTAAACGCTCAGTCCCAAAGGTACTACTAACTCAGTGCACCATAATTCATCGCCATGTGGCTGTATTAAGGCAGAATTCAACTGACTCTTCATTCATTATTTATAGAGTGCAGTACCAAACAAAGTCTAACGTCCCTCAAACCTACACAATATCTCTTTAGTAACCTTCCTTCAAAAACTTCTTTTATATCAGTTCTAGGTTTAGTTGAAAAACAAAATTCACGCTGCAAGTGCAAAGGCACATTCAATGATAGTGTACACTGCGGACACCATAGGTCACAACTTGAACTATAATATCTCTGAAAATACATATTTCGACAATGTATTCCATACATGTTTCATCTTTTATTTCAATCGTGATTACAGATGATACAGTCCAGTAGGCAACACGCTGAGAACCAGACGTACCACTAACTCAGTGCACCATAAATAATCGCCACGTGGCCTTATTAAGGCAAAATTCAGTTGCCAAAAGACATTCTTACCAGTGCGCTCTGCCTGAACCACGATTCATCGCAGGCTCCACACAAATCGACCCTACCTTAGTGCACCAAAACTCATGAAACCCTTTACAATAGAATCTTCTGTGTATTATTTCATATATAGCGCTCCTACCTTTATACAGCAGAAGTCATAAACCGTTTATGATTGAATATCTGTGCATGATATCATGATTATTATTCTACTTGTTACCAACAGCAACGTAATAAAATGGAGTCGAGCACACGTGCCCGTACCCACTTCAACTATCTATCTGTGTCTATTTACTTATTATGTTTGTAAAATGCTGCTCCTGCACCCTACCACATTATATTGCGCTGTACACAGCATATGCAGCCATCTTACCTCTGCCAGTAACAAAAACTTCGATTATATAACTTTCTCTCGCTCATTCTACAAATACGAATGTACAAAGTGGATCATTACAATACTGCAAAGAAAGTGTATTGTCAATTAATAAGTGTCCTATTTCTTGTTTTTTTTTTAATCATATTTATTTAGCGCAAAGTCGACCCAAAACTATATCAGCAATTTACTTGAGCACCGTATTTACAGTACATTTTCAGGCACGCATAGATTACGTCATTTCTCTACAATAACAGGATGTGGGCGCGCCTCGAATACTGATTTCCAGCACCAAGTTCGACAGTATACCTGAATGACCACATACGTATATATATATTAACTACCTTCCATGTGCCAAAAACTGCAACCTAACGCTTTCACAGCCCTGTATTACTACAGCTACAACACTCCACTGAATGTACAACAAACATTCATAGTTGCAGAAATGCATCATGTCCACCATCATTTATGTGTGCAACTATGGATGAATATAAGGTCAGTCATACCCCGTACCTTCCATGTTGCCATGTTGTGGGACTTTACAGACATAATGACAAATTTGCGTTTAAGACCCGGGTGATGGCAGCACTACAACACGGACACCCGAATCAGTTGATTTTTCATATAGTTCACGACGGAACCACACCCATAGCTCTGGAGTCATCGGTCACAGCCTCGTGCAGCACTGGCATACGTCAGTCCAGCCCACTCCGCTTACGGTACCAGGAAAACACAACAACGCTACATGGCCCAGATTTCCATTGTAGTGATTTCTTACTTCCAGGTCTAGTTGTCAGAGCGGTACACACACACTCCGTCATGGCTGGTATACACTCACAGCACATACATCACTACACACGTGTCCCTACCAATAAAAAAGACGGGGCGCACGTGCTCTACACCATTTTAGAGTTGCTCCCATCGCAAGCGCTGTGATGGCCTGTCCTAGTGGTCCGGACACCTCATGTAGTCCTGAACTACCGAACAAGGGGGCCCACTTCCACCTGCGTGGCCTCTTTGGTCACTGAGTTAGTGGTACCGGAAGGACTGAGCGGGTGAGGAACCTGCGATGAAGATGGGTGCACGATTATGTCCTTTGCCATAGTGATATCAAGACTCAGCACCAAATGTGAGACTTCTTGGTGGCAGAGCGGGACTGCATGATGTAGAACGTTCCCTGTCCACAAAAAGGTGAGCAGTGAGGTCTGGGTGCGCAACGGAGGGAGTGGATGGGCTGCAGCATACTGGATCCAAAAAGGCGATGCAGCAATTTAGATATACGCAGTCCTGTATACTGTATCTTATTGCATTTGATTTTTTTTTCAATAGCAGGAAAGTTTTTATAGTCGGTCAAAAGTCTGTCGCTCGTGATGATTGAAACCACATGTATCACTACGCACCACTTGCTTTCACAACCGGATGGAAAACATTACTACTCTACTAATTCTTTATAAATCGAAGCCCATTAAACAAGTTGGAACTGTACAAATAGTTGTATTTCTAGTGCTGGAGGGAAGGTGTGTGAAAGAGCAATGTTATTCTACTCCACATTAAGATAGTGACAATTATCAATCATGACATCTTTCTTTTACTATCTCTTAGATATAGAGCTTCAGGGTGCACTATGTCCCGGCACGTGGTGGAAGACACACTGTTGACAGAAAGGTGAGCTGCGAATATTCTTTTCAGTCACTCTCTCACTTCCTCTCTCCTTTGATAAAGGACGCACACTCTTATCTTCCTTTTTTATCTAACAGGTTGTGTTTCATAAATTGGCGTCCCCATCCCCAACACCGCCAAAGCTCAACATTTGAGGATTCTGCGATGATGCGTGGCCATCGTAACAACGCTTGAGAAGGCTGCTTCGACACGTGTTGCACCCTCTTTGAATCACGACAATGGCACAAGGTGAGCAAAGAAGCTTGTTTCCGAAGCAACGAGAAGTCACCTGTGGGCGGAGAGAGTGGGTAGTGTGCAGCAGCTTGACTGCGTAGGAATGTACAATTACCTCCGGGCAGTGAGAATGGATAGGTTGGAACAATCTGGGTGCGCAATAAAAGGCACTCACCTCTGGACTCTGGGAGTAAATGAGGTGCAACAGTCTGGGTATGCAGTAATGAGAACTCACCGGTATGCAGTGGAAGTGCATGGGGTATAGCACTCTAGAAGAAAAAGAGCACATAGACACCACCTTGCAGTGGAAGTTGATGTAATACAGTATCCTGAGTGTCCTAAGGCATAAATCAGAAATATACTTGTGCAGTTGTATGTACTCTGCTATTACTAACTCTATACTATCTTTCAGATCACTAAACTTGAGGGTGCACTATGAACCGGCACGTGCTTGGACACACAACGGAGGCAAAAAGGTGAGCTATGAAGATTTTCTCCAGTATTAACACTGCCTCTCCTGCTCCATCTATTACTTTCTCTCTCACACTTTCAATGTATTTTTCTCTCTTTCTCTCTCTCCCTCTCTCTCACATTGTTTCTCTTTCTCTTTTAAAGGTATGGATGCTGCTGTCCACTCTGCAGATAAATAAATCAAGGCTGAATTCAATACAGTCTGCAGTGTAGAAACAATGCAGTTGTGAACTCTGTTTGCCACAGTGTTTACACAAGGTGAGCAGAGTGGCCTAGACACAAAATGCCTCCAATTAAAGGCGTTCAAAATAAACGATATTGTCCTGCATGATGACATGATGTCTCACCTAATTCTGTCTCATCTCTGAATCATTTTAAAGACCTGCTGGTCCATACTGTAAATCTGACGCAGTAGGCACTTCCCTTCGGACACCTCTTCAACGCGGGCCTATGAGAGGGGTGTGATGTATCAGGCACACTGTAGACGTGCAAATAACCAAATATTGTCAAGTGTTACCTTAATTTGTGATCTTTGACCTCATTCAGTCGCATCAATCTAATTTTAAAAATGCATTTTCATTTTTGTTTTGCAGGTTACCTACCCTCCTTTCATTGGAGTCCATCTCACATTTTGTTTATTATATTGGTATGTTAAAGTTACGTTTCTAGTTATTTATTTTTGTTGTAATAAAAGTTAATTTTAAAAAGTGTATACGTCTTATTTTTCTGACAAGATTTCACTATTATTTAGTGTGATAATCATATGCTTAGAGAAGATTTAACAATCAAAATAAAAATGATGTTTATAACTAGAAGTATAATACTGAGGCTAACTCTTTACTAGCTCTTTACCAGACAGAGTCTGTAGCTGCGATTAACGGTTCCTATGGAAAATTTTAAAAACTCCAGCACAGTAACTGTTTGGATTAGCAACATTGTGTGGTGAATTTGTGACCTGTGTGCTCACTTAAGTGTTCCATGAACTGTTTGAAAAGATGAATACTGGATACAAGGAGTATTCTTCACAGTGTAGTTTATTCGATGAAGGGAGAGCCGTCCCAGCTGGCAAGTGAATGACAAGATCAAGTTACAACCGTCTCAGCTGGAACACAGTACATGGAACATTCCCAGTGACATGGGATGATTCCATATTACGCAATACACATCACCACACCTCCCCTCTTTGGAAAGAGAACCACCAAAACATCAATTACAATAAAGGTAAAATACAAATCATAAAAGAGTAAATGAGAAATACAGTAGGGTTGAACTTAATTACACAGTCTGTTAAACTCAAATGAAAGATAAAGCAGGGTTAAACATAATCTCGCAGTTTGCTGGGTCTGACAGACATTCTAGTACTTTTCCTAACCCCATCCCCCTTTGAAACATTTTTAAAGTTGACATTTCTTGAAAAATCAGAGGGATCCTTTGCGATTTGAGAAGTACACCACCAATTGCCATTGGTCAATCTGACTGCATTCTTGCGAGTATCCACTACTTGCTGAGAGTCTAAAAACTTTGAAAGTCCTTTCCTAACTGACACGGGATTTTTAACTTTGACCCAATCCCCAATCTGGATGTCATGAGACATTTTCTTTCCAGGTCTGACCTGTTTAGAACACACATCAGAGGATTTTTTATGAGCAGCATCCCACATATTGCTCATGTCGCCACTCTGATGAAAATTTCTTACCATCCAGAAAGGATATACTTGTGAACAGGCTTTCCTCCCTCTCATGAGTTCAAAGGGAGAATAATTGGTAGCAGAATGAGGAGAAATGCGATAGGACCATACAAGATCATTAACTGCTTTAAATACACAACTTTTAGATTTGAACGCAGATTGAACACACTCCACAACAACTCTGTTGAACCTCTCTGTTTTACCATTGCTTTGCGAATGATAGAGAGGAGTTCTGGTGTGTCTGATACCACATGACTTCAAAAAGGAGTTCATTTCATGAGAGATGAATTGAACCCCGTTATCGGTTAATATTTCTTCTGGATAACCTTCTCTTAAAAAGATACTATTCAAGCAATCAATAACACTTTTAGAATTTGGTATACTGATTGGTTCTACTTCGACCCACCTTGTCAAATGATCAATGAGGACCAAAAAGTATTTGGAATTGTTGGGAAGAACATGGAATGGACCCAAAAAGTCCATTCCTAACTTCTGCCAGGCACGACCTGGAATAGAAACCCTGGATTCAACAAGACCCTCTAACACCAACACTTTGTCACTGGCACTGCAACGTGGACATAGTCTGACTATCTCATCTATCTGAGAATCCATTTTTGGCCACCAGAAATCAGATCTCACTTTTCTTTTTGTAATGGTGGCACCAAGATGGCCAGAATGTGCTGCCAAAATAATTTTATTTCTAAAACTTGATGGAGGGACCAACTTGTCACCGCGGACAATTACATCATTTTCTATCGAGAGCTCAGTGTTAACTTTCCAAAACATTTGGAGATCGGGAGAAAGACATTTCTCTTTAGGCCACCCCTTTCTGATAAGAGAGGAAACTTCTTTAAGAATTACATCATCACTCAATGCTTTGATCCAATCATTTTCCAGAAAAGAAATAGGTTCTTGGCAAACATTAGCAACAAAACATTCTTCCATCTCAGTCTCCCAATCTTGTTCATCACCGTCAGCTATGGGAAGCCTGGAAAGGCAGTCAGCTCTGCTGTTTCTTCCCCCAGGTATGTATTCGACGCTAAAGGAGAATTCAAGTAATTTCGTGGACAACCTTGCTAAACGAGCTGTCGTGCGTTTAATATTTTTTCCATTTAAGATATCAACTAAAGGTCGATGATCTGTTCTGAGAACAAAAGACCTGCCCCATAGATATGATTTGAATTTTTCCACACTCCATGTGCATGCTAGAAGTTCTTTTTCAATGACGGAATATTTCCGTTCCACAGGACGAAGAGTACGGGAAGCAAAACCGACTGTATACTCCTTCCCGCCAGAGCATTGGGAAAGAACTGCACCCAAACCATACTCACAAGCATCAACCGTGACAAAAGTTTGTCTTCCTTCAGCAAATGCTTGTAAAGCTGGAGCTGAAATTATATGGTCTTTGATAATTTGGAAACCTTTTTTACATTCTTCTGACCATTCGAAATTAGTTCCTTTCTTTAATAAGGATCTGAAACATTCAGTAGTTTTTGCGAAATCCTTCATGAATTTTGCGTAAAATTCACACAAACCGAGGAAAGATAACAATTGTTCCCTGTTTTGAGGAGCTGGTGCTTCAATAATGCTTTTGACTAAACCAGGTCTAGGTTTGATGCCATTTTCTGAAATAATATGTCCTAAATACTCTATTTCTTTGGCCTTAAAAATACACTTAGCTTTTTGTAGGGTCAAACCTCTGTTCTCGAGAACTTCGAAAACTTCATTAATCACTTGATCGTGCTCACTTTCAGTTTTGGTAAAGATGAGAATGTCATCCTGAAAAAGTACTACATTCGGATTATGGGCAAACATTTCTGACATGAGTCTTTGAAAGACAGCAGCGGCTGATGCCAGCCCAAATGGAAGGCGACAACATTGGAAAACACCATCAGGAGTGACAAATGCAGTGAGATGCCTAGACAGAGGGTTTAGTTCCACCTGATGATAGGCAGCTATGAGATCGAGTTTTGTAAACCATGAAGATGACCCTACTTTGGCTATAAGGTCTTCTATTCGTGGTAAAGGAAACCCATCAACCCAAATGGCTTCATTTAGGGTGCGTAAGTCAACACACATTCTCAAATCTCCTGACCTCTTCTTGGTTAAGACAATGGGGGAAAGCCATAGAGTAGATTCGACTTTTTCAATGATCCCTTGATCACACAGAGCCTTGAGGTGTTTAGATAAATCGCTTCTGATGCTCAAAGGGACATTGCGTAATTTGTGCTTGGTGGGAACTACATTGTCTTTCACTCTGATAGTGTGTTGAAAGTTGGTGATTTTTCCAAGACGGTTCTCGAAAATTCTACTAAACTTTTGTTCCCAAGTGTTGTGTGCATGAGTACTTAAAGTGTTATTATTAATTGTGGTAACAGGGGTGTCCTTGATCTGTTTATCGATGAAAACTGGATTAGCTAATCCTGGTTTGATTGTTAAACCTATTTCAGCTTGGTGAATAAGACCAAGAACATTGATTCCTTTCCTGGCTACATACACTTTCCCTTTGATAGTTACTCCTAACACATTGATGTCGGCCCAGAAATATCCAAGTAAGTTAATCTTACTGCCTTCAAAGGCTACAGTAAGGATATCTGGGGGTAATAAATTCTTGTTATACCAAAACCTGGTGTATTTATCTTGTGAAATAATGGTTATGCGTGCACCAGTATCAACTAGTAACTGAACATGATCCTTTTCAATGATAACATCAATCTCGGGATCAGGAATGTCATGAGAAATACTTTTGTCATGAGAATCTGTGACTACTACTACATACTCTTGATGCATGATGTTTTCATGAGAAAGATCACCCTCATACGAAAAATTTTCACTATTTTCGTACACATTCTCATCATTGATGACGCATCGAACATTTCCTCTTGTGCCTCCTCTCCTGCCTCTCATGCATATCTTAGCAAAATGTCCCATTTTACCACACTGTCCACATTGCTGGTTGGCTGCCGGACAGTTCCTAAAAGAGGAAACATGAGAAGAAGAACCACATCTGTAGCAGAACATTCTAGATTCAGATTGTCTGAATCTACCACCTCTAGGTAAATAGGGTCTCCTGAAATTGCTACGTGGCACAAAAGGAGGTCTGGTAGTAGGAAAATTAGAAACAGCACCAGAAATTGTGGTATTGGATACAGCACCAGAGATTGTGGTGTTGGGCAAAGCGGTTTCTAGTTGTTTGACATCATCCATAGAAGTTTCTATGCTCTTAGCTATATCTACTGCCTTATCTAATGAGGGGTCTTTACATGTCAGCAATTTCTTTTGAATTTCTTTACAATAGCAACGTGCAACTAGTTGATCTCTAATAAGCTGTGATGTGAAATTGTCAAACTCACAATTTGCAGCTAACATTTTTAAAGCAGTTATAAATGTATCAATATTCTCATCACTTTTTTGAGTTCTTGTAAAAAACTTATACCTATGTACAACTAGGTTTTTAGTTTTAGTGAAGTATTTTTCTAATTTTGCTATGGCTACTTCAAAGTCATCAGGATCTTGACCTTCAGGTGGATCATATGGAGGTAAATGATCAAAAACGTTTTGACCTTCGACCCCCAAGTGATAATACATGAGATTCTTCTTTCTTTCTGGTCTATATCTTTGGCCATCAATAGCTCCTAAGTAGGCCATAAAAGATCTAATCCATAACTTCCATTCCAACGGGGGATCTCCAGGTACTTGTAAAAATGGTGAAGGTGGAGTAACACTTTGCATTTTGCGATAAAAAGTAAGTTAGTGAGTGGAATAAATTTGCTTAATATGCGATGTGTATTTAAAAATATTGTATTGTTTGAGGGAGAATCGCAAAAATTATTATTATTATTATTTTTTTATTTTTTTTTTTTTTTTTAAATGTTCAGAATTTAATCCTTGAAGGTTGTGTGCACCTCACAGAAGTAATATGCTGTAATATTGTGTGTGTGTCACAGAAGTGATACACTGTTAAATTGTGTGTGTATCACAGAGGAAAGAAAGAAAAAAAATGTAGATTTAGATTCAAGTTTTTGTCACTAGATGGCAGTGTTGTGTAAGTTTCAAGGTAATCTTGTCCAAAATCACCAAGGTTGTATTGACAAACACGTGTGTAAGCTGTGTGTGTCAGCGCAGCGTTGCAGAAGTCATCTAGTGTGATGAGACGTAGATTGTGCAGGAAATTAGTATGCTGCGATGAAAATAGATGAATTTCCGATGTGCGTTAATAATGAAGTAGTTTGTCGCTGCTCGCTGTTGTCGAAGTCCGTCGTTATGGATACTTGGAATGCCACGGGTACGTCAATATGATAGGACGTGGTTGTGATTGGTTGAAAATGCACACTGTGCCTGTGATTGGTTGAGAGTGTACAGGGAACAGGAACGCCACTTATTGGATGTTCGGTGGCGTCATCATTATGATGGATGCGGCGTCGGCAGAAGATCTCCTCGGCTCCGTGACATACGGCGAGAAAAGTGACACGTTAAGTGCCTCTCGTAGGATGTTTCTGCAGTAACAGTGCATTTAAAATGAAGCGGCGTTTTGGTTTACTACTGTAGAGATCGCGTGTGCGCTCAATGCTTGTGCGAGTGTTCAGCAGCTGTGTGCGCATTCAGGAAAAGTCTCTCTGAGTGTAGCCTACTTTAGAAATAGACAGAATGGTTTCTTTGTCGAGTAATTAATAGTGATGGGTACGGCTCTCCCGCACGGTCCGAAATGGGTAGATGTAAGTTTGTAATGTACTTACAGTTTTTTTGTGGAATTTTCTGCTTTAAAAAAAAACCGATGATTCTTCTTGATGTCGAGTGGGCAGGATCGTTGGGTTGATCCCGTCCTCAGTCGCCAATGAAAAGATGAATACTGGATACAAGGAGTATTCTTCACAGTGTAGTTTATTCGATGAAGGGAGAGCCGTCCCAGCTGGCAAGTGAATGACAAGATCAAGTTACAACCGTCTCAGCTGGAACACAGTACATGGAACATTCCCAGTGACATGGGATGATTCCATATTACGCAATACACATCACCACACTGTTACTATGGTAACAGGCAGTAAGCAGTTGAGGGTAGGGTTGAAAGGTACTGGCTGTACAGAAACTGTTATATTTACCCATGATACTCTACATGACAGGAAGGAAAGCAAACGAAGATGACAGAACACTGTGTACCAGATTTACAAGCGCCTTGTGCGACTTTCGCGTCACTTTTCCCATGTTAAAAGTGACGCAATAGTGGCGCAAGGGACTTGTAAATCTGCCCCTATGTACATTACAAGCAAAAGAAGTACACATTTCTTTGAATTCTTTATCTATCACAATTAGACAGTGTTGCTTCACGATTCACAATGCACTTCACTAAATACTTTGTGCCTATTTAAATGGAAGACGGGATTGTCGACATTTAAAAACGTAGGAGCATATTTACAAGGACAGCGTTACAATGTTCTGGTATAAACCTGGGCTTCTATTGGAATTCTCATGAATTCTCAAAAGCCAATTATTAAGCCATTATGGCCACTTTAACAACACTTTCCTAACGCTAAAGCGACAATAATTTTAACGCTGTCCTTGCAAATATGCCCAAATATCGCGAGAAATACAGCGATAATTTTTTTTCGCAAGTGAAAAGCTTGTTAATATAAGACTGTGGACTTCACATATCAATCCACCTCACATATTAAAAATGCTTAAGTCTACTTCAGAACAGATGTTAGGATCCGACATAAACCGCAATTAGCAAGAGTTTTGCTATAGGTCCTCAAATCCAGGGCCGCCTTGTAAATACAATGCTGTTGTCATACCTCCCTCTTCCTTTTTATATTGTCATAGGAACACCTACCTTGCCACTGAGAACGCCTACATTGCAACTCATTGGAGATACGAGGCAAGCCCTTAGCCCTTTGCATCTTAGTGTCTCCTTGTAAATAGGGCGATATAATTTTCACCGCATTTTTGGCTTTTTTTTAAAGTTGCGGCGAAATGGCACTTGTTAATATGCCCTCCAGTTTGCTATGACAGAGCGGAAACCTCGACTCCCGCCCTGCCATAGCAATCAGCAGAGTCCCGGGGGTAGACACCCCGAGACACAGCAGGAGCCGCTCCTGGAGGGTGGTGATCCCCAAGGCTTTCGACTGCTTCAGAATGGAGACCACGCGGCCTACCTCCCAAAATATAAAAAGCCCTGGAAGGTGGTAATCCCTGGGATTAGAAGGACCTTTTAACTCCCTCACCAATTTATTTTGTTGGTCCGAGTAATGGCGGTCCCCAGGCTACAGGGCCCCTCTGGACCCCCATCAAATGCAATATTTCAGACCCCGGGATTTGGCCCTCCCAGGTAGCTAATTTTTAAACAAGCACAGGAGCCCACGCTTTGTTTTTATTTTTTTTACGGCAGATCCATGCACCCAGCGCACATTTCTCCGTTTTTACAAAACCCTTGGGGTTCTTGTAGGACCCCTAAGCAGGTCTAGATGATCAAAATATTTCTTACCTGCCCCTTTTATATGTTTTGAACACTTGTCACACTAATTTCTAGATCCTCGCTTCTACCGTGGCACAAAATAGCTGCCAGCACTTCCTGGTTTCGAATGTTGACAACCACTTGAAAGCCAATTAGCATTCAGCGCGTGATTGGGACGGTGCGCTTAGAGTGCACGCAAGATGCGCGGATCCACCGAGGCCATAGATATATATGAACTTTTAATTGTAATTTTCTCAGGAACTACTGAACGGATTTACACCATTTAAGCAAGAGGCACGAGTCTGAACCAAGGACTACCACTTTGCCAAATTTGGTGTAATTCCATTCAGCCGTTCGGGCTGTAGCCGCGATGAACGGTTCCTATAGAAAATTGCATAGGGAAAACACGTTTTATAACCCCCCTTTTTACTCGCCCCTGCTTCAAATGCTATTTTTTTTACCCCAGGATTTCTCCTTACCACGTAGCTAATTTTCAAACAAGCACAGGAGCCCACGCTTCGTTTTAATTTTTTTACGGAGGCTTCATGCACCCAGCGCACATTTCTCAGTTTTAAAAATAACAAAAAACTTTTTGGGGCCCTAGGGGTCCTTGTAGGACCCACTAAGCAGGTCTAGAGGGTCAAAATATTTCTTACCTGCCCCTTTATACGTTTTGAACACTTGTTCCACTAATTTCTAGATCCTCGCTTCTACCAAGGCACAAAATGGCAGCCAACACTTCCTGGTTTCGAATGTTGACAACCATTTGACAGCCAATCAGCATTCAGCCCGTGATCTGAACGGTGCGCTTATAATCCGCGCAAGATGCGCGGATCCACCGAGGCCACAGATATATATGTACTTTTAATTGTCATTTTCTCAGGAACAACTGAACGGATTTACACCATATAAGCAAGAATCACCCCAAGACTTTCAGGATAGGAGCGGACCGGAGCGCCCCATCAGTTTTGAAAATTTCGTGAAGATTCGTCAACTGGCGTTTTTTTACATTTAAACACTTCGTTTTCCTCAATCTTGCCGTGGATCGGCAATTGACGATTCCCATGTATTGGAACCGCCCTGTCCCACCTAGTGCACGTTAATCTTGCCGTATATCGGATTGCTAGCAACCACCTATCTCAAATAGTTCAAGAATTTTCAGAGTTTTACAATTACATTTTTATGGATTTACTTAAATTTCATCGTTTTCCTAGATCCTGTCAAGAAGTGTACCTGAATTCCTTGGAATCCGTGGAAGCAGCTGGCTTGAAGGTGTTTTCTAGAAGAGTATTTCCCAACTCCCCTACACCCCAGGACCCAGAGAGCTCTAAGCCCTGGAATGAGGGGGAAAGGGGAAGTGGATAAACAAAGAGAGACTGCCACACTCGTTTCTTCTACCGTACTTCTCACAGGAAGATTATTGCCTGCAACATTAAGCAAAACATTACTACAGTTCAACAACTACTCTGGATCTAACTCTCAATTCTGCCCCTTCTAATATATGTACCTGTGAAGTGTGGACCTGAGCCCCTCTCTGTAGATAGTTGATCTTTCTTTTAAACGAAGATTTGATTTAGGTTAAAGTCTCTTGTAATGCTGCTAAGTCCAACTATATTGATGATGCTCCAACCAGCTGACGAAGAATAGTGGTGGTATAATATAGTATCTTTAATATGCATATCAAATATACCCTACTATACTTGTAGTCTTAAACTCTCCAGGCTGTCGAAGTTCTGAGTGGACTAAGCCAAGTGGGGTGTCAGATAGTTCTGGAAAACTATTTACAATTCGCAGTCTTATACATATGCCCCCTTATGTCGTACTGGATACTGAGGCAAGTCTGCATAAACTGAAACCCAAGGAAAACCTCCAAAGTCTCTAGAATTCGATGCTGCAAGATGCTGCCATGGGCGGTTAAACACTAATAGACTTCTTACCGCCTTCGTGAAGAGACAGCACCACACGATATCAGAAGCTCTTCCTACCAGACTCTAGATAGACGTAGGAGACTTCAAACTGCACAGGAACTCTGGAGGAAATACGAGGCTGAAGCAAAAGCACTCAAGACGGGTCCGGAGGAAGCGTCAGATGCTTAGGAAGGTAAGGAAATGAGACATGGAGGAAACTATGTGGGAAATACTAATTACAGATAAACAGAGGCGGCTCTGGAGGAGCGCACTGAGAAACGCGTCCAACCGCCGGGAAAATGACTGTTGAAGTGCGCCGCGCGAAAGGCGCGAGCGCACGAAATGGCCGACAGAACTCCAAAGGCTAGAACGTCAAAGTACCAGCGCAGTGGAGCAATCAGGAAGTAGTTCAGCGAGATCACTTGCATCTAAATCGCGCTACTCTCTGTCTCCAATTGCAAGCAGAGAGCGAATGCGCGAATCCAGCACTGAATTTAAATGTAGGTTTTGGTACAGAGCTAATTGCTACTGCCCGGGACCTGACAGATCCCTAGGTGTACCGTTAGCTCCTCACCGCTGTTCAGTCCGTTTGGAGTTTTAGTCTGTAAATCAATTATAAATCTTGACACCTATCTTCTTAATTTGAGCTCCTAATCCACAGTGGATATTGGAATGAATAATAAACAGGGACACTTCACAAGAGGTATCTCTCTAGGCACAAGAGGTCGCTCGGGTGGCTGTGAAGCAGAGGTCACAGAGCATTCTGTAATATAGCTGAAAGCCAACTTATACTGTCTCCTGCTCGCCCCAATGAGATTTAGAAATACTAATCAGGCTATAGGCCAAGTCCGCAATAAAATGATGGTCCCACTCTCAAATAAAAAAAGCACATAAGTGTAAAACAAAGATTGTAAAGACTACCACTTCTACCACTTTAATATTGATTTGGGTCATCAGAGAATAAATAATGCTACTTTGGTGAATATTAAGACATAGATGAAAAAAAAATGTTAAACTCTGGCTAATTATATCTCTCATTCAACTTTAGATAACAGTGCTAGATCACTTGAAAGTGCTCTATATCAACTCATCATTCTCTCTCTATATGTATCGCCCTTCCGTTTTGAAATATAATTAGCCAATATTTTAACATGTTTGGTTTAGTAGGAACAGCTAAGCACTGCTTAACTTGTAAAAAATGAATATGTACAGTTACACAAATGTATTCTTAGGAGATCACCACCCACTCGCATGTCCAAGTCCAACCTTGACAACACCCACTTACACCACTTTTGCCGCCTTATACCTGCATGAATAATAACTAATGCAAGACTGCAGCATGATACCTAATGCAAGCCTGCAGCAAGCAAATGAAGCGGGTTAACCTTCTTTCCACAAGTGGAGTTCCCCACATGAAAAAACATTTGAAAAACATTGGGTCCAAAAATGCCTTTTACAGCCCACTTTTGACTTACACGTTCTCAAATGTCTAAAGCTCTGAAGTCCCTTGTGAAATAGTCCAGCACTTTCGAGGTGTGTTTGGGAGGAGGCAGTGCTTGTCTCTAACACAGGGAGGTACCAGACTCCATGCAGGGAGGCACACTTTGGATTTAGAGCGGCTGTCACGACACTACCAACCATACAGTACAGAGAGAGAAAGACAAACATGCCGTCACACACTACTACCCTGGACTTACTGCATTTGTGGCCAGCTGTGTGCATATCCTATTCAATCAATAGTGTCCTGAGAGTAGGATTCTCACGTCTCTGTCATGGTTTACACAAGTCATTGAGTGTAGTTTCAGTGCCAAAAGGCAGATGGCGGCTGGACATGTAAAGAAATATAGCTGGACACAAGGGTCCCTTGAACATGGTAAGTAATCATATAACTATATAACCATAAAACAGTGGCATATTAACAGCCAACATCCCTAGAGCTAGAAATAAGTGACACTGAAGGAAAGATATAGAGGAACTCACCCTCTGGCTACTTCTATTCAGCATTGATTGTGTCGAGAGAACACTATACACAGGTAACTACAGTTCCCTTTGATATATCCACACCAATGACAGTACAGCCAGCACAGCTCCTCTCTCTCGTGAATCTCCTTGTTGGCTAGTGCCCATCACATTCCAAAGATCATGATATCAACAAAGCTCCAAGGCATTACATCACCTTAAGGAGATAGTACAAAAAAGGTGAGAACAAGCCATAATATATTCCCCTCCCAACAATACCAACCAACAAAAACCAAACCAAAAAAATAAGCTAAAAAAACAAACACATGCTAATGATACTATAACCAAAAAGAGATACCATAATGTCACCATGGTACAATAATACAAGAAATTATGAAAGGAACAATAAGTTTGGATAATACCCAAGCGGAAACAAGTTTTGCAAGAATATGAGAACAGAGGTAATAAAATCAGGCATAGGGGCAAATGTACAATGAACTGGCGGAGGTGGGTTAGCTCCAAAACTGCTAACGCCGCACACTGTCAGTTCAAAACTGCAGGGATGTATTGTATTTACTATGATATGGCGCACCTCTGTATTTCCCATAGCTCTGGTGCCAAATTAAGCTGCCTAGCCCCAAGCAGGCATCCTTGCACCATAGTGTAAGGGTGCCTGCATTAGGGGGAATTATTGTTTATTTGCAGACGGTGTGCCTTCCTGCACATAAAGAAGCCAAAATGGTGATTGGTAACTTCTATGTGTGCTGAATTGTGCAGCTCACATAGAAGTTGCAAATCGTCATTTTTTTAATGATTGTTGATATGCAGGAAGGGACATCTTCCTGCACATAAACAATCATTCACTGCGATTTGCTGTTTCTATGTGTGATACACAATGCAGCACACATAGAAATAGCAAAAACGAGGAGAAATTAAACATTTCTCCTCATTGAGCTTTGTTAAGACCAGGTTTTTTTTAGGTTATTTTAAGTGCAGGTTGGACGCACAGGCGCAAATTTACCAAGCCATCTATGTTTTGTTCTCTCACCTTACTTCTTTCTTTCTTACATTATTCATCCTTCATATTCCCTCTCTTCCTGCTTATTCTTATTCTCTTTATTTTTATGACACACTTATTCAGTTTAACTTAATTATATAGTTTTATTAAATATTGGTATTTATTGAATAACTTTACATGCATAAGATATTGTTGCCCACCCCTATTTTAGTAATGTAAACTGTTATGGCAAAATTTATTTAGTGCTTCATCTACTTATGTTGTTGAACTGTATTATGCCTGGACTTCCTTTCTACCAATGCCTAAAATTTAATTCAAGTTTTAAACTTAAAAATGTAAGACTCATAGTAAATGTTTAATTTACAATAGACTGACCAACATTCTTTTCATACTTAATTCTTGTTGTGTTATGCTTATGTTTTCGTTTACTACCTTCACTTTCTGTAAAGCAGTTTTTCACTTTTAAAAATAACATGTTTTATATCGCCATTTGCCATTTTTCAGATTCATCAGTGAATGCAGAATAACTGACTCTGACTAAATAACAAAAATGGATATGGTGTCCCAGCGCAATATTATTTTAGCCCCATTCCCTGAACCTGATCCTGATGAACTGGGTGCCTCACCAATTCCCACTAGATAAAGTACACAATTCTGGTATGATCTTTGTGGGAGATCTGTAATATGTTCCCAGATACATGACCTCTCCAAAGCGGCATAACACAATCTATGTTAGCTGAACGATGTCCATGGTCATGTCACTCCCAGATTAAAGCAAAAACCTATAAACTGTACCCCTGACCCCCAACCAGGACCAGTCACTCTCAAAGATTCAGATGCTTGAATATTATGCAGCTTGCTTGCTGTGTGGCCTAAAATGACACAATCACCTCACAATGGCATAGGGTGGCTTACAAGATTTTGGGGTCTCATAGTAACCTGCCAGGAACCATCAAAGGCTTCCTTCAGAAATTTAGATTTCCCCGCTTGGATTGCTCTAATGGAGCTGCTCTCATGCAGGCCTTAAACAGTGGTACTTCAAGAACATTACCATGCAAATCTGGTATTTGAGACAATGTCATGAATATATAAATGTCTTCTCTCAAGAGTGGGAGTATGTTCACACTATAGGAGACCCAATTGCCTGAGACAAAACCTGATCACAGTCATATGAGTTGTGGTCCCACGGGCATGCTGCCACTTCAAAACATACAATTGCAGCTCTACAGAGAAGTTTGGCTTGGGACACATTCTGTGAAACATGGAATAGAATAAAGAAAATTAAGAGCATGGATTATTAGCTGATCACATTTTAAGTTATTTTTATGTATTTGCTTTTTTGAATTTGTCAAATATTCATACCACTGAGAGCTATAAAGTGATGAAGAGCCAGCGCGAGTGATTATCTTGAGGGAGGGCAGGGCAATTGCCGTGTACTAGAACAATAACAATTACTTGTTTTATACCCCTCCCCTCTGTTTGTAAGTGCTGCACGATAAAATATGTCATTATAGAATTTATGGGACTCAATGTACTGACCTCGAAATGGTAGACTACTGCTTAATGAAAGAAACATTACACTGATTTGCCTGCCTGTGTTCCCCAACCCCACCACACACTCCAAACTGCCTGCTAGGGGCATGGAGGTCTAAATGAAATGGTTTAGGTGTGTGTTTTTGTGCCTAAAATTAAGAAGAGCTTCATAAAAGTGTGTTACTGTGGTGCTGTGAAGCACGATGAGGGTTGCTTTTTGGCCGATGGGCCACCTAGACACTGAGAAATTTAGCAGTCCTGGGTCACACTCTAACTTTGACTTGTTCTTCACTGCCACCTCAACTTTTATTTGAGTCTTGCATGTCTGCATACATTAGCACATGCTGCATGACATTGATGAGGAATGGGGGAAGAGGGCTGCCAAATAAGCCAAACATAGGGGCAGAGAAAGAAAACAAATGAGGAAACATGGAATGAAGTAGAAATTTAAATAGAGGAAAAGACATTGTGAGATAGTCGAAAGGAAGGATGAGGAAAACCTGGTAGGAGGGGGGAAAGGAATAAAGTAGAGAAGAAAGGAAGGATAAAAGGAAACAGGTAAGCAGCAAGAAGAAAGAAGAAGAATGAAGTAATAAGGGGGAGAAAAACAAGGAAAGAAAAATAAAGAACTAGGGAGGTAAACAATAACAATGAGAGATGGGAAAAAAGTGGAACAAAAGAAAGATTGAACATAAGAAAGAAAGGAAAGAAGGAAAAAAGAGAACAAATGAAAGAGATGAAGAAAAAAAGTCAGAGAATGAGAAAAGCAAAGAAGGGAAAAAGCAAAGCATGAAGGATGAAAGATCAGGAGATGGAAAAACAAAAATAATGAAGAAGAAACTAATAAGAAATGAGAGACATAAAGAAAAGAAATGGAAAGAAATAAAGGGAAGTAAGAACGAAAAAAGAAAGAGTTGAAAGAAAAAAATATTTAGAAGAAGGAACTATGGTAATTGAAAATAAATACATATAACAGAAAAGTAAGAAAGAAGAAAAAAGGTGATAGAAAAAGATAAAAAGAAAAGAAACACAAAGAAAATGAAGGAGAAATATGGGGAGGAAAGAGAACACAAAAAAAGACAGCTTTAAAGAAATTGAAAAAGAAGGAAATAAGAAAGAGAGGAAGACAAAGATGTACGAATGAAACAGGCAAAAAAGGGATGGGAAACAAATTGAAAGAATCCAAAACATATCCTAATAAAATATTAGAGAAAAGGAAATGGAACAGAAGCAATTATAAAATAAAATACTGGAAAAGTATAATGTGAAAGAAAGATAAGAACGGGGGCCTGGACGAGGGTGGAGGGGTAGTTGGGGTTGAGGGTGTTAAGGGAGAAAGAGGGGGGGTTTGTTCAAGTTGGGTGTAAAGAGACTCCTGGTTTACCTGGTCTTGGGACAGGGAGAAGGGAATGTTAGGACCGAAAGCAGACATGTCATTCCTCATCCGTTTGGTGGGTACGGGCACGAACAGAACGCTCCAGTGACATTGTTACTCCCACCATGCTCTCGCCGCTCAACCTCCGGGTTATGAGCTGAATGGCTGTGTAACACTGGGGTGAGGGGAGACACACCGACTGAGTACCAAGGAGAGGTGATCGAACATGCTGTATGATTTACTGATTTTGCTGCAATAAAAAAATATTTACAAAAAAAAAAAAAAAGTGAAAGAAAGATAAGAATTGAAAAAGGATAAGATGGAATGGGCGATGGAGAAGTAAAAAAGTAAAGAAAGAGCAAGACTGAAGGGACGGGGAAATGAACAATACGGGAATTTTAAAAAGAAAAAAGTGGAAATGGAGAAGCACTGTTAGAAAAGGGAACAAATGATGAGAAATACAAGCGTAAGATGGTGATAAAAAATACATCAGATAGCAAAGGGATGGCGAAACAAAAGAGTAACACAAAGAAAAACCAAAGAACAGAAAAAAGAAAATAAATACATATAACAGAAAAGTAAGAAAGAAGAAAAAAGGTGATAGAAAAAGATAAAAAGAAAAGAAACACAAAGAAAATGAAGGAGAAATATGGGAAAGGAAAGAGAACACAAAAAAGACAGCTGGAAAGAAATTGAAAAAGAAGGAAATAAGAAAGCGAGGAAGACAAAGATGTACGAATGAAACAGGCAAAAAAGGGATGGGGAACAAATTGAAAGAATCCAAAACATATCCTAATAAAATATTAGAGAAAAGGAAATGGAACAGAAGCAATTATAAAATAAAATACAGGAAAAGTATAATGTGAAAGAAAGATAAGAATTGAAAAAGGATAAGATGGAATGGGCGATGGAGAAGTAAAAAAGTAAAGAAAGAGCAAGACTGAAGGGACGGGGAAATGAAAAATAAGGGAATTTTAAAAAGAAAAAAGTGGAAATGGAGAAGCACTGTTAGAAAAGGGAACAAATGATGAGAAATACAAGCGTAAGATGGTGATAAAAAATACATCAGATAGCAAAGGGATGGCGAAACAAAAGAGTAACACAAAGAAAAACCAAAGAACGGAAAAAAGAAAGAAGAAGGAAAGCACAAGTGTCGGAATCCCTTTTATAGGACCTCAGGTCAAGCAGGTGCTACAAGGCCCAAATGTGGAGGTTGAGGGCTTTCTCTCTTGAGGTCCCAGGGCCACGATTACTAAGGGCTTTGTGTACGTGGTTCAAATATTATCCCTTTAGCATTTGATTCTAAGTGGTAGAGCAGGTTGAGCAGCTAAAGGCTTCGAGTGGGCAAGCAGGTGAAAGGTTTACATGGAAACAAAACAAAAAATACTCTTCATAACCTCAATAAATGAATGTCCTGCTAAATATTGGCCTCTATGAAAAAATATAATTTATATAGAAACACTTAGTGAAATACGGCACACCACAAATAATACAAACAGTCCTTGTCAAGCTAGTACTCAAGCACTGTCCAGGTAAGATCCAGAATCACTCTTGCCTGTCTACAGACTGTGGTTATTCCCCATTTACTTGAGGCAACATTCAGGCTAGGTACTGCTAGTATGAGTCTTAGAAGTTCCTTAGTGTTTTTTTTATTTTTATAAATCAAATCTTCACAGCGTCCTAGCAGTACAACCCAGAGCAAGTTCCCCCATAGGCTCCGTGGCGTGTGATCAGTCTTACCTTTACATGCTGGTGTAGCGATATGGAAGGCCCATGATGATCAATAGTGTCCTCTGTGCTCTTCCGGTCATGCAGGAAGTCTTCTGATGTCTGGTACGGGCCAGGGGCGGTGGGGGGCTGTGCTGCTGACGCTACTGGTCGCATTAGAGCTGCCTGGATGCCCGATGCTCTGCTGGGACTTAGGACACATGGAGAGGAGGAGGAGATACATCAGCAACGGGTCGGCGGCGCCTCCCCTGCTGGCTGAGTTGGGACTGGCGAAGCTGCGGAATGTAGTAGGTGCCCCTACATTGGGCAGGCTAGTGAGGAGCCGTCGCGCAAGAAATCACTGCCCACACTTCTTCTAGGAGCAAGAAAGGCAACTTTATTTTAAGACAGGTGCATAATACATTTCTTTAACACATTAATTATTTATTTATTTCAAAACATTCCAATCTACACAGTATGCCTAAACATCCCTACCTAACTGAACCCGAAACTAACTCTTGCCGAATACCCCCTGGATTACCCAATGAGCTACCCTTCAGGATGGCCAACCCGCTCCAGGCTGCCCACCCCACTAGCAAAACCCGCCTCCTGAAAGAACCAAGACACCTGTCCTAACAGTGGCAAGGCCCGAAGACCAGAGCAGCGCCTAGAGCACCGCAGAGTAAAACCTAACTAATAGAAAAAAGGGGGAGGGTGGGTGGGGCAAAAAGAACCTCCCTTCCCTTGCCTCCCGCTACGCACTTCCCCCCCGCCTGCCTAACCGCCCCTTATGAACTCCCCTAATCAACCCCACCTGCTCTTCCCAGATTGCTCGCGCGAACGCACCCAGGGAAAGACCAGCTCGCGCCTGGCTCTCCCTGGGTCCCCCCTTGTGCCTCACGTTGAATATACGTCGGCTATTTGGGATAATGAATGCAGCCCTTAATCAGTATCCCTTTGTCGGATGCCTCTCTTTAACGTCAACAGCAACAAAAGCAGAGGCTAAACTGATGAAAGATGATATAATCCTAAATAAATCCATAACAAATCAAAAGCTGTGCCTCGTCTTGGACGTATTTTCCCACCGAATCTGCATATAGTCTGTATTTGAGCTCCCTTTATGGCTCTTAGAAGAGACTGCTTGCATGTGGTTTTCCTGCAATTATGTCTGAGGACATGTACAGATACATAGTATTGAGGTGGGCAACAATAAACATCTGTCATGCAGCACATTCGCTTTACAAATACATTTTATGTTATATGCAGTTGCCGCCTGCTAATCTGGGACATTCCCCCAACTTTCAGCCCGCTATTTGAAATTTATGCTACAGGCAGTCATGCAATTGAACAATACATCCTTGTAGGCAGTAAGAGGGGGGCGTTGAGGAGTATGGTACAGTTTGCTAGTGACACTAACGAAGAGACTTTTATCCGGTTCTCTAACCTGTACCACTTGTTTCTATGAAATGTACTTTTCAGGATTTTTGGTTCACCCATGATGTCATTGATATAGGAACCACACAATTAATTTCAAAACATATGTATGTTATTGGATCTTGTGAGCTTTGTTTCACATTTTATAATAACGGGATTGTAAACCAATATGGATGAGCGTATAAATGTACCCGGTCTAATTCACAGAATTAATAGAATTGCGCACTTTGTTGGAGCACTTTGCCACTTTATTAATACATGGAACCTAAACAATCAACAGGGGCATGTTAAACTGATTACGTAGTTGTTAAGTCGCTTGCTGCTAACAACATTGTTTCATATGTCTGGGTAACTTTGTTTCTACATATAGGTATGTGATAATCTGCTGTTGTCAAAGTTTTATCTCTTTTGTAATGGTTTTAATTACTTGATACAAATAAAGATTGTTACTTACTTAACCAATATGCACATCATTTTCCTCCATCCAACAGCCCACAAAACTTTCAATAATTGTCTCGTTGAATACCTGACTCCCACAACCTATATTAATTTAAATAGTCCAAGCAGCAAACATACAAGATAATTAGATAAAATCCTAAATCACTGTAAACACCAACAAACCTCAAAAGCATAACCATCAACTTAAGTCATTTATGATGCAAAGTAATTTCAGTACTCATCTCACTTAGGGGTAGATTGGTCAGATTCCTTCCCACATTCACACGCACATCCATCAGTGATGGCTGGTAATTTGAGCAGGCAAGAGGGGTGGGCAGGGGGCACACATGCATACGCATACCCACCATTCACAAACACACACACACACCCTGTTCACAACATGCACGGTTGCACAAGGAGTGGTGTCATGCAGCTCCGCGCCAAGTGCTTGTCAGTTGCTTTCTAGGCTGTTTACGTCCTCAGATGCAGAGCCCATCAACAAGTTGGTATGGCCAGTGTGGAGATCTCTACATTGAGACCTTTTAAGATGGAACAGTCCAGTTCACAGAAAGGGATGTAGGAAGCTCAGTGAGGAATCTGCAATTAGACAGAGTATCCACCAGAAAGATATTTAACAAAGGTAGTTAACTTGTTGTTCTGATGGATGTTTCTAACTGCAGTTTCCTCTTCTTGAGAATAGATACCAAAGCAGTAAATTCCAAGGTTGTGGGTCTGTGAACTGGTTCGGACCCAAAAATTCCTGACAACCGGGCGGGCAAAATGCCCTTCTCAATGGACATGTCGAAGCAGTAGTACTTCATGAATGTGTGTACCGAAGCCTACATGGTTTCCTGACTGGTATCCAGACAGGTAATCCACATGCTAGAGTAGAAGCAATAGGTTTGACCCTTGTGGAATGAGCCCAGAAGCCTTCTGGAGGCTGCTTCTTAGCCAGCTATAGAAGATCTTTATACAGAGAACAATCCATCAGGAGACCGTCTGTTATTTCACTGCCTTAAACTTCATTGCTCCGGAAACACCTACAAATAGCTGATCATCCACTCAATGTTCCTTGGTATGACTGATATAGAAACTCAATGTTCTTATAGGATCCAAACAATGGAGTCTCTCTTCCTCCTCAGAGAGATGAGTTGGACCATAAAATGCAGCAGGAAGGGAAATAGCCCGACCAACATGAAAAGAAGTGACCACTTTCAGCAGAAAGGAAGCCCGGGGCCTCAGGACCAACTTCCATGGTGAAGTTCACTTACCAGCCTAGTCAATGTTATGCTGTTAAGACTGTGTATTAAAAGTCAGAAGTGTCGAAGGATAACTTTGACAGGGATCAAAAGGGGTGCACATCAAGAATGTGAGGACAAATCTCAAGGCCCCCTGACTAGAAGTTTTATTAATTGATTTAAACTCCATATGCCCTTATCGAACAAATTGCGGTAATGTACTGTTAAGCCTTGATAATGCCTGTTTTGCACAGTAGCGTCAAGCTTATATTAAGCATCATGAACAAATGTTGTTGTGCACTTAACCCTAGCAGGTGTCATGAGCTGCCATTCTGTCCCAAAATGTTTACACTGTCCTTGCCCCATGGATCAGTAACCTGTGAATTTTTGCACGTTCCACCGGTTGCACGATGCTTGTTAGTTCAGGATCATGTATGTAGTTATGAGTTTTATCATGTACTCTTAGTTATAGGCCCATTTTCGTACAAATTGCATTAATGTGCTGTTATGGCTTGATATTGCCTCTTTTGCACAGTAGCCTCAAGCTTGCATTAAGCATCATGAACAAATGTTGTTGTGTATTTTACCTTAACAGAGGATGTGAGCTGCTGTTCTGTCCCAAAACGTTTACACTATTGATGTCCCATTGCACAGTAACCTGTGGATTTTTGCACGTTCCACAGGTTGCACGATCCTAGTTAATTTAGGATCATATATGTAGTTATGAGTTTTATAATGTACTCCTAGTGATCTCCCAGCTCCCATATGCACAATACAGAAATCCAATGGTTTTAAACTAGTTAAAATTCCCATGTTTTTATCCCATTGTAGGCACAGTTTTCAGACTTGGCTCAGTGTGCCTGTGATGGGCACACCAGTGCTTAGATTACCTGAAGTAGACATTTATTGATTTCATATGAACTGAATTGGTGATTATGTTGTGGATTTTATTGTGTTTATAGTTTTTATGAACTAACAAACAAAACGTTGATTGATCGGTGCCATTAGGATGACCTGGGCCTGATCTTTCCTGATCTTCACATCTCTGGGCAAGGGAGACAGTGGCATACAGGAGTCGTGTGACTCCACTCTAGACTGAAGATGTTTCCGAACAAGACCTGCTTTAAAAACTGCATTATTCAGGAGTGCTGAAACTGCGCATTCTCAGAAGTGGCATAACGATCAAGCCAGAGTTCTCCTCATTGCTAAAAGATGTCCTCTGTCACCTCAGGGTGTAAATGCAATTTATGATCCACTAGACATCTGAATTAGCCTACCCTGGCACTTAAAGATCCCGCCAGGTAGTTACCCACTATGCAAATCCACTGGTGGTCCAGCCACTTCTAGGGGAGCAAGACCTCCTGGCACCGGGTCCAAGACCACACCCTGTCCTGCTTTTTGCAGTATCACATGCCAGTGGTGCTGTCTGTGAGCATCTTGAATTTGTTCTTCCGCAGGAAGGTATTGAGATGGCGTAGATCTAAAAAAGGACAAAGGCCCCTGTCCTTCAGCACAAGGAAGTAGCAGAGTAAAACTCATCTACTTCTGAAGTTTGAACCCTCTCTATGGCCCCTGTGATAAAAGAGCCTGCACTTCCTGCTGTAAGACTGACAGAATATCCTCCGCAATTTGGCCTGAAGGCAGTGGAAAGTGCACCAAGGTAGAAAAAAAGGGAAGGGCATAGTTCCAGTAAATAATTTGTAGGAACCACTTGTTCAATCATGGTGGCTTACCACCCCTGGAAGAGATGTTAGATCCTGCCTCCAAGGGAGTTGCTGTGTACCATTCCGGACATACTCACATGGGTCCACTTTTTAGTTGAAAAAGAAGCCATCTTGAGAAAGATTCAGGGAGCCAAGACCATATCCTATAACGGCTACTCAATCCAAATTTTTCAAGACCTAGCCTCTGCCACTCTCCAGAGGAGGAAATACTTTAAGCCAGTCACAAACAAGCTTTGTGAGCTTAACGCCAAGTACCAATGGGGCCATCCTTTTGCGCTGATGTTCACTTGGGAGGGCAAAAGGCGTGCCCTCCTCTCACTGAACGAGGCAAAACTGATCCACCACCTTCCACTGGAGTCCGGGATGGAGATCCTCCCTCCTCTCAGAGGCGCTCTGGTGGGCCTCCTCACCTACAATGGTCTACTGTCCCACCGCCTAAATACAGGAGGTGCCTTCAAGTGCGGGACTCCTCCCAGGCCAAACAGGAAATCCTCAGCCACATCCAATTCTTGAGTGAATCTTCCCCACAATCTTGATCTCCTGAACATAAGGACTGATCCGGTCTGGGAGTGCCCAGCTCTTTGTATCCCCGATATCTAGCACTGTGACCTAGCGCTTAGATTACCCTGAGAGACCTTAAACACCTACCACTGATGCCCTGTCTTCGCCGTGAGGTGAGGTAGTCCCCAACAGAGGGAAATAATAGCATCATACAGACATATTCATCAGTGTTTTGAGCCTTTTGACCTCATCACTGCCCTAAATGGCATTGGCTTTCCTGGAGGCGTCCCGGCGGCGGGGAACTGCTGGGTGTTACCTCGCAGTGGGCCGTTGGAAGCGGAGACCTACTGACTTGCCCGTGCCTGCCATTCCACCTCGATTAGGGTCCCTTTGAAAAGTGACTTCTTCCGAATGGCCCGTCCTCTGGATTGTGGGCTATGCCTGGCAGACATTGACTTTGTCTAGCCCTGTTGGCCATCCTCTGTTGGGAACATTACTTCCCCCTTTTCTTTCCCCCCTCTTTGTTATTATCCCTGTGATGCGCCTCTCTTGGGGGGGTTGCAGGTGGATACTTCCGGCCTCGGGAAGCCGGCTGTTGCTGGGGGAAACTATATATCAAACAACTGCATTAACATAGAACACCGGTGGACACCACCACCACATCCAAAGTGTGTAAATATTCCCATAGAATTATCAAACAGGCCTTACCCAAAGACAATGAATAAGGTCCGACTACAGTCTACAGAGTCTCTCCACACGTAGAGCTCTTTATTGATGTATAACAAACACAATAACACATTTTAGAAAACTGGAAGCACACTGTACTGCTTAACGTGTTGTGTCAACTTTTCAAATCATATAGGTATGTGTATGGTAAATACACTATTGTAAAGTGCCAGTGCATGATGGTATCTACTGAACGTGACATGGTAATGGTATATCATGAAAAATATATATATATATATATATATATGTTTGAGCAAAGCCAAGGAGCATTTGAGAAGGCACTCGACGCTCTCCCCGCTGTGGACAAGCCCTGCTGTCAGTCGCTATTCATGGCATTAAATGATTTCTTGCATGGTCCGACGCGTTTCAGGGCTGGCACGCCCCTTCCTCATGGACAGGCACAGGGGAAAAATGATAAGACGCCTCACCTTTACTTCACCACTTTTATTTGATTAAGTAACGCCCTATGGGCGTGGCATCTTTTTGACATCCAGCAGCTTGCTGGTATTTGTAGTCCCGGTGAGGCGAATAAGTATGCCTTGAGTAGGTTCAGTTTCCCCTAGTGTAGTTTTCCTTGATTAAATCCTTTAGTAGGCAAATGTCCATGTAAGCGACCTTCATCTCCCAGGAGAAAGCGTGCATCCCAGAATGGAACAGTTCCCTTCCGAAAGCCTTCTCGCACTCAGACACGCAGCATGCAGTTTGTCTGAAACGAGAATGGTGCTCTCCTCCACGGCCAAGGCGCCGTGTGAAAAATGTTTAAGCAAAGCCAAGGAGCATTTGAGAAGGCACTCGACGCTCTCCCCGCTGTGGACAAGCCCTGCTGTCAGTCGCTATTCATGGCATTAAATGATTTCTTGCATGGTCCGACGCGTTTCAGGGCTGGCACGCCCCTTCCTCATGGACAGGCACAGGGGAAAAATGATAAGACGCCTCACCTTTACTTCACCACTTTTATTTGATTAAGTAACGCCCTATGGGCGTGGCATCTTTTTGACATCCAGCAGCTTGCTGGTATTTGTAGTCCCGGTGAGGCGAATAAGTATGCCTTGAGTAGGTTCAGTTTCCCCTAGTGTAGTTTTCCTTGATTAAATCCTTTAGTAGGCAAATGTCCATGTAAGCGACCTTCATCTCCCAGGAGAAAGCGTGCATCCCAGAATGGAACAGTTCCCTTCCGAAAGCCTTCTCGCACTCAGACACGCAGCATGCAGTTTGTCTGAAACGAGAATGGTGCTCTCCTCCACGGCCAAGGCGCCGTGTGAAAAATGTTTAAGCAAAGCCAAGGAGCATTTGAGAAGGCACTCGACGCTCTCCCCGCTGTGGACAAGCCCTGCTGTCAGTCGCTATTCATGGCATTAAATGATTTCTTGCATGGTCCGACGCGTTTCAGGGCTGGCACGCCCCTTCCTCATGGACAGGCACAGGGGAAAAATGATAAGACGCCTCACCTTTACTTCACCACTTTTATTTGATTAAGTAACGCCCTATGGGCGTGGCATCTTTTTGACATCCAGCAGCTTGCTGGTATTTGTAGTCCCGGTGAGGCGAATAAGTATGCCTTGAGTAGGTTCAGTTTCCCCTAGTGTAGTTTTCCTTGATTAAATCCTTTAGTAGGCAAATGTCCATGTAAGCGACCTTCATCTCCCAGGAGAAAGCGTGCATCCCAGAATGGAACAGTTCCCTTCCGAAAGCCTTCTCGCACTCAGACACGCAGCATGCAGTTTGTCTGAAACGAGAATGGTGCTCTCCTCCACGGCCAAGGCGCCGTGTGAAAAATGTTTAAGCAAAGCCAAGGAGCATTTGAGAAGGCACTCGACGCTCTCCCCGCTGTGGACAAGCCCTGCTGTCAGTCGCTATTCATGGCATTAAATGATTTCTTGCATGGTCCGACGCGTTTCAGGGCTGGCACGCCCCTTCCTCATGGACAGGCACAGGGGAAAAATGATAAGACGCCTCACCTTTACTTCACCACTTTTATTTGATTAAGTAACGCCCTATGGGCGTGGCATCTTTTTGACATCCAGCAGCTTGCTGGTATTTGTAGTCCCGGTGAGGCGAATAAGTATGCCTTGAGTAGGTTCAGTTTCCCCTAGTGTAGTTTTCCCACAGCGGGGAGAGCGTCGAGTGCCTTCTCAAATGCTCCTTGGCTTTGCTCAAACATGTTTCACACGGCGCCTTGGCCGTGGAGGAGAGCACCATTCTCGTTTCAGACAAACTGCATGCTGCGTGTCTGAGTGCGAGAAGGCTTTCGGAAGGGAACTGTTCCATTCTGGGATGCACGCTTTCTCCTGGGAGATGAAGGTCGCTTACATGGACATTTGCCTACTAAAGGATTTAATGAAGGAAAACTACACTAGGGGAAACTGAACCTACTCAAGGAATACTTATTCGCCTCACCGGGACTACAAATACCAGCAAGCTGCTGGATGTCAAAAAGATGCCACGCCCACAGGGCGTTTCCTCATCAAATAAAAGTGGTGAAGAAAAGGTGAGGCGTCTTATCATTTTTCCCCTGTGCCTGTCCATGAGGAAGGGGCGTGCCAGCCCTGAAACGCGTCGGACCATGCAAGAAATCATTTAATGCCATGAATAGCGACTGACAGCAGGGCTTGTCCACAGCGGGGAGAGCGTCGAGTGCCTTCTCAAATGCTCCTTGGCTTTGCTCAAACATGTTTCACACGGCGCCTTGGCCGTGGAGGAGAGCACCATTCTCGTTTCAGACAAACTGCATGCTGCGTGTCTGAGTGCGAGAAGGCTTTCGGAAGGGAACTGTTCCATTCTGGGATGCACGCTTTCTCCTGGGAGATGAAGGTCGCTTACATGGACATTTGCCTACTAAAGGATTTAATGAAGGAAAACTACACTAGGGGAAACTGAACCTACTCAAGGAATACTTATTCGCCTCACCGGGACTACAAATACCAGCAAGCTGCTGGATGTCAAAAAGATGCCACGCCCACAGGGCGTTTCCTCATCAAATAAAAGTGGTGAAGAAAAGGTGAGGCGTCTTATCATTTTTCCCCTGTGCCTGTCCATGAGGAAGGGGCGTGCCAGCCCTGAAACGCGTCGGACCATGCAAGAAATCATTTAATGCCATGAATAGCGACTGACAGCAGGGCTTGTCCACAGCGGGGAGAGCGTCGAGTGCCTTCTCAAATGCTCCTTGGCTTTGCTCAAACATGTTTCACACGGCGCCTTGGCCGTGGCGGAGAGCACCATTCTCGTTTCAGACAAACTGCATGCTGCGTGTCTGAGTGCGAGAAGGCTTTCGGAAGGGAACTGTTCCATTCTGGGATGCACGCTTTCTCCTGGGAGATGAAGGTCGCTTACATGGACATTTGCCTACTAAAGGATTTAATGAAGGAAAACTACACTAGGGGAAACTGAACCTACTCAAGGAATACTTATTCGCCTCACCGGGACTACAAATACCAGCAAGCTGCTGGATGTCAAAAAGATGCCACGCCCACAGGGCGTTTCCTCATCAAATAAAAGTGGTGAAGAAAAGGTGAGGCGTCTTATCATTTTTCCCCTGTGCCTGTCCATGAGGAAGGGGCGTGCCAGCCCTGAAACGCGTCGGACCATGCAAGAAATCATTTAATGCCATGAATAGCGACTGACAGCAGGGCTTGTCCACAGCGGGGAGAGCGTCGAGTGCCTTCTCAAATGCTCCTTGGCTTTGCTCAAACATGTTTCACACGGCGCCTTGGCCGTGGAGGAGAGCACCATTCTCGTTTCAGACAAACTGCATGCTGCGTGTCTGAGTGCGAGAAGGCTTTCGGAAGGGAACTGTTCCATTCTGGGATGCACGCTTTCTCCTGGGAGATGAAGGTCGCTTACATGGACATTTGCCTACTAAAGGATTTAATGAAGGAAAACTACACTAGGGGAAACTGAACCTACTCAAGGAATACTTATTCGCCTCACCGGGACTACAAATACCAGCAAGCTGCTGGATGTCAAAAAGATGCCACGCCCACAGGGCGTTTCCTCATCAAATAAAAGTGGTGAAGAAAAGGTGAGGCGTCTTATCATTTTTCCCCTGTGCCTGTCCATGAGGAAGGGGCGTGCCAGCCCTGAAACGCGTCGGACCATGCAAGAAATCATTTAATGCCATGAATAGCGACTGACAGCAGGGCTTGTCCACAGCGGGGAGAGCGTCGAGTGCCTTCTCAAATGCTCCTTGGCTTTGCTCAAACATGTTTCACACGGCGCCTTGGCCGTGGAGGAGAGCACCATTCTCGTTTCAGACAAACTGCATGCTGCGTGTCTGAGTGCGAGAAGGCTTTCGGAAGGGAACTGTTCCATTCTGGGATGCACGCTTTCTCCTGGGAGATGAAGGTCGCTTACATGGACATTTGCCTACTAAAGGATTTAATGAAGGAAAACTACACTAGGGGAAACTGAACCTACTCAAGGAATACTTATTCGCCTCACCGGGACTACAAATACCAGCAAGCTGCTGGATGTCAAAAAGATGCCACGCCCACAGGGCGTTTCCTCATCAAATAAAAGTGGTGAAGAAAAGGTGAGGCGTCTTATCATTTTTCCCCTGTGCCTGTCCATGAGGAAGGGGCGTGCCAGCCCTGAAACGCGTCGGACCATGCAAGAAATCATTTAATGCCATGAATAGCGACTGACAGCAGGGCTTGTCCACAGCGGGGAGAGCGTCGAGTGCCTTCTCAAATGCTCCTTGGCTTTGCTCAAACATGTTTCACACGGCGCCTCGGCCGTGGAGGAGAGCACCATTCTCGTTTCAGACAAACTGCATGCTGCGTGTCTGAGTGCGAGAAGGCTTTCGGAAGGGAACTGTTCCATTCTGGGATGCACGCTTTCTCCTGGGAGATGAAGGTCGCTTACATGGACATTTGCCTACTAAAGGATTTAATGAAGGAAAACTACACTAGGGGAAACTGAACCTACTCAAGGAATACTTATTCGCCTCACCGGGACTACAAATACCAGCAAGCTGCTGGATGTCAAAAAGATGCCACGCCCACAGGGCGTTTCCTCATCAAATAAAAGTGGTGAAGAAAAGGTGAGGCGTCTTATCATTTTTCCCCTGTGCCTGTCCATGAGGAAGGGGCGTGCCAGCCCTGAAACGCGTCGGACCATGCAAGAAATCATTTAATGCCATGAATAGCGACTGACAGCAGGGCTTGTCCACAGCGGGGAGAGCGTCGAGTGCCTTCTCAAATGCTCCTTGGCTTTGCTCAAACATATATATATATATATATATATGTGTGGCATAAGAACGTCTTTCAGGTAATTGGCACCAAAGACGAGGCGAACCTAAGAACTGGTGCGTTATAAATTTATTGTGCTCTACACCATACCGTCATAACGCGTTTCAGCCTGAAGAGGCCTTGATCACATGACAACGTTCAAGGGGCGGAGTGCTCCTTTTTAAAGTGCAACATGCCAAAATGTAAACATAGAAGACATACTGTCGTAATCTCTAATGTGGCAAAAGATTATGTACTGAATAAATCAATTGGGTAAATCAGAAAATCACAGGGTTGGGTGAATAATATCACACATAGCAGCAATTTAGAATAAATATAAAACATATAAATAAATAAATAAATAAATATGTTTAAAATATAAATATTCCTCAACATTGCTGATAAAACCCATGAACACACATCCAATAAGAATCACATGGCTAGGAAATACTGAGTAAAATCCAGTTAATACCAATAAATAACTAGGATCTACATTCATTATCTTAGACTGTGCATGTGAAATATAATAACCGGTCAGTTGCAACCCCCGTGTTCACTTTAGTTAACAGAGGAACACTGTATAATACAGCCCAATTGGGCATATACCGGTCACCATATTGGGGTGCAAAAGCAGATGTGCAAATTTCGCAAATAAATAATGGCATGAAAATTAGTGCAACCTGGTAATAAAATTAATAAATGTAAAGTGATAAGTGTAATACATCTAAAACTAAGTTAAAATTGACCCTAATGGACAAGAAAATGAAGAAGCAGCTAGTTAATATGTACAATGTGAAAGGCAAATTCATAATTGAGATTCATATGTATGTAAAACAATCCTCACTGGCGTTAAGACCATTCGGAGTCTTGATATCTAGGAGAATTATATGTCTGGTCTCTAACTTACGTAGCAAAGACTCACGGTCCCCGCCCCTCCTCTGCGGAGGGACTGTGTCAATTACAAAGTACCTGAGCTGTGCAGGGTCCTTGTTATGATTTTCCTCAAAGCTCTGGCGTTCAATTAAAATGTCATAGTCGTGCACACGCAACTTGGCAAAGCATGCCTGGGAATAGTAGTTCATGAGACAATGTGCTAAAAATAAAGAGAGTAACTGACAGTAGTAGTTATATGGGAAAATAGAGATACCAACACTGACACAGTGAAACTTGCCGCATCTAAGGCTACTGTCCGACGTATATTAGTCCAGAGTGTCAAAAACAGAGAAACCAACACTGACTAATACAACCTGTCATCTCTAATGATACCATCCAACTTATCTTAGTCCGGATTGTCACAAAAATTCAGGTAATGGCAGGAATCTCTTGGAAAATTCATGAACATTGTCAGGGTGGAGCATCAAACATAAGGGAACAAGCAGTAATAGATCACGAACTCTAGGACATCCATACATATATCCAAAGAGTGGTAGGATTCCGCTCAATATTGCATGCTATATACATGCATGTGAAATATCAACAGCCACTTATACAGTGTAGCTATAAAGTGTGGAACAGATATAAAGTGTAGAATATATCTATTGTAGTCCAGATGTAGTAGTCAGAGTGTATGGTATGTCAATTTTATAATGCACACCCTGGGATGTCATCATTCAAACCAATAAGATGGCATCCGAGTCTAAACACCCAGCGCTGTTCCCTACGAAACACTACTCTGTCTAGGGGGACCATGTCCCTATAATAGTATGGTTTATCCAGAACCACCCACGTAATATCTTCTTTGGTGTGTCCCGCATCCAGAAAATGGCGTGTGAGTTTGGTGTTAGATTTCTTACATTTCTTGTTTTGACCTTGCAGGTCGTCATGACCACGTATATCAGATTACAGGGGCACTTGATCAGATAGATAAGCCCCTTAGAGTTGCAGTTAGTATGGCTGGTTAAGATCCAAGGAGTTTTTAAGCCTAGACCCAATTGTTTAGCGCGTTGTGTGGAATGGCAAACGACACATGAGCCACAGGGAAAATGTCCTTTTATGGGTTCCCCTGTCCATAAAGTACTTAAGGTGTCAGAGGTCACGGTGTGCCGGGATCTGGTATGTAACAGAAAATTGCTCAAATACCTGTGCTTAAAAGAGAAGAGGAGCTTCTCACAGACCTTGTTGCACTTATTCAGAATATGCCACTTGGTAGTAATGGCCTTCTTAATGGTCTCAGTCAAATAACTAAACTTGCTCACACATACAAGACGTTCAGATCGAGGTTTCGGATAAATGCCTAGAAGCGTGTCACAGTTATTATTATGTGCCTGTTTGGAGGCTCTCCGGACAAGATCTGGTGGATATTGTCATGCAAGGCTTCTGGGTGCAGTAATTGGCATGTCCGTTATACTTCATCAGCTCTGTACAATTCCTCCTCAGCTGCAAAAACTGCCCAACCGCGAGATTATCACGAATGGCTCGTGGATGGAAGATCTTGTAGCTAAGCAGGGAATTTCGTGCCATCGGTTTCTGGGATAATTCCGTAGAAATCTGACCTTCTGTGGGATACAATTTAAGGTCAAGGAATGGCAGTTCTCTCTTACGGTATTTGCACATAAACTTAAGATGGATATTCAAAGAGTTGAGCCATACAGAAAAAGCCTCTAAGGAGACTTGGTCACCCTCCCAGAAGGCCAAGATGTCATCAATATATCTTTTCCATAGTTTCCGATTACTTTGGAAGGGATTCTCCATAGGGTAGATGTGGGTCTGTTTGAGCCAGTGCATATACAAGTTAGCCATACTGGGGGCACATGTGCTGCCCATGGAAGTGCCAGTCACCTGCCAATATAGTTGGTCTTCAAAGGAGGAAAAATGATCTCTCATGGCCATCGAAGCACATTCCATGACAAATGATGTTGGTGTCTGATCACCCCGTGGATGTTGTATCAACAGCTGTTCAATCGTGGGTAGGCTGTCCTCTTGCGGGATGTGTGTATATAAAGCCTCCATATCAAATGAGGCCAAAAGATGTTTATCAGGATCAAAGTGGATCGTGGTCAAAAAGGACAGGATGTGTTTCGTGTCCTAAAAGTACAAGGGCATTTGTGCCACTATTGATCTGAGAAACCATTCCACAAACTGGGATAAATGTTCTAAAATAGAACCAATGCCGGACATGATTGGTGTGCCCGGTGGTGGTCTCTGTATTTTGCGTATCTTAGGTAAAATATAGAACACCAGAGTCTTAGGATGAGTTGGAGTTAGAAAATAAGCCTCACTTTTAGTAATCCACCCTGATTCAGCTGCCTTAGATACAATAGTTTTAATGGTTTTCTGCAGTCTTGACTTAGGGTCACGAGTGATGGGTTTGTAGTATTTAGTATCACCGAGCTGCCATAAGCATTCAGTTCGATATGTCAAAGTATCCATAACTAAAGTGGCCCCACCTTTGTTGGCCACTGTAGCTATGTAGAGCTCTACATGTGGAGACACTCTCTAGATGGTAGAGTCGGACCTTATTCAGTGTCTTTGGGTAAGGCCTGTTTGAATATTCTTTGGGAATATTTACACACTTTGGTTGTGGTGGTGGTGTACACCGGTGTTCTATGTTGATGCATATGTTTGATATGTGCTTTTTTATTATTTCCTTGTAGGGCCACCTGACCCACTCAAGAATTTGTCGCCACTGAGCACCGTTGGTCAATAGTATTGTTACCACTTGAGTTCATACCAACCTCACAAATCTGTATGAATGCACATTTCTTTCTTTCCTGCTGTCCCTTTAATAAATTCTTCTCCTTTCTCATTGGGCTAAAATATACCATGTGGTAGGAGGCGCTCCTATATAAGAGCCCCCTGAAGCAACATCGAGTTGCTTGGCGCTAAAGAAACTATTCTGGATCCATGCGTTGAGGAAAACTCTATTCTTAAACTTCTACTCAAGATTCACGGTGCACAGCCGCTGCCGTGACCAAAGGATGCCCTTCAAAGGACCGCAGGAGCGGTTCCTTTTCCTTGTTTGAATTTACAGTGTACGGCGGCCGCCATGAGCTCCACAGTGCCAAGGACCGCAAGAGCGGTTCCTTTTTTCTTATCTTTCTTCACGGTGCACGGCCGCTGCCATGAGCACTGCAACTTCCTTCACAGGACCGCAGGAGCGGTTCCTTTTCTCTTGTCATTCTTCACGGCGAACAGCCCCTGCCGTGAGCACCGCAAAACCCTTAAAAAGATTTTATCCAGCTTCTCGGAGATCTTAAGTGTTATGCGGGTTGAACTATTCCGTCATCATAAATCTGGAGATCAGGAATCTTTACGATGGTTTAACTCTACATGCCGTAAAGCGTTAACCGTGGTCTGAGGGATGTGACAGAGAGAACCTATGTGGGTGCTCCCACATAGGTTCTCTCTGTCACATCCCCCAGACCACTGTTCTCCCTTTAGTCAGTAAAGTTTGCATTTAGGGGTATGGAGTACAATTGGTCTTTAAATATTGCCCCCTAGACCCTCCTCTACTCTTCTGGTTATTTGTAAAGCGGTAATCGCCTTAAAAAGGGCGCTACACAGCCAAGATAGAGACACAGTTGAGATAGCCAAACTTAAAAAGTCGTATAAAATGGCACAACAAAACTGCAAAAAGGAAATAAAGAAAAATCTATGGGCCCAACTACACGAGAGCTGTCTAAGTAAAGACAGCTCCCAGTTTTGGCGCACAGTCAAATCACCCTTTTTGGTTGACGCCTCAGCTCCACATTTAGACGTCGCCGTGACGGCTGACGAGTGGGTGGCTCACTTCTCAAAAATATTTGGTGGTTTCCCTGTCGGCACCACAACCGTGGTCCAGACGGAAAAGGACCGCACCAAGGACCAAATATATCCCATTGAACTCCATTTCAACCTAAATGAGGTCATTTATGCTCTTACATCTTCTAAAACTGGTAAGGCCCCCGGTCCCGACGGAGTCCCACTTGATATCTTTGTAAGTAATTTAGAACTCTGGTCCCCCCTCGTTACCCAAGTGATGGCAGCAGTTTCAAAGATCGGCTTAATAGACTCCTGGTCTTCTTCCATCCTGCTCCCCATCTTCAAAAAGGGGGAACGCAACAACCCAGCCTGTTACAGGCCCATCTCTCTCCTGGACTCCCTGGGGAAAGTTGCAGGACGACTGATCCTGGAACGTCTCCAGGATTGTGCGTCAGGGAATAACATCTTAACTGATCTCCAGTATGGATTCCAGGAGGGACTTGGCACTGTTGAACAGGCCCTGAATCTAACCCTCTTAATAGGCAAATACGTAGGGGCAAAAGGAGGTAATTTGTACTTAGTTTATGTCGACCTCAGCGCAGCATTCGACTGCGTGATACACTCCAAGTTGTGGTCCATTCTTTGTGAACTGGGGGTAGACCCTCCTCTGATAAAATTCCTCCGCGAACTCTACTCCGACGCAACGGCATGCGTGAGATATGGGATCGGCGGGGAACTTACTCCATCATTCTCAGTAAATAAAGGAGTTAGGCAGGGCTGTGTCCTGGCCCCTTTCTTATTTAATCTTTATACTAACGGGCTGGAATCGGCCATGTTAGAAGGGAGCCAGGACCTTCCATCTATTAACCATCGCCCCATTCCCGCTTTACTTTACGCGGACAACTCAGTCATTTTAGCAAGAACACTAATCCAGCTACAAAGGCAATTAGACAAATACTGTCAGTTCATGCTTTCCTTGGGGTTAAAAGTAAATAAAAGCAAAACCTTTGTCATGCACATTGGTCCCAAGGCTAAGAACCCCAAACCTGTCTTTATAGAACAAGTTAGATTGGAACGTACCAGGGAATACCCCTACTTAGGTATTCAAATGGACGATCAGTTATCCTGGAAACAAGCAGTGGCAACAAAAAAGCTGCTCTATCAGAGAGCAACTTCAGCTCTTGTTTCCTTCTCGAGAAAATTGGGCAAGCCAGCCCCAGCCGAGTTGCTTAAAATTTATCATGCAAAATGTCACAGCATAGCAACTTACGACGCAGGCGTCTGGGGCTACGCTCCCGTAGACGATCTACAAAAGGTCCAAAACGGGGTTTTAAAATATATTTTGGTGCTTCCCCAAAGCGCTCCAATATACGGTTGCCATATCGAGCTGGGCATCGACTACATAACCGATAACATCAGATGTCAGCCAATTCTCTTATGGCATCGTATTTGGAGCAAACCACAATGCCATCTAACCCGTTCATTAATATCTGATTGCTTATCCTTGGCAAGCTGGAACAAAAATCCTTGGTTATTATATGTCTCCAACTTCCTAAAGGATTTGAACTGCACATCTTACTTCTCTGAGCCTATTTCAACATCAGATATTACCAGAAGCGCCTTGAAAAATCTCTGTTTAAACCATCTCAGAGATTTGCGTCTCTCTCAAGAAGTAACTAAGCCAACAAATGTGCAGATCTTAATGGTTCAGACCTCCACTGGTATTCAGCCTTATTTAACCTTTTTCTTATCTTACCATGAAACATTTGTTCTAACCAGGTTTCGATTTAATTCTTTCTTTTGCCTTGTTACTTTCCCCACTGAGTTAAATTGGTCCCACGATTTGATCAAATGTCCGTGTGATGGAACATCAACCCAGTCGACAATACATGTAACCCTGTTTTGCCGCTATTACGAGCAATCCCGCAAGCGCTGGATCATCCCACTTCTTCGTGCAATGGGTTTGAGAACTTGTCGGCCAGCTTACCTGGCCCTGCAGTCACTAGACTCTCAATATGTTGCTAAATGTGTAGCTTGCTTTTTAAAATCATGCTTGAATATTCGCCGAAAGGTGTGAGCTACTGTTTTTACGATTTCAAGCCTTTTTGTATCAACTTGTAACAATGGTTCTATCAAAAGTTTTTTTTTTTTAATGTTATTCAGTTTTTTCTCTGTATCATTAATTTAATACTGAAATTTTATGATGTACTTTTTATGATTCGCCAAATGCCAATCGAATAAAAGTTTTGATACGATACGAATTTACAGTGTACGGCGGCCGCCATGAGCACCACAGTGCCAAGGACCGCAAGAGCGGTTCCTTTTTTCTTATCTTTCTTCACGGTGCACGGCCGCTGCCATGAGCACTGCAGCTCCCTTCACAGTACCGCAGGAGCGGTTCCTTTTCTCTTGTCATCCTTCACGGCGAACGGCGACTGCCGTGAGCACCGCAAAACCCTTAAAAAGATTGCAGGAGTGGTTTGTTTACATTGTTTGCCTTGACGGACCCAGCCGCCACCACGAAAACTGCAACATTCTTCAAAAGACCGCAGGAGTGGTTCCTTTTCCTGGTTTACCTTCTTGGTGCAGGCCACCGCCGTGAGCGCCACAAATGCTTTCCAAAGACCGCAAGGGCTGTTCCTCTTTATTCTTGCTACATCAGAGTACAGTCACTGCTATACTGCACAGCGACATTGACACTAGGACCACAGGAGTGGTTCCTCAACACTTACCTTGTCAAAATATCCTCCCTCCCAACCAGCATTTTCTTCTTGACACGCTGGGGGGAATCATAATTTATTTTGGTTGTTTTTCCTTTGGTGTTATACAATGTTATTTCCTGGCAGTCTGAAGATTTGCCTCTCTCGGAAGAAAGAACTCTCCTATTCCTGAGGTATTTCCTTTCTTTTACGTTATATGTTGGGTTCAGTGCACTGTCATAATGGACTTTTAGGACTACTATTACTCCCGTAATATTTACCATTCCTAAGATAATTCTACCTGGGAACCTTAACGCTTGTTCTGTGGTGAGTGAATGCATTACATGTCTTCTAAACAGTAGAGTAAGGTTCTCTCTACCTGCTGTTTATATTACCCCTTTTTCTTTTCTAATCTGATTCACTTGTGTCTTCCAGACAGTGGCCCTCCCCTGTGACCCCAAGAATCCGATGAGGTAGTATCCGTCTTCTATCCCCATCCGTCACCAACAAGAAACCCAGTCACCCTGTGGGACTGACCACTTCTCCCAAGGCCTGTTGAGTTTCCTTGCTTCCCTTTCCCCTTGGGATCAATCGCCCATCCTGTTATAGACGGTGTGGAGGGTTGGTCTGGAGGGGAGAGGGAGGACTTTCTTCGTTTCTGTGGTTCCTGCTTTTCAGGTGAGTGGGATTGTGACAAAAAGCCAAGCCCATGAAATTTTAGCCACTCAAGCAGAGATGGATCTAGCGGAGAATGGTGAGACCCTGTTCCCTGTTGACACTAATCTAGTTTCCTCTGTTCAGGAGTTGGCAGCAGCTTTGGTAGCCATGCAAACAGATGTTCAAAACCTAAGACAAGAAAATCATTCTTTAAAAAACGAGTTGCATGGTAGGCAGGTAAGAACGTCATGGGGTCACCAGCCTGGGACTATTCCCAAATCTTCTTGTCCTGTAGTACAACCCACCATCTTCCAATTTGACAAACCTCAACCTGGAAGCGGGGTTCAACCTGCGAGTATCACAGTAGTTACACACGTTCCTGTCCCGTTAGCTGCTCCAGAGAAGTTTAGTGTGGAAAGCGGTAAATATCGCAGTTTCATGAACCAATGCCATCTACAGTTCATGTGTAGACCTACAGCTTTTCAGTACGACTCGGCCAAAGTAGCATTTATAATATCTTACCTTATGGGTACTGCGCCAATTGGTCGATACCATTAGTGGAAACAGACAACTATCTCTTGTACGGTTTTCCAGCCTTTAATGAACAGATGAGTAGACTGTTTGACAAGCATATACGTTTATGCAGGCCAGCGACACATAATTGCTGAACCTTAGACAGGGTAGGAACACTTTGCTATCTTACGTGACCGATTTTAATAGGTTAATGGCAGAGACCCTTTGGCCTCTAGACAAAAGGACATCCTTATTCTATCCGGAGCTTAACGACGAGCTAAAGGATGTTTTGTCACAAATAGTTGATCCTCCTGAGGAATTTACTGAGTTCATCGATCTAGTGATTAAAATGGACCACTGGCTTCGTGAAGAGCGAGGAGAGGAATGGAAAAACAAAACCCCTCATGTCCTTGTGCATAAAAGCGATAATAGGAATGATGATAGAATACGCCCCACCGAACCCATGCAAATAGGAGGGGTCAGAGGTCCTTTGACTCGAGAAGAAAGGGAGAAGAGACGTACTCTTAACTTATGTCTCTATTGTGAGAAAGGGGGTCAGTTTGCATGAGAGTGTACTGTTTGACCCAAATCCTCTGTGCCTAGATAGAGTTTTGCTTACGCCCAGCATGATAATCATCTCCTCCATAGTACCTCTGTGGCATGGGTACCTCACCACTTTTCAATTAGTGTGACCTTGGTCTTGTCCAATAGTAACCGTGTGACTCTGTCGGTTCTATTAGATACGGGAGCGACAGGCAATTTCCTAGATAACAAACTGGCTAACTCCCTGGGCCTTGAATATGTGAAAAAGAAAGAGCCTGAACCTGTCAGAGCAGTGGATGGGACTGAATTATCATCAGGACTCATTACGATGTATACATCATCATTGACTTTGATGTGTGATAACGGTCATTCAGAGGAGATCTCTTTTGACCTTATTGACACTCCTGCTTTTGGAGTAATTCTCGGGGCACCATGGTTACAGCTGCATAACTCCAAAATAGATTGGATGCATAGGACTGTGACCTTGGACTGTAGTCATTGTGTTCAACACTGTTATCAAGAGGAAATAGAGTGGGTCTCCCCTCTAGTGTGTGCTTCCTGCACCGTCCCGCATCAAATCAAGATACCCCATATGCACCTACGGTACGCCGATGCGTTTGATAAAACAAAAGCGACTGCACTGCCTCCTCACCGTAGTTTTGATTGCCGCATAGATCTTCTATGCAGCAGAATCTATGCACTATCATAACCGGAAACGGCTCATCTAAAAGAATATCTGGATTAAATGTCAGCTTGTGGGTTCATCAGACACTCCTTCTCTCCAATCTCCTCTCCTCTTTCTTCATACTATAGAAAGAGGGGGGCCTTCACGTGTCCATAGACTATAGGTCCCTTAATAAAGTGACGATTAAAAGCAAATACCCGTTACCACTCATCCCGGTACTGTTGGACCAAATAAAGGACGCCACAATGTTTTCCAAGTTAGACTTACTCATCAGATTATGTAAAGGGGATGAGTGCAAAAAGCCATTCAGCCTTTGCAATGCCCCTGTGGCATTTCCGTTTTTCATTAATGAAATATTCTGTGATTTTCTGGATCGCTTCTTAATCGTCTACATTGATGATATTCTGGTATTTTCTAGAAATCCCAGTGAACACCAGGGTCATATGAAACAAGTACTACAAAGACTAAGGGAACATAACCTGTTGGCGAAACTTGAGAAATGTACCTTCCACGCTTCCACGGTTGAGATCTTGGGTTTTGTAATTTCAGCTGCTGGGATACAGATGGACAAAAGGAAAGTGGAGGCCATCCTGGCTTGGCCAGTACCAACTTGTGTGAGGGACATTCAGTCTCTGTTGGGTTTTGTAAATTTTTACCACCGCTTAATCACACATTTTTGGAATGTGGTGAACGCCCATAACAAGGCTTGTAAAAAAAGGGGTACCTTTTGTTTGGTTACTGGAAGCACAACATGCATTTGATATGCTAAAAGCTAAATTTAACTCTGTCCCTGTATTGATACATCCTGACCCGGCCGTTCCCTTTTTTTTAGAAGCAGATGCATCCCAATATGCAGTGAGGTAGGGGGGGGGTTTGTCCCAGAGAGACATGACCGGCAGATGCACCCTATTGCATACTTTTCAAAAAAACTATTACCAGCGGAACAAAACTACACAATCGCTGAAAGGGAGTTGCTGGCCATCAAGAAAGCCTTTCAGGAGTGGAGGCATTATCTCTGGGGAGCTAGGCACACCATAACCATATATTCCGCTCATAAGAATCTGGAATTCTTTTGCACAGCAAGAGCTTTGACACCCAGACAGATGCAATAGGTGTCTTTCTTTACTGAGTTAGATTTTGTGATCACCTATCGACCAGCCTCACAACAGGTCAAAGCAGACGCTCTGTCCCAAATATGTGTGTCACTCCGAAATAAAAGACTCAGTCCAGACCTTTTGTCACTGATACCCTCTGACAAAGTATTTGGGTATGTTTCATTTGATAAGTTCTGCACCAACTTGGAAAAGCCATTATCTGAATTAGATGTGTGCCCTTGTTTAGAACAACATAATTATCACTTAAAGAATGGCTTACTCTATCATGGGGAGCAGTTGTACAGTCTAAGTAAACACAGAGATCAAGTATTACAATGGGTCCATTCCTCTTCTTTGGCAAGCCACCCAGGTGTTCAAAATACCAAGGACATCTGTAATAGATGGTTTTGGTGGGAAACCATGGCAGCTGATGTATTAAACTGTGTCACATCATGTCCAATATGTGCAACACAGAAAGTACCCCATACAACGCATGCCGGGTTGTTGCAAACTCTTCCGGTACTCCCTTATCCGTGGAACACTGTGAGTACAGATTTTATCAAAGATCTCCCTAAGGAGGAGAGACTAATCACTACTTTTGTGGTAGTAGACTCCCTTTCTAAGGTAGCACATTTTGTGCCTCGACTTAAGATCCCTACAGCTAATGAATTAGTGTCAGTCTTCATTCAACACGTCATACATTTGCATGGGGTTCCCTCAGTGCTTGTTTCAGACAGGGATCCTCAATTGTTTCTAAATGTTGGCACATAGTATGTTCCATTCTGAAAATGGATCTACGACTGTCATCCGTCTATCATCCTCAGACAGACGGACAAACAGAGCGAGTTATTCAGACCATGGAGCAGTACCTCCGCTGTTTATTAGCCACTCTAACAAGTAGTTGGGTTAAAGCCTTACCTGTGGCAGAGTTTGCATACAATGACAGCTTACACTCCGCTTTAGGCATGTCACCTTTCTTTTGTGCTATGAGTTTTCACCCTAGAACAGTCCCCCTGCAACCCACCTTCAGGGTTCCAGCACTGGATTCCCTCTGTATGAATCTGAAAGAGAAATGGAAGGCGGCGCAAACACAGTTACGTCTAACTAAAGAAACAATGAAGTTAAGAGCAGACAGACATCGTCATCCTGCTCATTGCTATGCCCTTGGAGATAAGGTTTGGTTAGCCTAAATAAATCTCTGTTTGGACGGTCCAAAGAAACTGCAACTCTGTTTTGTTGGACCATTTAAAGTAGTTCAAATTATCAATCCAGTGGCCATGAAACTAGAGCTACTAGATGACTACTGAATCCATCCTGTAATTCACATTTCCTTTCTCAAACCCTTTGTTCCTTCTACTCATCCCTTGACTCCTTCACTTCCCTTGCTAGTTAAAGATCAGGAAGAGTACGAAGTGAATCGTATCATGGATTTACGGAAACAGAATAGAAAGCTTTTCATTTGGTTGATTGGAAGGGATACCCACCTGAAGAGAGAATCTGGGAATCTGCCACGCATGTTCATGCGCCTCTGTTAGTAAGGAGATTTCATGCTCGCAACCCTGCTAAACCTTGCCCTGTTAGTCATCCTTCGAGGAGGAGGTAATGTTACCACTCGAGTTCATACTACCCTCACAAATCTGTATGAATGCACATTTCTTACTTTCCTGCTTTCCCTTTAATAAATTCTTCTCCTTCCTCATTGGGCTAAAACACACCATGTGATAGGAGGCCTCCTATATAAGAGCCACTTGAAGCGACATCGAGTTTCTTAGCTTCAAAGAAACTATTCTGGATCCATGCTTTGAGGAAAGCTCTGTTCCCGCTTCCTAAACTTCTACTCAAGATTCACGGTGCACGGCCCTCTACCCATCAAAGGTCCACAGGAGCGGTTCTTTTTCCTTGTTTGTGTTTACGATGCACGGCCACCGCCTTAACCACCACAACGCCAAGGACGGCAGGTGCGGTTCCTTTTTTCTTATCTTTCTTAACGGTGCACAGCACCTGCTGTGAGCTTATTCTCTTCAAAAAATCGGCAAAAGTACAGGTCCTACAATATAAGGGCGGCCGAGGGGGGTGAGGGATAATATTGAAGATCATCTTAAGGGGTATCCTTCTTACTTTAGTGGGCTATTATGGTCCGAATCGGGACGATCCCTCTAGTCTACATACCATCTCTTCACATTTATTGGATTTTCCAGAGCCCATGATTTGGGCAGGAGATTTTAACATCTTTCCAGATCCTAAATTAGATAAATCTTCCAACAGAAGGGCGACAGTTCTTTCAAGATTTAGGACATCTCTTTTGTCAATAATGTCCCAATTGGGGCTTAGTGACATTTGGAGAGAGAGGTCAGGACAACAATTGGGAGTGTCCAACAGAAATTTTAAATATAAAAATAAGTCACTTATTGACTATATCTTGCTCAGTTATAGCCTTAGGGACAGAGTAAAGGATATAAAATATTTGCCATCACATCTATCTGACCATTCGGGTATCTTGCTGATCCTAGATTGTACTCAGGCACAATAGGCTAGAACATGGTCCTTCGATCGAACACTGTTACTTGAAGAGGAGGAAACAAGTTTTCTCTCTAGCAAAACAAGTCTATTTTTGGAGATCAATATGGGTACAGCAGATATTAATATAATATGGGACACGTAAATCTTTTTTGATGGGTATTATAACTAATAGGTCGAGTTATAGGCATAAAAAATATAAAGAAAAGATTTTAGCTTTGGTACAAGAAATGAGGGAAGTTGAGGCACGAATGAATAGTCAGGTGGGAATAGGCCAAAAGGAAGATCTTGACAAATGTAAAATAAATTCTGAAGGAAAAGCTAGAGGGTATTCTGCAGGAGAGGCTAATGTGGAGAAGGGAGGCTAGCAAGATTGCTCATTTTGAGTATGGGGAAGGAGCGGGGAAGTTACTCGCTTGGAAAATTAAAGCAGACCAGCTCCGGAACCATATAAAGGAAATCTCTGGAGGTAAATGGGGAGCCTCCACATCCTCGGATGAAGGTATTGGAGAGGCCTTCCTGGAATATTTTCAGGAGATATATAAAGAGAGCTCTGTAGAAGATAATACTAGGATAATAACATGGTTGGAAAAAATAACTTTAACATCTATTAGTGCCGAGCAACAACTAGACCTTGAAAAGAGAATAACCCAAGAGGAAGTAAGGAAGGCAGTGGCAGGTGGTAAAAGGGGGAAAGCGGCTGGCCCAGATGGACTACCAGTTGAGATATATGTAGATCACTCGGGTAGAGTATAATCCCAATACTGACTCAAATGTTCAACAGAATACTTTTGGAAGGGTCTAGTCCACCTGCATCATGGAATGATGCCACAGTAGTCCTGATTTTAAAACCAGGTAAAAATCCTTCTAGTTGCGGATCATACCGTCCCATTTCGCTTTTAAATGCCGATTATAAACTTTTTACTTCCATTTTAGCTGCTAGGTTGGGGTGGTGGCGAAGGACTTTCTTCATCCTGAACAAATGGGGTTTGTGAAAGGGAGACAATTGGCAGACCTTACCCGAGATCCGGTCGGCGCAATAGACATTGCTTCCTCCTATTCACTTTCCCTGGCAGCGCTAACTCTGGATGCCACTAAGGCTTTTGACAGGGTTAATTGGAGTTACCTGTCACAAGTCATGAGAAAACTCAATCCGGGTGTCAAGTTCTGCCGCACCATACAGTTGCTATATCAGGCGCAATCGGCCAAGCTTTTGGTCAATGGTAGCCTTACTAAGGCATTTAGTATTACTAGAGGGACTCGACAGGCCTGCCCCCTCTCCCCCTTATTGTTTGATATATATATCGAGCCGTTTGCACAGAGGCTTAGAGAAGATCTGGACATCGTGCCTTTTCGACACAGAGCTTGGGAGAGGAAGGTGGCACTGTATGCGGACGACATACTGATACTATCAGCTGATTTACACACAACCTTCCCGGCAGTTGTCAAATTGGCGGAGGAATTTGGGCATGTCTCAGGATATGAGATAAACACCAAGAAAATACAAATTATGACTTGGAATATCTCGGGCACGGCACATCGTGTAAGTCATAACATGAGATACCTTGGGGTCAGAGTCGTCCAAGATATAGACAAAATAGCAGAAGTCAACCTAACATGAGTTCTCCGAGATTGTCACAAACAGATGAAGACATGGGCCCATCTCCCTCTATCCGTTTTGGGGAGGGTGAATCTTGTTAAAATGGAAATATTACCCAAGGCCACTTTTCTCTTTAATACAATGCCTCTGTACTTCGATAAACGTATTATAGAAACATTTCAATGATAAATAAATTCTTTTATTTGGGCATATAGATTCATCAGAATAGCCTGGAAAAAGCTACAGTGCAGGAGGGAGAAGGGAGGTCTCGCGCTACCTGATCTTCAATACTACGAGTGGGCTTTTCAACTTACATACTCTCGCATGTTATTAAGAATGCCTTTTGATACAGGGGAGGAGACATGCTATTGGGCATGTTAAGAGGGGCGGGTCTACTGGAGGAGGGTTTTATGTTTAATTTTGGTGACCAAAAATGTTTCAAGAAAGTTACATTGAAGGTCCTACAGGGATGTGCCAGAATATGGGCAAGATTCAGAAATCTGACCGGGCTTAACTACTTTTCTAATTTAGCACCACTCTGGGACACTCCGGGCTCGCCAGAATGCCTTTGGGACAGGCTGGCGATGCCACTTAAAGATGCTGGACTAGAAGAATGGGCAGACCTGGTTAGCAGTAATATGTTCATCTCGTGGGTAGACCTAGAGATGAGAGTGGGTAGCGGTCTCTCAAGATTCAAGTATATTCAGCTACAAAGTTGGGTACAGTCCCAGATTAGACAAAAAAAATCTATTGGTGAGGGAAACAGTCTAGAGCAACAGTTGGTGGAAAGGTCAGAAGGGAGGAAGGAGGTTTCATACTGGTATTGGGCCATAGAAGAGGAGGTGGATGGGGAAAATAAGCTGGCTAACAAGCTTTGGGGTGAACAAATGCCAGGTGTACAGTGTGATCTTTTATGGCAGGATTCTTTTAAAATGCTCTTTAGCTTAGTTAAACCGGCATAGTTGAAGAGGAACCACATTTTCACGGTCCATCGAGCATACATATCCCCCCTTAGGCTATCAAAAATCCTTAACGGTTCTCAAGTCAACTGTAAAAAAATGTGGCTTAGCAGAAGCCTCGGACTCACACATGTTTAAGGACTGTCCCTCATTTGGTATATTCTGGGAAAAGGTACGGATAACAATGAAGAGTATTCTGAAAGTACCGATCCTAATGGACCTAACTTTGATAATTTTTGGTCTTAATAGTCATATTGTAGGCGCGGCCAGACCTTTTTTATTTTATGCTATTTTATTGGCAAGGAGACAAATCAGTGGGTAGACTTTGATACTCCTAAACATTAGGATTGGCTGAATTCCCTATATGAGACATCTAAGATTGACTTGGCTAGGTCTGGTAGTCGGAAGAAGATTGCATACTGGGACCTGCTGCTTCAATGGAAATAGTTTTAGAATGTCTGTGTATATATATATATATATATATATATATATATATATATATATATATAATCCACAATTTGCTTGAAAGCAGGAAGACGCACTCAGGAATACTGCAGCATAACAAGTTTATTGCCCAGTTAACACGCTACGCGTTTCGACAATGTTTCTTGTCTTGATCACACAGCATATATATATATATATATATATATATATATATATATATATATATATATATATATATATATATATATATATTATCGCCCAAACCAACACAGCGCATTCCTATAACCCGTGCAGACTATACTTGCGAGTCTTAGTAAAGCCTTGTCCCCACAAGGGCAGTGCATAGGTGTAACTCGTAAACAGTCAAAATATCGACTACAAAATATCGAATGGACATAATATCGAGTTTAAAATATAGAATGGACAAAATATCGAACGGACAGAATATAGACATCAAAAATATCGTTTTTAAGGTAAGTAATGTAATATCGAATGTTAAAAATATAGAAAGTTAAAATATCGAAGTAAATAATATAGGTTATTAAAATTATCGAATTTTTAATAATATCGAATTTTTTATAGTGTTTTTTATGTTATTATATGTGTGAAAAGTGTGTATTTATGTTATAATTTATTTTAATTAATGAATTTTGTTTTTTTAATTTTTGCGTAATTTAATTCTGTAGCGGGTTGTGGGTTTATAGGGGAATAGGGTGGGAAGTAATTTAATTATAATTAATTAAATATGTAAATTTATTTATTGGTATTCATTTTTAATTAATTGTTAATTAATTTATATTTGGTAATTGATTAAATTTTAATTGGCAATTAATTTAAATTAATTGATTAATAGCTAATTATGTAAATTTTACTAATTTATTATCTGTAGCGGGTTTTGGGTGTATAGGGGAATAGGGTGGGAAGTAATTTAATTATACTTAATTAAATATGTAAATTTATTTATTGGTATTCATTTTTAATTAACTGTTAATTAATTTATATTTGGTCATTAATTAAATTTTAATAGGCAATTAATTTTAATTAATTGATTAATTGCTAAATATGTTAATTTTACTAATTTATTTTCTGTAGCGGGTTGTGGGTTTATAGGGGAATTGGGTGGGAAGTCATTTATTTATAATTAATTAAATATGTAAAATTATTTATTGGTATTTATTTAGAATTAATTGTTAATTTTTGATGGGTAATTAATTAAATTTGAATTGCCAAATCATTTTATTTAATTGATTAATTGCTAATTATGTTAATTTTACTAATTTATTTTCTGTAGCGGGTTGTGCGTTTATAGGGGAATAGGGTGGGAAGTAGTTTATTTATAATTAATTAAATAAATCAATGTATTTAATTGTATTTAATTTGAATTAATTGTTAATTAAGTTTTAAATGTTAAATTATTAATTGTTAATTTGTAAATAATAGGTCATTAATAGGTAATTAATTGTAATAATAAATTTTATTTTGTCATTTTAATTGATTAAATATTATATTATATTAAATTGGTAATTAATTTTAATTAATTTTTTATAGATATTAATTTATATTTTTTTTAATAATATATGAAGTATTTACTTTCCCTACTGTTGCACTCTCTGGAGTGGGAATAGTAATTTTAACCCCTATGCTATCCAATGCTTTCTCTACTGTTGCACTCTTTGGAATGGGAATACTAATTTTAACCCCTACGCTATCCAACGTTTTCCCTACTGTTGCACTCTTTGGAGTGGGAATAGTAATTTTTACCTCTACGCTATCCAACGCTTTCCTTACTGTTGCACTCACTGGAGTGGGAATAGTAATTTTTACCCCTACGCTATCCAACGCTTTCCCCACTGTTGCACCCACTGGAGTGGGAATAGTAATTTTTACCTCTACGCTATCCAACGCTTTCCCTACTGTTGCACTCACTGGAGTGGGAATAGTAATTCTTACCACTACGCTATCCAACGCTTTCCTCACTCTTGCACCCACTGGAGTGGGAATAGTAATTTTTACCTCTATGCTATCCAACACTTTCCCTACTCTTGCACCCACTGGAGTGGGAATAGTAATTTTAACCCATACGCTATCCAACGCTTTCCCTAATGTTGCACTATTTGGAGTGGGAATAGTCATTTTTACCCCTACGCTATCCAGCACTTTCCCTACTGTTGCACTCTTTGGAGTTGGAATAGTAATTTTTACCTCTACGCTATCCAACGCTTTCCCTACTGTTGCACTCACTGGAGTGAGAATAGTCATTTTTACCCCTACGCTATCCAACGCTTTCCCCACTGTTGCACCCACTGGAGTGGGAATAGTAATTTTTACCTCTACGCTATCCAACGCTTTCCCTACTGTTGCACTCACTGGAATGGGAATAGTAATTTTTACCCCTACGCTATCCAACGCTTTCCCTACTGTTGCACCCACTGGAGTGGGAATAGTAATTTTTACCCCTACGCTATCCAACGCTTTCCCTACTGTTGCACTCTTTGGAGTGGGAATAGTAATTTTAACCCCTACGCTATCCAACGCTTTCCCTACTGTTTCACTATTTGGAGTGGGAATAGTAATTTTTACCCCTACGCTATCCAACGCTTTCCCTACTGTTGCACTCTTTGGAGTTGGAATAGTAATTTTTACCCCTACGCTATCCAACGCTTTCCCTACTGTTGCACCCACTGGAGTGGGAATAGTAATTTTTACCCCTACGCTATCCAACGCTTTCCCTACTGTTGTACTCACTGGAGTGGGAATAGTAATTTTGATCCCTACGCTATCCAACGCTTTCCCTACTGTTGCACTCTCTGGAGTGGAAAAAGTAATTTTTACACTTCCGCTAGCGTACGGTAATAATATTGGATATTATTTAATTTATTATGTCACTATATATATATGTTTTAACAAATATGATTGTAATTTTTTTTTATAACTTTCATTAATTATTTAATTATTATAAGTTATTTTAAGTATTTTGAAGTATATTTTAGTAAATAATTTTTAATATTAATTTAATTTAACACTGTTTTTAATAAAGTTGATATTTTTATAAACTATATTTTTGTAAATGATATTTTTTACTCGATATTTTTGTACTTACCTGTTTGTAGATACAAACTCGATATTCTGTCTGTCGATATTTTGTCAACGATATTTTTGCTAGTCGATATTATGTCCCTCAATATTATGTCAGTGATCCACCGAGCCCATCATACACTCGCCTGATCTCGAGAACGCCAAGAAAACACAAAAGGCAGCCCAGTTCAGCTCCCCAGTAGAAAGACCGCGGAGGTGGCACGCCCTGTACGTTTATGCAAGTAAGCGGTCACGTGTGTAAAGTAACGCGTATTCGGGTGATGGCAAGGCCAGCAATGTCAGGTGTCAGTCAAGATTCAGGGGAACCACCATAGGGTTTTAGTATCTATAGGCCTGACTTACGCTACATACAACAGGAGAACATGCGGGGATGGTGACATCATACAGTGTAGGGAAGTTAAGCCTAGATTGGCTAAGAACCTCAAGACTGTCTCGGGTGAAACAACACTTGTCCCTACTGTCATATGACAAGGACCGCAGGGATTTTTCACTAGGTCCCCGAAAGCCACGTCAGAAATGCTTTTTAGATGCTGTTTATAATCAAATCTGGTATATCGAACAACAGTAATCTGCGGAGAGATTGAGTGAAATTGACAGAATTAACTTAGAAAATGCTTTGGCTGTGGTTTACAATGGCATAGACACACTAACATCCAGGATTTATTCACTCTGCAACATTGTATCTTGTGCTGTAGATATAATGGAACAGGATCTGTCCATCTTACAACACAGACAATCACAATTACGTTCTATTATGTTATTAAGCTGGACGCTACAGTCATTGCGCTCTGGTTATGTGCCCTGGAGATACATAAATAGGACGTCTCTGTTCTCTGCATATAATGTGACTGAGAAGCAGACAACAATGGCACAAAGAGATGTCAAATATACAATGCTGCGCATTGAAATACTAAACCAACTACCTTTCACCGTGGCAGAGTTACCGTTCACAGAATGGTTAATTCATGGCCATATCACATGACCAGTAACAATTTTCCATTTTCAATATTGCCTAGAACACCACCAGGTAGGCAGATATGAAGCAATGAGTAGGGAATTCGTCTATGAGTCTTGGAAATTACCGTATAGGTCTATATGCAGGAACAGGGATTCTGAAGTGTTTCTCAGCAGTACAGACTGCAAGAATTCTTTGAGTGGATCTCTCATTTGCCAGGACATTATGCTTCACAGGCCTGCAATGGTTCATTGACTAATTTATCCTGTCATTTGAAAGGTTCCCCATCTGCAGAGGTTAATCCAGTGTTCAGGCTGCTCTTGAATGGGAGGGACTTAATGCTGAATGATCAAGGTTGTTGTGGGATGCTTCCAGGGATCGCATATCTTGTCACTGTAAGCTCTGTCATGTCCTTTAGGATAGTCCCATCATGTACATACCGATTACATACATTTTGTCCCATCCACACAACATAAAGGTCTTACACAGGTGACCTTTTACCTAGTAGCTTACTACTGTCTCTTTGACACTAGGCTATCGGTACCCTATCTTAATACCTGTACCTGATGTACATAAACATGTCCCCAGGCATTGCAGATTTATTCTGTATAAAGGTCACCACTTTTTTCATCCATGGCCAACAGACAGCTGTGCATGAGTGTTTTTGTTTAGAAAAGGGTTAGCAAAGGATTAGTGAATGCTTTCAAAACATATTGGTTTTAGAAGAAACCCTGGAGTGACCACTTTAGTATAAAAGACCCTCACTTCCCCTTACAAAACAGAGGAGAATTCCTTCCAGGCTGGACCGAGATTCTGCAGGCTGATCCTTTGACAGGCAAAGACCTGACATCCCATGCGGGGTGCGATCCTGAATGCATAGACGGGGTCCTTCAATCAGAACCATCAGGTGAGGGGTTAGTACTTCCCTGGGGATTCTTGGCTCCATTAGGATACTACGCAATTGGTACATTACATTCTGACCGTGGTCCTGCGTTTAGCTCCCTGGCTTAGAAGGAAGCCATGGAAACGATGGGTGTGGCCTTGCAGCACTCCTCACCCTACCACCCTGAGAGAAATTCGGTTGTGGAGAGGAAAAACAGGGACATAAAGCAATCCTAGGGTATTAGACGCAGGTGGTAGTTGGATCAATCACCTATACAGGGTCCAGAGGGCACTCAATAATATGCCAAGAAAATTATTGGGAGGCCGTAGCCTATATGAAATCCTGTTTGGGACAAGAGTGTGGGTACCTGATCTCGACTGTGCCAGTAGAGTGGCAGGTACAAAACCATTTGAACTGAATGACCGTTTGGCTGTTTTCCAGGAACTCAATAAATTCTGGGTGCTCAAAGCAACGTGCAAGTCAAACGCACCACCACTGGGTAAGCGAAACCAGTACCGGTAAGACCTGCCTGGGTCCCGCAGATTGGGGACATGGTCAGGGAAAAGATGGTGGGCAGAAGAGAGTTTGGGCCATCTTATACAGCACCTGTACCTGTCCTGGCGGTTGTGGGAACAAAAACAATACTTCTTCCGCCTCTTGCAAGCAAAAAAGAGAAAAGATTTGTCTCCCTTGATCTGATCAAACCGCATCATGTGGCCAATTCTCAACAGTAGGCCGCGTGGGGTCCTGAGTAGCTGGAGATCTCCACTTGCTACTATACAGGAAGTTCAGTACTCTTTCAAGACTCCACTACACAAAGTGAAGGAGCACCGAATAATGGAGTGCAAATCTCACAAGTTGAAATTGAAAAACATCAAGAAGAAACAACAATGTAAGTTGCAATTCGGCCCAACAATGAGGTCTAAATTAATGTGCCTTCAAACGACACATCTGCCAGTTCTACAAAACCTGTTGGAACTACAAAAGATAGATCGAACTGCATCTGGCTACTTCATCAACTTTGATGATTTCTCTTCAGATCCAAGTGAACCTGATCAAACGCCACCCATTTCAAAGAGAGAGAAACTTCTACAATTCTATCTTTTTCTCAAAAAGACTTACCTAGTGTCACCTTGGTTGCATATTTGGTTTGCAATAGGGGTAGTATACCTGTTAATTTGGATTGGCACACTGACTGTCTTTTTTCTGCTTCTGAACGGACATTATCTCCCAGAACTCTCTGCAGTACAATCTGTGAACTTGGTTGTGAAACCACATACGTCATCACACCGTGAACAAAGAGACTTGTCCCCGGTGAACATTACAGCAATTCCAGTACCTGATGGTATAGTTTTGGATAGGGTTTCATATGATGTATTTGGTCCCACTGAACATTTGAAAATTCTACTTGTATTTAAAATTTCTTTAAATGATTTCATTACCCCCAGTATACACTCTGATGATTGGGACATTGAAACTGTAAATACTATGCTTTCAGATTTAGAACAGTCTGCTGCATTTCCTTACAGGGAATTGTATGAAGATACAACTGATTACGATACCATGTTCTGTTACCAGCATTATGGTCATCATGTTTTGCATGGAGCAAGTGTACCACGCAATGCTAACACTTACGATCAATGGGAACATTGCCCGATTCCACCAAAGGGTAGTTCTGCCACATTCACACAGACGTTTGCATACTTTTCTGGGTTCAATACATCAGACCCAGAATACTTTTACTACAAACTTGCACAGACAAATGCAACAACTAAACAATGTATGCTGACTAATACTATGCTGATATATTCAGCACCTTTTATCTCCCAACTGTCTACACAGGGTTTCAACTATTGGAGAGACACCATAGACACCAAATCCGTCTGGGGAACAAGAGAGTTGCAGGTTCAGAAAACTCAGGCTTTATTTAGTGCTTGCCTCATACCATTACTGATGGGTTTCCTGAACAGAACAGTGCAACAGACTACCTGTTACGGGTTTGCTAAAATCAAAGACCTGAGAACACCGAGCATCCTCTCACCAACGCCTATTAAGGGTATCTTAAATAACACACTAACAAGTAAGGGGACACATGGTACAAGTACATACAATTCATCATCTCCCGATTGGAAGGTCTGGTTGGTTTGGCCTATAGACACACTTGTCCCTTCTGCCAGACAACATGGATCTTAGGGATTTCTTGTTAGGCCCGAAGAAACCACGTAGGAAACGCTTCTTATATGCCATCTACAATGAAGTTTGGAAAGTCTCCCTATAAGAAGCAGCTGAGAGACTTCTTCAAATCGATAGAACTAACCTGGGAAAGCCCTTAGCTGTGGTAGGCAATGGCATGACCACACTCTTGTCTCGTATTTATTCACTGGGCAACATTGTGTCCTCAGATATCGACATAATGGAACAAGATTTGTCTATCCTACAACATGGGCAAACTCAGCTAAGCTATATTATGCTTTTAAGCTGGACGCTTCAATCATTGCATTCTGGCCACGTTCCATGACGATACGTTAAAGACACAAATCAGTTTTTGGCTTACAATCTGACCGACAGACAAATAACCACGGCACGCAGAGATGCGAAGTACACCAGGCTGCTCATTAAAAAACTAGAGGAGTTACCTTTTACTGTAGCAGAGTCACCATCCACGTAATGGTTAATCCATGGCTATATCACACTGCCAATCACGACATTCCATTTCCAGTACTGCCTGAAATATTACCCAGTAAGCAGGTATGAAGTGTTGGGCGAAGGATACATATGAGAAACATGGGAGTTGCCATACACATATAGGTGCAGGAACAAGGACAAAAAGGTTTTCTTGAGTGTTTCAAACTGCGAAAAGCCCTTTAGTGGGTCTATAGTGTGTAAAGAAGTGTTGCTTCACGGAGCGTGTAATGCGCCAATAGCGAACTTGTCCTGCTACCTGAAGGGTTCCCCAGCTGCTGCAATTCATCCAGTTTTGGAGTTACTTTCCAATGGGAATTACTTGATGCTGAAAGACCAAGGCTGCTGTGGATTGAACCCAGGCATTGCTTATCTAGTGACTGTAAACTCAAAGGTTATTTATTGTAAGCAAGTGTTGTTTCCCCCAGCTCCCACAGTTAGGGAGGCACCACTGTGGCCTTCACTAAATGTTTCCAACATAGGGTTTGATTCAGTGAGCAGACTGAAAGCCATGCTGTTTCAGCATAATGAGGCCTTAACTTGAGCCCGAGAGATCTTTGATCTCCAAGTTGCAAGGTCCTTAGCAGCGATGCAGGCTCCAGTCCATACGAACTTCCCACTCCATTTCGTAGAAATGGTCCATCGTATCTTTAAAATGTCTGATACGTGGGGTTTAGACACTTATTTAAGAGCATTGGATCAGGTCTGTTAACCACCTTTCAAGCGATTTATGGAGTGATTCCATCATTCATACACTCCGTACTAGGAAGCATTTTTGGAGGGCTTCCTTTGGTCCTGCTTTCAGTGGTGTGCATCCTGGTTTTAATCCTATTGCTTCGCAATGGATGCCAGCATCACTCGAGACATGGAGAGAACACTGCTGGAGCAACATTGTTGTGAGCAATTGGTGTTCTTCGTGGGTATACCTTGGCTTCAAGAGCTGAGTGAGCATTGGTTACTGTCTTTCAGACCGGCTTGTCTTGACTGCATTCTGACAGTATCCCGCTGCCTCTTTTGCAGATTCGAACGCGTATTGGACCTCTGTCTGACACTGCCATCAGTTGCGCCGCCAGACATAGACATGCTCCTGGCGCCTTTGCGGGCCCATGTGCACAGTTGTCTAAGGCGTATTCCCATATTGATGATGGCATTCCTAGAGCCTCCACGTAATGCTTTAGCTCCTGTTGGAACGGAGACTGGCTCTGCAATGGATGTACAGGCATCAGTCTCAGGCACACAGTCATCTAATCCTTCCCGACGGCTGCAGTGGGAACCAGAGATGACCACCTCTGCTCACTTAATATCATACTTGAGGTACTGAAGGGACTGCCTCCTGCAGATGCCATGTTCAGTGATGTTGAGTCTTCAGCATAGGATTCATAAACAATCTGGCCTCTCCTGTGCTGGGAACATTTTGGCAAATTTTTAAACATGTACCAAATTAAAGGTCGACATGACTTTAATCTGAACATAGTGGCTTTCAAGGTACTATGACAATATATTCAAACATATAGAGGACCTTTTATGGACGCTTTTTTAGGGAAGACTTCTTTTGATATATAGACCTTGCTTTTATGGATGTTTTTTAAAGCTTTTAAGTGCTTTTAGTATGGTTTTTTTCTAAATGATTTGTATGCCCTTTTTTAGCATTGGCTCAGTCATTACCAAGCTGACCTTGTTGACCTTTTGATGAGGAGTGGGTGTCATGTCCTTTAGGATAGCCCCATCATGTACATACCGATGACATACATTTTATCCCATCCACACAACATAACTGTCTTACACAGGTGACCTTTTACCTAGTAGCTTACTTCTGTCTCTTCAACACCAGGCTCTCTGTACCATATCTTAATCCCTGTACCTGACGTACATAAACATGTCCCCAGGCACAGCAGATTAATTCTGTATAAGGTTCACCACTTTTTTCATCCATGGCCACCAGCCAGCTGTGCATGAGTGTTTTTATTTGTAAAAGCATTAACAAAGGATTAGGGAATGTTTTCAAAACAAATCAATTCTAGAAGAAACCTTGGAGTGCCCACTTTAGTAGAAAAAACCCTCATTCCCCCTTACCACACAGAGGAGAATTCTTTCCAGGCTGAACCGATATTCGGACGGCTGATCCTTCGACAGGCAGAGACCCGACATCCCTTGCGGGGTGCCATCCTCAAGGCAGAGATGGGTTCCTTCATTCAGAACCATATGGTGAGGAGCTAGTACTTCCCCGGGAATTCTTGGCTCCATTAGGATATATCCAAGCACTTACATTAACATGCTTCACCTACATATCTAGGCTAGGTGCATTTAGGTAGGCTATGCATCGTAGGAGTATGCCAATGCTATTGTTTTCTATAATCTGCTTGTATTTATTGTATTAGCACTATGGTAGAAATGTATCTACTATTTACGATATTGGTGCTAGCTATCACATTTGTCTGCTCATGTCTTCTGATTGTCGCAGTAAATATGTTTCATACTGGACTGACGCTTAACCAATAAATAATAATTGAAACCGGTTCAATCGTCATTCTATGTGTATTCTGAGAAAAGTAAGCACGAGTGACTGAGCGAAAGATACTGTATTGTTTTCCACGATACCCAAGGAATCAGGGTTGTCATGTTCAGTGGTTGTCCGAAACTACCTACACCACTGTAGAATACAGGGGGATGGTAGTGGCACTGTAGAGCTAGCTGGGTTAACGGCTGACTCATCCTGTGGGGGTGTCCGGAGTCTGTTTGCACACCAAGCAGGGCCGGACTGGGAACCAAAACCAGCCCTGGCAAAGTGCTCGGCCGGCCCCCCCAGGGGGAGGTTGGGGGTGTGACCAAGCTCTTTGCCAGGGCCGGTTTTCGGCCGATTTTGTTACAGGGCCGATTTTGCAGCTAAGCTGCAAAAACGGCCTTGTAACAAAAACGGCCCCCAGGGGCCCAAAACTGGCCCAGCCCTTGCGGTGCACCGGGGGAGTGCCCGGTGCCCGCAACGGCCAATCCGGCCCCGACACCAAACCCTCAGTTTAGGTCATCCAAAACGCGCAGGTCCTGGGGAGTCCTAGGAACAACAAGACAGTTTGAGGGTTACGTGTTGTATGCAAGTATTTTTTCCACCAACCCACACAGTCAGGGAGTCTCCGTTATGGCCTTTGTTGAATGTTTCCTTTATATAGTTTGATACTCTGAGCCGCATGAAAGCCATCCTTTTACAGAAAGAAGTGTCCTTAGCCTCAGCCCGAGAGACTTTTGATCTCCAGCTTAGATACAGGCCCTAGTATGAACAAACTGCCCTCTCCATTTCGGAGAAATGGTACAGCGTATCTTTAACATGTCTGATACGAGGGGTATAGTACACCTATTTAAGATCATAGGTTCTGGACTGTTAAGTAATTTTCAGACAGTCTTTGGAATGATTCCAGTCTTCATACACTCCGTATTCTGAAGCATTTTTGGAGGGCTTCCTCTAATCCTGCTACTGGTAGTGGGAATCCTGATTTAAAATTTTCTGCTACACAGTGGATGTCCCAATCACCAACGAGATGGAAAAAACGCTCTTGGAGCGACGTTACTGTGATTGCATGGTGCTCTATCTGGGCGCGCCTCGACTTCGAGAGCTAAGCGAGTCTTGGTTCCTATCATTTCGACCTGTCTGGATTGACTGCGTTTTGCCTGTCCTCCGCTGTCTATTCTGCGGACAAGAATGCGTGTTGGACCTCTGTCTAACACTTCCATCGGTTGTGCCACTGGGCGTGGATGCATTTCTGGACCCATTAACGACATACGTACTGCGGTGTCCCCAAAGTATTCCAATGTTGATGTTCGAATTCTTAGAGCCACCTTAGAGCTCCTGTTGGATCAGATACTGGCTCTACGACAGGCACACAGGCTTTGGATAGTACAAATGCAACCCCAGCATTGGCTGTGGGAACTTAGGAAGATCATCTTTGCTCAACTGACCTGATCTGTGAGGTGTTACAGGGACCGTCGTCTACATAGGCAAGCAGCAGTGATGTTGCGTCTCCCACACGGGACACATAAACATTCGGCTCTCAGTTGGTTGGAAAGAATTTGGCCTTTTCCAAACCAACCAAAATTGGAATTTTAAAACATGATTTTTCTTTTCTATTCTATTACTGAGCTCCATGGCTTTCAGACGTACTCAGTGGCTCAGACAATATATATATAAACATATTTAAAGGACTATTAGAGTTTATTTTTTTGAGATTTTATGAATTTTTAAGCTTTTTAAATACCTTTTTAACAATGTTACATACTTGTTCAGAAGGGCATCCCCTTTTTAGTATGTTGTCCGGTCGGATGAGGAGTGGGTGTAATGTTTCATAGGGTACCCCAATATAGGCCTGAGTATTCTCCCAACCTTTCACCTACATTTACTGTACCATTAAACTACATAACGGGTTTTGGTATTGTCCTTTTACCTAGTTAGGCGCTGCATAAAATGTGTGGTTTTCCCCGAAAACAAGCCTCATTAATTATGCATGAAGATTCTCAGAATCACAGCAGGATTACCATCCTCTGCATAATAACTATGTATAAGGGCCATCCCTTCCGTCATCCTCTGCCGACATAACACAGCAAGGTAGAATCCCCTGAGGGTACCTTTTGGGTATATATATATGCCATAAGCATACCACGACCATGCCTAGAGCGCCATCACTGGTGGTCTGTGTGGCTAGAAAAAAACCCATATATTTTAGGTGCCAGATATGCCTCTCCTTAATTTTTTCAATAAAAAAAATACAACCGCAATACACCACTACAGTTCGGTTAGCACTGAAGTATTTTCCAACAATAAATATCACTGTGGCATTTGGTTGGTTCACAGTTGGACAAGCCAGATAGTGAAGCCAACCAAAAACGTTTTGTACTAGAGGGGCAGAGTTATAACCTATGATGATCATGACTCAGTCATTGAAGCACAATGAAGGGGTGGAATATTAGTCAATGAAAGATATGTTGTGTTGGTTGGCAAATGCAATGGGACCTCATACATTTTTTACAGCCATGATGCACTGTCATGGAAACTGCTGGTATACTGTATAGATGAATTACACAGCACACAACATGGAGGGGGGCATGACTATGGCCATTCTCGTTAAATCAACTTGTAGAGCATGAGCAGGAAAAAGATAGCCCTCTCAACAAACATTCATGGTGAACATTATTTAAAATACTAGCTTACTTGGTCCTGCAATCTTCACTGTAGACAGTAGTGTACCAAAAATGGGTTCTTAGTCTTAGAGTACCACAAGATATATAGGAGAGAGGGAAAGATTATTACCCACAAAGCAGAAGATAAGTGAACTAGAGAACAGTACAGACCGGTACATTTCAGCTACCAAACAAAAAAACATGTAATAAAGAAAAAAAAAAAGAATGCAGTGATAACATGAATGAAACAAAAATTGAATAGGGGAGTTGGAAAAAATGGAGACAGTATAAAAAAATAAACAAGGCTAATCCATTGTGCTTTGCACAAGTGGGTTTGTATCCTGCCCTCGTCGCCACGTGAAAAGAAGACGGCAGGTAAGGGTGTCCTGATCAACTTAATTTCTCACCCGCCTCCAGGCAGCAACACCCATTCTGGAACCCAGCACCAACATTCCAATACCCCAAAATTCTACCCTAAGCCCACAACAATCATAAAATACAACATTAGGGAAATTATAATAATAAATAATTGGACTTAATGGAGTTAGCTAAGCCCTTAGTAGTAGCACAGAAGAGTCTGCAATGGCTTCTTAATCACCTAAAGCGATTGCCACGCCATGGGTCTAGGACCCGAGAGTCACAACTTGGGATCAGGAACTCGCTCCAGCTAAGTCCAGGAGATGGTACAGGATGTTGGGGATCCTTGTGTGTCCCTGAGGCTCAGACCAGGAGACCAGCAGACTATCCCTTGGAGTCACTCTGATGTCCTGGGTTCAAGAGGAAGTTGCAGGTCCAGTTCTTCTTCCACAGGCAAGAAGGCAGTGCATTAGTACAGTGGTGCAGCAGTTCCTTTGTAGCAGTAGTCCAGCAGAGTGGCAGTCCTTGTAACAGCACATCAGTCCTTCTTCTGGCAGAGTATCCACAGGTTCAAAACTAAAATGAAGAGTTGGTGTCTGAGGTCTATTTGTGCCATTAATGTGGGGAGAAGGTTCAAAGAGGCATGCCTTTGATGTACACAGATGCCATACCTTCCTGGCCTTGGCTACAGAATAACTACAATGGGTATGCAGCCCTTTGTGTGCAGACAGGGCACAGCCTTTTCAAGTGTAGGTGGGATTGGGCTCAGCTCCTCCCACCTGTCCTGCCAGTGATGGCCCATCCTGTCACACTTAAGCTACCAAATGTGGGTGGCTGTCTAGGAAGAAAACACAAAGGCCAACTGTCAGCTACACCAAATCATGTGACCCACAGACAGGCTGCAGGCACCAAATGACTAAGGCAAGAAAATGTCAACTTTCTAAAAGAGGCATTTACAATATTGAAATTTAAAATCAAGCTTCACCATAAGTTGGGATATCAAATTGTGATTCCAATAACACCAAACATGAAGTGGTTATCTGTTGATGTGTACACTTTCAACATGTAATAAGGTAATTCCAATGTTCTCCTATGGGAGTGGCAGGCCTCACAGTAGTAAGAGTTTTTCACTACCAGGACATGTAAAACTTAAAAGTCTATGTCCTACTTTTTAAATACATTGCACCCTGCACTCTGGGCTATCCGGTGCCTACCCTAGGGGTGTCATATATATTGTATGTAAATGTATGTAAATGTATAGGCATTTATATAGCGCACTACTTACCCGTAGGGTCCCAAGGCGCTTCGACCGCTGCGAAACCCTTCCTGGCTTCCCTGAGAGATGGTCCCTTAATGGGTATCTCCAGGGTGAGACCAGGCATCCCCGGCGGTCTGGTGGGGCCGTTAGTGAAGATGAGGCAAGCTAATGCCCAGAGTTGCCGAGTGTGAACGCTGATCAGAGTGGGCACCGAGGCGAGAGAATTATCGAGTCCGCTGACCCTGGTCCAGAAACCTGCCGCGCCGGGAATCGAACCCTGGTCCCGGGCCGTCCTCTGCTCTCGGGTCTGCCGCCTCTAACCAGTGAGCCACACTACTTCACTAAAAGAAAGTTTGAGCCTGGCAAAAGGTATATTTTGCCAGGTCAAAATAGCAGTTTAAAAACTGTGTGCACAGGGTGCAATGGCAGGCCTGACATGTTTTAAAGGGCTAACTAATTGGGTGGGACTATCAGTCCTGCAGTACCCCTTGTAGAATTTAATTTACAGGCACTGGGGACATCTAGTGTCAATTTACTAGGAATCAATAGATTCATTAAATATGCTAATTAGGTATAAGCCAAGGTTACAATGTTTTAAGGACAGAGCACAAGCACTTTCGCACTGGCAAAGTATACAGAGTCCTAAGGCCAGCAAAAACCAGAGGTCTGAAGGCAGATCGTAGGGGGAAAACCCTGACATAGTGCCGTGTTTTCTGCGTGGCCCAATGTAGTTTTTCCTGTGTTGGCCTGGCTATACACGTTGTAGGCTCATTTTCCTTTGCACTCATTATTATATAAACACACTTGTTTTGTGCCACATTGTACTTTCACACTGAACCTGCATATGTTTTCGCGTTCTGTTCTTTCCCTGAGATTTAGTCTGAGCACCACTGACAAGGCTAAACAACAATCAGCCAGATTCATCAATCTCCCGTTTTGCGAGCCCCTAATAGCGATTCATAAGGAATCGCTATTAAGGACTTGCAAAACGGGATTCATGTAGGAATTGCAAAAAATATTGCGATTCCTACATGTTCCTTATTTGCTGTTAGCAAATTGCTAATCGCAAATGAGGAATAACTCCCCATGCATTCCTATGGGCCTACAGGCCCATAGGAATGCATGGGGAGTTATTCCTTATTAGCGATTAGCAATTAGCTAATCGCAAATAAGGATGCGATTTCAAGGGTGCAGGGGTGTCCAAAGGACACCCTGTAGCACCCCTGAAATGTAATCTACATTGGTGTTGCACACACACATGTCCAAAGGACATGTGTGTGTTTAACATGCAACTTAGAAAAATGCATTTAAATGCATTTTTCTAAGTTTTTGCTATTTACCACGAGGTCTGACCTCTCGGTAAATAGCGGCCCAAAATTGCAATTTCGCAATTTTAAAATGATTCATGAATTGCATTTAAGGAATCTCAAATAGAGATTCCTTAAATGCAATTCTTCGCAAATGTGCGAATTCTTTAATAGCGAATTTTGCATTTGGGATGATGAATCCCAAATGCAAAAATTGCACTCGCAAAAGGCAAGATTCTGAGAATCTTGCCCTTTGCAAGTGCAATTTAGCTTGATGAATCAGGCTGAATGTCCCTTGTTACTGTCAGGATCTGAGGCAGCCCAGCGCCTACCCAGTACATTTGGAACTACCAGTCCCAGAAATCCCTGTTGCAGGTAGGCGTGATCTATATAGTGACCTCATACACGGAAGACGGGTTGTATGAGATTTTCTGTCTGTACCGTAGCGGAGCGGCTGCCCGCTACACCAAGGAGTTCTGTGGAGCTTTTCTTTGTTCCTTTGACGGAGACACGGACTTTTGCTGTTGGTCCCCGGTTCGTTTCTGTCACCCGGAGAGGATCGGACGCGCGTCTCGTCCGTGTGCAAGACGCTGGTGGGGTGAGGCGTTGGTTTGTTCGCGGCTGCGAACGAGGAGGTTTCTACTCCGTGGAGGAAACGTTTCCTCAACTGGATCTGTGTTTTGGGGATTCAGCGGCTGCTGGATCCTAATACGGGACCTTGTGTTTTGGTTCTGCCTTTCTGCACATAAATATCTATCATACGAGAGCAGGAGACCCTTGCATATTTTCCCTGTCTGCGGATTCAAGGGGATCCTGGCTCACAGAATACCAGGGATACCAATTGGAACATCGGGGCCCAGAGGTACTGTTTACTCCGTTTTGTCCTGTGTTCTTGGGCGGATCAAAAAACACTTCCCTGGAACTGTGTATGTTTTTACCTTATTTCCCCCGTTGTTTTTTGGTGCTAACGATCTGAGGGGAACGACTTGTTCTGTGAAGGTAACAGAACAGTGCTACCTTGGGATTCCAGCCTTGACACCGTGGATTTGTTTGATCCTGTGGGGGTGGCCAATCTCTTCAGCTGTATTGGGTATGACACTGGGTATGTATGTGGAACGGGAGTTCAGGTCTCTGTTGGTGGCTTCGTTGGTTGGGCTGGTAACAAGATTGTGTGCTTGTGTTTTGTAGGCACCAGGCCAGGTTGTTCCACGTTAGGAGAGACAGCTCGATATCAGGATCACAAGCTCCCACAGCAAGTTATTCAAGGTACGTGGAACAACACTAGTGAGACAATATAAAAGTAGTAAGATTGTTAACATAATTGTAATAGTGTGTTTCTTGTCTTGCAGGTTTCCCAATTCCCCCGCTGCACCTTCCCTACCCTTCTTTCCCTCACCTGATCGCCTCTAAACTCTGGATGTTATATCGACAGAGTTTGGGGAGATCTGGAGGTGGACCCATTTAAGCATCGACCAGATCCTGAAGAGCGCTGAGGGCCTGACAGAATCTCATACCCACGAATTATATGCTCTTCCTGGTCTGGGTGATCCTCTGTGATGGCGTCTTTGGACGATGTGTTGCAGGCATTAGTGTTAGTGCAGCAGGAGTTGGCGGCCTCTAAGGCAGAGACTGCCGCCTTGAGGGATAGAGTGGACAGGCAGGCTCGTAAACCTTTTGACGTTTCTACATCCTCTCCACAGATCCAAGTTACGGTGCCTCCGCCCATTCCTTTAGCCACGCCAGTGTCACATCTCAGCACAGAATTCTGGTAACGTTGAATGTTTGGAGTATGTATGAAGAACTACATGCCCCAGAAATCTAGGGACTGAGTCTCCTCCTCTCTTTTTTCTCCTGCCTACTTATTCACTTCCTTTTCCTGACTCAGGTGCTTGTCACCTGATATCGTCGTTTGGTTCCTCACTCGAGCACTTCGTTTTCTTGGAGCCTGAGTATTCTGTTGTCCTGTAGCGGTAGCGCTAGACGCGCTGGATTCGAGGGAGACCGCTACAACCTTTGATTGATTCAGCGCATGAACGCGCTGAATCACGAACATTTCAAGAGGCGCTATGATTGAAAGCCGCGCCATTGTTTGTTTACTTAGCGTTTGCCACGCTGATATAACAGCCCGTGAGTAGAAAATAGATAAGCGCATGCCGCGCTGGATTAGGGAAAGCCTTTGCAATTATTACAGGGAACCGCCAGGCAGAGAAGTTATCTGCTAACTTCCCTGGAAGCGCGGAATCGTGTTATTCACTGTTGAGACTTTGGTATTGAATTTCTTCTGCTGAAACGAGAAGAGCCTTGGCTACAATCGAAAGTGAAAACAGCTGTTGTGTGCATTTCACTTTCTACGGATATAGCAAAGTTCAGAAGAGTCGTCTGGACATCGAAAGCAAGCATCTGAATACCAGAAGAATCTGGTTACAGATAAGTACACTATTTGGGTGTGAGTCAACGTCCAACCAAGTACTGTTGATTGCTATTGACATTCACAGATATTAGTAATTCAACGCTTGTGAATCTTTCTGTTATTTTTCTTGTTTTATTTTGATCTTTTGTGCCTTTTTATTGGAAGATTCTTGCGGCAGTTTAAATTGTAAGTTTATAAAAACACATAGTCACTTGATCTACTCCGCAGTAGTATGTATGGAATGTATGATGTATCCTCTCTCCCCTTCAGGATTCCTGGCTAGAGAGGAGTGAGATCCCCAACAACTCCATACCAGTGCAGAATTGATGATTTCAAACTGCTGCAACTTTATTGTTTACTTATCCATTTTCCCCTTCCCCTGGTGGGGAGCCATCTGTTTGAGTTTGACACGTTACTCACAGGAGGTTCCACACAGGGGAGGAGGAGAATAAGCATCAGGTATCGCTCCCGCTGTATCCGGCTTTGGAGGTTAGTCAACCTATGTTCACTTCTTGACAGAGTGACAAGCCCACGGATTACTACAGCCTGAGCGATGGACACTAACACGGTTCTTACGTCAGTATTAGAAACCTTGACTGCTCTACGCATGGAGGTAGATGCATTTCGTGGAGAAAATTTGGAATTGCGTAATGAGATGGTAACCATGAGGAGGGAGGTAGCAGGCCTCTCGCGAGGTGGCCCTACAGGAGCACGAGGGCCTTCGTACATAAGAAATTGGACGCTTCCTCCTACCTCGTCACAGGACTCTACTCAAAATCAAAGTGGGGGAGCTGGTTCTTCAACCATCCAGGTAATACAGCCACTCCATCTTCCCCTTTCCCCCCCAGAAAGATTTTTTGGGGACCCCAAAAAATTTGGTATATTTTTGGGGCAATGTAAGTTGCATTTCATGTGCAAACCCACTGTCTTTCCCGATGACCAGTCTAAAAATGCTTTTGTCATGTCCTATTTAGGGGGTAATGCTGCTAATTGGTCTTTTCCATTAATAGAAAGAAATGTCCCTGTCCTGTTCAACTTCCCTAAATTTTGCGAGGAGATGAGAAAACTCTTTGACAGGAAGGCACATTTGTTATCATTAGATAGAGAACTCATCACTCTCAGGCAGGGAGCACAAGACCTTTTGTCTTACATTACTAATTTCAATAGACTAGTCATCGAAACCGAGTGGCCTACAGAAAAGAGAACATCCTTGTTCTATCAAGGATTGAGAAGTGAGTTGAAGGATGTGTTAGCACAGGTTGTTCACATGCCTACTACTTGTGAAGAGTTAATTGAACTGACAGTTCAGTTGGATCACCGTCTGCAAGAAAGGAAGGGAGACAAACAACGTGGTGATACCAGAATTATGTTTACTAGACCTACAACAATGATTGAAGACCATACTTCCTCCTCAGATGGAACAGAGCCAATGCAAGTAGGTGGAATAAGAGGTCCTCTGAGTACCGAAGAAAGAAACAGAAGGAGGCAGCTGAAGATGTGTATGTATTGCGGAAAGGCTGGGCACTTCATAAAAAACTGTACTTCCAAAACCAAACTTCCATACAAAGAGACCAAAGAAGGGAAGAAGGTGCCTGTCGTGGATTGGAGAGATGAGCCGGCGGGAAACTGAATTCCTCAAACATGACAGAGACCCCTTGTTTAAGGCCGGAGAATATCGAGGTCTATCCCGCTTTGGTCAACACCATACAAAACACTGTTGCACATATGAATGTGTGTGTCACTTTGGAGATATCAGGAGGAAAACCCACCTTGGTTCATGCGCTCTTGGATTGTGGGGCTACTGGAAATTTCATCGACCAGAAGTATGCTTATGAATTGGGCATACCTTGCAAGGAAGCTGAAACCAGAACCTGTGAAGGCCGTAGATGGCACTGCTTTGACCTCAGGACCAGTATGTTACCACACCCAGTCGATACCTATGCAGATGGGAGCAACTCACTTTGAAGTAATACAATTCGATCTTATTGACGCCCCAAAACTTTAAACTGATCTTAGGCATGCCATGGTTGACTATGCATGACCCTCATGTGCAGTGGGCTGCCCGTACCATAGATATGAATTCTTCGTTTTGTGCGGAGCATTGTACAAAGGAAAGATATCTACAGCCACCATCTAGAGAGGAAAATCCTGCTGTGCAGTACGCCGAGTGTGTGCCTGGTGTCATCATCACCTGAAGTCTATTCAGAATACAAGGATGTATTCAATGAACAGGAAGCGAGCAGGTTACCGCCCCATAGAGAGTATGACTGCGTGATTGAATTAGAGCCAGGCGCAAGCATACCTTGCAGCCGGATATATGCACTCACTGAGGCGGAGAATACATATCTATGATCCTATCTGAAGAAGCTCTTGGCATCTGGGTTCATTCTCCCTTCCACGTCTCCTGCATCATCGCCACTTTTTTTTATACCAAAGCGCGAAGGGGGCTTGAGGGCATGAATCGACTATAGAGCGATCAATAGGGTGACCAAGAAGAACAGGTATCCTCTACCCTTGATTCCTGTATTAATGGATCAGTTAAAAGGAGCCACTGTGTTTACTAAATTGGACCTTCGGGGAGCGTACCACCTGGTACGCGTTAGGCAAGGCGACGAATGGAAGACGGCTTTTCGTACTAAATATGGGTTGTACGAATATCAAGTTATGCCCTTCGGCCTGTGTAAGGCCCCCGCCGCCTTCCAGTACTTCATGGATGAAGTGCTGAGAGGATTGTTGGATGTTTCCTGTATTGTCTATATTGACGATATATTAATATACTCCGAGTCGGAAGAAGAACACGTAAAACATGTGGCTGCGGTATTGAAACGTTTACAGCAACATACTCTCTTTGCCAAGCTAGAAAAATGCTTGTTCCACGCATCTGAAGTCGAATTCTTGGGATATGTAATCGCCCTGGAGGTATATGTATGGATAAAAAGAAAACGGAGGCCATTATACACTGGGAATCCCCCACTAGTGTAAAGAGTTTACAAAGCTTCCTTGGTTTCTCCAAATTTTATAGGAGATTTATTAAAGGTTTCTCCAGCATCATACAACCCATGACGTTGCTGTTACGAAAAGGAACCCCGTTTCATTGGAATGATTCAGCGGAAGAAGCGTTCCAGACCTTGAAAAGGTGTTTTACTAGTGCTCCTATTCTACGACATCCAGATCCCGAACAACCCTTTGTGTTGGAAACAGACGCTTCTTACTATGCTTTAGGCGGAGTCTTTTCCCAGAGACATCCAGAGACAGGACAGATCCACCCAGTCGCATTTTTCTCCAAAAAACTGTCTCCCTGTGAAATTAACTACAGCATCACAGACAAAGAATTGCTGGTGATTAAAAGAGCATGCGAAGAGTGTAGACATCACCTGATGGGGGCTAAACATACAGTGGAGATATATACTGACCATCGCAACCTCTTGTTTTTGAAAAGTGCCAGGGCATTGACACCAAGACAACTTCGTTGGTCCTTATTCTTTGCTGATTTTGATTTCATCATCAAATACCGGCCTGGTCCCCAAAATGGGAAGGCCGATGCCCTATCTAGACCAATGCCTAGTGCTGGACCTATGGTGATGGAAATCAAAGAGCCTCCCGTTATCCTATACAAGGCTTCTTTCCAGAATGAGATTTCGGCGGTGACAACAACTTAGAGCTTCCTGGAAGAGGTAAAAAAGCAATGCGACATTCCAGACAAGCAATCTTGGGTGGATGAAAATCCTGTACATCGATGCAAGAGGGATGATTTGTTGTTTCATGATAAACAACTATATATACCTACTGGTCTCTTAAGGCAACAAGTACTACAGTGGACTCATGATTCTCCTTTGGGGGGCCATAGGGGGCAACAAAAAACCTTGCAGAATCTGTCTCGATAATTCTCGTGGGAATCAATGAGGAAGGATACTACGGAATACGTCACTAAATGCTCCATATGTGCACAAGGAAAGGCTAGTCACCAATCATCTAGCGGGTTGTCGAGGCCCATACCCGTGCCTCCGTCACCATGGCACACGGTTTCTATGGATTTTATAGTCGAAATGCCTTCTAGTGTAGGACATACCACCATTTTGGTCATCATAGATCATCTGACAAAAATGGGGCATTTCATAGCTTTGACTAAACTACCCACATCAGGGGAGATAGCTAAGACATTTTTACAACATGTGGTACGATTGCATGGAATCCCTTCTGTTTTAATTACTGATAGGGGCACGCAATTCACGTCCAAGTTCTGGAAGGCACTCTGTAACAGCATGAAGATCGACGCTCGTCTATCAACAAGCTATCACCCTCAGACGGATGGCAAAACAGAGAGGCTAAACCAAACCCTGGAAAAATACCTCAGATGCTTCACCTTACAGTATAGCGTTGAATGGGGTACTCTCTTATGGACTGCAGAATTCGCCTATAACAATGCCACTCATTCTTCTTTTTCTGCCTCAATGGTTATCACCCCAATATGTTGCCATTTGAACAACCTGTTACTTCCTCTCATCCTACAATACAGGGACACCATGCACATCTTAGAACAGTGTTAATGGGGGCTAAGCAACATCTGGAGGAATCGCGAGATAAGGATAAGCTCTATGCAGACAAAAAGAGAATAGCTGAGCCTTCCTATAAAGTGGGGGACAAAGTGTGGCTCAGTACGAAACACTTGAAGTTTAAAGGGAACACTCGGCTACAACCTAGGTTTGTAGGGCCATATGCCATCCACAGCATTATCAACCCTGTTGCCATGAAACTCACTCTTCCTTCCACATGGCATATACATCCTGTGTTTCATGTTTCCCTTCTAAAACCGTGCCTCCCTCACACTAGATTGTCTTCGAAACCCTGCCCCCTGGAAATTGAAGGAGAAATGGAGTACGAGGTTCAGGTCATTCTCGATTCCAAAAGAGTGAGGGGGAGAGTGTTATACCTCATGGATTGGAAAGGGTATGGTTCTGAGGATCGTTCATGGGAACCCCGGTCCAATTTGGGTTGCCCTACGCTTCTTTGGCGTTTCCATGCACGGTTTCCTGGGAAGCCTGGTGGACCGCCGGGACGTCGGTCGTAGAGAGGGGGTTCTGTCACATCTCAGCACAGAATTCTGGTAATGTTGAATGTTTGGGGTATGTATGAAGAACTAAATGTCCCAAAAATCTAGGGACTGAGTCTCCTCCTCTCTTTTTTCTCCTGCCTACTTATTCACTTCCTTTTCCTGACTCAGGTGCTTGTCACCTGATATCGCCGTTTGGTTCCTCACTCAAGCACTTCGTTTTCTTGGTGCCTGAGTACTCTGTTGTCCTGCAGCGGTAGCGCTAGGCGCGCTGGATTCGAGGGAGACCGCTACAACCTTTGATTGATTCAGCGCATGAACGCACTGAATCACGAACATTTCAAGACGCCCTATGATTGAAAGCCGCGCCATTGTTTGTTTACTTAGCGTTTGCCACGCTGATTTAAGAGCCCGTGAGTAGAAAATAGATAAGCGCATGCCGCGCTGGATTAGGGAAAGCCTTTGCAATTATTACTGGGAACCGCCAGGCAGAGAAGTTATCTGCTAACTTCCCTGGAAGCGCGGAATCGTGTTATTCACTGTTGAGACTTTGGTATTGAATTTCTTCTGCTGAAACGAGAAGAGCCTTGGCTACAATCGAAAGTGAAAACAGCTGTTGTGTGCATTTCACTTTCTACGGATATAGCAAAGTTCAGAAGAGTCGTCTGGACATCGAAAGCAAGCATCTGAATACCAGAAGAATCTGGTTACAGATAAGTACACTATTTGGGTGTGAGTCAACGTCCAACCCAGTACTGTTGATTGCTATTGACATTCACAGATATTAGTAATTCAACGCTTGTGAATCTTTCTGTTATTTTTCTTGTTTTATTTTTATCTTTTGTGCCTTTTTATTGGAAGATTCTTACGGCAGTTTAAATTGTAAGTTTATAAAAACACATAGTCACATGATCTACTCCGCAGTAGTATGTATGGAATGTATGATGTATCCTCTCTCCCCTGCAGGATTCCTGGCTAGAGAGGAGTGAGATCCCCAACAACTCCATACCAGTGCAGAATTGATGATTTCAAACTGCTGCAACTTTATTGTTTACTTATCCATTTTCCCCTTCCCCTGGTGGGGAGCCATCTGTTTGAGTTTGACACGTTACTCACAGGAGGTTCCACATAGGGGAGGAGGAGAATAATTATCAGGTATCCGGCTTTGGAGTTTAGTCAACCTATGTTCACTTCTTGACAGCCAGAGAGGTATTCAGGAGACCCCCACAAGATACAAACCTATCTGACTCAAATAGCTCTACACTTTTCTTGTAGGCCTGCATGTTTCCCTAACAACCTGTCATGGGTTGCCTTCGCAATATCATATCTGACAGGGGATGCTGCCGATTGGGCGGTCCCCTTGGTTAGGAATGAAGACCCTTTGCTCTCAGACTGGACAGAGTTCAGGAAGGAGTTCGAGAGGGTGTTCGACCGTCGGGCTACCACCTTCAGTGCGGACAAGGAGCTGTTGGAGCTCAAGCAAGGCAAAAAAGATTTGGTCTTACATGACGGCGTTCAATCATTTGGTAGCAGAGACCGCATGGCCAGAGGAGAAGAGGATGTCCCTCTACTTCCAAGGCTTGTGCGAGGAAATGAAGGACGTGTTGGCTCAAATTGACCCACAACCCACTTCATGCATCGACTTGATTAATCTCACCCTGAGGTTGGATCATAGCATGGCAGAAAGAGGTGGGGAACGCCGAAAGGGAGATAGGTCACTGATGGGAAAGGAATACGAGAATCGTCCTCTGGCTACCCATAAGGAATCAGGGCCAGAACCAATGGATATTGGGGCAGTCCGGCCTCCTTTATCCAGGACCGAAAGGGAGAGTCGCCGGGCCCAGGGTATCTGTTGGTTATGGCAACATAGTCCCACCATGGATTGGAGACATAAAACCATTTGTTTCCAGTCCACGGATTGTATGTCTCATTGCATGAAAGACCATCATTCGCTTGCTTTGGCCCTTGCTCTTGTTCACCAGGTAGCTACCGCAGCAGAGAAAACGGTCAAACTCCCTCTCAAGTATGTTTCGTATCATGAGGTGTTCAGTGAAGCAAAGGCCGAAGTATTACCGCCTCATCGCGAGTACGATTGCCGTATTGACCTGGTGGAGGGAGCTGTCACTCCTTCTTGTAGGGTGTATGCTTTGTCTGAACCCAAAACTAGACACCTTCGAGAGTATCTGGACCACTTCTGTGAAATAGGGTTTATCAGGCCTTCTCGCTCTCCTGCAGCCTCTCCTCTTTTCTTTACAGCCAAGGCCAATGGGGACCCGAGGGCTTGTATTGACTATCGCGTCTTGAATAAAAAAACGGTGAGGAATCGGTATCCACTTCCACTCATCCCGGTGCTGCTGGATCAGGTGAGAGGCTACGATTTACACTCGCCTCAATCTCAGAGGAGCCTACCATCTGGTGCGCATACATACAGGGGATGAGTGGAAGACAGCTTTCAAGACGCGATACGGGCTGTACGAATACTTGGTAATGCCGTTCGGGTTGTGTAACGCCCCGGCGGCATTCCAGTATTTTTTAAATGACGTACTAAAAGAGTACTTGGATCGCATAGCCATAGTATACATTGACGATATACTAGTCTATTCAGTCTCTCCAGAACAACACACCGAACACGTGAGCATGGTTCTACAACGATTGCAGGAGACCCGTTTGTTTTGCAAGCTTAGCAAATGCGAGTTCAGTGTTCGACAGGTTGAGTTCTTGGGAGTTATCTTGAGTCCTCAAGGGTTCAGTATGGCTGAGAGAAAAGTGGAAGCGGTGCAAGATTGGCCTGTTCCTAGAAATGTGCGAGAGGTGCAATGTTTTCTTGGGTTCTCCAACTACTATCGGAGATTCATCTCTCATTTCTCCCAGTTGGCCTCCCCCATAACCAGGCTGTTGAGAAAAGGTGTTCCTTTTTTATGGACTTCTGAAGCAATGAAAGCGTTCAACTCAAGAAGGCTTTCTGTTCTGGACCCATTTTGCGTCATCCACAGGTATCCATCCCGTTCACTGTTGAAGCAGACGCCTCTGATGTGGCTTTAGGAGCGGTCCTATCCCAACGGGATAAGGAGACAGGGCAGCTGCATCCGGTGGCGTTTCTGTCCAAAAAACTGAACAAGGCTGAGATTAACTACACTGTGGCGGAGAAAGAGCTACTGGCGATCAAGAGGGCCTTCCAGGAATGGAGACAATACTTGTGGGGGGCCCGTCATCCCATAACTGTGTACACGGATCATCGCAATCTGCATTTCATGAAGACAGCACGACATCTATCCCAGAGACAGATGCGATGGACATTGTTCTTCGCTGAATATGACTTAGTGATAACGTTCCGTCCTGGCTCCGATAACAGAAAAGCAGACTTCCTGTCTAGACAAAGTGAAGATGACAGTCCACGACCTGAGATAACGGAGGCGATTGTGTCCCCAGATCGGATTCTGTGCGTGGTTACCGTGGATCGTTTCCTTGACCAGGTGAAGAACCACCAGACCGTGGTCCAGTGGCAGGACTGGGCTGCGCAAAACAAACAACGAACCCTTCAACACGGTATACCCCTAAATAATAGCCGATTGTATCTGCCACAACATGAGATCAGACTACAAGCCTTCAACTGGTGTCATATCGCGGTGTTAGCAGGTCATCCAGGATGCAAGAAAACGCTTCAACTGATGCAGCGATCCTTCTGGTGGGAATCTATGGCAAAGGATGTGAAGATGTGGGTGTCCCAATGTGATACGTGTAAATGTAAATGTAAATGTAAATGTAGTATACTTGTAAAGCGCACAGCTGCCCCAGCAACGGGGCGTCCCGGCGCTGTATAACTCTGGGGAACCCGTCCTGGCTTTCCCTGTGGGATGGTCCCTTGCTGGGAGTCCCCAAGGTGGAGCCAGGCATCCCCGGAATTGGTGGGGCCGTTGTGGAGATTAGGCAAGCTAATGCCCAGAGTTGCCGAGTGGAAGCCCTGATTAGAGTAAGCACCGAAGCGAGAATTATCAAGTCCGCTGACCAAGGTCCACGACCCTGCCGCGTCGGGAATTGAACCCTGGTCCCGGGCTGACTTCTGCTCTCAGGCCTGCTGCCTCTAACCAGTGAGCCACACTACTCCACCCGGGCTAAGGGCTAAGGGCTAAGGGCGATAACAGCTAAAGCAAAGGGGCCTTGATACGCTGCCTACTCCTTCAAGTCCTTGGCAATCCATCAGCATCGATTTCGTCTTGGGTTTACCCATGGACCAAGGGTGCAATGCTATCCTGGTTGTTGTGGACAGTCTAACCAAAATGGGTCACTTCCTTCCGTGCAAGAACTTACCTACAGCCAACCAGACGGCGCAAATGCTGTTGCAACAGGTGGTTCGGTTGCATGGTCTCCCCAGGGTTATCATTTCTGACAGGGGACCTCAGTCCATTGCCAGGTTCTGGCGGACCTGGTGTAAGGCTCTTCAAGTGGAGGCAGCCCTGTCCACTAGCTTCCATCCACAGACGGATGGGCAAACTGAGAGGCTGAATCAGACTCTAATCAAATTCCTGAGATGTTCTGCGAAAGAAGTGTCAGAGTCATGGGTTTCATAACTATGGTTAGCTGAACTCTCTTACATAAATCCTGGCACAGCTCCATCAAAGAGACACCTTTCAGAGCTAACACCGGTTATCATGCCAACACTCTGCCTCTGAACATTCCTAGTGAGGTGAGGAACCACCCTTCCGTGCACGCGCAGGTGGACACCTTGGTGGAGATGCACAAGCGGATACAAGCGGAACTGGTTAGGGCCAAGCTGACGTACAAGAAATGGGCAGATCGACATCGCCAGGTGGGACCTACATACCAGGTGGGGGACTGTGTGTGGCTGTCCACAAAGAACATCCGGTTTCGGTATCGCAGTATCTTTCTCCCTCGTTACATCGGTCCGTACCCTGTTCTGCGCCAGGTCAACCCTGTGGCGTACAGGCTGAAGCTGCCTGTGTCTATGAGGATCCACCCGGTGTTCCACTGTAGTCTGTTGAAGCCAGTGAGTGGGAGGCGGCAGCTGGCGATTGCACCGGTTGTAAGGGATGGTCAGTTGGAATACGAGGTACGATGGATAGTGGATTCACGGTTCAGGCAAGGCCATCTCTGGTACCGTGTTTCTTGGAAGGGGTATTCATCGTAGGACGACTCGTGGGAACCTAGCTCTGGAGTGCATGCCCCTAGAGCTGTGCGTTTGTTCTATGCTCGTTATCCCGGTAAGCCAGGTTCTAGGAGGCGCTTGGGAGGTGGGCATACTGTCAGGATCTGAGGCAGCCCCGCACCTACCCAGTACATTTGGAACTACCAGTCCCAGAAATCCCTGTTGCAGGTAGGCGTGATCTATATAGTAACCTCATACACGGAAGACGGGTTGTATGAGATTTGCCGTCTGTACCGTAGCGAAGGGGCTGCCCGCTACACCAAGGAGTTCTGTGGAGCTTTTCTTTGTTCCTTTGACGGAGACACGGACTCCTGCTGTTGGTCCCCGTTTCGTCTCTGTCACCCGGAGAGGATCGGACGCACATCTCATCCGTGTGCGAGACGCTGGAGGGGTGAGGCGTTGGTTTGTTCGTGGCTGCGAACGAGGTTTCTACTCCGTGGAGGAAACGTTTCCTCAACTGGATCTGTGTTTTGGGGATTCAGTGGCCGCTGGATCCTAATACGGGACCTTGTGTTTTGGTTCTGCCTTTCTGCACATAAATATCTATCATACAAGAGCAGGAGACCCTTGCAGATTTTCCCTGTCTGCGGATTCAAGGGGATCTCGTGCTCACAGTATACCAGGGATACCAATTGGAACATCGGAGCCCAGAGGTACTGTTTACTCCGTTTTGTCCTGTGTTCTTGGGCGGATCAAAAAACACTTCCTTGGAACTGTTTAGGTTTTTACCTTATTTCCCCCGTTGTTTATTGGTGCTAACGATCTGAGGGGAACGACTTGTTCTGTGAAGGTAACAGAACGGTGCTACCTTGGGATTCCAGCCTTGACACCGTGGATTTGTTTGATCCTGTGGGGGTGGCCAATCTCTTCAGCTGTATGGCGTATGACACTGGGTATGTATGTGGAACGAGAGTTCAGGTCCCTGTTGGTGGCTTCGTTGGTTTGGCTGGTAACAAGATTGTGTGCTTGTGTTTTGTAGGCACCAGGCCAGGTTGTTCCACGTTAGGGGAGACAGCTCGATATCAGGATCACAAGCTCCCACAGCAAGTTATTCACGGTACGTGGAACAACACTAGTGAGACAATATAAGAGTAGTAAGATTGTTAACATAATTGTAATAGTGTGTTTCTTGTCTTGCAGGCTTCCCAATTCCCCCGCTGCACCTTCCCTACCCTTTTTTCCCTCACCTGATCGCCTCTAAACTCTGGATGTTATATCGACAGAGTTTGGGGAGATCTGGAGGTGGACCCGTTTAAGCATCAACCAGATCCTGAAGAGCGCTGAGGGCCTGACAGTTACTCTTTCTGGCCAGGCACTAGCACCTAAACATAACACAAGAATGCAGCTGTTGTTTATGTGCACTCATGACCTAGCATATAGAGGAGTACACACACACCGAACGAGAATTCTGAGACAAGAACACTGCATCGGCTGAGATGTAGAGCGTTTGTTTGTATGCGAAGGTATGGGCTCTGACATTAATCCCAGAGATCTTCCATTTATTTATTTAGTTTTATTCGCAGGGGAGAGGGGTTAGGTTACTCTGTCTTATAAAATGACAGCACATTTCATGGTATATGGATTATTGACCATGCTGACAGTATTTTTATTTTGCTTTTTTTTTCCGAATTGTGGCACGTATACTGCATCTCAGAGCAATATAGTTTAATAAATATTCTAAACTTCCTTTGTGTCTCTTGTTTATCTTATTGTGGACAAGTACTAGTGAGTGAACGAACGGGTGTGTCCTGTTACCGCAATCCCTGAGGGGGTCGAGAGTATTGTGTTTTGGTTGTGCCAATTCATTTATTTCTCTGGTAAGGTTAGGAGGGCAAGTGAGACACTATAGCTAGTCGGGCTCATGGATACTGAGGTAGTATGATGACTCAGTCTCCTACATGTTGATGTTCCATGGTCCCAAGCATAGTTCTCATCTAGAACAGCATCCCTGCAACATGGTGCCACCAACGTTTGTTTAGGTACTTACCTGCGGGAACCCAGAGTAGTGCTTGTTCTTGTCCACAATACCCTTGCACCTTTGCCTGGAGTCAGCAGTGGTGCTGGGGATTTATCCTCTGCAGTGATTAGGTAGTATCTAGTTCTGTTGGTTTTTCAAGCTTCAAAAAGAAAAGGTTTATACCCGCATTGTGCTGCCATTTGAAACATTTTCAGTTAGCTAAGGGGAATCCCGTGGCCAATAATGTTGATTGCTGCCATGCAGTTATTCAACATTTGCTTCAGCGTGGAGTCCTTAATGTGGGAACTCCTGTGATTTTTGTAGTTGAGGCGAATGCCATGTTCCTCTTTGAAGTTTTTTTTATCCAGGGCCACATTTCCGGCTGTTGACGCTAATGACAATACTTTTCTTGAATGTGAAGCAGGCACCGGTTGAGTATCTCCCGTATACACTTCATGAAGTTCCTCTTACAGTTTGGGAACACCAAACCTGGTTTAATGGCACCCTTCCACATGTCCTTGGTAATGTTCAAATTGGCACCTTAAGTAATGACGGGGCCACATGGCCGTTAGCGGGTCATATCCCAAATCCAGATTTAAATGTGCTTAATTTGGTTCAGACGCATGCTTTATATAATGTTTTAGTCAGCCTGTATAGACATCTTACACAATTTATTTCATGTGCTTTATTAGCAGGTCCAACTAGGTTTGTCCTGCAGGCTCAGGCTTAACAGCCTTCTGGGCCATGATCAGTACTGTGGTTGTTAATTTAGTTATGGGCAAGCGGCCCACAAATTGCAGATATTCCCTTCTGAATTATCCAAAAAATAGACCAACTTGAAGCTGTGTTTTCCCTTATGGGACCCTAGACAAACACAACATTCTTACTATATGCTTACCCAATGTTCTGGTTCCCATTATCGCATACTGCAATACCTGGGGGACTATTTTTGCCATGGTTTACACTCTTTGCCATGGCACTCCTTCGATGGCCATTCTACTGCATGTCATCAAACAGAATGAGCACAGGCCAGGTCCTGCCCTCAATTTGGGGATGAAACTAAAGGGAAATGTTCTTGTTGTCTCCGAAATGATTCTTTCTAATATTAAAGGTGAAGCAGCATCCTTGGCGATACGCCAAATTGCTGTGGCTGTAGCCGACCGCGAACAAGAGTTGCTGCTCATCATTACAGAAGTCTGTACGTTTTTGAGACGCAATAGTTTGGGGACCAGACCCACCTCTTGGTAAGCCTGTTTCCTATAAGGATACCAGGCTGACCCATGAGTTTCCTAAGAAACAATGGGACAAAACTAAACAACAAAAAAAGCCTAGACTGAGCGCAGGCACTTTGCCCCCTGAATATTCAGAAAGGCGATATGATTTTTGTGATCGCACAAAAATTAAAAATCCAGATAGGTATCAAATCCCTGACACCAGTTTTCCTCATTCTTTTCAGGAATCTTCTGAACATCAGTACGATAGAGGAGGGTGATCTCATAGCAGACCACCAGAATCCGCACCACCGAAAAGGGAGTCACAATGCTCATCTGACGTGAAGATAAATAATGAGGATAGACCTCCTCATTATAAACCCTCTTTTCATAAAGAGAAAGTTGCAGCATTAACTCCTAAATATGCCACAGACGTTAAAAGCCCTGCACCTGAACAGAAGTTGGGCAGTGGCTCTCCTTGACACTGCGGCAGATGTCACCATAGTACACCGGAATCCCCACAAGTCTCTGGTGGCAAGAGCAACTGACACGTGTATTACAGGTGAGATTGCAGACACCCGCATGGCCCCTTCAGGCAGATTATATTTCTTAGATATTCAATTTGAAAGTGTTGTTAAATGCAACATTAAAGCAATCTTCTAGGTCAATTTAACTACGTCTTATGACATTCTCTTGGCAAAGGTCGACTGACCCCCACCATTTGTTCTTGCATGTCCTCAAGGTGAGGATATTATCTCCCTTCTTCCTCACCCCATGTCCCTAATAAAGTGAAATAGTCTTATGTCTCTGAATAGGCACTTGCATTGCTCCTGCACTTTATCGTAACCATGCTGGTTGGTATAAAGATTCTCCATACAAGCTATTCCTATACGGTCTACTCCTCAAGTACAACCACAGTATCTGATTAAACGGGATACTAAAGCACCCGTTAAAGACCTTCTTTCTCAACTACAGTACCAAGGAGTTATTGAACCCTTTGTATCTCAAATGAACAATCCCCTTTTTCCTGTTCTGAAACCCAATCATTCTTATCGCAGTCTTATAGACATCTGAATAGTCACACTTGCACTGTCGCTGTGCAAAATACCCATAGCACAACACTGATTAACATTGTCTGTAAAAAAAATAAAACCACCTTGGATATCTCCAATAGTTTTTTCAGTCACAATTTTGTCCCAGAGAGCAGTAACTTCAGAAAGTCGTATTGTGCTTTTCTCAGTGTCCTTTTGTTAGTATATGAATTGACGAATGAGGAAAAAGGCCTTACCCCAAATTTTCTAGAAAAATATGCTCAGTTACAACTTCCTATCACACTAAACAAATTGCAGTCTCTGCTGGGATTTTTGAATTTTGGCAAGATGTACATACCTGATTATGCCCAACGTATTAAACCTCTTTATGCTTTAATACACACAGATTTTTCCACTTTCACTTGGACTTCGGAACACATTGCCACACTCAGGTCTTTACATTCTGACTTGCTTGAATTATGCAATTTACACACCTGTGTTAATACTACCAATTTAGCCATCCAGGATTTACCGGGTGCAATTGGATTTACTTAGGTCACCTTTAATGAAGGTGAAACAGTCCCTATTGCTTATTGCATTTGTATTCAGCTGCAGAACTGCGTTTTGCTTCATCTGAAAAAAATCTCACTGCTGTGCAGATGGCCATTCTAAAGGAATGGACACTTGCTCAAGGCAAACGCATTATTGTTGTCTCTCATGTGCCGGCCATAGAGGTTGTCACTAAAGCCAGTGTACCTAATTCAAAAGCCCCTGACCCTCAGTGGATACAATGGGCCACCTCCTTAACAGCCGTTGATGTAGACTTTGCCTTTGACCCTTTTTTCAAACTCAATAAATTTTGCAATATGAACATGTTTATTCTTCACTTTCGTCAATTCTGTATACTGACCAATGTGTCCATCATTTATACTGATGGATCTACACGAACCGGCTATCAGTTCCAAGCAGTAATATTGTGCCACATGCACCTTCATCCCAGGCAATGTCTCCGATGGCGTTTTTTTCATCCTCAAATTACTCACACAGTCTCTAGGAGACTGCACTGCACAGTTGGCTGAATTGAAAGCTTTGCTTTTCGCACTTAAAAATGAGGATCCTAGATTCCCCACCCTTATAGTGTGTGATTTGTATTATTGCATGTCATCTTTTAATGACTATCTACTTTTTTGGAAACAAAATGACTATAGAGATTTTAAGGGTAGCACAATCAAGCACAAGTTGTTTGTGTTAGGGTGGCAGATAGAAAGGACAGATTACCACAAACTCATGTTATACATACTTTGAGTCATCAACGTGTGGGAACACATGGCATAGAAAATTCTTTGACCGATGAAGCCGCTAAAGCTGCAGTTGCCACAGCTATAATAGCAATGTTAACTTGCTCAAAGACTGGAATTGACAATGATATTTTGGCTACCGTCAATGCTTTTAAAGACGGCACCTCCATAACAAACGGCTTTCCTGCTAAATATTCAGAATATTTAAATGACCAGAATGTTCCTTTTGTAATTATTCCTAGCATTGGTGATCACTTGCTTCCCATCGCAGACATGATCTGATTGTAGCTGCACACAAAGGTATAGCTTGCATGTACTAGTGTGGTTGCCATTTCACTCTTACAGCGAAGATATTGGTGGCAAGGTTTATACAAACAAACCAAAAAACATATTTTATGATGTGACATTTGTCAGCAGATCAAATGTTCTTCTGTGTCTTGTCCACCGCAGACAAATTTTAAATTCCAAACAGCTTTTTCACAGTATATATTTAGTTCACTGTGGTCCTCTAACTTCCAATACTGCATTAAAGTATATTTTGGTTGCAGTTGATTATTGCTCTAGATTCCTCCGGGTTTGGCTACAATGCTCAGCTGACGCCTGAACAATTAAAAACTTGCATGCAAGTCTTTATCGGGAAATATGCCTGCTGCATATTCCACTTGGACCAAGGTCCGGCTTTTGCCTCGCTGGCATACCATGATTTGCGAATTTCATGGGTGTGCAAGTGCATTTTCTTTCTCTGTATAGACCAGAGGGTAATTCTGTTTTGAAGAGAATGATCTGTGACTTAAAGCAGTCCTTAACAGCTAGGATATTAGACACAGGGCATGGTTGGTTACACCACTTATATGGGGTTCCACGAGCATTACATAAATCAATCAATCAGGGTTGGTAAAGCGCAACTACTCACCCGAATGGGTCTTAAGGCACGGGGGTGCGCTATGCTTGGTATTCAGGGGTAGCGTTGGAGGCCAGGAGGTGTCGGAGGACTTCCTTGTCCTATTGTCTACGTTTGGGCCGGTCATTCATGGTGATTCATCGAAGAGACTTGAAACAAAAAGTCCACCAACCTCCCTGACTAAAGCAAGTAACAAAAAAATTCCTCATAAAAAGGACGGATTTCCATCACTCGTCAACATGTTTCAGCAAAAAGGAAAACTTTTATCCTATGCCTTCTTCAGGACCACTAAAGAATTGCTCCTGCAAAGTTGAAAAAAACTATATTGGTTGAAAGCTTTATTCGATATGCAACATATCTTGAAAGCATACATACATATAAAAACAGCATTTCAAAGACAGTAAATAGATATGTCAACATTATAATACTAGGACAATAAAATAGGATATAGCCCTAAATAAATTAGCTAAAAAGTGAATTAAATTGAAATTGACAGTCTCTTGCAGCGAATCAACCATGAGCGTTTTAAAAATTTGGAAACACCGCAAACAATTGGAGGGGCGGTATCAGTCAATAAAATACGTAGTGCAACCAGATGCCTACGTGTTCCCAAGCGTCTAAAAAGAGGTTTAAGCCAATACTGCCTAGGATTAATATAGTCTGGGCACTCAAAAAAAATGTGTGCTACCGTTTCTGGCCTAGATTGACAAAGGGCACAGAAGGGCGATAGATGAACACCGGATTTCCATTTTGAGACAAAGGCCCCGATCGGGAGGGTGCCTACCCTGAACTTGAAGTACAGGGCCCTATCAACTGGCAAGGTGATTAAGTCCAGGTAGGGTTCGTAGGCTACCACATCTTTTATTTCCAAAAATGCTGCAGTCATATTACAGTGGTTTTGGTTCCTGATAAGTTTGCCAGAGACCCAGTCCCAATAAAGTTTTTTGAGGTCAGCCTTTGGTGGAGCAGATTTTGTAGTCCAACAGTCCCCCAGGCCCAGCTCTCCCAAAAGATTTTTGGTGTCCCTCAGCCACTTGATCTTGACCCAGCCTCCCGTGCTCATTACCTCTGCCAAACCGTCGGCATAAGGTTTTAACTCCGGGACCCTCCATATACGGGACCAAAGAAGCAATGGTCGAAGGCGAGCCTGATCTTTAATACTCTTGCAGCCCACATCCAAGAGTACCGCAACTGTCGGGGTGCTCGAGGGGAGGGCTAGGAGGTCCTTCAAAAACTTGTTCTCAGCCTTGGATAGGGACTCTAGATTACAGTGGCCCCACAGCTCGGCCCCGTACAATGCTGAGGTAACGCCTCTGGCCTTGTAAATCTCGATAGCAGGTCTCACAAAGTGTCTGGGTGATGCCCGAAATTCCCTAAGCAGAGCGCCCCCTACCTTTTTGTGGTTCAGGACCATCTTGTCGATGTGGGAGGACCAATTCATATTGTCAGTTATACGCAGCCCCAGGTAATCAAATTCGGAAACTTTCTCCAAGGGGACGGTGTTCAAGACAGGCGGGCGTCCTAGTCTCCTTGGAGGGTGCAAAATCAAATATTTAGTTTTATCCACGTTGATTACCAGACCTCTGGATAGACAAAAGTCCTGGAAGCGGGTCAATAGTTTCTGTAGTCCCTGGGGAGTTTTTGAAATAAGCAGAGTATCATCTGCAAACAGCAGAGTAGGGATCCGTACTCCCCCCAGACAGGGTGCGTCCGCTGGTTCTTGCTGCAGATGCTCAACAACACCGTTGACGTAAAGCGAAAAGAGTGTTGGATCTAACACGCAACCCTGTCTGACGCCCCTACAGACCGAGATCCTGTCCGTTGTTTCCCCATTTGTCCCCCAACGGACCTGGGCATTGTTACTAGTGTGAAGTTTAATGAGTAGGGACAGAATATAGGGGGGCAGCCCCAGACCCTGAAGTACCCTCCAAAGTTCCTCCCTAGGGACCAGGTCAAAGGCAGTCTTCAGGTCAATAAAGGCCAAGTAAAGACTGCCCTTGCCTAGTTCCACGACCTTCCAGTTTAGGAGTGCTAACCTGAAGACCTGCTCAATGGTGCCCGTTCCAGAACGGAAACCAGCTTGGAAATCAGATAGCACTCTGGTTTCGTCCACCCAATGGAGAATCCTTCCCAAAATTGCCTTTCCTGCAACCTTTTGCGTGGAGTCGATCAGGCTAATAGGCCTGTAATTCCCTAGGGTGTCTCTGGGACCCTTTTTATAAATAGGGACGACCATAGGGAAAACTATATATAAGTACATATGAAACGGTTGGAACAAATACAACCATGTCACCTGTCACCTGTAATTAGGAATGTACAACACATCCTCTGCATATGACGTAATGCTGATAGCATCCGTAATGCATGAGGAGAAGACCTCACCTCACCTGGCTACGGCTCAGGGAAAAAGGAGGCACCGCTCTCTCCGTCGGTACCTCTGGCGGTCTACTGAATTGTCTGGGGTGGTCCTGAAGAAGGCATAGGATAAAAGTTTTCCTTTTTGCTGGAATATGTTGACCCTTTTTACATAAAAGAAAGTAATTTGTTGGAAATGTCCTTTGCACTGTTTTTAGGTTGGGTTCTGAGAGATATTAATAAAGGTTGGTTCTCTCACGGTTCAAATTTATTTCACTTATCACCTAATCTCTTTTGCACTGCATATTTCACTCCCACACAACCTAACTGCTCATATCTCTAGGTCTAACTAGTAGTGGCGATATCGAGTGCTACATTGATAGGCCCTAAAAAACCATCCTCGTGCTCCCCTTTCCTTCTGAAAGGGTTGTAGCCCTCAGTGCCACTAGTGTGATACCAAGAGGAGACCCAGATGATGAAGTATGTCACCATTGGTTAGTGATGGGAATCCGTCCTTTGTATGAGAACTTTTTTTGTTCCCTGCTTTATTCAGGGAGGTTGGTGGACTTTTTGTTTCAAGTCTCTTATTGTTCAATTGGTGAGTTTAGACCTGTGGGTACATTTGTTGTGTAACTGTACTTTACCAGGGGAGTTTACCCACGCAAGGTCTTAAAACATTCCCTTAGACCCTGTTTAAATCGAAGTGTTTGTTTGATTCTTCTAAGAGACAGGTCTTGAGGTCCTTCAGGAACTCAGACAGAGTTGGTGTCTGGCAGAGGTGGAGAGGGAGGAAGTTGCATGCTTTAGCCGCAAGGTAGGAGAAGGAGCGTCCTCTGTTCTGGTCTTCTTAATGCGTGGTACTGTTGTGAGGGAGAGCTGGGCTGAGCAGAGGGATCTTTGGGGTGCGAGGAACGAGAGGCGATGGTTCATGTAGGCAGGCTGATGTTGTGGAGGGCTTTGTGGGCGTGGTTGAGAAGCTTGAAGGTGATTCTCTTCTCAATGGGGAGCCAGTGTAGTGCCTGCCGGTGTTGGGTGACGTGGCAGTGGCGCGGTAGGTTTTGGACTAGTCTGGCGGCGGCGTTCAGCAGTTTGCGGTTGAGGTTCTTGTTGATCCCGGCGCAGAGTGTGTTGCCGTAGTCCAGTCTGCTGATGATGAGGGCGTGGGTGACGGTGTTCTTGTGTTCGACGGGGATCCAGTTGAGTGTTTTACGTAGTAGGCAGGGGGTGTGGAAGCAGGAAGAGGTGATGGTGTTGATCTGGCGGTGCATTTTGAGTACAGAGTCCAGGAAGATTCTGAGGCTGCCTGAGTGGTCCTTGGGTGGGGTGATTTCCCAAGGGCTGGGGGCCACCAGGTGTCGCTCCGGGCATCGGGATGTGGGCCTATGATGAGGACTTCGGTTTTGTCTGTGTTCAGTTGTACGCAGCTATTCTTCATCCATCTAGCAAATGCTTCCATTCCTTCTTGAAAGTTGTGTTGCAAGATGTTGGGTTCGTTCGATAGTGAGGGGCTGAGTTGCAAGTCATCTGCAAACAATATGTAGTTGAGTTCGTGTGATCTGACGATGGGTGCAAGGGGGGCCATGTAGACGTTGAGCAGTGTAGGGCTGATGGATGATCCTTGGGGGAGTTCGCAGGTGGTTAGCGTGGGCTCCGAGATGAAAGAAGGTAGGCTGACCCACTGCGTTCTGTCAGAGAGGTATGAGCAGATCCAGTCAAGGGCTTTGTTTCAGATTCCTGCATTATGGAGTCTGCAGGCTAGGGTACGGTGCAAGACTGTGTCAAAGGCCGCAGAGAGGGCCAGGATGATGAGGGCCACAGTCTCACCTTTGTCAAGGAGGGAGCGGATGTCATTTGCGGCGATGAGGGCGGTGTCTGTGCTGTGGTTTTTTCATAAGCCTGATTGGGAGTAGTCGAGGATGTTGCTCTGTTAAATAGCCTCCCAAAAAGATCTCTGGGTGGACAGATGGTGTACGAAGTCCTTTTTGGCATTAAGATGTATGTTCCAGACCTTGACGGTCCAGGCGTGGCAGCTGCCACAACCTTTGATGTAGATAACTATTGTATTGTCTTACAGGTCCTTCAACAGTTCTGTGACACTAACGCCCGCAAGCATTTGCCTGCATTTCAAGCTTTTACTACTGGACTTGTTCTTCCAGTTACCAGTTGGCTTCCAAAAATTGGCATTCTGGTTCGTGAAAAGGTGGCCATAAAAAAGGAATTTGGCCCAGTGTACCATGCTTCTGTTCTAGTCCTTGGCCTTCATGGTACCCGAACTGTGATTTTGCCACCTCTTCCTGAATATAAAGACAACTGTTTTGTCCCCATTGAATGTTTTAAACTACACCATATGGCTAAAATTTAATAGTTTGTCACAAAAGAGAAGGTAATTTCCGCACAATTTTTCTCTATCACCTGTGAGCACCGTCAATGCTGAGACTCCCTGGTTGGGGGAGCGAGAGGCTGAGTTCTCCATCAACATTTGTCCAGAACCATTACTTGCTTCTAATACAATCTCTTCTGCAATAGATGTAATTTAGAAGGACCCACCATTGGCGAGTCCATCAGAGGTAGCCTTTTCAAGCCCGCCTATCGAGTCCCATCTTCCAGTGTTTCAGCTGAGTACCTCCGGGTACTATATGGATCGAGATAATTTTTCTTCCGACAATTCTTCTATTCTGTACAAACCTCCAGGATGGATTTATGTTCTCATTTTATGTTTAAAACGCAGGTATCTAGTCCCTCCTTGGATATATGTTTGGATCATACTTTCCTTGGTTTTCTTTTTCTTGTGGATAGGATTTGTGACGGTTTTCTTCCTGCAGTTTAGTGGTCCTCACCTTCCTGAACATTTTGCTATGGAACTTGTCGACAGGGTGTTGGCCCCCCATTCTTCACATAAAATGAAGAGACTTGTCCCTAGTTAGCATTTCAGCCGTTCCAGCAGCTGATGGAATTGTTTGGTATAAAGTTCCTTTCAACATATCTAGTCCAACGGAGACCCTACAGATACCATATGTGTTCAACGTTTCTATGGGTTATGTAATAGTACCTGGATTACATTCAGATGATTGGGATATTGACACTGTAAATTCTATGCTTTCTGAATTAGAGTATTACAGTTTTTGAATCAGAAGATCAATATCTAAATTCCGCTAATTAAGCTGATATGTTCTTCTATCATCATTATGGACACAATTTCCTACATAGAACAGGTAGACAGCGTCCCCATTTTATTTATACGTAATGGGAACATTGCCCAACCCCAGCTCCAGAAAGTTCCAAAAAGATAAATATACCTAATTCACGTGATGTGACGCTTCAGACCCTAAGTCATATTATTTTAAATTAACTCCAGCGCCGCCAAAGAAATATAGGCTTACTCAAATTAAGCTAATATATACTACCATGTTTGTCATTCAGTTGGCCCTAAAAGGTTAGGATTACTGGAAGGACATAATTGATTTGAAATCAATTTGGGGTACAAATTGCTGGTAGGTTCAAGGCACGGAGACTTTATTTTTTAAGCCGGTTAAATACACACACAAATGATTTTTTTAAATGCAGACTATTTGTTTAGGGTTGGCTAGGCATTTCTCCCCCCCCCGTGCTAAGCCTTTTTTTTGGCTATTTGGGGTAGTGTACTCTTAGGCTCCTGTAACTTTTTGACCACATAAGGTATCCACGCCAAATTTGCGTTCTTTTCTTTCAACATCATGGGGATTCTAAAGGTACCCAGGGTTTGTGGCATCCCCTGGAGGGGTCCCAGAAATTAGCCAAAATACAGCAACATTTTTTTTGGGGGGGGAGGAAAGGGTTGCAAATGAAAACGTCTGGGTTTTTCCCTGCAAATGTTATCAAAAAAGGGTTTGTGGGGCTGAAATCACCATTTCCCCAGCTTTTAGGTAATGACAGACTTTTGTCAGAAAACCAACATGTTTTACACAGATTTGGCATATTTCTGGGACATAGCCGATTTTTGCTATTTTTTGTGCTTTCAACCTCCTTCCAGTTAATGGTAGAAATGGGTGTGAAAGCAATAATGGATCCTGGAAAGCAATACATTTTATGAAAGTAGATAAAATTCTGAATTCAGAAAGGGGTCATTTGTGTAGATCCATCAAGGTTTCTTTAAAGAAACTAACAGTTAAATATGAGAATAATTGAAAATTAGTTGAAATTGGTCAAAATTGAAGCTTTTGAGTAAGCAAGACTCTGTAAAAATGGCAATTTTGGTCACTGTGAGGGTTTAAAAAGTGGTTATTCTACATGAGGCCCGATCCCAATGACATTTTGAATAATTTTTGGTAGAGTCCAAAAAATCAATTTTCTGATGAAAAACGATGACGCCGGACCTGTCGAACATTCAAAAAATGGTCAATATTGATGAAAATTTAACATTTAATCTTTTGACTTTAAATGACGGTTGGATGTGAATTATTACCCTCCCAACTAAAATAAGTGTGTTTAAAGTCATTTCTGTGCCTGAAATTGGTCAAAATTGAAGCTTTTGAGTAAGCAAAACTCTGTAAAAATGGCAATTTTGGTCACTGTGAGGGTTTAAAAAGTGGTTATTCTACATGAGGCCCGATCCCAATGACATTTTGAATCATTTTTGGTAGAGTCCAAAAAATCAATTTTCTGATGAAAAACGATGACCCCGGACCTGTCGCACGTTCAAAAAAGTGGTCAATATTGATGAAATTTTAACATTTAATCTTTTGACTTTAAATGACGGTTGGATGTGAATTATTACCTTCTCAACTAAAATAAGTGTGTTTAAAGTCATTTCTGTCCCTGAAATTGGTCAAAATTGAAGCTTTTGAGTAAGCAAAACTCTGTAAAAATGGCAATTTTGGTCACTGTGAGGGTTTAAAAAGTGGTTATTCTACATGAGGCCCGATCCCAATGACATTTTGAATCATTTTTGGTAGAGTCCAAAAAATCTATTTTCTGATGAAAACGATGACCCTGGACCTGTCGAACATTCAAAAAAGTGGTCAATATTGATGACATTTTAACATTTAATCTTTTGACTTTAAATGACGGTTGGATGTGAATTATTACCTTCTCAACTAAAATAAGTGTGTTTAAAGTAATTTCTGTGCCTGAAATTGGTCAAAATTGAAGCTTTTGAGTAAGCAAAACTCTGTAAAAATGGCAATTTTGGTCACTGTGAGGGTTTAAAAAGTGGTTATTCTACATGAGGCCCGATCCCAATGACATTTTGAATCATTTTTGGTAGAGTCCAAAAAATCAATTTTCTGATGAAAAACGATGACCCCGGACCTGTCGAAAGTTCAAAAAAGTGGTCAATATTGATGAAATTGTAACATTTAATCTTTTGACTTTAAATGACGGTTGGATGTGAACTATTACTTTTTCAAATAAAATAAGTGTGTTTAAAGTCATTTCTGTGCCTGAAATTGGTCAAAATTGAAGCTTTTGAGTAAGCGAAAACTCTGTAAAAATGGCAATTTTGGTCACTGTGAGGGTGTAAAAAGTGGTTATTAAACATGAGGCCCGATCCAAATGACATTTTGAATCATTTTTGGTTGAGTCCAAAAAATAAATTTTCTGATGAAAAACGATGACCCCGGACCTGTCGAACGTTCAAAAAATGATCAATATTCATGAAAATTTAACATTTAATCTTTTGACTTTAAATGACGGTTGGATGTGAATTATTACCTTTTCAACTAAAATAAGTGTGTTTAAAGTCATTTCTGTGCCTGAAATTGGTCAAAATTGAAGCTTTTGAGTAAGCGAAAACTCTGTAAAAATGGCAATTTTGGTCACTGTGAGGGTTTAAAAAGTGGTTATTAAACATGAGGCCCGATCCAAATGAAATTTTGAATTATTTTAGGTAGAGTCCAAAAAATCAATTTTCTGATGAAAAAACGATGACCCCGGACCTTTCGAACGTTCAAAAAATGGTCAATATTGATGAAAATTTAACATTTAATCTTTTCACTTTAAATGACGGTTGGATGTGAATTATTACCTTCTCAACTAAAATAAGTGTGTTTAAAGTCATTTCTGTGCCTGAAATTGGTCAAAATTGAATCTTTTGAGTAAGCAAAACTCTGTAAAAATGGCCTTTTATGTCAACGTTTTCACCTGAAACTTCTTGTAATTATGACAGCTCTTTAGAAACAATATACTGTTACAGCCGCTGGACCTTCCTGGTTGCGGGGATATATAGGACTTGTAGGTTCACCAAGAACCAGACGAACCCAGAGTCAAAAACGGAGCAGCAATTTGCAATGGCTTTTTATTATGTACCGGGTACATAGCAATTATTGTGGGAAAATGTATACATGGAAAAATAGGTATGAAAGACACCTATGTATTTCTGAAATGGGAACAAATTATAGAGTTTAGAAACAGTACATATTTGCACATTTTCAAAATTGAGAATACTCATACTAGCATGAGAATTATCGGTCATTTTTCAAAATGACTTCTTTTTTACACAATGTCTTTCATATGGAAGGCAGAAATGCATCAAAAATCAATAGGTAATAACAGTTGCTTTACAAATCTGAATTCCCGATGTAAATGATACCTCTCTTGTGTGGGTAGGCATAGTGCCCACGACAGGAAATAGCTCAAAACCCAACGTGAACACACCCCATTTTCACAATGAAAATGTACCCTTTTTTTGCGAAGTGTCTAGCTGTAGTTTTTTAACACCAGCTCTGCCGGCACCTAGGGAAACCAAGCAAACCTATAAATTTTTTAAAACTAGACACCCAGGGAAATCCAGGAATGGGTGACTTGACTGCCTCCCACCAAGTCCTGTTACCCAGAATTCCTTGCAAACCTACAAAATTGTCAAAAAAACACATTGTCCCCACATTTCTGTGGTGGAAAGTTCTGGAATCTGCGTAGATCCTCAATTTCCACCCACCCCGAGTTCCCCAAAGTCTTCCAAGAAAAATGGTACCTCACTTGTGTGGGTCAGCCTAGTGCCTGCGACAGGGAACGGCACAAAACGCAACGTGGTCACACCTCAATTTTGCAGTGCAAAATTACCTTTTTTGGCAAAGTACCTAGCTGTAGTTTTTGAACCCTAGCTCTGCCGGCACCTAGGGAAACCTAGCAAACCTATAAATTTTTTGCTAAAAAAAAAATCAGTTCCTAGTCTGCTTTCTGCCGCCCTGGGGGGGATATCGGGGGTGGGGTTGCCCTGATATGCCCCCAAGGGGGTCAGAAACACTGTGGCTATTTGTTTGGGGGGTGGGGGCATTGGTATGCCCATTCTGGGCAGTCCCCCACACATAAAAAAGACAGCATAATCATTGGAGTTTAGTAGGCTTCTTACCCCCCGGGGGACAGATGGGGAGCACCAGCCCCCACCCTAATTAAAATTTGCCCAAAAAAATCCCTGGCGTCTAGTGGGCCTTTAGCTCTCCTGGGGGCAGATTGGGGGCTACTGCCCAATCTGCCCCCAGGGGGGTAGGAAGGCTATAATTTTTGTGGGGGAGGAGGGCATGGGCAAGCACGTTTTGGGCAGCCCCACTCTATTTCAAATTTGCCCCAAAAAAAACCTTGTGTCTAGTGAGCTTTTTTGCCCCCCCCCCGGCGGGGCACATTGGGGACTAATGCCCCCATCCGCCCCGCAGGGGGGGCTGAAAGTCCTCTAGATGACAGGGAGTTTTTTGGGCACATTTTAATTAGGGTGGGGGTTGCCAAAAACGGGCAAGCCAATGCCCCCACCCTAATAAAAAATATCCCCAAAAAATCCCTGGCGTCTAGTGATCTTTTTGCCGCCCCCCCGGGGGGCAGACTGGGGCCTACTGCCCCATATGCTCCCCAGGGGGGACAGGAAGACTGCAATGTTTGCGGGGAGGCAGTGGGGGCATGGACATGCCTGTTTTGGGCAGCCCCCACCCTAATTCAAATTTGCCCTAAAAAATCCCTGGTGACTAGTGGGCTTTTTCCCCCCCGGGAGTGCAGATTGAGGCTAATGCCCCATCTGCCCCCCAGGAGGGCAGAACGCCTACTCGACACCAGGGATTTTTTTGAGCAAATTTTAATTAGGGTGGTGGTTGTCAAAAACAGGCATGCCAATGCCCCCACCCCAATAGAAATTTGCCAAAAAAAATCCCTGACGTCTAGTGGGCTTTTTCCCCTCCGGGAAGGGCAGATTGGGGGCTACTGCCCCATCTGCCCCTGGGGCGGTAGGAAGGCTGTAATTTTTGGGGGGAGGGGGTTGGGACATGGGCATGCCTGTTTTAGGCTGCCCCACTCTAATTCTAATTTGCCCCCAAAAAAACCTGGCATCTACAGGGCTTCCCCCCCCCCCTCCCCCCCGGCGGGGCATAATGGGGGCTAATGCCCCCATCTGTCCCTCTGGGGGGGGGGCGAAAGTCCACTAGACCCCAGGGAGTTTTTGGGGCAAATTTTAATTAGGGTGGGGGCTGCCCAAAACGGGCATGCCAATGCCCCCACCCTAATTAAAATTTGCCAAAAAAATCCCTGGCATTAACTGGGCTTTTTGCCCCCCCCCCCGGGAGCAGATTGCCCCCCAGGAAGGGCAGGAAGGCTGTAAGTTTTGCGGGGGGAGGGGGCATGGGCATGCCTGTTTTGGGCAGCCCCCACCCTGTGATGCTGACTGACCGGAACATGAAAGTAGGCATCATCCAGCGAACAAATCCAATCTCCCAGTCTGAGATGTGGATATATTTGATGGAGAGCCAACATGCAAAACTTCTCCTTTTTGATTGACTTGAGTGTTCGCAGATCCAGAATGGGCCTGTATTCTGATTTTCGACCCTTTTTCTTTACAAAGAAGTATCTTGAGTAGACCCCTCGACCTCGCTGTGATATTGGCACCTTCTCAATAGCTAATTTTCACAGAAGGGGGGCAACTTTGTTCTGCAATATCTTCATCTGTTGGAACGATGATGGAACCGGAGGGATTGAGGAGGGATGGCGTCGAAAACGTAGAGTACTCATTCTGCAGCGTAGCTAACACCCACTGGTCATTTGTGATAGCTCGCCATTCTTCAAGATGATATGCAATACTTCCCCCCCACTGGAGTGGTGAACAGCAACGGGGGAAGTGGGCACTCATTGTTTGGTTGGCGTCTTAGCGCATGTAGTAGACTGCCGCTGGTTTCCTCTTTCCCTGGAGGAACGCAGGCCTTGGTACCGAGACCTTTGCTGACCCTGCTGATTCTGATGCTTTTGCCAATGAGGTATGAACCCTCTTTTGGGAGGATCGTCAATCGTAAGGTCTGAAGCATCTTCCGAACTCTTTCTTCTTTTCTAGACCCATGGACTTTAATGTGTCTAGCTCGGTCTTCATACGGGACATTTACTCATTTGTATGTGTGCCGAATAAAGATGAGCCGGAGAAGGGGAGATTGAGGATCCGAGACTGCGCTTCTGGTTTGAGTGCTGTAAGACAAAGCCAGGAAGCTCCCCTAGCGCATATTCCATGGGCATAGGCGTGAGCAGAAACAGTAGCTCCATCGGCTGCGGCGCCGATTACTTGCTTCGCCAACAGACTGCCTTCTTGCAAGATTTCTTCAAAATCTTTGCGATCTTCCTTGGGCAGCCTTTCCGTAAATCTTTGAAGGTAGTCCCACAAAGACCTGTCGTAGCGACCCAAAAGAGCCGATGCACTTAAGATCTAAAGCATAGAGGCTGATGTGCCGCAGACCTTCTTCCCCCATGAATCCTGTGCCTTACTCTCCTTATCTGGTTGAACAGTAGAGGATGCAACTGAGTGAGTCTCTTTTGCCGCAGCGATTATAACGGAATACGGTGGGGGGTCAGATCTAAGAAATAACGGGTCCTCCTCCCGTGGACGGTATTTCTTCAGCACCAATGGCAACAGCGGTCTAGATGCAGCCCTCTGGTGTAAAGTCTCAAAGATAACTGAAGACGAGCTCTGCCTAAAAGTTGGATTAGTTCGGAGAGTGACATAATCCTGAGAGAAATGCAAAAAGGGTTCTTTTATAGTGAACGCCTGAATTTATCCTACTCTTCTGGCAGATGTCAGAGCTAGAAGTAGGGCGACCTTCCATGTTAGATACTTGAGGTCGGCTTTGTGAATAGGTTCGAATGGGTGCTTCATCAGTTGCGAGAGGATCGTATTGAGTTCCCATTCCGGTGGGAAAGGCTTAACCAGAGGATAAGCCCGGAAAAGACCTCTCATGAACTGTTTTATTAACGATGAAGAACATAGTGAGGGAACGTTAGCTACCTTCCTGAACCTGGATAGAGCCACTAGATGGACCTTTATTGAAGAGAAAGAAAGACCAGAGCGAGCCAAATGTAAAAGGTAAGGAAGAATTATTTCTGTAGGAGCTTCAAACGGGGGTAAAGTGTTTGAGATACACCAGGAGCAGAATCGCTTCCATTTAAGATGATAAGTCTTAAATGTGCTCTGGGTTCGCGCCTTTTCCAAGAGGTCACGGCAATCCTGAGGAATTTGGAGGTGTTGAAATTCTAGGAAGTCAGGAGCCATGTGTGTAATTTCAGAAATAGAGCGTCTGGGTGAAGTATCTGACCCTCGTTGCGTGATAGCGGTGTTGGAGCTGGAAGAAATCTGATTGGAGGTTCCTGGGATAGCAACATGAGCTCCTGAAACCAATACTGGCGGGGCCGGTGAGCAACCTTTACAACGCAACTTTTACAACGCACTACCATAACAACAAAACTTTTACAACGCAAGTGGATTTACAACGCAAGATTTTACAACGCAAGATTTTACAATGCAAATACCTTTTACAACGCAAGTACTTTTACAAAGCAATTTTATGTGTGTTATATGCAATATGTTTTATATTTTATAAAAACATTTTTTAATTATATATGTGAATTAATATTTTTATTTATTTTTAAATAATTTACATTTAGTGAAGTTGTTTATTAAATTTATATTTATTATTATATTTTAAAATTATTCTATTTTATAAATATAATACTTTAGTATTAATAATTTAAAAAAGAGATTTAATATTGTCAACATTTTTGAAAGTTTTATTTTTTGAAATATATAGTGTAAAGAGTGAGTAAATAATATTTAAAATATTATAATAAATTAAATATCATTAATAATATACTAAGGTATTAAATGGTACAAATACTCTAGTATATTGAAAAAATACTTTAGTATAATTGAATAAAAATAGAGTATTATATTTGAAAATTTTAAAATAATATTGTTTTTAATGTCAGGTATTATATTTAATTATGGTTAGTAAGACTCAAGTTATTTGAATTAATAATTTAGTATTATAATAAAAAAAAATGGAGTATAAATGTTAAAAAAATTACTTTAGTATTAATTTAAAAAATAAATTTTTAATTAAATATTTATTGAAAGAGGAAATAGTATTGTTTTGAAACTCAGGTAATAAAGTTATTTAAATGTTAGTAATACTGTAGTACATTGAATTAATACTTTAGTATTAATTTTTTAAAAAAGAATTAATGTTGGCTATTTTTATAAAAGTGTTTTTTTTTAATTATTTTAAGAGTGTTTATTTAAACAATTAAAATAAAAAAACTGGATTTTATTTTTGAAATGTTGAATTTAAAAATTAAAATATCTTGCTCTAAATAATAAAAAAAAACGTAATTGTTTATATTTAATTTAAAAAAATTATTGTGTAAAAATGTACACTTATTATTAATGTGGGAATAATTATTTTTGGTTTCAGTTAAGGATAAAAAAGTTGGATTAAGGTATTATTTATATACATAAAAATAACTAATTGTATAAATTTACATTTATTAAATTTAAAAAAAATTGTAAATTTTTAAAAATATTCTTAAAAGTGATAGATTAAATATAAAAATTATTTACAATTAATAATAGTTGTAAAATGTATTAAAACTAATTTTTTTTAAAAGTTCCCACGATTTTGCATTGATTTCAATGGAAGTAATTGTCCTTTATTTATTTCAATAGATGAAGCTGGTTGTCCCGCGGAACTGAAAATGAAGGTTAAAAAGAAGAAGAAAGGGAATCTTCTGAAAGGAAAGGGGATAAGCATACAGGTAAGGATATTATTACATTTTTTTGAAGTAATAACATATTAAAAAGATGTTTAGATTAAATAAATACATTAATAAAAATAAAGAAAACATTGTTTTGTTATTTATTTTTTTATTGAAAAAATGTAGCTAAATATCATTTGTTTCAAATAAATGTATACATATTTTTCTGTATTTTATTGTCTTATAATTATTTAAATAAAAATATGTTAAATAATTAAATACAAATAGTCCCTTTTTAGGTTTCGCCTGGCGTTTACTGCGCAAGCAGTATAGCGCAGGCGAAAACTTTTGTAAACAAGTATGGAGCTTTCTCCCGCCTCTGTCTTCCATTGGCTAGCTCCATAAATGGAGGCTAGCCATTGGAAGACAGATCTACCCGTCATTGCCGGAAAAAACACAGTTGATGGACAGAATGTAGAACAATGTCATACATTCACCCCAGTAGAAGGATCTGGGCCTAAATCCATCGTTTTTTTTGCAGATTCGTGGGCGTTCCCGCGATTTTTACTCATCCCACCCCTTTCCCTATGTCATGCGGCGGTGGGCGGTGGTTTATTTTTTATTTTTTCCAAGCTTTATTTTCGCCATTTTGGAAGTGTGCTTTTCAGGGGTGGGTTGCGCGATGTCCCGCTGTGCGTTCCCGCCCCCCCTCCCGCTGTCTGTGTGCCCGTTCCTGCCCCCCCCTCCCGCTGTCCGTGTGCCTGTTCCCGCCCCCCTCCCACTGTCCGTTCCCGCCCTCCCTCCCGCTGTCCGTGTGCCCGTAGGTGCTTGTTGTACTCTGACACTTGTTGTTTACTGTGCCATCCCATTCACCGCGCGATTGGTTAGAAAACAGCGTTAACTGGAAGAGATTACCACCACGTTGACCACCGGAAGTGATAGCTTGCGTCGGCAAAGGGAACTCTAGTTATATATAAATCTATATATGCTGCCTGCCCCCTTTTCCACGGTCTGCAGTTAGCATTTGTTGGGAATTAAACTTTACACATAGCGATCAAAACCCAAGCTTGTGTTAAAAGAGCGTGTGACCCCCAAAGACAGGACAACCGGTGTCAAAACCAAACGACCAAGAAGAACTTTCTGAGAAAAGTGATATCTATTGAACTGGCGGCCTTGTCGAGTGGAGTTTGCATGTCTACAATTTCGCCTGCATCCTCATAAGTTGTTTTATTAAAAAGTCTAAGCGAAGTGCTAATAATATTCTAAGGAACTCGAGCGGTGCATCACTTCCAGGGTAAATGACTAATCTTTTCCGTTGTGCGGTCTATTCTTTGTTTAATTAATTGACGGCTATGGAGGGCGGTCAAACCACCAACTCTTTGTCGGTATGGTTATCTTGCTTGTCAGTCGGTACAAACCAGGTTTCTAATTGGCCCATGCTGTCTTCAGCTTATGAAGGGCCGGAGAGTTGATAGAAGGCTGGGGTGATCTGGTGTTTCAAATTCTCCGTCTGTAGATCGTACGGGAGGTAAGTACAACGTTTGATAACTCTGCCTAATTCCATGAGTTTATTAGAGACAGATTATCCGATTGTGTACGGCAGGCCCCGTGTCCTGCTTCGTCGCACCGCTTCATGGATACCCCACCTCAGTCTCCATGCCTCCCTCTTATGTCTTCTCGTTAACGTTCATTTTTCTATTTTTGATTTTCTCAACCACGTATGAAATTTACAGAAGAAGTAGATATGGAGGTTTTCAGGGTTGGGACGCTGCCAACATTTGTGGAATCCGTGTCTAAAACCAAACATAAACAGACTCTACATCTCCTTGTCCTCTGCCCCGGCGGGAGACAATGGCGGCCGGAGGGCGCTGCTAGGCAACGGCACGGCCGGGGCTCCTACTCCGAGGGAGAGCTGGTGCCCGAAGAACTCCTGCCCCAAGGCGGCTCCGGAGAGCCCAGTGCACCCGCCGGCGGTGAGTGCTGCCTGCATGCATATGTGCCTCGTCTGCGCTCTGCTGGGGGGTGCCTGTGTGCACTTCTGGGGGGAGGAGGGGAGTGCCTGCATGCATGCTCTACTTCTGTGCGCCGATGGGGGTGTGCGCCTGCATGCTTGCCTTATCTCCGCTCTGCTGGGGGGTACCTACCTAATGTACCTCAGTGCATTGCTGGAGGGGGGGTGCCTGCATGCACTTCTGGGGGTGGGTGAGCCGGCATGCACGCCTCATCTCCGCTCTGCTGGGAGGTGCCAGCGTGCACTTCTGGGGGTGAGTCTGCGTGCATGCTCTACTTCTGTGCACTCTGGGGGTGTGCGCCTGCATGCATGCCTCGTCTCTGCTGTGGGGGTGCCAGCGTGCACTTCTTGGGGGGGGGGGTTTGCATTTCGGGGGGGTGAGCCTGCGTATGCAAGCCCTACTTATGTGCGCTGTTAGGATATGTGTATGCCTGCCTGCTCTGCCGCTGTGAACTGCTGGGGGATTGTGTCTGCATGCTGTACTTTTGTGCACTGCTGTGGGTGTACACCTGCATGCTGTACCTCTGTGCAGTGCTGGAGGTGTATGCCTGCATGCTGTACGCCTGTACCTCTGTGCACTGCTGGGGGTGTACACCTGCATGCCGTACCTCTGTGCACTGCTAAAGATGCGTGCCTGCAAGCACTACTTATGTGCGCTGGTGGGAGTGTGTGTCTGTCTGTTCTGCCGCTGTGAAATGCTGGGGTGTGTTTCTGCCTGCTCTGCCATTGTGAACTTCTGGGAGTGTGCGCATATCCGCCCTGTTTCTGCGACCTTCTAGGAGCGTGCCTGTTTGTTCTATATCTGTAAAATGATGGGCGCGAAGCTGCTTGCTCTACTTACATGTACTGCTGTGAGGATTACCTGCCTGCTGTATCTCCGTGATTTGTTGAAACGAGTGCCTCTCTGTTCTACCTATGCAACCGGCAGGGAGGTGTGTTTGCCTGTTCTATATCGGGACTCCTAGGAGACCTGCCTAACTGCTCAGATATGTGCCTGCCTGCTCTATCTCTGTGAACTAATGGATTGGGAGGCTAGTCTGTCTTGTTTCCTGATGGACACTGTTTCTGTATCCCAAGGGCCGTGTACATCCCGATGTGCTGCAAAATAAGTTTGAATCCCAGCTGTTGTGCAAATTGTGTACTAAGGGGTTGTGTGCGTGCCTGGGCGTGTGTGCGCATCTGTGTGTGTTTGCCTGTGTATTTGAAAGCATCTTTGTGTGTGTGTATGTGTGTGTGTGTTTGCCTGTGTATGTGAAAGCATCTGAGTCTGGGGATGTGTGCGTCCCTATGTGTCTGTGCCTATATATGTGTACTCATCTGAGTGTGTGCGCGTGCTCTGCTCACCTACCCAAGTGAAGATTTCAACCTGCCTCAACTTCCCCGGGACATAGCCCCCTGTCTTGTGGATATTAAACTAAAGGTACGCCATGCAGCGCTGGAGGCATTTGCTGTGCTGGCCTCGTCCATGGGTTCAGATAAAGCCAGCCTCTTCAAGGCTGTGGATATTGTGGAACTTAATGAGGAGGGGGATGGAGTGATGCATGCAGTCCAGGCAAGGCTAGCCAGAAAAACCCTTCCCAAACTTGATGCACAAGGTCTAGTAGACTATGCCACCCCTCTGCTCATGGAAGAGGTGCTCACATTCTTCCAGGAGCGGACTCAGACTGACTTCTGTCAGGATGTAGGACTCAGAGTGCGCACACTCCCAGCGGTGACTGTGCCCTCAGGCGTCATGGATCCTACAATGACCTACTGCTTCTGGCTGATCCCACCGTTGGTGCCAGGAGGGTGTTAAGCGCAGGTAAAGGGAAAAACAAACTGCCTTGGGAGAATGATTCCGCTCCAGTAGTGGGAGTTCAAGCGAAGGATTCCCTATATGCTAAGGAGCTCCAACAGGTAACTGTGATTTCTTTCATGAGTGTGTGTGGCTGGCTCTGGGTGTGTGTGTGTGGCTGGCTCTGGGTGTGTGTGTGTGGCTGGCTCTGGGTGTGTGTGTGGTAGTAATTGCTGTCTGCTGAGCGCGTCCGTAGGGTACAATAGGTCTCACATTTGCAAGAGATTAAGCTAATGGCAATGTAAATGACAATGCCATTTATTTATCTGTTTTCAAAACCAACACATAAATAAAAATGTTTTCATTTACAATGCCAATAGGTTTAACTTTTCCAAAGTCGAAACCATTGCATTTTAAATGCTTGTTAATCTTTGCAGCTTTCGATGACGTAAGTACGTAAACGTGAACGTAAGCGGCCATTTTGCAGAGCATCGATGGAGGAAGCTGCTGGAAGGTGATCTGCGTCCAGGTAGGAAACATTTCAATTTATTATTTATACATCTTATGTTAAACAAGTATACATCTATTGTAAAGAAAGGATAAGGAGAGATTGCAGTTCACGTATGTAATGTAATTATTGTAAAATAGCATGTCGCCGATCATGTCATTAGAGTATGCCTATGTCGGGTCGTAGAAAGTTAAAAGTTAAAGAGAAAAGTTATTTGTGATAAGAATTTATTGATTTTAAACAATAACATAATATAATGAACATGTATAATAGAAAGAATTTATTTACGAAAAGAAGAATTTATAAATGCATTTTTCGATCATTTCTAGCTGTTTTTTGTCTACCAAAATAATGTGAATCGTGGTTATTCAATTTTTGAATAAAGCTTCTTCGATTTATAACTGGAAATTTGATAATTTGCAATTGTCAAATAAATAATTTATTTTGTTTGCGATGTTTTTTGAAAGTATTAGGATTGACAGTGTTGCTATGATTTAGAAGGAGAGAATAATTGTTTACTTTGGATTGATTGGTTGGATAATATACAATTATCTGTATAATTTATTATTTTAACTAGTAGAGGTGGAGATAGGGAGAATATGCTTTTTTGGGTGGCAGATTTGTTTCTTTTTAAAAAAATTGCATAGGATTTTTGCATTAAAATCGGAAATAGCTAGGGTGATATAGTGAGAAAATGTTTTGTTAGGAAGTAGTTTTTTTTTAGTATGCCATTATAATGCTCACATATTTCTGAACTATGTATTAGAATTAATAATACGATCGATCAACATATTCTAACAACAAGTAGTGCCAAAGAGTTCCCTTTTTGTATATCGTGGTCTTTATCTGGATGTTTTTCGCGATACTTTAATTTTGGGTTTACTAAAATAGAAAAATAATTGAGTATATTTGAATTCTTTCCTGTTATTACTATGGTATTTTATATACAATTTCAGAAACATTTTGTGCTTGTAACCACAATTTATATGACAATTACATGGTTGTTTAAAGAAGCTTTTTTCAAGTTATTTTTTTATTCCAAAAAATAGAAGAAATTATTTGTAATTCAAAATACATTTTTAATTGAAAAAGAAATTGTAGTCAGATGGATGTCAAATTGGAAAGCATCTTACACATTTTCTAATAAATATAAAAAAATGTGTGCCTTTATATTTCGGATTATTGGGGTATTTTGATGTTTCAAACATTGGTTTAATAAAGTTTGAAAACATAGAAAAAAATGTAAGGTAAAAAAAGATATGCAGACCCGACGAAAATTTGAAAAAATGTTGGGGGAAAAATGTTATAGCCAATTGCAATTAGTGTTTGTTTAAATTTAGGGCAAAGCAGGAAAGTAAGGAGAAAAAGTGATTTAGAAGCTTAGAATGTTAGCAACATTTTCAAGGTAGTCTAGAGCCACAGACAACGAAAATTGTTGTATAATACCCAATAGTCTCTCAGACATTTCCTTTGTTCTTTGTGCAACTCGTGGGTTTAGACTACCAGCTAATGTATGTGAAAGTCTCATTTCTTGAAAACTTTGCTCCTTCTTCAAAGTTTCCAAAAAAGAGTAGAAATTAGGGTGTCGTTTTCCAATTGTATGGTTGAAGGAGTTATGCCATCCCTCAATGGCATTATTTGTTTTAGCTTCTCCCTCTAAACAGCTCGTGTAACAGTTCCACCACTCCACATGGAAACGTGGCTTCCTCCTGCGACCCGATCTGCTTAGGTGCCCAATCAATGTGTCTTCAAAATATTTTAAAATGGGTGCCAATTTGTCTTAATTTACAACGTAATAATTTGATTCTGTAATGGCAGTGTAGTATTCATCTACACTTTCGGGAGGCACAAAACAAAGAGCTGTTAATTTTTTTTAACTCAACTTGTAGTTTGCTATCTGTTGAGTATTCTGCAACCAGGGTTGTTTTCTGTAACTTACGCCAGAATGCCTGGGAAAAATGGAAAAAACAGCCCTGAATTTGGGTATCCGTGTACGTTTTACTGATCATGCTCAATTCAAAATCCACAATTATTTTCCTAGGCCTTTTGCATGTTGTATTTTTAATGACTGATAAAAGTTCAGTGTAGGTTGCAGAAGTCTTATCAGGCAGTAAACTATATACTAAAGGGATTACACTATGGTTAATGTTAGCGTGTATAGTGTAAATATGGATGAAAGGATGGGGTGTACTTTTAAATGTCCCATCCATCATCCAAATTTCACTATTTTCTAACTTAACAAGGTTGCGGGGTGTAGTAAAAATTAGAATACGTTTTTGAGGGTTTTCGTTGTCATGGAGAAGGAAGGGTTCATCAGCAAAAGAAATAGTAAGTTCATGTGGAATAACAATGTCAGAAAAGGTATGAGGTGTAGTTGTTTGTGTGTTACTTGCCTGCTTTTGTCTTTGTATAATTCGCCTCAGATTAGGAATTATAGGCATATTACTAGCAACATGACTGGGGACATGCTGTGCAATCTCTCTTAAAATGGATCCTGTAGAATCATTGGAGGTGCTTGCAAGTTCTTTCATCTCATTTATGGTTTCCCTTACATCAATCTCCATTGCAGAGGCAGAGTGGTTATGATCAGTTGTTTTAATAATAATATCTTCATGGGTAACCGCTCTGCCGCTGCAATAGGATGAGTAGTATTGCACGCACCTCCAATGATTTCTTGGAAAAGTTATCCTTTCTTTACAATATATGTATCCAGCAAGCTTAAGTAATTTTTTTCCTTTTCTGGATTTTATGTAAGTAGCTGTTTCCTGAGCAGACATTATCTGTAAAGAAACAATGTTTTATTTTAGTATGTTAATTGAAATGACACATAAAACATAATAATAATCTACATTTTCCTAACTGCTGCATTTTTATGGAGTTAGAATAGTAATTTTCATTTCCACTCTATCTCACACTTTCTCTACTGCTGCAGCTTCCTGGAGTTAGAATAGTAATTCTTACCCCCACACTATTCCACACTTTCACTACTGCTGCACCTTCCTGGAGTTAGAATAGAAATTTTTACCCCTAGACTATCTCACACTTTCTCCAATGTTGCAAATTCCTGGAATTAAAATAGAAATTATCCCCCCTACACTATCACACCCTTTCCCTACTGTTGCAGCTTCCTGGAGTTAGAAAAGTAACTCTTACCCATACACTATCCCACACTTTCCCTACTGATGCACCTTTCTTGAGTTAGAATAGTAACTCTTACCCCTACACAATCCCACACTTTCCCTACTGCTGCACCTTCCTGGAGTTAGAATAGTAATTCTTACCCCTACACTATCCCACACTTTCCCTACTGCTGCACCTTCCTGGAGTTAGAATAGTAATTCTTACCCCTACACTATCCCACACTTTCCCTACTGCTGCACCTTCCTGGAGTTGGAATAGTATTTTTAACCACACCTCTATCCCACACTTTCCCTACTGTTGCACCTTCCTGGAGTTAGAATAGTAATTTTTACCCCTACACTATCCCACACTTTCCCTACTGCTGCACCTTTCTGGAGTTGGAATAGTAATTATTACCCCTACTCTATCCCACACTTTCGCTACTGCTGCACCTTACTGGAGTTAGAATAGTAATTGTTACTCTTACACTATCCCACACTTTCACTACTGCTGCACCTTCCTTGAGTTAGAATAGTAACTGTTACCCTAACACCATCCCACACTTTCCCTACTGCTGCACCTTCCTGGAGTTAGAATAGTAATTCTTACCCCTACACTATCCCACACATTCCCTACTGCTGCACCTTCCTGGAGTTAGAATAGTAATTATTACCCCTACTCTATCCCACACTTTCCCTACTGCTGCACCTTACTGGAGTTAGAATAGTAATTGTTACTCTTACACTATCCCACACTTTCACTACTGCTGCACCTTCCTGGAGTTAGATTAGTAATTTTTACCCCTACACTATCCCACACTTTTCCTACTGCTGCACCTTCCTGGAGTTGGAATAGTAATTATCACCCCTACTCTATCCCACACTTTCCCTACTGCTGCACTTTACTGGAGTTAGAATAGTAATTGTTACTCTTACACTATCCCATACTTTCACTACTGTTGCACCTTCCTGGAGTTAGAATAGTAATGTGCTTTGTAATCTGCTTTTTAAATACCTTTTGATGTAGATATTTTCTTCTTGGTCTAGTTTTTGGTGTTGTTTCTCGTTTTTTGCTGGTCTTTTTTGCTGTCTGGTTTTCTGGGATTCTCTTTTTGAGTTGGTTTTGACAAGATTTATGTAATTATCTGAAAAAATGAGAAAGAAACTGAAATGTAATATTTGATTATAATGTTTCAGATACAGTCAAATATGTCAGTACTTATGTGCATATGTTACATTAAATTTACTTGACCTTGTAACTTTACTACACTTTCCTTGCCACTACATCCTCATGGAGTTAGAATAGTAATTCTTACTCCTACACTATATCCCACACTTTACTTACTGCTGCATCTTCCTGGAGTTAGAATAGTAATTGTTTTCTCTACACTATCCCACACTTCTCCCATTGCTGCACCTTCCTGGAGTTAAAATATTAATTATGACCACTACACCATCCCACACTTTCCCTACTGCTGCACCTTCCTGGAGTTTGAATAGTAATTATCACCCCTACTCTATCCCACACTTTCCCTACTGCTGCACCTTCCTGGCGTTGGAATAGTAATTATTACCCCTACTCTATCCCACACTTTCACTACTGTTGCACCTTCCTGGAGTTAGAATAGTAATGTGCTTTGTAATCTGCTTTTTAAATACCTTTTGATGTGGATATTTTCTTCTTGGTCTAGGTTTTGGTGTTGTTTCTCGTTTTTTGATGGTCTTTTTTGCTGTCTGGTTTTCTGGGATTCGCTTTTTGAGTTGGGTTTGATAAGATTTACGTAATTATCTGAAAAAATGAGAAAGAAACTGAAATGTAATATTTGATTATAATGTTTCAGATACAGTCAAATATGTCAGTACTTATGTGCATATGTTACATTAAATTTACTTGACCTTGTAACTTTACTACACTTTCCTTGCCAATACATCCTCATGGAGTTAGAATAGTAAATCTTACTCCTACACTATCCCACACTTTACTTACTGCTGCATCTGCTTGGAGTTAGAATAGTAATTGTTTTCTCTACACTATCCCACACTTCTCCCATTGCTGCACCTTCCTGGAGTTAGAATATTAATTATGACCCCTACAATATCCCACACTTTCCCTACTGCTGCACCTTCCTGGAGTTGGAATAGTAATTATTACCCCTACTCTATCCCACACTTTCCCTACTGCTGCACCTTCCTGGAGTTAGATTAGTAATTCTTACCCCTACACTATCCCACACTTTCCCTACTGCTGCACCTTCCTGGAGTTGGAATAGTAATTATTACCCCTACACTATCCCACACTTTCACTACTGTTGCACCTTCCTGGAGTTAGAATAGTAATGTGCTTTGTAATCTGCTTTTTAAATACCTTTTGATGTTGATATTTTCTTCTTGGTCTAGTTTTTGGTGTTGTTTCTCGTTTTTTGATGGTCTTTTTTGCTGTCTGGATTTCTGGGATTCGCTTTTTGAGTTGGTTTTGACAAGATGTATGTAATTATATGAAAAAAAGGGAAAGAAACTGAAATGTAATATTTTATTTTAATGCTTCAGATACAGTCAAATATGTCAGTACTTATGTGCATATGTTACATTAAATGTACTTGACCTTGCAACTTTACTACACTTTCCCTGCCACTACATACTCATGGAGTTAGAATAGTAATTCTTAACCCTACACTATCCCACACTTTCCCTACTGCTGCACCTTACTGGAGTTAGAATAGTAATTATTACCCCTACTGTATCCCACACCTTACCTACTGCTGCACCTTCCTGGAGTTAGAATAGTAATTCTTACCCCGACACTATCCCACACTTTCGCTACTGCTGCACCTTCCTGGAGTTAGAATAGTAATTTTTAACCCTACACTATCCCACACTTTCCCTACTGCTGCACCTTCCTGGAGTTAGAATAGTAATTCTTAACCCTACACTATCCCACACTTTCCCTACTGCTACACCTTCCTGGAGTTAGAATAGTAATTCTTAACCCTACTGTATCCCACACCTTACCTACTGCTCCACCTTCCTGGAGTTAGAATAGTAATTCTTACCCCTACACTATCCCACACTTTCCCTACTGCTGCACCTTCCTGGAGTTAGAATAGTAATTTTTAACCACACCTCTATCCCACACTTTATTTATTGCTGCACCTTTTTGCACTTAGAATAGTAATGTGTTTTGTAATGTGCTTTTTAAATACCTCTGATGTAGATGCTTTGTTATTGCTCTAGTTATTGTTCTTGTTTCTCGTTTTTTGCTGATCTTTTTTGTTGTCTGGTCTTGTGGGATTTCCTTTATGATTTCGTTTTCAGAAGATTTATATGAGTATCTGAAAATACGAGAAAAAAATATGAAATGTAATATTTATTTTCAATGTTTGAGATGTAGTCACATATGTTAATACTTTTGTGCATACTTTACTCTTTCTTTACTGCTGCACGTTCCAGGAGTTAAAATAGAAATTATCCCCCCTACACTATCACACACTTTCCCTACTGTTGCAGCTTCCTGGAGTTAGAAAAGTAACTCTTACCCCTACACTATCCCACACTTTCCCTACTGATGCACCTTCCTTGAGTTAGAATAGTAACTCTTACCCCTACACTATCCCACACTTTCCCTACTGCTGCACCTTCCTGGAGTTAGAATAGTAATTCTTACCCCTACACTATCCCACACTTTCCCTACTGCTGCACCTTCCTGGAGTTGGAATATTAATTTTTAACCACACCTCTACCCCACACTTTCCCTACTGTTGCACCTTCCTGGAGTTAGAATAGTAATTTTTACCCCTACACTATCCCACACTTTCCCTACTGCTGCACCTTTCTGGAGTTGGAATAGTAATTATTACCCCTACTCTATCCCACACTTTCCCTACTGCTGCACCTTACTGGAGTTAGAATAGTAATTGTTACTCTTACACTATCCCACACTTTCACTACTGCTGCACCTTCCTTGAATTAGAATAGTAACTGTTACCCTTACACCATCCCACACTTTCCCTACTGCTGCACCTTCCTGGAGTTAGAATAGTAATTCTTACCCCTACACTATCCCACACTTTCCCTACTGCTGCACCTTCCTGGAGTTAGAATAGTAATTCTTACCCCTACACTATCCCACACTTTCCCTACTGCTGCACCTTCCTGGAGTTAGAATAGTAATTCTTACCCCTACACTATCCCACACTTTCCCTACTGCTGCACCTTCCTGGAGTTAGAATAGTAATTCTTACCCCTACACTATCTCACACTTTCCCTACTGCTGCACCTTCCTGGAGTTGGAATAGTAATTTTTAACCACACCTCTATCCCACACTTTCCCTACTAATGCACCTTCCGGGAGTTAGAATAGTAATTCTTACCCCTACACTATCCCACACTTTCCCTACTGCTGCACCTTTCTGGATTTGGAATAGTAATTATTACCCCTACTCTATCCCACACTTTCCCTACTGCTGCACCTTACTGGAGTTAGAATAGTAATTGTTACTCTTACACTATCCCACACTTTCACTACTGCTGCACCTTTCTGGAGTTAGATTAGTAATTTTTACCCCTACACTATCCCACACTTTTCCTACTGCTGCACCTTCCTGGAGTTGGAATAGTAATTATCACCCCTACTCTATCCCACACTTTCCCTACTGCTGCACTTTACTGGAGTTAGAATAGTAATTGTTACTCTTACACTATCCCATACTTTCACTACTGTTGCACCTTCCTGGAGTTAGAATAGTAATGTGCTTTGTAATCTGCTTTTTAAATACCTTTTGATGTAGATATTTTCTTCTTGGTTTAGTTTTTGGTGTTGTTTCTCGTTTTTTGCTGGTCTTTTTTTATGTCTGGTTTTCTGGGATTCTCTTTTTGAGTTGGTATTGACAAGAGTTATGTAATTATCTGAAAAAATGAGAAAGAAACTGAAATGTAATATTTGATTATAATGTTTCAGATACAGTCAAATATGTCAGTACTTATGTGCATATGTTACATTAAATTTACTTGAGCTTGTAACTTTACTACACTTTCCTTGCCACTACATCCTCATGGAGTTAGAATAGTAATTCTTACTCTAACACTATATCCCACACTTTACTTACTGCTGCATCTTCTTGGAGTTAGAATAGTAATTGTTTTTTCTACACTATCCCACACTTCTCCCACTGCTGCACCTTCCTGGAGTTGGAATATTAATTATGACCCCTACTCTATCCCACACTTTCCCTACTGCTGTACCTTCCTGGAGTTGGAGTAGTAATTATTACCCATACTCTATCCCACACTTTCCCTACTGCTGCACCTTCCTGGAGTTAGAATATTAATTATGACCCCTACAATATCCCACACTTTCCCTACTGCTGCACCTTCCTGGAGTTGGAGTAGTAATTATTACTGGATTAGTAATTATTACCCCTACTCTATCCCACACTTTCACTACTGTTGCACCTTCCTGGAGTTAGAATAGTAATGTGCTTTGTAATCTGCTTTTTAAATACCTTTTGATGTAGATATTTTCTTCTTGGTTTAGTTTTTGGTGTTGTTTCTCGTTTTTTGCTGGTCTTTTTTTATGTCTGGTTTTCTGGGATTCTCTTTTTGAGTTGGTATTGACAAGAGTTATGTAATTATCTGAAAAAATGAGAAAGAAACTGAAATGTAATATTTGATTATAATGTTTCAGATACAGTCAAATATGTCAGTACTTATGTGCATATGTTACATTAAATTTACTTGACCTTGTAACTTTACTACACTTTCCTTGCCACTACATCCTCATGGAGTTAGAATAGTAATTCTTACTCCTACACTATATCCCACACTTTACTTACTGCTGCATCTTCTTGGAGTTAGAATAGTAATTGTTTTTTCTACACTATCCCACACTTCTCCCACTGCTGCACCTTCCTGGAGTTGGAATATTAATTATGACCCCTACTCTATCCCACACTTTCCCTACTGCTGTACCTTCCTGGAGTTGGAGTAGTAATTATTACCCATACTCTATCCCACACTTTCCCTACTGCTGCACCTTCCTGGAATTAGAATATTAATTATGACCCCTACAATATCCCACACTTTCCCTACTGCTGCACCTTCCTGGAGTTGGAATAGTAATTATTACCCCTACTCTATCCCACACTTTCACTACTGTTGCACCTTCCTGGAGTTAGAATAGTAATGTGCTTTGTAATCTGCTTTTTAAATACCTTTTGATGTAGATATTTTCTTCTTGGTCTAGTTTTTGGTGTTGTTTCTCGATTTTGATGGTCTTTTTTTTGCTGTCTGGATTTCTGGGATTCGCTTTTTGAGTTGGTTTTGACAAGATTTATGTAATTATCTGAAAAAATGAGAAAGAAACTGAAATGTAATATTTTATTTTAATGTTTCAGATACAGTCAAATATGTCAGTACTTATGTGCATATGTTACATTAAATTTACTTGACCTTGCAACTTTACTACACTTTCCCTGCCACTACATCCTCATGGAGTTAGAATAGTAATTCTTAACCCTACACTATCCCACACTTTCCCTACTGCTGCACCTTACTGGAGTAAGAATAGTAATTATTACCCCTACTGTATCCACACCTTACCTACTGCTGCACCTTCCTGGAGTTAGAATAGTAATTCTTACCCCGACACTATCCCACACTTTCCCTACTGCTGCACCTTCCTGGAGTTAAAATAGTAATTTTTAACCCTACACTATCCCACACTTTCCCTACTGCTGCACCTTCCTGGAGTTAGAATAGTAATTCTTAACCCTACACTATCCCACACTTTCCCTACTGCTACACCTTCCTGGAGTTAGAATAGTAATTCTTAACCCTACTGTATCTCACACCTTACCTACTGCTCCACCTTCCTGGAGTTAGAATAGTAATTCTTACCCCTACACTATCCCACACTTTCCCTACTGCTGCACCTTCCTGGAGTTAGAATAGTAATTTTTAACCACACCTCTATCCCACACTTTATTTATTGCTGCACCTTTTTGCACTTAGAATAGTAATGTGTTTTGTAATGTGCTTTTTAAATACCTCTGATGTAGATGCTTTGTTTTTGCTCTAGTTATTGTTCTTGTTTCTCGTTTTTTGCTGATCTTTTTTGTTGTCTGGTCCTGTGGGATTTGCTTTATGATTTGGTTTTCAGAAGATTTATATGAGTATCTGAAAATACGAGAAAAAAATATGAAATGTAATATTTAATTTCAATGTTTGAGATGTAGTCACATATGTTAATACTTTTGTGCATACGTTACTCTTTCTTTACTGCTGCACGTTCCAGGAGTTAGAATATTAATTCTTATCGCTACACTATTACACAGTTTACCTACTGCTGCACCTTCCTGGAGTTAGAATATTTATTGCTACTCTTACACTATTCAACAGTTTAACTACTGCTGTACCTTTCTGGAGTTTGAATAGTAATTGTTATCTTTACAGTATACCACATTTTCTCTACTGCTGCACATTATTGGATTTACATTAGTAATTTTTATTCCTACTCCATCCTACACTTTTGCAATATTTTACTACTGCTACACTTGAAGACAGTATAAAAATGCTGTTATGTAAATTATAAAATAATTACCTTCTTTAAAACTGGAATTTTAAATTTCCAAAGATGAAAGTATTTTTTTTTTTCATTATTGAATTTCTGTGTAAGAATTAGATTAAATATGTGTGGATTAGAAAAAGTTTTTCCATTTTATTTCATTTGAATTATGATTTATTTAAATTAAAAAAATACCTTGAAATTATTGTTGAAGAGGAGTATGGAGCCTTTAGTAAAATCCAATTTTAATAAACTTGGCTTTTTCGTCACACTTTGTAGAAGTTCTTCTATATTTAGTATTTTAACTTTTCATGCTGTTACAAAAATGATATATTTTTAGATATTTGAAAATAATTACATTTAATAAACCATGTAAATTCAATAATTATCATCTAAAAATATGTTGTGCTTCATTTTATTAATATATGTCTCCATAATTATAGTAATATCTGGGTGGTAATAATGTTAATTTAAGTTTGAAAATCAAACTTATTAGGGATCGCTTTTTAAATATTTTACAAAAATATTTCTGTTATTACTTTTGTAAACTTACTTGTATTGCGAAAAGTAATGCTTCTTAAACGGAATCGGGTGTTATATCAAAGAAGAGGTCAGAGGGTCAGCTTTTGGCGTCTGGTCACTCTGCTAGTTGAAAGCAGAACGCCAATCTACGCCAGTCGACATACACAGATCGACACGTACTCGTGAGGATACTTATGACATAGATACTCTATCAACATATATCCGAAGATAATTTCTTCGTTATAGGACGCTTGAGGAATATGTATGTACTACACCCGTTTTGTGGATATTGAGATACCATGATCTGAGGATCATATTGGAACATAATAGCGGAGTTTGATTATTGTGTACGGACACATCAACCTTACAGTTGGAATAGGGACGTAAATGCCCGTCTTTGGACAATATGATTCCTGGATCTGACGATCATATTGGAATTTATTTGCTGTGATTTGTCCTTTAAACTTGGTGACATCCACCTTACCGTTTGCCCTGAAGAAGTCATTGTCTTACTGACTAGACGAAACACGTGTTGGCTGCGAAATATTATTTGAAGAACTTTATTTGAACTCGATTGAAGAATTGGACAATAAAAGAAAGTGATAACTGTTTAAAGACTTTGTGATACTGAATGAGTGCTCGGAGGAACATCTGAACTGATTTAAAAATGGTGTCTGAGTCGTATTTATAAGTTTGAGTTAGTGTCACTGTTATTTTTAATAAACATAGCGTTTGTATTCATTTTTTTTATTCCGTTTAATTACTGTGGAAAGTTATAATTTAAAAAATTAAATAAAGATGTGTAGTTTTCACTTTTTCGTTCCGATTTGGCATCCATTTTGAAAGTAGTGTTGTGCTATTATTTTCATGGAAAGAGTTGTAGGACATATCTACGAACAACACAATTTAAAATGGCGACTATGTTTAAGTTAAATATTTGTTTTAACGAATATTTATTTATAATAAAAATAATATATTGTGAGTTTGTTATATTTTAGAATTCGTGCCATGTGTAAAACTTTCATTAGTTACGTTAAAAGTAGTATTTATTTTAATACGAGAGTATTAATTTTAATACTAGAGTATTAATTTTAACACTCGAGTATTAATTTAAAAAAATGTTTTGTATTTCTTTGGATTAACGTTTAGTTTTTATCTACATTTTAAAACACTTCCCCACCCAAAACCCCTAATTTCCCTACATCCCGTGCCAGGTTTTATTTTACAAAAAAAAAAGAAAAACGTATTTTTTGCGTTGTAAAGGTATGCGTTGTAATTGAAATCATTGTAATAGCACTTTCCTACTAATAACTGTATTTCGCGTTGTAACAGTATTCGTTGTAAAAACATGCGTTGTAAAAGTATTTGCGTTGTAAAAAATGTGTTGTAAATACATGCGTTGTAATAGTATGCGTTGTAACGTCATACATCCGGCGGGGCCACTTGGGAGCAATCAGAATGAGATGGCAGCTCTCTAGCTTCATTCTGCGCAACACTCTTGTAATTAACGGGATCGGAGGAAAGGCGTAAGCACAAATCCCCGACCATCGCATGGACAGGGCATTCCCTCTTGATCCCTGTTGAGGGTACCTGCTGGCGTAATACCGGCATTTCTTGTTCTGCTGTGTTGCAAATAAATCCAATGTTGGCTTGCTCCATGCCTGGAACACTCTGTCCAGCTGAGTGTTGTCCAGTTCCCACTCATGGCAGTCTGATAAGGATCTGTTGAGCCTGTCCGCTAGGGTATTGTGCAAGCCTCTGACATGTTCTGCCCTGAGAGTTATGTTGTGAAGTGTTAGCCATTCCCATAACTCCTGAGCTTCCTTGGATAGTGTAGCTGATCTTGTTCCTCCCTGCTTGTTTACATAAAATATGCTCGTGGTATTGTCCGTCCGGACCAGGACTGAAGACCCTGCGATCCTGGGAAGGAACGCCTGTAAGGACAGAAATATGGCTCTCAATTCCAGACTGTTGATGTGACATTGTCTGTATTTTTTAGACCCTTTGCCCTGCACTTGTAAATCTTGGAAATGACCTCCCCATCCCTCCATGGACGCATCTGTCATCAGAACGAAGTCCGGAGGAGTTTGCAATAATGTGAGCCCTTGCTCCAGATTGCACCGACCATTGAAGAGCATCCACCATGCGTGGGGTTACTTTGATGATGTCGTCGAAGGAGCCTGTTGCTTGTTGCCACTGAAGATGTAGCTCCTGTTGCAGAGGTCGCATTTTCAGGCGCGCTAGTGGGATGAGATTTATGGCTGAGGAACACATTCCCAGAAGTGAAGCGAACAGGCAAACAGGAAGTGACTTTCTTTTTGACACTTGCAATGCTAATTTCTGCAGACGGAGTTGCCTTTCTTGAGACAAGAATGCTTTGCATTGAATTGTGTCCAGACGAGCACCCAGGAAAGGTAGAATCCTTCTTGGAAGTAATTGGGATTTGCCTGTGTTTACAGTGAGACCCAGGGACGCAAAGAGATCGCGACACATTGTTATGCCGTCTCGTACCCTGTTCTTCGAAGGACCTTTGATTAGCCAATCGTCCAAATACAGGAAGACCTGGATTCCCGAAGAGCGTAATGGTACCGCTACCGGAGCCAGGCACTTCATAAAAATCCTTGGAGCCGACTTGAGGCCAAATGGGAGTACTTTGAACTGATAGTGGGCGCCAGCCACAGTGAAATGAAGATACTTTCGATGTTTTGGATGAATTGGGATGTGAAAGTATGCGTCTTCCATGTCTAAAGAAGCCATGAAATCTCCCTCGTTCAAGCAGCTTAGAATCTCTGAAAGAGTGACCATGCAAAAACCTGCTTCTTGAGATATCTGTTGAGATTGCGCAGATCCAGGATCGCCATTCCCCTGATTTTTTCTTTATGAGGAAAAAACGGGAATAGAAGCCTGTCCGCCTCTGATGAACTGGGACCTTTTCTATAGCGTTCTTGAGGAACATTGACTGAACCTCCTTGAACAAGAAGTGAAGACGAGGGGGAGGGGGTCCCCTGGGCGGAATAGTTGGTGGTTTGGTGACAAACTCTAGGGTGTGTCCATGTTGAACGAGGTCTAGCACCCATTGGTTGGATGTAATCTGTTGCCACCGGTGTAGGAAGCCAGATATTTTCGCGCCCACAGGGAGGGAAGGAAATATGGGTGGCGCCCGGCTGATCTCACTGTTTTCTGTGAGTATCTAACCCTCGATTGTTAGAGCGTTTTCGGCCTCCTTGGCGAGAGAAACTAGCCATTCCAGATTGTTGGTATGAGGATTGATAATTCTGCCGATATTGAGGCTGATATTGTCTGTTTTGTGAGTAATAGTTTCCTCTCGAGGAGTATCCACGACCTCTAGCGCCTCTAAAAGATCCCCGCTTGTACTGCAGGGAACCCAGGGATCTTGCGGTATCCGTTTTGATTGCCTGGAGGGCTTTGTCGATATGTTTCCCAAACAAAGATTCGCCATCATAGGCCATATCCAAGATCTTTAGTTGGACCTCAGGACGAAAGGTGGTAGCCTTTAGCCAGCCCTGGCGTCTGAGAACTGCAGCCCCTGCCAGTTGTCTAAAATTTGTATTTGCAATGTCCAAAGCGCAGTCGATGGTTTCTGCAGCTCCCACGCTCCCTTTCCATCAAGCTCTTTCGTGACCCCTGGCGCTTATCCTCTGGAATCAAATCAATCAGACTAACCATGTCTGACCACATTTGGCGATCATAACGTCCTATGATCGCCAAAGAGTTAGCTGCCCTCATTGAAGCAGCAGCCAATGTGGATTTTTTTTACCAATGAGGTCCAAACGACGTCCCTCTTTATCTGGTGGCGTAATGATGGGAGCGGCTGGGTTTTTTGATCTTTGCTGTGCGGCCTGCGAAATGACCGAATCTGGCCATGGGTGTCCAATAAGGCATGAAGCGCTAACGAAAGGAGCACAATATTTTTTGTAAATCCGCGGTAGCACGGCAGGCACAGAAGCAGGATTTTTCATTATCTTAATGCCCTCCTTCCATATGTAGTCTATAATAGGAATGGCCCTGGACACCTTCCTAGTTTCTTCTTTAAAATCGTGGAGCAAGTACACCGACTGATCTACTGTCACTGATAGCTGAAACCTACTTGCAGCCCGCTGCATAAGGTTGTGAAACCCCCCCTATGTCTTCTGGTGGTGAATCTGAAGGCTGTGGAGTTGGTGGAGATGGCATGGGGATAATATAAGAATCCCACGGATCCACAGGAGGATTATCTGGTAGCTCGCCTTCTTCTACTTCTTCATCCGAAGAAGTGTCTGGAGTCTGAGTGGGCAAAATAGGTTGCTGAGGTTCCGTGACCGGAGACCGAGGTGCAGGGATCTCAGGCTGAGGAATAGGGTCGGGAACTGCTGCAGGTTGAAGTGGAGAAACAACCTGCTGTGGTGGAAAGCGTTGTCTGTAGTCAGCCAACATGGCTTGTAAGTCCTGGATGAGACCCGGTGGTAGATGGCTGGACTCTGAAGCCCGAGACTGCCTCTGGTATGCTGTATGATGAGGAACCACGATGTCCTCTTGATAGTAATGTTCCGTGTATTCGTCATCCTCTTCATCATCTTGACACTTAATGTTCAATTCCGAAGGATGGTGAGCTATCCCAAACGCTCCTTCATTGTCATCATCATCATCATAATCATCCTCCTCTTCATGAGCATAAGTCTCAAGGAGGTGAGAGGACGTAAGTGGTGAAATATAGGAGCATTCTTGCCTTTGGTAAGATCTCAGTTGAAAAGCTTTTGAGAAAATAGGCGTAGAAAATGCTTGAACTGTGACTGGAGGCTTTATAGCAGCAGTGTCCATTGACATCGGTGGCTCTTTAGACAATGGACTATAAATATATAAGGAGATACCCTCAAATCCAATAGGGGACAGGGTGCATAATCAGAAAAAATTCACAGAAGTCCCTCAAACAACCTTATATTGGAGAATCACTAATACACTACTCCTGCCTGCCACAGTAACACTATGGGAGGTAAAGAGCTACTATATTTCAAGATACAATATTCTATTTGGAACCAGTAACTCCAGAATACACTTTAGGTAAAAAAGGAAACAAAAGCACACAACAAGAACGTCATCAGAGCACTAATTACACCATACACAAAGAAAATATAAATTAAAAATGTATCACATTTTATTCGTAAAAACAAGATATAGCCATATACATTTAAAATAAAACAAGTGTACAATTCATACAAGGAAACCAAAAAAAGTCGACGCAGCGTTTCGGTGCTTATATTGAAGATATGACACCTTCTTCAGGACGGTTTCTTCTCTAGTTCTAGGGAACTAGTATTAGTACTTCATAAACCAACAGTCGTTTAATCAATTACGCTGTGATCAGGTCCCGCTGTGGGTCAATATGTATAATCCCTTTATGGGCAATTAGTCTTGGATATTCTGGAAGCGGTATTTATGGAATTCACCTCCCTTGTGAATATACAAACATGATGGTTTGCAGTCTAGCACTTAAGATTTCTCAGAGCCGTGCTTAAAGATTCCTTATGAAATTGAGGACCTCGTCGGCATCCAAGGTTCAACTTTTGTTTCTCATTACAATGGGAGACCTGTTCGTATATCCCAGGTCTTTGGTCGTTGGATGTGTCCACCCTGGGGTATGGCGTCCGCACGCTTCCAAAAATCGGAAGATAAGGTTGTTTGAGGGACTTCTGTGATTTTTTTCTCTTTAGACAATGGAGACATTGGAGATTGAATCGTCGCCATAGGGCCCTTGACGGGACCATCGTCGACGGAACCATCGTCGACGGACTCGACGTCGACAGGACCCTCGTCGACGGACTCGACGTCGATGGGATCACCGTCGCCGGGATTACCGTTGACGGACTCGACATCAACAGGGTCATCAAGGGACACGTCGTCGACGGGCTTGACTTCTTCGTCGACGGGATGGTCGTCGACGGCACCTTTGATGTCTTCGTCGACGATGGAGGCTTCGTCGACGGAACCTTCGTTGACGAGTGTTTAGACAAGGCTGTCGTCGACGGATTGTCGACGATAGTTTTCTTCGCCACGATGGAAATCCTAGTTGACAGGATAGGAGAGGTGATAGCTGTAGTGGAAATTGTTGCCGTCGACGAAGGAGCTGAAGATGTGGCAGAGATGGTAGTCATAGGAAAAGCTGAGGAGACAGAGCAGCTTTTACTCACAGTTTGAAGCTTTTTAGCGTCCTTAACCACTTGGATGCTAAGGGGTGTGCGAGTAGGTCCATGTAATTTCCATTGAAATCAATGGAAACTCCATGACGAGTTACCCTTGTCATTAGCACTGAAGGGGTTAAGAGCTGAAGCCTCGGATAAAGATGATGGAGATCTCTGTGAAGATCCAGAAGTGGAGTGGGAGGTCTTGACATGTTTTCTCCCCTCACTTGAAGAGCCATCATGTGATCTTACTCTTTTACTGGAGGTTGAAGCTCTGTCATCGAAAATAAGGAATTCCCTCATGACCTAAATACTTTTAGTGTTCGGAAAAAAAAAAATCTTATTTTTATCAACAAAGTTTTCTATAAAAAAAATTTTTTATAACAAAAATTCTATTTTTTTGCAGTGATTCCAAGTTACATTCCATTTATCATATCCAAATACATTTACAATTATTATATCAAAAAAAGAGACACGAATCCAATAGATAAAATAAATCCACACAGGGAAAAAGAAAAATTATTTTCCAACGAAAATCTCACATATCTCTCATCCATACACTTTCAAACATACTGCATTCATCCCTCATTCTGTGTCTGAGGGATCACTCAGTTCCGTACGGGACGACAGACTGAGACGATTGGATGGCAGACTTCTAACAAATGGAAGAAAAATAATACAGAAGAACCGCCAATCAAATTACATGAGGGATCCCTCAGACACAGAATAAGGGATGAATGTAGTATGTTTCAAAGTGTATGGATGAGAGATATGTGAGATTTTCGTTGGAAAATAATTTTTCTTTTTCCCTGTGTGGATTTATTTTATCTATTGGATTTGTGTCTCTTTTTTTGATATAATAATTGTAAATGTATTTGGATATGATAAATTGAATGTAACTTGGAATCACTGCAAAAAAATAGAATTTTTGTTATAAATTTTTTTTTTAAAAAGAGAGTTTATTAAAAAATTGTTGATAAAATACTATGTTGTCACCTTGTGTTTATAGAAAACTTTGTTGATAAAAATAAGATTTTTTTTTTCCGAACACTAAAAGTATTTAGGTCATGAGGGAATTCCTTATTTTCAGTGTTGTTATGTTCTCCTCTTTCCCTGACCTCAAAGTATAAATAGAGGGGGTCCCCTTTTCTATGTTAGTGAAGCTCTGTCATCATCATCAGCCGAAGAAGATTTAAGCCATAAAAGGACTCTGGCCTCCCTATCCCTTAAGGCCTTAGAAGGGAAGGTGCGGCAGATTTTACAATTTTTTGCCTCATGCTTAGGATAGAGGCAATAAATACAGTCCTTATGTTGATCATCAACATGGACTCTTTTCTTGTCGCATGTTCTGCAAGGTCGACGACGGAGGCTTCGTCGACGGGTGTTTAGACTTCGACGATGAGGCTGTCGTCGACGGATCGTCAACGATAGTTTTCTTCGCCACGATGGAAATCCTAGTTGACAGAATAGGAGAGGTGATAGCTGTAGTGGAAATTGTTGCAGTCGACGAAGGAGCTGAAGACGTGACAGAGATGGTAGTCATAGGAAAAGCTGAGGAGACAGAGCAGCTTTTACTCACAGTTTGAAGCTTTTTTTTATTTATTTTGTTTTAAACCTTTATTCATATAAGCAGAGCCATACAAGCGCTGGCCTACAACCACAAGGGCCGGCCGCAAAATCAGGAGATCAAAAACAGAGCAGTTTACACGTGTACGATAAAAAGCAAGTACAGTACAGCCGCAAGATGTGATCGTGACACAGGAAGCGCAAGGATAAGAGAGGTTTCATTTTTATAAATTTAAGAGGAGGCAGCGGCTATATCAACCAAGGCGTCATGCAGCATAATCAAAGAAAGGGAGACGGGAGGGAAATATCCCCCCACACAATCAAAAAGCAATAATAAGTAACGTGACCAAATATACCCTAAGCCCACCGAAGGCGGGCCAGAAGGAAAAGTCAAGCCATAACAAGCAATGTAGCAAGACGTCTTGCAGAAAGCCCACCCGTCCCAAACAATAAGAAAAGAAAGGCATGTGCAAACACCGGAAGAATAAGGAAAGAAAAAGAAGACATAGCCAACCCCTTTAGAGGGGAGAAAAAGGGACCATAGAACAAAACAAACTAAAATAAAAAACCCCACCCATCACCCGCCACCCTACATCACCGTAATGGCTATGGCCTACCCCACTAACAGCGTGTCTGTCGCCCCAGAAATACCCAACAGAAAGGAAATAAAGAAGAAAGAGGAAAAACAAGGAAAGGGATAGGGAAAAGAATGAGGAGAGGAGCCGGCGATGGAAACACTCGGTCCCCCCCCTCCCCGCAACAAGCTTTACAGATCGAGGCCAGAAAGAGTACAGAGAAAAGCCCACGCACAGGGTGCAATCAATAACAGTCCACAAGACGAGTCCCGGATACGCCATTAACTAAGAGAAAGTCCCGCCAGGACCTAAGCAAGGTCATCCCTGGCCACTTCTGTGAACAGTAGAACTGCCAAACATCCGAGCAAGCAGGAGACAGTATGACATAAAAAGTCCATACCAGTCAGGTAAGGCAGGCGGTATCCTCACGCAACACCGCCCCCGCCATAAAGAAGTAGTCAACGATACATGGCGGCAGCCAGAATGCAACAGTACGCCAATCACCAACGCGGCCAAGTCCAAAGTCAGGTCTGCCCAGCACGGGGTGAAGATCACAGGATGTGGGAAACAGTGCAGCACCGGCGCCAGGTCCATTTGTTCCCTCAAATACTGAGACACATCCGGGGACCCCGGCTCAACAACCGGAGGAGAGTCAACGGGACCAACTCGGGGAGAGGGCACTGCGCCACAAGATGGCGGATCAACTATAGCCGCGATCCGTAACTCCAAGTCCCGGGACTTCCAGCACAGATCGGTCCGCAGAGCAACCAGCGCAAGCAGCACATGACCTCGAGTAAGCGCTGCCCCAAATAACAGTGGTCTGGGGGTCTCAAATGTCACATTGTCTCTGTCTCCGGGAGGGACACACTTCAAAGGGTCATCCGCCATCTTGAGCAAATCGTTCGCCGCCATTACCCTCTCCATCTCCAAGTCCATCATGACCGCCAGAGGCAACAGGACCCACAGCCGATCAGTGGCGGGCGGCGCCCGGCGAAGAAAGGAGAGTCACCAGAAGGCCGGGTGCGCTCCCAGCAGCTCTCCGGGAGCCGGGCACCGGTTCCCAGACGGGACTACTAACAGGAGTGGGCGTCCCACCCGAGGGGAACCGGACCACACGGCCTCTCTCCGGTTCACCAACTGCACGGGCATACGGGGCGACCCGCTATTGGGAGTGGGTCCGCTCCATCTCTCCCGGCTCTCGGCTCTCAGGTTCCCACAACAGGCTTCTCATCCGGTCCAGGGCCATCAACACTCCGACCACCGCCGGGGAGGCGCATCACTCGAGGCCCCGGCGTCAGGGCCGGGAAAGCCAGCCAGCAGACAATGGCAGATCTCAGGGACCACAACACGCTGGAGCACCAAAATCAGACGGTAAGTGAGCAGTTTTCTCTAGTAGTAGAAATCAGTAAGCCTCGGACAGGATTGTCGACAGAATATAGAAGCGGGGAGGAAAGGATCTCAGAGCGAAGCGTTCATGCGACTGTTACGATCGCCATCTTGGCTCCTCCAGTTTGAAGCTTTTTAGAGTCCTTAAGAGCTGAAGCCTCGGATAAAGATGATGGAGATCTCTGTGAAGATCCAGAAGTGGAGTTGGAGGTCTTGACATGTTTTCTCCCCTCACTTGAAGAGCCATCTTGTGATCTTACTCTTTTACTGGAGGTCAAGGCTCTGTCATCATCATCAGCCGAAGAAGATTTAAGCCATAAAAGGACTCTGTCCTCCCTATCCCTTAAGGTCTTAGAAGGGAAGGTGCGGCAGATTTTACAATGTTTTGCCTCATAGAGGCAATAAATACAGTCCTTATGTTGATCATCAACATGGACTCTTTTCTTGTTGCATGTTCTGCAAGGTCTAAACAAGGCCTTCTTATCAGACATCCTGAAGAATGGAAAAAACTGAGTAGAGACTCAGGGAGACTCCCTTCCACACGACGTGCAGTGAAAATTTGAGGAGAACTGGCTCTGCAGAGAGGGTTCTAGAGGGTGCTGTAAGCTGATTGGCTGGGACACATTTCTTAGTCCTTTTGGCATAATGAGGTAGATAGGCTACTACAGTTTAGGCCTCAGGCCTTTCTCTTGGGACTACTACTATAATTTACCTTTGGCACTGCTTTTTTTATAAACCGTGGGACTCCCGCCTCGGCGACGGGGAATGATTCAGGCATGTGAATCTATGAAAGATACCCCAATACTGGATAATATTAAAACCACAACAGCCACCCAAGAGACCAGTCACAGAAGGAGTACTATGGAAACAGGTGGAGGGGTTAAGGCTAAGATTGCGAGTAGGGAGGTTCCTAGCAAACAAACTCCACTATTGACCCAGGCTTCTGCTAGTGAGATCAAGGTGACTTCCCTCCCTAGTATAAATCTCCCCCCAGCCTGTGCCCCATATGTCGCTATTATGACAGGTATCCCCCTAATTGCACACAACTCTAAGGAATCCCAGCTTGATTTAAGGAACAAATGTTTATTCTGGCTCGCAAGGTTCAAGCACTTCGAGTATGCTAGGGCGGGGGAGATAATCAGAGTCCGCAGAGTAGGTTGGTTGGGTGATGCCCGAAAGACTGAAGCTGGGGAGTGCGTTGTTATCAATTTTAACAACCCCCACACTGCTAACAGACTGCTATCCACTCCTAATGCAGATCGTCACACATCCACAGAAATAAGCCTCCGCGCGTTGGATTACTTTTATCCCCAACCTAGCTCTGATCAGAGAGGTAGTGCATTTTCGCCACTTCTCACTGTGGGCCCTAGGTCCCCTCATGGAAGGTAGGTGGAGCAATCCTTGTAGGCGCCTTCTGTATAATATTCCAACAAGTAATAGATATGAAAATCTTGAGGAAGTCGACTGACTAGGGGTCGGTTATCTCACTGGCGTCACTCGAAAGAAACAGCCACCCGATCATTCCACCAAAGAAGGTCAATCTGATAGCAGTGTGAATGGAACTGGTATTGGATCACTGGCACGACATTCAAGCAGTGGACAGCCACCTAAGCGAGGAGGTTGTACCAATCTCCCCTGATCCCGCAGATAGGGGTGGACCTAGTGTAGCACCTCCAAGATCAGATAGGGTCCATCAGGCTGTATATCCCCCTCCCCACTTGTCTTTCAGGGAGGCATCACTAGGGGCAGGATTGGGGAACAGGGAGCTACGAATTCTTTTGTGGAATTTAGCAGGTCTGAAAAACAAATTACCTTGTCCAGAATGGGGGTCTTTTGTGGATAATCATGACATTTGCTTATTCCAAGAAACCTGGGCCTGCAAAGAAAATCACAGGGTAGGATTCACCCCATTTAACATCCTGGCCACAAAGGGCAAGAGAGGGCACCCGTCTGGTTGACTCGCGATCTGGGTGGGCACACATCCTGGGTGCAAGGCAGAGCAGATGATAACTCCCAATAACAACATTCAATGTGTCTTGCTGTCATTCCCTGACAAGACGGAAATTGCCCTTATTAATGTCTACCCTAGACCTGTAGTCAATAGACTGGATTCTGACACCATAGACCACCTTAGCCACTACCTCCCAACCTTGGATCCAGCAATTCTGTTGATTATGGGAGGGACTTTCATTGTCAATTTGAACCTTTAACTGACAATTCTCAGGAAGACCCCTCAGAAGAAGACCTCTATTGGTCAATCCCTGAACCAAAGATCACCCCTATCAAAGTCTGGTCACCTCTAGCCATACAAATCTATTAATTTACGCTGTCCAATTCACTAAGGGCATGCAATGAGAGGACTAAGTCTGACCTCCCGGGCAAATTTACATTTAATCGCGATGGTCACCCATCGTTAATCGACTATATCATGGCGGAAACAAGAACTTGGGAGAAAGTCCTAGACTTCAAGCTACAACAGAGGCAGGACAGTGACCACAATGCTCTGATTGTAACATTGAAGCTGGGGAACCTGGGCGTATCTGCTATCCGCCCAAACCCGGAGACCAGCATTGATGGTCTAGTAACGACTAACACCTGGAGAAAAATTAGATGGAATCATGTCCAGCATTCTCCCCGCAAATTGGCAAAGGTGTATCAGCTTGTAATACCTACAATAGACAGAATGAGAGCGTTGGGACAGGAGGAGACACCTGAAGTGGACAGAGATAAGGCTAGAATAATTCACGAAGAAAACCTAGTAGCAAACCTGACAGATGTATTGGAGAAGTGTGGCTCAATGGTTAGAGCGGCATACCCTGATGCAGAGGTCTAGCCCGGGACCAGGGTTCAATTCACCACCTCGGCGGGTCTTGGGCTCAAAATTCCACGGACCTGACAATTCTCGCCTCGGTGCCTATTCCAATCATGGAGTCCCACTCTGCAACTCTGGGCAATAGCTTGCTTAATCTCCACAACGGCCCCCACAACACTAAGGATGCCTGGCCTCCACCTTGGGGGTGCCCAGGAGTGGACACCTCACAGGGAAAGCCAGGATGGGTTCCACAGCGATATTCGTACAAGCGCCTTGAGACCCTTGCGGGTGAGTAGTGCGCTATACAAGTATCAATTTTTACATTTACATTTACATGTATTCCACCCGGAAACTTCTAAGAGGGAAATCAAATAAAAATTATTTATTTCGGTTAAAAACAAACCATAAAAGAGTCATAAACATAGAAAACAATACAGTTTCTTAAAAGCAACCACCAAGGTCAAACAATATCACTTTCCAGATAAAAGCGGACCATAAGAAAGTCATGGGCATCAATACAATATCTTCTCTGAAAGGAGCCAATGATGCCAGACATTCTGAGTTACAAACACACTATTACGGTCAGTCCATCTTGGTTTACACAGTGCAAGCAAGAATGCAATATTAAAAAATTTAAGACAATAAATAGTAATAATGATAATAATGATAAATACCAGGTACTGTTATTAATTGATATTACTAGCGTTATAAAAACAATAAAACCATGTACAATTTAGAGGGTATTATATCCATTACATAAAACGAACTGGGATATATAAATAATTCTTCAATATTGTGCCCGCCACTCAACATATAGCCTCTTTTCATCAATATTATTTTAGTGACTAATATCGTGTCCTTACGGGACCGGCTATTGCAATTAGAATTTTAGACCTCGTCTTCTTCGTACTATTGCCACAGCAAGGAGAAATCGACTTAAACTGAATACGATGGTTGGTAAAATTTCGCCCATGAAACATTCAAATTTACTTTCTACTTTCACATCAAAAAAACTTAAGTGTTAGTGCTCCAATTTTTGGGTTATGTATTGCGGAATTTAGGACAGATTCCCAGAACCTTTCCCGCAAGGTTTGACCTAAATGCTCCTGGTACAACAGCAAATGCCGTAAAGCAAAACAAGAGCTTGTAACTGCGTTAAAAGCCAAAGATAGGTAAACATCAAGTCAGCCAGACTAAAGCATAGGAAAATCTTGCATCAGGAATAGAAAGATTGGGAAAAAGAAAGGTGGGAGGTCTTGGGGACTGCCCTTAAGGCTAAGGATTTCAAACTGTTTTTGAGGCTAGTTAGCTCTGGCGAGGAGGGGGGACGATCAGCTCTAGAGCCCAACATAGCGCCCGAAGTTTGGGAGTGGCATTTTGGGGCCCTGTATGATTGCAGGCAGAAGGCAATCCAAGCCCAGAGATGTAAATGTAAATGTAAAACAGTTTTTGTAAAGCGCATTCTATCGCTCCAAGGAGCATCTTGGCGCTGTAGTCCGTAACCTAGAATGGAGGGCCGGAAAAATTACTCACATCAATTTCATTTTACCTGAGAGTCATTTCGAGCCTAGACCAGCAGTTTGCTGATCGTGTCTGGTAAGTTAAAAATCCAGGTCTTCAGGGCTTTCCTTAATTCGCTCTCAGTGGGAATTTGCCGTAGGCTTTGTGGGAGTTTATTCCAGGCCTTGGTACCTAGAAAGGCCAGGGATTTTCCTCCTTTGGTGGCCAGTCTAAATCTGGGGACTGTCAGAAGACACATATCTGATGACCTCAGGTTCCGAGCTGGTATGTATGGCTTGAACCGTGAGAACAGATATTTAGGCCCTTTTTTGTGGTACGCTCTAAAAGTAATTACCAATATTTTAAAAAGCACTCGCTTATGTATGGGGAGCCAGTGTAGCTGTTTTAGGGCAGCAGAGGCAGAAGACCTCCTAGGAAGATTAAGCACCAGGCGTGCAGCAGCATTTTGGAACACCTGCAGCCTATGCAGGGTAGCTCTATTCACTCCTGCATATATGCTATTGCAGTAGTCCAAGCGTGATGAAATTAGTGCCACTGCAACTGTCTTCCTTGCTTCCAAAGGGAGAAAGTTAAAAAAACTTTCGAAGTCCATGAATGATGTTGAAGCAAGATCCTGCCACTGCAACCACTTGCTGTTTAAAACAAAGTTTTTCATCATTCGTCTGACTCCCAGATTACGTGCGGATAATACTGTTTTTGGCGGAATTTCCTCATTAGGGGGCCACCACATCTGAGGGGAAAACAGATTTTGGGAACCCACAGGGAGAATTTCAGTCTTGCCCGTGTTGCATTTTAGATGGTTAGCCTTCATCCAATTGAAGGTTGCAGTGAGGCAATTTCCAAGATTCTCCTCTGTTCTTTTGGACTTGCTGTCTAATACTAAGATGAGCTGAGTATCGTCAGCGTATGATACTGTATTGATGTTAAATTATGTTATTAGCTCAATTAAAGGTGTCATGTATAGATTAAACAGCACCGGGCTTAGCCTTGATCCCTGGGGTACACCTGTGGGATTTGACTTTTTAGCTGATAAATACTGTCCAAGAACAGTAATCTGTTCCCTATCCACAAGGAGATTTTCCAGCCATGCCAAGGCCGTGCCCCCTATGCCCACCGTAGCTAAACGGTTAATCAGTATCTCATGCGAGACCGTGTCGAAGGCCGCCGACAGATCCAGGAGAATTAGGACAGCCCTGTCTCCTTGATCCATGGCGGCCCTCAGTGTCTCAGTTGTGTAAAGGAGAGCTGATTCCGTGGAGTGAGAGGCTCTAAAACCCGATTGGTTGTGGTGTAAAAGATCCTCATCCTCCAAAAATGTGGTCAGTTGTTTATTTACAACTGCCTCGGTGAGCTTAAAGAGGAACGGTAATAATGAGATTGGCCGTAGGTTTGATAAAATGGAGGGATCAGCCAGCGCTTTCTTCTGCAGAGGTTTAACCGCCGCTAACCTCCATTCCTGAGGGATTGTGGCTGATGCAAGGGAGGAATTTATTATGTCATTAATGATCGGGTTCACTAAATCAATCAAAGAATGCAGTACCTTGGGGGGGCACGGATCAAAAGGGGATCCGGATCTTCCAGTCAAGATTGCCTGTCTGCTGTCTTCCAGACTAATTGGAAGAAACTCATTCAACTCAGCCCTTCTGGTATCTGGGTCTAATGTTCCCTTTTCCTGTCCCTTCGATGGTATCGGGAAAGCTTTTGTGAGCTCCTGGACCTTTGCCTCAAAATAGTTTGCAATGGAGTCACATAGGGTCTGAGAGGGGGGGATATCTTGCTTGGTAATCTTTGGATTTAGGAAGTCATCCACTATTTTAAAGATCTCCTTCTGCTTATTTTCTGCCGATGAAATTGCCTCAGAGTAAAATACTTTTTTGGCAGCTTTAATCTGCAGATGGTATTGATTTCTTGCTTCTTTATAAATTCGTCGTTCTTCTATTGTGTATGAGCATCTCCACTTCCTCTCCAATAGTCTAACCTCCGCACGCTTCTCTCTAAGAGATTGTGAGAACCAGAGTGCTATTTTTTTCTTATTCTTGGACATGCTCTTTAATCCCTTCGTACTGATTAATTCTAGACTTGTCGTGATCCAGTGATTAAAGTTCTCATTATCTACCTTGGTATCACCGGTCAGAGTAGGTTTGCCCTCTTTCATAAGATCCTGAAAGTCCGGGTCCTGACTAATTTTACTCCAATCATGTTTATTTTGGGAAGGTACTAATCGCTGCCTTTTGTTCGCTGGTTCCTTTGCTATAGTTAGTTCCAAAGGAATAAGCATATGATCGGTCCATATCTGAGGGCATGGTTTATTTGCCTTAAGGGTCATTAGATTCGTACAAATACAGTCTAGAATATGTCCAGCTTCATGAGTGGGGTCTCTATTTAATAGCGATAGCCCCCACATTTTGAGGAGTTCTAGAAAGTCCCTGGTATTGGGGTCAGTATTTGTGTCCAAATGGAAGTTTATATCTCCCAAAATAGTAAAGTTAGCGTATTTAGGGATGATGTTACTGAACGCTTCGGTAAAACTCTCCAGAAACTCCTTATGAGAACCGGGAGGGCGATATATCAGAGCTCCAGAAAAGACATTTGATTCATGTGTATGAAGGCAGAAGCCTAGACACTCTGCTCCTTTTACATCAGGGAGGTCAAAGATGGTACACTTTATGGAATCTCGGTGTACAATAGCAATTCCTCCTCCTTGTTTGATTTTCCTATCAGAGCGTTGGATATGATACCCCTGTGGTAAGGCATTGACCACATCAGGGGTACACCAGTCCTTCAGCCACGTTTCCGTGACGAAGAGCCAGTCGAACTCATTCTCTTCGATCATATCGTGAATATGTGCAGCATGTTTACACATGGATCTTGCATTGATTAAACCTCCCTTCATAGTTTTGGAAGGTCGGGGTATGGTATTACAGTCTTCAGGGGTTGTGAGCGGGCCGCAGTAACTACAGAAAAGCGGATCATAGCAGTCCGCCACATTTAAGATATTTAGACATCTCTCATTAGGAATGTTTAATGAGAGTAACTCGTCTCTAGTATATGAAGTTACTGACGTATTTTGACCAGGGGGGGGGGCCTGTGCCCGGCCCCAGCACGGACGGGCACAGACGGGCTTACCTCTGGCGCACCTCCGGCGCGAATGTGGCGCGCCCGCTGAACGCGTCCGCTGCGCGGAGCAATGGCCAGTTGAATTTATACAGGTGACTCACCCAAGATGGCCGCCGTAATCACTTCCACCCGAGTCCCAGGAATCCCAGCCCTAAATCGGCCGGAAACTCTGGGGGGAAGGCAGCGTTAGCTAGGTAAGTTAAACTAAAGTGCCAATGCAATTGTTAAAATCAAATCTACACCCTTAAATCGGTGAGATGACAGCGTCGCAATTAAGATCAGCACGCTGGTGCTGGGGGGGGGAGCGGACACACAGGGCAAGTGCTGGCAATACAATAAAAGTCTCAGGTTAAAAAGAGGACCGCCCGGCTCAAGCCTCAGGCGAAATTGTGCAGTATTTTGCAGAGACTTTGAGTAACATCTTGGAGCTCTGCCAGGAGGGGGGTGGGGACATCACGTTAATGGAGGTTCGAAATGCTTTAACCAGCTTACTCCCCAACAAAGCCCCGGGTCTAGACAAACTCCAAGGGGATCTCTTTCGGGAAGAGCCCACTGTTTAGGGCCCATACCTGTGTGCCTTATTCAACGCAATTCTGAAGGGCATGAACCCTCCTGATACCTGGAAGGGTGCAGAGATAGTACCCATATTGAAAAAGGGTTGCCCTCTCCCACCCACCAATTATAGACCCATCAGCTTAATTGATAACACCCAAAAGCGGATGGGCAGGGTCTTACTATTCCGCATACAGGGGTGGATAGAGGAACAGGGAATTTTGAGCCCCTACCAGGCTGGCTTCAGATCAAACATGTCCACCGTGGATCAGATATTTAGATTACAGCTACTCTTCTGGAAAACGGTGAAGATAGAGGGTGGCTTCCTCTATCTCATATTTGTTGATCTGAAGTCCGCCTTTGATCTTGTGCCGAGAAAGAAGTTTGGGAGGTGCTTGATGAGTTTGGGTGTCCATCATACCATCTTAACATGCTGGTGAGGCTACACATAGACAATTATGCGCAGGTTAGATGCGGCAAAGTTGATGAACTTTCTTCGCGCTTCCCTGTTAGAAAGGGGGTTAGACAGGGCTGTGTGCTAGCCCCCACATTATTTTGCCTTTACATCAACGGGCTTATTACCTTCCTAAATAATATAAAGGATACTGATGCACCTAAACTGGCCACTGGGAAAATACCTGTGTTGATGTTGGCAGACGAAACCTTGTTATTGTCTAAGTCACCTCTAGGTATAAAACACATCCTGGATGGATTTGCCCAGTTTTGCAATATGAGAGGCCTAGAGATAAATGTATCCAAGACGAAATTCATGGTCATTAACCCTCCAAATAGTACGCGTCCAAACCCCTCTCTAAAGGGCATTCTCCTTGATAAAGTAAGGACATTTGATTATCTGGGAATAATACTGTCCGAGCAATTCGGGTGGGGCCCCCAGTTGACTAAAGCAGGGCTTAGGCTTACCCAGACATCAGGGGGGATATTGAAAATGCTCAGAACTTCCTCTTTTAAGCCAGCTGCCCCTGTGGTGGAGATATGCAAGGCACAAGCAAGAGGGGCCACCTTGTACGGGGTGGAGCTTTGGGGGCACAGTTCTACTATAGAACTTATGAAGCTAGAAAACAATTTTATGCAACAGCTCATAGGTCTATCACGCAGCACCCCACTGGTACCCCTCCGCATGGACTTGGGTATGAGGCCAATTGATCAAGAGATCGCCCTCAGGCCCTTGTCATTTTGGAGGAGGTTATGGGTAACTTCCGAGCTGAGTGCGTTTAAAGAAGTGCTGAAAGAGCTCCTCCCAAGACTCAATCCCAGTAAAACCCTGTGGTTGGCCCATATTAGAAGCCTTGCGAATAGGCTTGGGAGACCGGAACTCTGGTTATCTCCTGAGCAATTCTGTCCCACGATATCCAGGGTGGATCTTGTGAATCAGTTTATGCAATCCAATCTGCTATTATTACAGGAGAGCACTAAAGAGGGCAGGTTGACTAGGGAGTTTTTACAAGTAAAGGAGATGTACATGAAGAAACCCTTTTTGGATGCAATCCAGCAACCTATGGCGAGGAAACTGTATGCGCAATTTAGATGGGGGAACTTACCCGTGGCAGACTACACTAGTTCATGGGCTCCGGAGAACCCTAGTATGTGCCCTAGTTGTAAATTAACGGCTGAAACTGATCTGCATGTCCTATTTTTTTGCCCAGCATATGAGCTTCCCCTTAAACACTGGGTAATCCAATTATGCAAAAATGTAGGGTTTACCCGCTGTGCCGAGGTATTTAGAGTTTTAAAATACGATACTGATCCTCTAATTGTATTCACGGTATCACCGTTCTTAAACGCCATGTGGCACACCAGGAGAAGTCTTTTAAAGTATGCATAGGGGAGGATCAATTAGAGACACCCCATTTGTTTCTTATTTTTAAAGTGCATTTTAATGACTGTCCGGTTCATTGTGTTTTTAGAAAACTGTATTTTGTAGTAAGTGTTTTGTAACCATGTATATATTATGAAAATGTAATTGCTGTATAAATTGTGTATATATGTGGAAAATGTTTATCATGCACTTTTATGGCCTGATCTGCCAAAATAAAGTTTTTACAAACAAACAAACATATATGTATATGTGTGTGTGTGTTTTTTCATATATAGTTTTTATTAGTTCCGGGGTCCCCGCACATGGGCGGGAATATTCAGTGCTTATGACTATTGATATGGATCCTCTGGAAGAGAACAGGCTCTATTAACAGAGATGTAGTTTACCCACTAACCTTCTCAGCATCAGCTGAGACCGGAGAGCATGTTTGTTCCTTGGAGCTGTTGACCATTCATTATGTACGGAGTCGGATTCCTTCATGTAGTCTTTGTCCTATGAAATGGCAAGTAGCCATCTGGATTCCTATGAATCACCGTGATTGGACAGTTTTACGAAATTGTCTTTTGCACTGGATACTAGTCTATCTCTCTTTCACAATCCTACCATTTCGCTTTGTTGAAGACATTAGCATTCATTCCCTTCATTTTCTAGTTCAGTTGTGTTCTCTGCATGGCCCAATGTACTTTTTCCTGTGTTGGCCTGGCTGTGCACGTTGTAGGCCTCATTTTCCTTTGCAAACATTACTATATAAATCCATTTGCTTTTGTGCAACACTGTACTATTACATGGAACCTGCATGTTTTCACATTCAGTTCTTTTCCTGGGATTTAGTCTGAGCACTACCAACAAAGTCAAACAACAATTTCCCTTGTTATAATTTCTGGCCAGGCATTAGTTCCTAGACATAACATAAGAATGCAGCTGTTTATCCGCATATGTTTTAGCATATAGAGTAGTACATGAGCCACACACCCACATGGAATGAGAATTACGTCTGCTGAGATGTAGAGCTTTCGTCTGTGTATGCTAAGGTACAGGGTCTGCAGATAATCCCAGAGATATTTCATATAATCCTTTAGCTTTATTCGCAAGGAGGAGAGGGAGGTTACTCTGTCTTATAAAATGACTGCACTTTCCATGGTATATGGATTACTGGCCATGCTAACAGTATTTTTATTATGCATTTGTTTTCGAATTGTGGCAGGTATACGGCATTTGAGAGCACAATAGATTAATAGATATTCTAAACTTCATTTGTGTCCCTTGTTATCGTATTGTGGACAAGCATGAGTGAGGAACGAAAGGATGTGTCCTGTTACCGAATGTGCTGTGTTCTGGGGGTGCCAATTCACTTGTTTCTCTGGTAAGGTTAGTATGGCAAGTGAGGCCCTACAGCTATTCGGCCTCGGGCTCATGGATACATAGGTAGAATGATGACTCAGTCTCCTACATGCTCCCAAGCATAGTTCTTTTCTAGAGCAGAATCCCTGCAACAAAGAATAACCGGTCTAACAGTATTTCAAGATTGGAGTAATGGTCAGGCATAAGGGAAAATGGTGAAAGAGGTAGAGGAGACAGCCTGCTTCTCAGGGTCGTGGCTACCATTAGTGAAGCAGGTGCACTAGGATCCAGGCTCACAACAACCTAATAATAGGGCCTAGTGTTTTTGATCAATTTGTTTGATGTGTGTGAACCTTCATGAATCTCAAAATTAGGGTGGACTAAAAACTATAGAAAAATACCCCTAAAATGAACATTTTGCGGGGGGTGGGGTGGGGGGGGGGGTTTGCCTCTATGCCGAGCTGATTTTTTGCTGCTCCAGAGACACATTTTTAGACACTTAACACAATATATTTTTTTTATGAGTCTTCATAAACAAACTCGGTGTTGGTCATTAGTGGCCTTCTTCCTGTTACACATAGGGCACTTCAGAAAGAGTGAAGGCATGTGGATATAGGAGAAACGGGAAAATCAGCACAACAATTTGATTTGAAGTGAATCCGGGAAAAGGTACTGAAATATTAGAAAGATCTAAGAAGCTAAATAAAAAACTAAATAAAAGCAAAAACGTAAAATCCGGAGAGAAAAAACAGATCGTGTTTGGGGATGCTTCTTACAAAAGCTAGAAAAAAAGATCCTTTGAAGCAATTGCCAGTGCAAGGCTTGATGGGATATGGAATATGCTGGCTCCTTAAGGAAGCAGGACTCTTCTTCCACTTACCTTTATCGCTACCTATCTACTTGCAGTTATTCAGTTTTAACATTTTTTTTCTAACAACAATGTTAAAGCTTGTGCAGGAATTTTTTAAGTATTGCTCTTATTTTACAACATTTACCTGCATAAATCTGAGCCTCTCAACTTACAAGTGGTCAAAATTTACTAAATAAAAAAAATGTTTAAAGGTGTGCTGGGCCTTTGCAAACATGTGGAAACAGTATATATTGTCAAGGGATATCCATCAATGCGAAAGACACTAGGAACTAACCTTTAACAATAGTTTTGAAGCATGAAACTTAGAATCACATGCTAGACATCATGCTACAAGCTATTTCAAATAACTAAATATGTGGTTTAGTCGTTTACCATAGGAGTCAGTATTTCTCACCGTGGGTAAACAGCCTGAATCTGTCGGTAATGCTTATAGTCCGATTCTGAAATCTGTTAACCATATTCTGAGTATGTATCTTTAAAGTCTGAGGTTTCATTGGCAATGCTAAAACCTGTGTTCTATTCCACTCGCCTCCATCATCAGACAGCATGGGCTCAGCATAGTATCCTACTCCGACGACCCCCAGCTCATCCGCTCTCTCACGAAGAACCCCAAAAGCACCAGACTCAGCTTCCAAGAACTAATGAAAGATGTTGCAACCTGGATGAGCAACAGCTGCCTAAAACTGAACTCTGAGAAGACAGAGGTCCTCGTCCTCAGACCCTCCCCCACTACGTGGAACAGATCCTGGTGGCCCCCTGCCCTCGGAAACCCTCCCACCCTGACGGGACACGCCCAGAACCTCTGCATCATTCTAGACTCCTCCCTCACCTTGACCCGCCAGATCAACGCCTTCGCCTCCACCTGTTTGAACTCCCTCCGCATCCTCTGCAAGACTTTCAAGTGGATCCCCCCTGAATTCAGAAAGACCATCACCCATGCACTCATAACCAGCAGATTGCACTACAGCAATGCCCTCTACACTCTATGGTTTGGAGCTACACAAGCTGCAAACCATACCGAACACCGCAGCCAGACTCTTCCACGGAACCCCACGACACAAGCACATGACCCAGCACCTACGAGACCCACACTGGCTCCCCATCGAGAAGAGAGTGACCTTCAAGTTACTTACCCGCGCCTACAAATCTCTCCACATCAGACCCAAATACCTCAACGAAAGTCTCCTTCCACGTACCCAAGAGGAACCTCCGCTCCGCCGACCTCGCCCTGGCAGAGACCCCACGCATCCGCAGAACCAGAGCAGGCAGAAGAGCCTTCTCCTACGTCACAGCTCCCCCACTCTGCACACCTTCAGGAAGTGCCTCAAGACCAGGCTCTTCAACTGATCCGGAGCTGCACCCCACCCCACACCACAGCACCTTGAGACCCTCACGGGTGAGTAGCGCGCTTTATAAACCCCGATTGATTGACTGATTGAAAATGCAAGCTTTTTTTTTATTTTTAGATTTTTTAGCTGAGAAACAGTTCAAGCTTGGCAGTCTTATAGAGAACCATGGCATTACACAAGCATTAGTATTCCCACGGGTCATTTAGCCTGGACAACATTGAAGGGGGGCATAGGAAGAGAACACATGTGGTAACAATTATAAATTGCCTGCTTTGAGGTGCGTGCACAGACTCAGGTAGTGCTATAACAAAAATAGTTTGTTGCCACTGAAATCTTCATTTAAGAATCTTTGGCTTCTTTCTTTTGTGGAACCAGGCAGAAATGAATAACTTGTATTCTTCTCTGGACAGTTCTGATCCCTCACCGCTAAAGTGTTTTGAAACCTCATGGAGAAAAAAAAATCAGTGGCTGTAACTTTTTTTGTGAGCTTCAGGTCAACTTCATACTGGCTCCTCCTACTCTCAAAAACCTTGAATGATACAAACAAGATGCTAAAACAAGCCCAGCCACTACATATAATGTTGTATAGTAAGTTAATCTAGAGATGCTGCAAAATAACTAGTTTATGGGGCATAGGGAGCAGATGGAGGACAAAGTGTGTGGTTGGATAAGTGAACACAGTAGCCCTAATGTCATGCTTTTGTGGTCATAAAAACAGTTTGTGGTCTGGACTGCACCTGTTCTGATGAAGTTCTACAGAGAATCTGAACTGTCACATAAGCAAGACAGAAAAGGTCCACATATTTATGCAAGGAAAGTGAAAGGAATGACAAGTTTCGGAAAGCTTGAATTTATTATAAAATATCATTAGGCTTAAGTGGAAGTGCACATTTTAATGTCCAGATACAAAATCCCACATTTAGATGGCGAAACAGCACAAAATATGCAACTTGCTAATTATTTTACAAAGCATCCTAATATATTCAAACAACCCAATAGTTAGAGGGCAGAAAATACCTTTCAGGCCCATGAATGTCAAAAACAGACATCACAAAAATCCCTTATATTAATGTAAACAAAATAATTTTCTTCCAAAGTTGAGAGAACACACAATTTCAGTCATCTCTTTCTGGAATGTCACTCCTTGCAGGACTTCCCGATGGTGAACGACTAAAAGAAATAAAGAAATAAATTAATAAGAGGTAAAACATCTACAAATATTCCAGCGTTGTGCCCTTTTGAGTCTACAAATTATCCATAAAAAGGTAGAAACTTAAGTACAAAAGGCCCCAGCTATTAACATCCTATGACTAGTTCCCAAGGATAAGTTACTTACCTGTAATCCCAGTTCTCTTCCAGGCCAGTGGTATACTCATCAAAGTCATAAGCACTGAATAGTCCCGCCCACGTGGGGGTACCCCAGAGCAATAGTCAATAATATGCATATATCTACATATATATATATATATACATAAATACCCATATATGTAGATAATATGCATATACATATACATATGCATCCTGAAAACATATTACTAGGCTCCAAAACTGCCCTCATTGCATGAACATATTTTACATTTGAAAAAATAAAGACATACAAGTCATAATATACATATGATATATATAAAGAAAACTGCCCTGAGTTTGCTTTGAAACACACGACCTTTATTTTCAAAGGTAAAAAGGCAAGATCATAGAGGCAGATTAGCCTAGACAGGCTGCACAGAAAACAATTGGAAAATTGGTGCTGTGTCTTTAAGAACTCCAGGAACCCCCAGGCTCCCATCATGCACCACAGGTGACAGTTAGGTGAGTTCTTTTGGACAGCGTATAACAGTGTAATCACAGTATGGGTAACAGGTACATATATATATATATAGACATGGTATTCGTCCGGGGAGGCGGGAGGGTTGCCTATGACTTTGATGAGCATACCCCTGGAAGAGAACTAGGATTTTAGGTAAGTAACTTTTCCTTCTCTTCCAGGGGATACTCATCAATAGTCATAAGCACTGAATAGAGTAGGAAGCCCATCCCCGTACCCTGCAGACGAATACCAGCATCAAAACATTTTACCAACATATATTACCCAAACAAATTTCTCAAGGATGCTTGACCGAACTGAGCATCCGATTGAGTATCAGAATCAAGGCAGTAATGGCGTGCAAAAGTATGAACCGAACGCCATGTGGCTGCTTTACAAATTTCTTGAATAGGTACATTCCTAAGCATTGCTATAGTAGCAGTTTGCCTCTTGTAGAATGGGCCCTCTGATTGCCCGGGAGCTGCTTATGTGCCAGTTGATAAGATAACATTATACATGACTATCCGTCTAGAAATGGACCTTTTAGAGGCAGGGAAACCAGTGTTTAACGGACCATAATTCACAAACAGTTGGTCAGACTTTCGTACACTTTTTATTTTATCAAGATAGAATTTTAACACTCTTTTCAGGTCTAGAGAGTGCAGAGCTCTCTCAGCAGGAGTGACAGGGTTTGCAAAGAAAGTAGGAAGAGTAACTGACTGGTTGATGTGATAATCCGAGACCACCTTAGGAAGGAACCTCGGGTGAGTACGTACCACCACTCTCTTCGCGTGAAAAACAAGATAAGGCTCTGTAGAGCATAAGGCTTGTATCTCGCTTACCCTGCGAGCCGATGTGATTGCCACGAGAAAAGCAGTCTTCCACGAAAGATGCTGAAGGGAAGCTTCATGAATGGGTTCGAATGGGGGAGCCATTAGTTTAGAGAGGACTATATTCAGCTCCCAGGGAGGAGATGGAGCCCTAACGAAAGGATAGACCTTCTTGAGACCCTCCAGGAAATCTTTAACAACTGGCATCTGAAAGAAAGAAGCCTGAGTGGGAGACTTTCTATATGCTGTTATCGCTGCCAGGTGAACCTTTAAGGAGGAGTATTGCAAGCCTGCTTTGGCCAAATACACTAAGTATGGTAACAGTACCTGTTCCTGACCTCGAACAGGATAATGACCTTCAGCAGTACACCACATGTAAAAACGCTTCCACTTAAAAGCGTAAGACTGCCTCGTAGAAGGTCTCCTAGCCTCCTTCAAGATCTGATGCAGTCTTGAGAGAGGCGTAAATGTCCATATTGGATGAACTCAGGAGCCATGCTGCTAACCTCAGGGATGGCAGGTTGGGGAGGAACACCTTGCCGCCCGCCTTGGTCAGCAGATCCGGATGACATGGCAACCTCCTGTGTGGTACCTTGGACAGGTGAGGAAGGTCTGGGTACCACCACTGGCGAAGCCACTCTGGAGCAACCAGGATCATCTCTGTCTTGGGCTTGTACAGTTTCCTGATCACCATGGGAATGAGGGGAATTGGTGGAAAAGCGTAGAGTAATGTCTCTGACCAGTCTATCAACAAAGCATTCCCCTTGGAGCCTGGTTGCGGGTACCTGGAGGCGAAGACTCAGCATTTTGGGTTTTTGCTGTCCGCGAAGAGATCGATGTCTGGTGTTCCCCAATTGTGGAAGATGTCTTGCACCACTTCTTGTTTTAGCACCCTGTCGTGTGCTTCTGCGAAATGTCTGCTTAGGTCGTCCGCTTGGACATTGTGGATGCCTGGTAAGTGAATTGCAGAGATTTTCATGTCTCATGCCAGAAGCCACTTCCAATTCGCCTGTGCTTCCAGCGACAGGGGTCTGGACCTGGTGCCCCCCTGCTTGTTCAGGTGATACATCGTTGTTGCATTGTCCGTCTGAGGAAGCAGTCGATTTGATGGAATGAAAAAACGCTTTCAGAGCTAAATGTACCGCTCTAAGTTTCAGCATGTGTATGTGGTATAGTTGCTCTTTCTCCGACCACATTCCTTCGATCTGTAGTGGTCCCATATGAGCACCCCATCCCTGAAAGGACGCATCCGTCACCAGAGTCTGCTTGGGCATTTCCTCTTGAAAGGGGACTCCTACGTTGAGATGAATCAATCGCATCCACCATCTGATGGAGAACGGACACAGAGGTAGAATTAAAGTGTCCACCCAATGATTGGAGATTTGGGACCACTGATCCTCCAGAGTCTGCTGTAGAGGTCTCATGTGAAGTCTGGCGTTTGGAACTAGAAAAATGCACAAAGCCATCGAACCCAGTAGAGATGAGATCTGCCTGGCCCTGGGATGAGGTATCTTCAGGAGAGTTTGACACTTGTGGAGAATGGATGATAGTCTCTTCTCCGAAGGATATGCTCTTGCGTTGACTGTGTCCAAAGTAGCGCCTAGGTAGTGTATCCTGTGTGTTGGATTGAGGATGGATTTTTAAAATTTACGTGTAGACCGAGCTGATGTATTTGTTGAACGCAGTACGCGAGGTACTGCTGCAGAAGAGTTGGTGACGCACTCTTGAGAAGCCAGTTGTCCAGGTAAGGGTAGACGAAGATTCGCTTTTTCCTCAAGAAAGCAGCTACTTCTGCCATGCACTTTGAGAATGTGTGAGGAGCCAAATTCAGACCGAAGGGCAGGACAGTGAACTGGAAGTGGTCTGATTGGATGCAAAACCTTAGAAACTTCCGATGCTTTTGAGAGATTGGTATGTGGAAATAGGTATCTTGAAGATCTATGGACCACATCCAGTCCCCTTGATGTAGATGCGGGATTATTTGATGGAATGCCAGCATTCTGAACCTCTCTCTCAGAATGAACTTGTTGAGACGTCTGAGATCTAGTATAGGCCTGAACTCCTTGTTTGGACCTTTCTTTGGGACCAAAAAATATTGAGAGTAGATCCCCTGCCGACGTTGATGTCATGGGACCTCCTCGATGGCTTCCTTTAGGAGTAGCACGGACACCTCTTTCAGAAGATTTATGCGATGGATGATAGTCTTTTGAGGAGGAATAGAAGGTGGAGGGGACTTGAACCTGCTGGTATACCCATTCCTTACAATGTTCAGCACCCACTTGTCTAGTGTGATCTTGGTCCACTCTTCCAGGTAGAAACAGACACTTCCCCCCAACGGAGTGAGTAACGGAGTTAGGGGAAGCAAGCACTCACTGCTTTTGTTGTTGCTTCGCAGCAAGTGTGGACTATCTGGAGTTCCCTCCTCTTCCTCGAACAGGACATCACTGGTAGGATTGTGATCTTCCTTGATTTTGCTTGGAGGACTACTGAGGGGTTTGAACCCTCTGTTGGTATTGTCACCGATAGTAAGGGCGGTAGCGTTGCTTGAAGTCCTTCCTATTCTCGAGCTCAACCGCCTTCACCGTATCCAGTTCGGTCTTCATCCTGGACATTTCGTCATTGGCACGGGAGCCGAAGAGTGATGTGCCAGTGAAAGGGAGATTGAGAATGCGATGTTGTGCCTCTGGCTTCAGAACCGTCAATCTCAGCCAGGCAGAGAGACAGGCACAAAGCCCATGAGCATAACCATGGAGAGCGAGATTAGAGGCATCAGCCACTGCACTGATAATTTGATTGGCTACCAAGCCACCTTCATGCAGGATTTCCAGGAAATCTTGCTTGTCTTCTTTTGGGAGCTTCTCAGTGAAGCGTGAAAGAGAGTCCCACAAAGAACGGTCATGCCGACCCAGCAAGGCCAAGGTCGTGCACATTCTCTTGCCGACAGAATCCATGGCCTTACTGTCTCTATCTGGGGGGACGGAGTCCAGTGGAGGGTCAGCCCTCAGAAAAAAGGGGTCGTTCTCAGGAGCCTTATATTTCTTAGTGATCCGAGATGGGGCCGCCCCCACCGCTGCTGGAGTAAGCAATTTTTGCAGAGGAGGCTCCAGCAATCCAGGCACTAGAGGAAGCAATGGTCTAGAGGAAGACCTTTGGTGCAGTGTTTCAAGATGACTGATGTCTTGGTGGTGGAGACAGGCATTTCAATGTGAAGTTTTGCAGCCCCTCAGCAGAGAACCTCATTGAGAGTCAGAATATCATCAATGGGTGATATTTTACTCGGAGGAGAGGAAGAAAGAGTAGGAGACCATGAAGAAGATCTATGGCTCCGTCTTCTAGGAGAGCGGTGTCGAGATCTGGATTCCCGACTCCTAGGTGAGCGTGATGACCGCCTTCTTACAGATGGGGACCTTTGTGGAGTGGCACGCTCGTGTCTTTCAGAGGAGACCCAGGATCTGATTGTAATGACGTCGACCTTCTCGAAGTCGACCTACATCGAGACCTTCTTCTAGACACGGGGCATTTTTCGAGATCTCAACATCAATACCGCCGACAGTGACCTCCTCGATGTCTACCTCCTCGGCGACGGATGTGTCGACGTCATGCGTCTCGACATCGAATGCCTGTGTCTCTCCGGCATCGAAGCCCTTGGTGTTCGGCTCGATGTTAATGCAATTGGACCTCTCGACGTCGGCGCGGTCCCTCTCAGCGGTGGGATTCGAAGTAGATGTGTCAACGTCGAGCCCCGGCCTCTTTACGTCGTAGGCGAGCCAGACTTGGACCGCCTACGCTTTGGTGTCGACTTCATCTTATGGGTCTTCTCACCTTGTCTCGGCAGAGAAGGATGTCTCGACGGCGAAGGATGTCTCAACGTATATTTCGACGCCGACTCAGAGCACAAAGGTATTTTGAATGTCGATCTGTCCCTCGACGGCGTATGAGGCCGATGTCTCCTTTTCTCAGATTTTTCTTTGCGCTCCAACTATCTTTGAGAGGGGAGCTTCCTTGAGGGATGTTCTCGCCCACTTGCTGTTTCTTTTCCTCTCTCTTGCATGGAGTGCAGCTTAATCTTCTCCCTTTCTCTAAGGGTTCTTTTTGGAAACTTGATGCAGTGGTAACACTGGTCTGGCTTGTGAAATAAGGGTAAACAAGCAATACAGACCAAGTGAGGGTCTGATTTAGCCATCTTTTTTCCACAGCCGGGCACTTATTAAATAAGGCTGGCGTTTTGACAGGAAAAAATAGCCAAAGGTCAGAAATAATAGTAGTATTAGTAAGCTAAGTACTAGAGACGTCGAGTGAAAACAGAAAAAATGATAAAACATCACTAACTGGCAAGCTCAATGCTCCAGGATCCTCAGAGAAGGAGCCGGAAAAAAGAACTGACCTAACTGTCACCCGTGGTGCATGATGGGAGCCTGGGGGTTCCTGAAGGTCTTAACCACTTGGCTGCTATGCGTTTTCCCCCCCGGTGCTGGGATCCCACATTTTCCATTGTTCATGACGAGCTGGGCTCGTCATGAGCGTGCGAGGAGGCTACACCATGACGAGCCCAGCTCGTCATGAGCGTGGAAGGGGTTAAAGACACGGCGCCAATTTTCCAATTATTTTCTATGCAGCCTGTCTAGGCTAATCTGCCTCTATGATCTTGCCTTTTTACATTTGAAAATAAAGGTTGTGTGTTTCAAAGCAAACTCAGGGCAGTTTTCTTAATATATATCATATGTATATTGTGACTTGTATGTCTTTATTTTTTCAAATGTAGAAGATTTACATGCAATGATGTCAGTTTTGGAGCCTAGTAATATGTTTTCAGGCTGCCCATGTATATGTATATGCATATTATCTATTTAAATGGGTATATATATATATATATATATATATATATATATATATATATATATATATATATATATATATATATATATATATATATATATATATATATATATATATACGTGATATCCCCTGCTTTGACAAGGGTAAACCTTTCCTTGGAGCGCTAAAAGCGACAAAAAGTTGCGAAGTCTTCCTGAATTCTTTTGTACGTAGAAGATAGAACTTCAGGCATCTTTGGACATCCAAAGTGTGGAGAGACCTCTCCGCCAGAGATAAAGGTCGAGGAAAGAAAGTGTTTAGTACTTTAGGCTCATTTAGGTGAAAATCCAAAGGGACTTTTGGGATAAATTTCGGATTTGTCAGTAAGATCAAAGATTCCCTTTTGAACTGTAAAAAAGGCTTGAAGCTCTCCAACCCTCCTGGCTGACGTTATCGCCTGAAAAAAAGTAATTTTCCAGGACACGAACTTCATGTCAGCTTTATGTATCGGTTCAAAAGGAGCCCTCGTGAGATGGGCAAGGACCAGGTTGGGTTGCCAAATTGGAGGACAAGGTCTCACCGGAGGGAAAGCCCTGAATAGACCCTTCAGGAATTGCTTAATCCCCCTCGCGGACCAAAGAGAAGGGCCAGAGGTTGTTCGTCTGAACCTAGATATCGCTGCCAGATGCACCTTAATGGAGGAGTGTTGAAGACCTGATTTGGCCAAAGACAATATGTACGGTAAGATCTTATGAGGAGCTGAAGTAAAAGGATGAAGATTTTCCTTTTGGCACCATGCACAAAAACGCTTCCATTTTGCACGATAGGTCCTGTTTGTACTAGGAGCTCGAGCTTGAGCTAAAATGTCCTTGCAACCTTGAGGGATATCTAAAGCACTGAACTCCCGGTGCTCAGGAGCCAAGCTGTCAATGGCAGAGAGCTTGGGTCCGGATGCATTACTTGGCCCTGGGACATCGTCAGCAGGGTAGGAATGGGACGTAGGAGAATTTGTTGATCCTGAGATAGAAGGAGGAGCTCTGTGAACCAAAATTGGCGAGGCCAAGCTGGGGCTATTAAAATAATGGTGCAGGGTTCCGTCTTGAGTTTCCTCAGTATCCTTGGTATCAAAGGAATCGGTGGAAAGGCGTAAAGAAATGCGCCTGACTAGGCTATCGAAAGGGCATTCCCCAACGACCCTCGATGGTGATACCTGCTTGCGTAGATTTGGCATTTCCTGTTCTGTGGAGTCGCGAACAGGTCTATAAGAGGAGTGCCCCAACAAGAGAATATTCTTTCGAGAGTTCTCTGATCCAATTCCCATTCGTGGGAGACTGATCTTAGGTGGCTCAATGAATCCGCCTCCACATTGAGGGAACCTGGTAGATGTTCTGCTGAGAGAGATATCTGGTGTCGAATAACCCATTTCCAGATTTCCTGTGCTTCCTTTGAAAGAAGTTTGGATTTTGTTCCGCCCTGCTTGTTCACATAATGCATGGCCGATGTGTTGTCTGTACGCACCAGGACTGTAGAATTTCAAATTTTTGGAAGGAAAGCTTGTAGAGCTAAACGAATTGCTCGCAGTTCCAGTAGGTTGATGTGAGAGGTGCGAAGCTCTGGAGACCAGTGATCGCTCACTTGAAGATCCTGTAATACCGCTCCCCAGCCTTCTAGAGAAGCGTCTGTGGTCAGGACTAACGGAGAGGGAGGAACCGTGAAGGAGAGACCTTCCTCGATATTGCTTGCTATAGTCCACCACCTGATTGCCTTCTTCATGACAGGAGTAATCTGTATCCTGTCCTCGAAAGACCCCTCTGCTTGACGCCATTGCACCCAGATATCTTGCCGACCTGAACGGAAGAAGGACAGACTTGCTTCTGTTTAGACCCAGATCCAGATGACTGAAAAGTTGAATACAATCCTCGACTGCTTTTGAGGCTGCTCGAGAGGATGGAGCTTTTATCAGCCAGTCATCCAAGCAGGGAAACACATGCAGAGACTGTCTTCTGAGAAAAGCTGCCACTGCTGCCAATACCTTTGTAAATATCCGCGGTGCAGATCTTAGTCCGAAAGGGAGGACTTTGAACTGAAAATGGCTCTTGGCTACTGTGAAGCGAAGATACCTCCTGTGGGCCGGATGAATGGGCACATGAAAATATGCGTCCTCTAGATCCAGAGTTGCCATATAATCGCCAGGATTTAGGAGACGCAATATATCCTAGAGAGAAACCATCCAAAAAGAGAGTTTTTATGAGATAGGTGTTGAGCTCCCTCAGGTCTAGAATTGGGCGCCACTTTTCTTCTGTCTTGCGAACCAGTAAGAACCTGGAATAGAATCCTTTCCCTCGTTGGGTCTGAGGAACCGATTCTATTGCTCCTTTGATGAGCAGTTGGTGAACTTCGAGACGCAGAAGATTTAGAAGTTTTGATTCCGTGGCATGAGGAGCTCTGGATGGTGGAAATTCTTGAAACTCCAGAATGTGGCCGAATTGAATGATGTTGAGGACCCACCGATCCGATGTAATAATTCTCCAGTTGTGGAGGTATTCTGATATCCTGCCCCCCACTGATGTTACTAGAGGGGGAGGAACAGTAGACAGAGCCATGAAGTCGCTATTGTCGCTTAGAAGTATCTCTCCCCTGACGTCCCTGTCGTCCTCTTGATGGTTGGCGAGAGAAAGACGCCAATTGACTTTGGCGCTGTGAGTATTGGGGCTTGTATGACTGAGAGGACTGTGAGTAAGAAGAGTAGCGTTGTTGGTTGCCACCACTGTACGATGAAAAACCTCTCCCTTTCGCACCACTGAAAGGAACCTTGCGGTAATGCAATGTCCCCAAGGACCTTGCCGTGTCCGTGTCCTTTTTGATGTCTTGAAGGGCATCATCTATATGCTTTCCAAAAAGCATTTCTCCGTCATAAGGTAAGTCCAAGATCTTATTTTGAACTTCCTGGCGAAATCAGGTTGACCAAAGCCAGCCCTGACGCCATAAAACTGCTGATCCCGCTAGAGCTCGAAAAGCGGTGGTTGCTATGTCCATAGCACAATCTATCACTTCCGAAGAGGAACGTTCTCCTTCCTCCAGTATCTTCCTGGCCTCTTCCTTTGCACCATCCGGAAGTTGGTCAACAAACGGGGATAAATCGCACCACATCTGGCGATCATATCTACCCAGGATTGCAAGAGCATTAGCAGCTCGAACTAGTAAGCTAGACATTGAGGAGAACCTCTTTCCCAAATTGTCCAGGCGTCTCCCTTCTTTGTCTGGCAGTGTCGCAAAGGGCGCTGATAGATTTTTGGACTTTCTTTGCGCTACCTGGGAAATAACTGAGTCCGGCTTCGGTTGACCAGTCAGGCAAGCGGGACTGTTTTCTGGAGCTTTATATTTTTTCTCCAGCCGGGGAAGAACAGGAATGACTGTAGCTGGATTCTGCATCACCTTAGTACCTTCCGACCACACATGTTCGACTATAGGTATTGAACAGATGGATTTTCTCTAAGGCTCCTTGAAATCGTAAAGGAAACAGTCTGACTGTACTGTTGTAACAGGAAGACCAAACCTCTTGGACGCCCTCTCCATAAGGTTATGCAGGATCCGGCAATGGTGAGGCTGGATCTTAAATAACATACTCGTCCCAATCTCTGTCTTGGTCTGGGGGTTGATCTGCCTGATGATCTTCATCAGATGAGTCATCATCATCCTGAACAGCAATAACTTCCCGATGGCTTTCTCTTGGTTCTGGTTCTGAAGCTCGAGAAACATGAGGTGTCACTGTAATTGGAGGATTGGCAGGAATGGATGCAGGAGGAGGCTGCACTTGCTGGTCCGAAGCTTGAGACGGAAACCTTCTCTTGTAGTCCTGTAGCATCATCTGCAAGTCCGTTATGAGAGAGGACGGCATTGCAACCATGTCTTAACGAGATTGTTGTTGAGGCCTCTCTTGCGGAACAAAATGACGTTCCTCCGTATAGTAGTCGTCAGAGTCTGAATCTTGGTATTTCACTTGAAGTTGGGATGGGCTATAAGTGTCAGGTTTCACATGTTGCGCCTGCAATACTGCGAGATGTGCGAGTATTCATAGTAGTTTGCACGGCGGGAAACAAGGACCTGACAAAGGAACTACATCTCTCAGACTCCTCGGAGAATGGGAGGTATTTGTAAACATTCGACACGCTTCCTGTTGCGTGTAATTCCATCGACTTCCGTGTTGTCTGGAGGAAGGGAAGTCTTCTGCACGCCGCAAGAGTTTTCGCCGCTTGGTGTTCTGCTTGAGAGCTTTCGACCGGGTCCCCTCATCAAGGTAGGATCGGGGAGCTCGGGGAAACTGTTGCGCGATTACGGCGCTTGCTGTTTGCCGCGCCTTCAGTGGATCATTGACTTTGTCATCGACTTTGTTGTTGTGGGAGCGGAACGCGGTAGTTAAGGCTACGCGTTGCCGTTCCATGCTTTAGAAGTGCTTCTAACTTCTAATAGCTTTTTGTTGGGTTTCATGTCAGCGGAGCGCAGTGGCGGACGCAGCTACGCACTACCGCGAGACAGGCATTTTCTTTTACTTTCGTCAACTCCTTACAAAGAGCGGAGTGAAGGGGTTATGTTCTCCTCACTGCCGTGTCTGTACTGTCCAGAAACTTGTTGCTGAGAGAACTTTATTTTATCATTGTTGGGATCCTTAGGTTGCAAACCCTATTTAGTCGACAGAGCAGAGTGTTGTGGTTCTTGCTCCCTACACACTACCGTTTCTGGGATTACAAGGTGCTGTTTCTTTTTTTGCTTTCATTTAAACCTATTCAAGAGGAACTTGGGTTTTCTTTCCTTACAGCAGGGGGAATCCTGCCACCAGAACCCAGAACTCATACACTGTATCTATTACCTCTGTTATGGTACGAGTTGGAAAGGGATTTGCTAATATGGTTGTTTGTTTCATATGAGAGTGTGACTGACTTATGACCTTTTGTTTATGTTCCATCAGGCACTTCAGTCAGGACAGGTGGTGATTGACAATACTTTCTACTCAAGTTCATGTCCCATTATCCCCACAGGTAAACCCAAGCTTTAGTGAGATTATAAGAGAGTAGCCTGATGTGTACTGCTTGTTTTCTAAGTATATGCTTTGTCGTTACAGGTCTATCCCTTCCTTGCTGTCCCTTCCCCTTCCTTCCCTGTTTTTCCCTCGCCTAAAGGCTCAAATACTCTGTGTATTTATACAAGAGTGCTTGTGACGTTTGGAGGTGGAACATTATATGCATCAACCGTATTCTTGGAGCAAACCTGGACAATAAGCATCCCCATGAGGGCCATCCTCATCATCTGATTCCTCCTCCAAAAGCAAAGTTGGAGGCAAGGGTGTTACTCTGCGAGGAGATGTCATCTCTGGAGTGATCTGCTGTCTCTTTATAGAAATGTGGACCCTTTGAATCGTCAACGAAGTCGTCGATCAGCACGTCGACGACGGAAACGTCAACGAACTCGGCGGCGGCGGGAACGTTGACGGGACCTTCGACGGAGAGATGGACCTCGTCGACGGTGGACTGATCATCGACGGTGTCGTCGACGAGCTCGTCGTCAGAATCATCACAGCTGTCGTCGTCGTTCTTGTCGACGCTGCAGCCGTCGACACTATCTTCGATGTCATCATCGTCGACGTCGAAGATGTAAGCACCATCGTCGACGAGGAGGGAACAGGTACCTTAAACGTTGACGGAGATATCACTGCAGCCGCCGTCGACGAAGCTGCCATCGACGGTCCCGTCGACGGAGCTGTAACTGAACCCAAGTGTATTTTGGATGTTGTCATCGACGTACCAGATGTTTTCGTCGTCGACGGACGAGATTTTTTGTCCTGAGGGACAGTAGAAGGTTTCTTGAATACCTTCTCCTTTTCAGATGGTGGAGAAGCAATAGAAAGGGTTTTCTGTACCTTCTTTGATGACTGTGTCTCCTCAGTCCGTCCAAGCCTCTCCTTTACACCTCGGTGAGGAGATTGTTTGGGACTGGGCCTCTCAGACCTATCAGAGGTCATTTGCACGGCCTTAACAGGGGGCTCAGATGATGTTGAACGGGAGGACCTACCCCTTTTCTTGGATCTTCTGGAGGACGCAGCTGAGGAAGATTCCTCACTGTCGGATGACAGAACCTCCTTACGAGACTTCATTTTCGGCAACCAGGTTAACAAGCGGCTTTCCCTGTCTCTCAGGGTCTTCGTAGAGAAAGTTCTGCAGATCTTACAGTCTGTGGCCTTGTGATCTGGGTACAAGCAGTATATGCAGTCTTTATGCTTGTCCTCAATGTAAAGCCTCTTCTTTAAACAAGTAGCACAAGCTCTGAATAATGCCTTCTTCTCCTTATCAGACATATTAGAGTAGAAAAAGAAGAACATTCCAAAAACTGAAGAGAAATCTGAGCAGAGCTCAGTTGAGACTCCCTTAGCACAACGTGCGGTAGAAAATCTGAGGCTCTGAGGCTCTCTCAGGAGGATTCTATGGGGTGAGGCTACTCTGATTGGTTGCTGCAATTTTTTGGTCTCTTTTACAAAAAGAGGCGGATAGGCTACAAAATGAGATGAGGCCTAGGCCTGTCTTTCACTTTTGAACCTACTACTATGATATTTTTCTATCACCGAAGCTCCCATTCCGACGACGGGGGAATGATACAAAGCATGGGAATCTATGAAAGTCCAATACTGGGGCAATTGTATGTTTATAGGTCTTTCCTTCGAATTGTGAACAGGAGGTACTCTCAAAGAAAGTACTGGAATGCTTGTTCTACAGTATTGTAAAATCTATGTACTTAACTGGTAGAAGCCTGGTTAAAATGGCTGCCCAACTTAAACAGCACTACCACTCTACACCATATTCAACTTCTGTCACCTCATTTAATATTCCACTCAATAATAAAGGTTATATTAAATATGTCTTGGAATGAAGGGGTATAGGGTAGTTCATGTGCATGAAGGACAGGAGTTACTATGCTAGCTGTAAATATAGTGCATTTTAGAGATTCACCGCTTATTAAAATATTAATGCTCTTCATTTGGGAATTGTCTGCCAAACATACATTTTTCTAATCCCTACACAAAAGGACTGTTTCATTGACTCCTAGATTTCAGACTCTTTCCTTTGCCATGCAGACACCCCTTGCCACCATTTTAGTTCCAGAGAACAAGAATACTAGTCGCTTATAGCTTTACAGGGTGGCATGCAGATGTGAAAAAGCTGTACACCCTGCCCTTCTATGGTTCTAGACAACCATAAGCATGTTCCCTTTCCCAAATATGCGTAACAATTTTGAAAGCCAACTGCAAGTTTTTTTTTACTCTAAATAACCTCCATAGTGGCAAATTGTTTCCACTTCACAACGTGCTGGGATGTTACACTTCAATTAGAACAGCCATGAACTCAAAAGGCACCCAAATTAAGACCTCAGGTGTCAGACGGGTAGCTCATGAACCTGGATGTAGCGGTTTTCCCCGTTGAGCTAAATGTCATGTAGGAGTTGCTTCTGTGGAATACAGTGTTTACATTAAGCATGCTTTACTTTAGTGTTTGAAATCCATTTTATATTTTTCCTAGTCATGCTCCTGTCCTGAATCCTCAATTTGAATATCAAAGCTAGCTGCTCATCTTGCTGATGCAATGATTTCCCAAAACTTCGCTCCCCCTTTCAAATGCTGTCTATATTGGGTTCAAACTTCTTTTGGAAGTAAGTCCATGTTTTGACAATGATGGGGTTCTGACACTCTTTTTTCGCAGTTGGGGTGTCTTTGTTATTGCAGCAAAACTAGCATTGAAGGCATTTGAACTTCGACGTGAAACGTTGGGGTAAGCTGCTCAAGCAGTTCTCAAATTTCCGCATGCACATAGTCATTTCGGGTTGTGGTTTTAGGAGAAAGTTTAAATTTCACAGATGTCACTTCATTAAATGCATCGCATGGTACCGTTCTTCCTGTGAGTTTTTTCACAGAGGTTATAGTTTTAGTTTATGCCCAGTGGACGGTTTAACACTACTTGTTCCTCTACCTTTTAACCTCCCTTGAGTGCCAATCCTATTATCGCTCTTGTATGATCTAAAACCTGTTTCTCATTGGACACTTATTCTGATTTTTGTTGTAACTCTGGACGGAGGACATCAAGATAGAGTCATTATTGATTACCATTACTTTATTATACATCCCCTGATGAAGGGTTTAGTATTAACCCGAAATGCATTGGGATTGATTTTCTGAACTGGTTCTTGTAAGTAGGCAATAGACTGATTTTTGTTAGCTTGTGTCATATTAACAAATAATGTTCTAAACCAGCATGGATATTGATTGAATATATTAGAGTGACATCAACTTGTAACTTTGTTTACTGAATTTGTGTTACAAATGAATCTTTTTTATTAAACAAAACACAAAAATCTTTTGATATACACAATTGAAGAGTATTTATATTTGCAGAGACATTATTGTCTTTAGCTGTGCTTCACGCAGGTTGTGGTTTTCCACGGCCATGCTTTCCACACATTCAAAATCTTCGCCACAACAATACTGAGCTAGCCAGTGGAATGGTCTTCTAATTGGAAGAGACAAAGGATTAGTTACTTACCTGTAATCCTAGTTCTCATCCAGGGGTATACTCATCAAAGTCATAATCAATGAATAATCCCCGCTCATGCGCGGGATCCCGGAGCATATAAAAAAATTACACACATATATATATATATATATATATATATATATATATATATATATACATATGCATATGTGAAAACATAAACATGCAGCCTAAACTATTTCCAAAATGACAAAGATGCTGAAAATTACATAGGTTGGCATAGTAGCAGCTATACTCTCCCAACCCCTAAGGAAGAAAGAGAGCAGTAAACATTTGCATACAACAATACTTTATTGCCATAGAAAAACCTGTAATTGCAGGCATTAGCCAGTAGGCTGCAGTAGAGTATAAAGAAACAAAGAAAGACTGACACCTTGCCTTTAAGGCATTAGAGTAGGGGTACTGTGCCTTTAAGACCTGAAGGCGACCCCCTGATCCCATGATGCACCACAGGTGGCAGTTACGTCAGTTCTTTTTGGAGGTGCATAAACACCTGAGTAGATCCATAGTAACATATCATAACTTAGCAATAATGCTCGTCCGGGGAGGTGGGTGTGTCGCCTATGACTTTGATGAGTATACCCCTGGATGAGAACTAGGATTACAGGTAAATAAGGATTAGTTACTTACCTGTAATCCTAGTTCTCTTCCAGGGGTATCCTCATCAAAGTCATAAGCATTAGAATATTCCCGCCCATGCGCGGGACCCCGGAAACAATATATTATATGTGCCCCACATATATTATAGACATATATATAAATATATATATATATAAAAATAAGCAATTGCAGCCAAATAAACAATAGAGCTGGAATATGCAGTGAAGAATTTCCACAATACAGTGAATTCTGTATTAGAAACATGAGAAACAACACCAATGCTTGTTTAGAAACTGTTTTAATGTACAGAAAACAGTAGAAATTCTCATAACACACTGTAAGCATATACAGCTCCCAGGCTGCATTGCAAAATCCCAGTCTAAAAAGACTGAAAAGCTAACCTGTAGCTGAATGCACTAAAACTGACGCTGTGCCTTTAAGGCACCTCTGCCCCTAGCTTCCCATCATGCCTCAGGGGTTACAGTTAGGTCAGTTGTTCTTTTCGGAGACTGAAAACCAAACCATGGTAATAACAGGTTAAAAAACATCTCCTATTAAATAAACAAAGTCCTTTGCCCGGGGAGGCGGGAGGGTTGCTTATGACTTTGATGAGGATACCCCTGGAAGAGAACTAGGATTACAGGTAAGTAACTAATCCTTCTCTTCCAGGGGATCCTCATCAATAGTCATAAGCATTAGAATAGAGTAGCGAGCCTCACCTCATCCCTGCGGGCAAAGGAATCAACAGATAACATTTATATCCGTAGGCCCAAAAATAGGCCTTTTTCTACCCAAATAGGTTTCTCAAGGAGGCTTGCCCTACTTGAGAATCCACTCTGGAATCAGACTCTAGGCAATAATGCCTTGTAAAAGTATGGACTGATTTCCATGTCGCAGCCTTGCATATTTCTGACATAGGAATGTCATGCAAAAAAGCTATTGTGGCTGCTTTCCCTCTAGTGGAATGAGCTTTGGGTGATTGCAACAAAGGTTTGTCAGCCAGCTGGTATGCTAGTTTGATACAAGAGACAATCCATCTGGAGATGGATCTTTTGGCTGCTGCAAACCCGGACCTCATTGCACCATAATTGACAAAGAGTTGGTCTGTCTTTCTGGTGTCCTTTGTTCTTTCTAGGTAAAACTTTAGCACCCGTTTAAGATCTAACGAGTGCAACGACCTCTCAGCTGGGGTCGATGGATTAGGAAAGAACGAAGGAAGGGTAATCGTTTGATTTATATGAAAATCCGATACCACTTTTGGAAGAAAAGAAGGGTGAGCCCTCATTACTACTCTGTTGTGGTGAAACACAGTGTAAGGTTCCTTGGTGCAGAGTGCTTGAATCTCGCTAACCCTGCGCGCAGAGGTTATTGCCACCAAGAAGGCCGCCTTCCAAGTGAGATGCTGCAAGGAGGCCTTGTGTATAGGCTCAAACGGTGTAGACATCAGTCTGGAGAGAACCAGGTTCAACTCCCAGGGAGGAGAAGGATTTCTCACAGGGGGATAGACCTTCTTTAATCCCTGAAGGAAATCTTTCACCACCGGGACCTGAAAAAACGATGTTTGTGTAGGTGATTTTCTGTACGCTACTATGGCAGATAGATGAACCCTAATAGAAGCGTATTTCAACCCTGATGTCGCTAAGTATAGGAGGTATGGTAGGACTACCTCTTCTTGCCCTTTGGTGGGATCAAAGCCATGGTCCTTACACCAAATGAAAAATCTTTTCCACTTGAACGCATAAGACGTCCTTGTGGAAGGTCTCTTCGCCTCTCTTAAAATATTCATACATTCCGGAGGCAGATTTAAGTGTCCATATTGCAAGACCTCAGGAGCCATGCAGTCAGGTTCAGCGACTGGAGGTTGGGATGCAGGATCCTCCCGTCCATTTTGCTCAGCAGGTCTGGCTTGCACGGCAGCCGTCTGTGTGGACACCGCGACAGATGTAACAGATCTGGATACCACCATTGTCGCGGCCAATCCGGAGCAATTAGAATCATGTCCATGCTCGATCTGATGAGCTTGGCCACCACCTTCGGAATCAGTGCCAGAGGGGGAAAAGCATAAGCGAACATTCCTGTCCACTCCAGCAGGAGAGCGTTCCCTTGCGTCCCTGGCCGGTGGAACCTGGACGCGAAGGCGTGGCATTTGGCGTTTTCGTCGTCCGCAAATAAGTCTATGTCTGGACGACCCCAGCAACGGAAGAGATCTTCGACCACTTTGTCGTTTAGCACCCAGTCTGGCTGATCTTCGAAGTGCCTGCTGAGTGCGTCTGCTTTTGTGTTTAACTCGCCTGGAAGGTGTACTGCCACCACCGACAGTCCCCGAGCCAGAAGCCAGTGCCAGATCGCCTGGGCTTCCAGAGACAGAGGGCGAGATCGAGTTCCTCCCTGCTTGTTCAGATAGAACATAGTTGTAGTGTTGTCCGTCTGAACCAGGACTTTGTCCTTTGTAATTGCTGGAAGGAACGCTTTGAGCGCCAGATGAACCGCTCGAAGTTCCAGCATGTTGATGTGGTATGTCTGAAGGTTGGTCGACCAGCGACCCTGAATCTGAAGATGACCCATGTGAGCACCCCAGCCTTCTAGAGATGCGTCCGTTACCACAGACAGAGAAGGCAGAGGTTGCTGAAAAGGGACTCCCTGCAGGACATTCCGAGGGCGAGTCCACCACTGTATTGAGGTCAGCGCTGCTTGGGACAGGATGATTCGATCCTCCCAATCTCCAGACGCTTGGTCCCACTGATCCTCCACCGACTCTTGAAGAGGCCGCATTCTCAACCTGGCGTTCGGTATTAGGAAGATGCAGGACGCCATGGAGCCCAACAGAGACGCTACGTCTCGCACCTTTGGACGAGGAATCTGAAGTAACTTTTTGCATTTTTGTCCCATGGAAGAAAGTCTCTCTTGCGAAGGAAACGCTCTTCCTAACTTTGTGTCTAGAACTGCTCCCAGATAGTGGATAGTTTGTGTGGGCTGCAGGATCGATTTTTCTGAGTTTACATGGAGGCCGAGCCTGTGTAGCTGTTGGAGACACAGGTGACAGTCTTTGGTGGCTTGCCGAGGCGACGGACTCTTCAGGAGCCAGTCGTCTAGATATGGGTACACAAAGAGACCTTTTTTGTGTAGACACGCCGCTACCACTGCCATGCACTTGGTGAAGACCCTTGGTGCGGATTTGAGTCCGAAAGGGAGCACTTTGAACTGGTAATGCCTGGACCCTACCAGGAACCTCAAGTACTTTCGATGACCTGGTGTAATAGGAATGTGGAAGTACGCGTCTTGTAAATCCACCGAACACATCCAATCTCCGATCTGTAGATGAGGACATATTTGATGGAGTGCCAACATGCGAAACTTCTCTTTGACCACCACTTTGTTGAGGAGTCGAAGATCCAAAATTGGTCTGAATTTGCCTTCTTGGTCCTTTTTGGGGACAAGGAAATATCTTGAGTACACTCCTTTCCCCCTTTGGGAGAGGGGTACCACTTCGATTGCGTTTTTCTTTAAGAGGACGCTCACCTCCTTTTTGAGGAGCTCCAGTTGGTACGAGCGAGACTTTTTTGGAGGAGCCGGTTGTGGTTTCTTCCTGAAACGTAGCGCATATCCATTGCGCAGTATATTCAGCACCCACCGATCTTTCGTGATGCTGACCCACTCTGCCAGATGTTGTGCAGCACTTCCTCCCACTGGAGTGGGTAACGGCGACAGAGGAAGCCACTGCTCAGGCCTTGCCTCCTCTAGGTGTGGTAGAGGATTGATTATGTCCGCCCCTACCTCTGCTTGACCTTCCTCCTCTGTATTGTGGCTTTCCTTGCGGCTTGTTTTGAGACCATTGAGGGGTTTGAACCCTCTGTTGGCCTCCCCGGTTCTTGTTGGTCTTGAAGCGTCGTTTGAACGGTGCTTTCTGTTTCTCCAGACCTACTGCCTTTACTGTGTCTAACTCGGTCTTCATCCGGGCCATTTCCTGATCGGCATGCTCCCCGAAGAGTGAAGATCCGGAAAAAGGCAGATTGAGTATGCGCTGCTGGGCATCTGGCTTGAGCCCAGTTAAACGCAGCCAAGAGGATCTCCTCACACATACTCCATGTGAGTAGTTATGTCCAGCTAGAAGGGCGTTATCTGCTGATGAACTAATCATTTGGTTTGCCACCAAACAGCCCTCCGTCGCGGTCTCCTCAAAGTCCTTCTGGTCCTCCTTGGGCAATTTCTCTTTGAATCGTTCCATGGAGTCCCATAGGGCTCTATCGTACCTTCCCAGAAGGGCTGATGCACTAGAGACTTTTAGGGATGAAGCTGCTGTGTTGCACACCTTGCGTCCCCAAGAATCTTGCGTCTTGCTGTCTTTGTCAGGAGGAACTGACGAAGAAGGAGCGACCGTGTGATTCTTCCTAGCTGAGGCTACAATAACTGAGTCCGCTGCAGGCTCACCTTTAACGAAGATAGGATCTGAGTCAGCCGGCCTATATTTTTTCTGGATACGTGCCGGAACTGCTCTGATCGTTGCTGGCGTGAGGAAAACCTCTTTGATTGGGTCCATTATTCCTGGGACTAATGGAAGCAACGGCCGTGCATATGATTTGTGATGAAGAGTCTCAAAAATCACAGTAGTGGACACCTCTGGAGTGGTCATTTCTATATTCAGCTTGTGAGCACCCCTTTGCAAAACGTCCAAATACGTGTTGACGTCGTCCAGCGGGGAAGCTCTTGAGCGAGGGCTGTCTGCCAGCGTCGGAGAGTAGTCCCCTTTAGAAGATCTAGGCGAAGCTGGAGGAGAGGATGAAGGAGTTCTTCTTCTCCTGTGGTGAGAATGCTCCTTCCTCACCGGAGATCTCCTAGGTCGTTCCTCCCTTCGAGGAGAACGTGATACCCTCTGATGTACTGGAGATCTCGATCTCACATCTCGTACCTCCTTTCTTGGTGTTCGAGAATTGGGTTGCTCCCTCCTTGGTGATCGGGAGACCCTAGGGGCATGTGACCTGTCCACTCTTCTCTCTCGTGAGCGTGATCGCTCTGTCTCTTCTGCTTGCTGAAGAGGAGACCTGTGGATTGGACTCAAGTACCTTTGAAGTCTCTCTGGTGCCTTAGAATCCTTCCAATTACTCAAAGGAGCGTACCATCTTGGCGAAAGTCTTATATGTGAAGTGTAACCCCGATGGGGATTCTTCTGAACCGGACTCCTACTCCTCGAAGATGACCCGGTTGACCCCGAGGCACTTGAGGAGGAATGGAGTGAAGCAGATTGTGTCACCAGGACTGTCGAAGGCACTGAAGGTGATCTCCGTCTCACCGGTGTTGGAGGACGTCTCAAAAGCCTTTCCCTCGACGTCGAACGCCTCTGTGGCGTCGACGGGGCGATAACTTTCGGCGTTGAATGCCTCGACGATGATCTGTGGTCCCTCGACGTCGATCGGTGATGATGTGCCGACGACAGAGTCATCTCCTTCGACGTCGAACGGCGTTGTCCTGCCGTCGACGGAGGTCTCGACGTCGAACGGCGTTGTCCTGCCGTCGACGGAGGTCTCGACGTCGAACGGCCTAGTCCTGCCGTCGACGGAGGTCTCGACGTCGAACGGTCTAGTCCTGCCGTCGACGGAGCTCTCGACGTCGGCCGACGTTGATCTGTCGGCGACGGAGATGTCATCGACCTGGCATGTGGCGACGGCGGAGGATCGGACTTCCTCGATGACGAGCGCCGACGTGCCTTAGATGATCCCTTCCTCGACGACGATCGTCCGAGGGGACTCTTGCTCCTCGACGCCGAGCGCCTCCGTGGAGACGTCGACGGAGGTGTTACACTCTTCGAAGCCTGTCGACGTCGAGACGACGGCGAGTGTGATCTGTCTCTCGACGCCGACCGTCGCCTGGTTGACGGCGGCGGAGTTGACTCATGTCTTGAAGCCGAACCTCTCGTCGACGGCGATCTCGTGGCTTCTCTCGACGCCGATCGTCGCCTAGTTGACGACGGCGGAGCTTTCCTCGACGACGGCGAACCTCTTTTCGACGACGATTTCCTCATCGACGCCGATCTCGACGGCGACGGAGCTTTTTCTCTTGAACTGTCCATCAGATGTCGTTTTTTCAGCGCCGAGCCCGGTGCTGAGGTTGATGGACGTTCTGACTTGCCTTTGGAGGGAGTTCTGGGTCTCTTTGAACTCTTTCTCTCCGCAGATCTTCCTCTCATGGATTTCTGGGCCAGACTATAGAGTCTGTTCCTCTCTCTGTCTTTAAGTGTTCTGTCAGACAGCTTTTTACAATGAGAACAGTCTTTAGGATCATGATCCTCTGGCAAGCATAAAATACAGACCTCATGAGAGTCTGTTTTTGCCTTCTTGTGGCCACAAGAAGGGCAATCATCAAAAAGTGAGGGCATCCTGAAAGGAAAAACCTCACAAAAAATTGACTGCTAAGCAGTTATTTACTTGACTATGATGTGAAAAGTCAAAGTAAATCAAAAAATTGTTCTTTAGAAGATTTTCTGACTGAAAAAGGCAGAAAAGTGTGGAGCTGTGTATCCAGGGTCCTTCCTGAAGGAGCCGGAAAGAACAACTGACCTAACTGTAACCCCTGAGGCATGATGGGAAGCTAGGGGCAGAGGTGCCTTAAAGGCACAGCGTCAGTTTTAGTGCATTCAGCTACAGGTTAGCTTTTCAGTCTTTTTAGACTGGGATTTTGCAATGCAGCCTGGGAGCTGTATATGCTTACAGTGTGTTATGAGAATTTCTACTGTTTTCTGTACATTAAAACAGTTTCTAAACAAGCATTGGTGTTGTTTCTCATGTTTCTAATACAGAATTCACTGTATTGTGGAAATTCTTCACTGCATATTCCAGCTCTATTGTTTATTTGGCTGCAATTGCTTATTTTTATATATATATATATTTATATATATGTCTATAATATATGTGGGGCACATATAATATATTGTTTCCGGGGTCCCGCGCATGGGCGGGAATATTCTAATGCTTATGACTATTGATGAGGATCCCCTGGAAGAGAACTAATCCTTCTCATCCAGGGGATACTCATCAATAGTCATAATCTATGAATCGATTAGCAAGCCCATACCCAAAGTCTCGCGGACGAGCAATCAAGTATACAGCAAAAACACGAATCATCATCACAGTTACAATGCAGTTATGCAAACAAATTCCTCAAAGAGGCCTGTCCCACTTGGGCATCAGCCTGTGCATCTGAATCTAGGCAATAATGGCGGGTATGGTATGTACTGAACGCCATGTAGCCGCCTTACAAATCTCAGATATTGGAATGTTACGAAGGAGAGCTGTAGTAGAAGCTTTCCCTCTAGTAGAGTGTGCATGAGGTTTGCCCTGTAAAGCCTTGTTAGCTAATTGATAAGACAGTGCTATACAGGAGACGATCCATCGTGAAATAGATCCTTTTGAGGCTGATAGACCAGTATTCGTTTTTTTTTTTAAAATAATATTGTATTGGAAGGAAAACAGAGTCATGAAAGCAGTCACAATGAAAACGACACAATTGAATCAAGGTACAAATAAAGCAGGAAAATAAATTCGCATAAGTTTTGTCATATGGGTCCGGCTCGGGCCATAGCCATCTCAGTTGTCGGAGATTCACAGAGTTCACCTCGATATTTGTTCCAATGTCCCCATTTTTTATCCCATTTCTTGGGGCAGCCTCTGACTTTGTACACTGTTTTTTCAGCAATCATACAACGGTCCATCTCAGCCATCCAGCCCACCACCAGCGGCCTCTCTGGAGCGCCCCATTTCATAGGAATGGAGCGCTTAGCAAGGAGGAAACCCAGAGCCGCCCATTGTAGTTCCAGTTCGTTCAGGTCGATGGCTCCCCACATATTAAGAACACATTCTTTCGGCGATTGTGGGACTGTCTTACCCAGGGAGTTGCCCATCTTACGAATAGTTCCCCCCCAAAAGTGTTGAATCACCGGGCAGTCCCATAGGATGTGATAGAAGGTGCCAGGTGAGCCGCAACCTCTTAGACACAACACGTCAGGGCGTCTACCAATTTTGGCCAGTGTTGGAGCAGACATGTAGGCTCTATATAAAACCTTCAGTTGGATCAGTCGGACACGATGGCAGATAGCTGCTTCCCTAGGGGACATTAGGGCCGCCTGCCATTCCTCATCATCCAAAAGACCCAAGTCGTCCTCCCATTTGTTCCGCAAAGGCTGGAAGGAGTCAGGAAATTGTTACAGAGCTTGCGGTAAGTGTAGGAGATGGCCTTTTCAGGGAGAGGTTCCGACAGTAGTCTATCCTCCAGGGGGGAAGTTTCAGGTATGGATGTGAGGTCGGGGATTGCGGCGAGGATGGCGTGTTTTTTTTTTTTGTTTTTGTTTTTTGGTTAAAAACTTTTATTGAGCAATCAGATAAAAATTACAGCGATGGGCCTACAACCACACGGGCTGGCCGCTAAATCGCAAAGCACGTACCATGTAGTAAACGTTAATCTCCGTGGCCAGGCCCAAATCACAGATTAAATATTGCACAAAGCATATGACAGGACACAACAGTTTTTTGTCTTAAACATTAATATAACAAACCAAAACAAGGCGAATGTAGCAATCACGTCAGCCCAGACGACAGAGGGGAAGTCCACTAATCAGGAAGATAAAGGTAAATCAGTAAGACTCGGCAAGGCCGAGGGGGGGAGGGGGGCAGCAGGGAGGACAGGAAAATCCTAAAAAGAATGAAAAATCTCGGGAACGTCAGCCTAGGGAGACAGGGTAACATCAGATGTGTCAACCAAGGGAGGGGCACAAATGTCTCCACGATATGCATTCCACTGACCCCAAATTTTAGTCCACGCCCTGGGTCTGCCCCTAGCCACGTAGACGGTCTTCTCTCGAAACATGGACCAGTCCATGTTATCCTCCCACACCGAAACGTCCGGAGGTCTGGATGCGCCCCAAAGTTGCGCAATGTCCCGCTTCGCGACCATGTACCCCAAGGTTGCCCATCTGGTCTGGGCCACAGAATAATCGGTGGGTTCCCACACGTTCAACAGGCATCGTCGGGCCTCAGGCCGCAGGACAACACCAGTCACGACAGTCATCACATCAAGTACATCAATCCAGTAGGCCGCCACCAACGGGCATTCCCAAAGTATATGCATAAAGGTAGCACTCATCCCACAGCCACAACTTACATAAGCCATCCGGGGAAAAACCCATCACAACCAGGCGCGGACCAGTTACATACACGCGGTGGAGGATCTTAAGTTGCACCAAACGAAGACGGGCGGGAATGGCCACCTCCTTAGGAGAAGAGAGTGCAGACTGCCAATCCTCGTCATCTAATTCCAATCCGTCACCGACCCACAGCTCCCTAAGGCGGACCAACAGGTCGGCGCGACTATGAATCAATTTTTTATAAATAAGGGAGATAGCACTATCAGGCAGGTGTCCATCTAGTATACGATCTTCAAGGGGGGAAGACTCGGGCAGGGTCACATCAGGAGTTAGAACTGAGGTCAGGGCATGCCGGACCTGCAGATACCGAAAAAACTCTCTATCACTCAAGTCGTATTCTGCCTTAAGGGTCTGGAATGACTTCACGCTACCTTTCGCACAGACATCACCCACCTTACATATCCCAATCATATCCCAGCGGTCGAATCCCTTAGTAGACCAGAGACACCCCAAACGTTCAGAGGCATAAAGCGGCGTCGCCAGCGTCAACCGATTCTCCCAGCCCAAACTCACATGCGCGGCACGCCACACAGTGACTGCGATCCTGGACGGGCCCACAAGATGGCGCCCGGCCGATCTAGAATAAAGCGCTCTATTAAAATCCCCTCCCGGCAGCTGGAGTCTATCCATCTCAAAGGCCGGATCCCGACCCGGTGAATATATTGCGTGGTTGATGGCAGATAGCTGGGCAGCCCAGTAATATCTCTTGATGTCGGGGGGCGGCATGCCCCCGTCATACCAAGGGATGGTGAGTTTCGCAAGGGCAATACGTGGACGCCCGTCCCAGATCAGTTGCCTTTGAAGACTCTCGATCTCTCGGAAATAGGTAGCGGGAACGTCGTCATAAAAATTCTGAAGTGCGTAAAGGAACCGCGGCAAGGACATCATTTTAAAAAGGGCTGCCCTGCCCAGAGGAGACAAGGGCAGCTTTCGCCAACGGGCCACATCCAGTCGCAGTCTAAGGAGCGGGGGGAGGAGATTGCGCTCGAATCGGAGTGAGGAGTCCAGCGTAATAAAGATCCCCAAATACTGGAAGCCAGACTGGACCACCTGGATAGGAAATCTGTCCGGCAATGGGGGCAAAACACCCGAGAGAACATACACGCAGGACTTAGCCCAATTAATAACTAGGCCCGAGTTGGCACCAAACGAGGTAAGAACATCAAATAAAACATTTAGAGATTTACGCGGGGAAGTAAGATATAAAAGAATGTCATCCGCGTAAAGTGAGACACGGTCTTCAAAGTCCGGTGACCAACGGATCCCTTTGAGTGAAGGCTCCCATCGAAGCCACGCAGCTAACGGTTCCAGGGCGAGCGCAAAAAGCAACGGAGACAAGGGGCAACCCTGACGGGTCCCCCTACCAAGGCAGAAGGGGACAGAAACTCTACCGTTCACCACTACCTGCGCTAAGGGTTCAGCGTATAACAACTTCACCCAACCGATAAACTCAGGACCAAAACCAAAATTTTCAAGAGCAGCCCAAAGATAGGGCCACTCCACAGTGTCAAAAGCCATCGAGGCATCCAACGAGGCCAAAATGGCCGGTTCCGTCAGAAGCCCCGCCCTCGCAACAGCACCGTGGAGACGACGTAGGTTAAGAGCCGTGTTGCGATGTGGGATAAATCCGGACTGGTCCGGATGAACCAAGTCACTAATGACCGTCAAGAGGCGGGTCGCCAGGAGCTTAGCCAGGACCTTGGGCTCAACGTTTAACAAGGAAATGGGCCTATAAGACGAACAAAGGTCCCGCGGTTTACCGTCCTTGGGAATTACGACTATCCTAGCCAGACGCTGATCATACGGGAGAACACCCCGTTCCCGGGACTCCAAAAACATGTCGCGAAGATAGGGCGCCACCTTATCAGGACGTAGCTTGTACAGTTCAATTGGCAACCCGTTCGGGCCCAAGGCTTTGCCCGAGCGGAGTGAGCGAATGGCAGTAGCTATCTCGTCAATAGTAAAAGGGGACTCCAACGATTTACAGTCTAAATCGGAGACACTGGGCAAAGCTATATCGCGCAACAGAAGGCGAGAGTCAGCAACATCCCGTCCAGACACAGGGGTATAAACCACACGAAAATACTCAGCAAAACATGCAACTATTCCAATCGGGTCCGTCACACTCACACCAGTCGATGATTGAATCACGGGCACCACACGATTCACCCTCTCCTTCTTATCCAACCACGCCAATAATTTGCCCGCTTTGTCCCCCACATCATACAGACGACCCTGTTGCTCCCGGAACATCTGTTTGGCCGCATCCGTGACCAAAGACTTATAAGCAAATTGTTTCAGACCCAGGGCGTGGAGTTTATCAGACGTGACTTCCGACTCTAAGGCAGCCTCCCTTTCAGCAATCTCCCTCTCGAGGTCCACCACCTCCCGATCCCTCGCCTTCTTGGACGCAACAATAAGGGAAAGGGCCTGTCCACGAATCACTGTCTTAAAGGCCTCCCACAGGGATACCGCAGAGGAAACGGATCCCTCGTTGTCTAAAAAATAAGCGTCCAAAGACTTGGTCAAAAGGCTGCGGGTCTCGGGGGAGGTAAGGTACCATGGGTTGATAGGAGCAACCCGGCCCGCCGCCTCCACCCCCATCTCAAAACAAAGCCAGAGCGGAGAATGATCGGAAATGCCCCGGGGGAGGTGTCTAATCTCACGCACCGCCGGCGACTGGGCCGCAGGCATCAGGAAATAATCCAGTCTAGACAAACTCCCATGGGCCCCAGAGTGGAAAGTGTATTGAAGCTGAGTAGGATGCATAAGCCTCCAGCAATCCACCAAGCCAAACGTGTCCAGGAACCCACCCAGCCACTGTTGGGCCGAAGGAATATCCCTAGGGGGGTGGCGATCGTGTAGACCGGAGTACACAGAATTAAAGTCACCTGCAATTAAGAGAGTACTATTAGGGAGGTCCAACAAAACACTGCCCAAATCAGAAAAGGTAGAAGTCTGCAGACCGGGGGGCACATAAACAGCAAATAAGGAGAGGGTACGACCCTCATAACGACCCACGAGGACAGCATACCGCCCCCGATCATCAAGGATCACATCATCAATAGCTAGGGGGAGGGAAGCCCGAACAAGGATACCCACCCCCCTGGAACCCGTGGTAAACCCCGAATGTGCGGCAAGGCGATAGCCCCACCTATTCATCGCACGACAAGTATTGCCCACCAGATGAGTCTCCTGCAGAAAAACAATATCAGGAGATAAACGTCGTAAACATTTCAACACCACACTCCGCTTGATACGATCCCCCAGACCATTAACATTCCACGAAACAAACCTCAACCCGCTACCCCCCATCCCACACAGCAACGCCGAAACCCCTCCTCCATGAGCATGACATAATAACCATCAGTAGCAAGATAAAGTCGCCTTGAGAACATAACACACAAACATCGAACTTCCCAACCATCCACCCCCCAACAATCAAGAAAACACCCCCCACCCGGCACCCCTGCAAAATGCTAAAAAGCCACCCCAACATGCAGTGTGCCTGTCGCCCAAGAACCCCCATTCTACAAAAAGACCCCGGAGGAGGAAAGGCTCTGGCCCATCCGCCACCCCGATCAAGACAGAAAACGAGGAAAACACACAAACGGTAGAGGCACTTAGGCATAGAATCCCGGAAGAGTTTACTCCATACGAGGGCCCAGGCATAGACGAATTGTTCAGCTCTCCACACCACCCTCAGCACCACCCGGGTGGGCGTCGGATTCAGTCGCAGGAGGTCGGCCAGGCAGAGAGTCCAGCCAGTCGTTCACAGAATCTGGCCGATCAAAGAAAAAAGTTCGGTCATTGTACTCCACGCGCAGCCTGGTCGGAAACAGCATAGCGTAGCGTAACCCCATGTCCCGAAGACGCTTCTTGACACCACGGAAGCCCATACGCTGTTTCTGGACCTGTTGAGAAAAGTCCGGATAAAAGTTCACTGTGGCGTTCTCAAAGGCCACCGGGCCCTTCACACGTGATGCTTGCAGGATAGCGTCCCGATCCCTATAGTGGAAGAGTTTCGCAACAATAGGCCTCGGCGGGGCACCTGGCTTACCCTGGCCCCCCGGAACTCGATGGGCACGTTCTACTGCGAAAAATTTACTCAGTCCAGACGGAGAGAGATAGTTTTGGATCAGGTCCTCAACCAGGAGATCAACAGAGTGAGGTTCTGGATTCTCCGGAACGCCAACCACACGCACATTACAGCGACGTGCCCTGTTCTCAAAGTCCTCCAAGCGCCGGGTCATTAAGTCGTTCACCCTACGGAGATTACCAATCTCCGTCTGTATCTCCGAGACGTCCGCCGTGAGGCTGGATGACTTGAGATCCAATGATTTCACCTTCTCATTGGTTTTCGATAGGTCGGCTCGAATCAAGTTCACATCAATGGCCACGGTGTCGATTTTGTGGGCCAAGGCCTCATATTGTTGGCCTATCGTCTCCCTCATGCCAGAAATGGCGCCCATGATGTCCTGCAAGGACGGCTCCGTTGACACGTCCACGATGTGGTCAGCAGCACTTGGACCGGGCAGGGCGGCTCCGGGGGACCCCTTCGAGTGGGTATAATGGTCCATAACTGGACCGGGCCCCCGCGCAGGGGTGTCTTGGTCTTCCGTGTCTCTCGGTCCCCTCTGCCCGCCATGTTGGAAACTGCGTCACAAAGAGAGCCACCAGGCTCGATGGAATGGGCACGGGATCAAAGAGCCGCCAAAAGGGTACCACCAGGATAGAGCCAATCAGATAGGAGAATAAGCCAGCCAAAGGTCCGACAGCCGTCTCGTGCCCCGGATCCAGCCCAGGCCAGACTCCCCTGCCAGATGTCTCAGTCTGAGGCAGAATCGAAACGAAACTTAAGAGGGGGACCCACAAGTCCAATCCCCCTGCCGCTGTTGTTCAACTCCAAGACGGCCACAGAGCCTCACCCAGTCCCGGGCGTACCTCAAGGGCGGATCCCAAAAGTTCGAATCACCGTAACTCCGGCACCCCGGGTCAGAATCAAATACCGAAAGTTCCAGGAAGATCAGCCCAGCGTCCTCTACACAAATCCTCGTGAAAAGTCAGGATATGTTCAGGATATCATGCCGGGAGTGGCGGGGGTCCGGAGAGCGCTGTGCTCACGCGGCCATCACGGATGCCCGCCAAGCTCCTCCTCCTTCACGTGTTTGATTTGTAGATAGCGAAAAGATTCCGTCAGTGCAAGGGAGTGTTTGGCCTGCAGCTCAGCAAATGTCAGTAGTCTGCCCCTATGTACTAGGTCTCCCACTGTCGAGATCCCTATCGTGTCCCATTTGTCGAATCCCTGAAGGAAGCAAAGGGAACCCAGTTGTTGCGACAACCATAGGGGTGTCGCCTTGGTAAGTTTATCCGACCATCCCATACACTTGTTGGCCCTGTGCCATATTGTGACTGTGTGAGCCATGGGTCCTGCATATCTATTTCTGACCAGCTTGCTGTAGAGGGCCCCCAGGTATCCCTCCCTCCCGGTCTGGCATCTATCAAGGAGGAAGGCCGGATTCAGGGACGAGCCATGTATCCAATGGTTGACGGCCACCAATTGCGACGCCCAATAGTAAAGGCGCAGGTTAGGCAAGGCAATTCCCCCGTCGTACCAGCCTTGGAAGAGTTTATGAAGGGCGATGCAGGCTGCCCCGCCGTCCCATAACAGAAGGCGGATGTCACTCTCCACCGCGTTAAAATAAAAGTCAGGGATCAGAAACGGACAGTTTTGCATAGCGTACAAGAAACGCGGGAGCGCCAGCATTTTAAATAGGGCCGCCCTGCCAGGGAGGGAGAGTGGGAGGGACCACCAATGGGCCACGTCACTGTGTAATCTCTGCAAGGGACCCAGCAGGTTACGATCATGGAACACCTTGGGGTCTAATGTAACATAGATACCGAGGTATTTGAATCCGTCTGGGGCCACTGCAATGGAGAACCCCCGGGGCAGAGTGGGCGGGGGGCCATGCAGCATATATAAGGTTGACTTAGACCAATTGATCGAGTAGCCCGAATATTTCCCGAAATTAGTAAGGACATGGAACAAACTATTAATAGAGGATCTGGGGGAGGACACATATACCAGGATGTCATCGGCATTGAGGGAAATTTTGTCTGTTATCTCTTCATTCCATTGGAGGCCTCTAATAGAGACGTCCGTGCGGACCCAGTGGGCCAGGGGTTCCAGGGTGAGGGCAAATAACAGTGGTAACAAGGGGCAGCCTTGTCGGGTTCCCCGGTGGAGTCGAAACCGTCGAGACGTATGGTTGTTGGCCCGGACTTGGCCCAATAAGTCTGTGTGCAGGAGTCGCACCCAGCGGATGAAATTTGGTCCGAACCCAAATCTGAGCAGGACCTCAAAGAGATAGGGCCACCCGATCGAGTCAAACGCCATTGTGGCGTCAAGGGACAGAATGGCGGCATCCTGTTGGATGATATATTGCCGACTCAAGACATTATTTACTCTCCGTAAATTTAGGGCCATATTACGGCCCGGAAGGAAACCCGATTGGTCGTCATGTATTAGGGAGGGGAGCACGAGGAGGAGACAGTTAGCCAGAAGTTTAGCCAGGACCTTTGCCTCCGCACTAATTAGAGAAATCGGTCTATAAGACCCGCCTGTGGGCGGTTTATTCGGCTTGAGGATGACCGCAATGGACGCTAATCGTTGATCGAGCGGTAAGGTACCAGCCTCGCAGCTGTCTTCAAACATGTTTTTTAGATGGGGGATAATTCCCGGTGACATGCCTTTCAGAAATTCAAAGACCGGCATTAGTTGACCCATAATTAACAAATAGCCGGTCAGACTTCCTAAGTGGAAGAGTTTTAGCTAGGTAAAATTTCAGAACCCTCCGGAGATCTAGAGAGTGTAGAGACCTCTCCGGGGGAGTGGTTGGTTGAGGCAAAAAGGTAGGCAGAGTGATAGTCTGATTAATATGGAAGTCTGATACCACCTTGGGCAGGAAGCCCGGATGTGCCCTTAACGTCACCCTATTGGCATGGAACACTGTGTAAGGTTCCTTGCAACACAGGGCCTGGATTTTGCTCACCCTACGGGCAGAGGTGATGGGCACCAAAAAGGCAGCTTTACAGGTCAAGTGCTGCAAAGAAGCCTTATGGATGGGCTCAAAGGGAGCACCCATCAATTTGGTGAGAACAATGTCAAGCTCCCAGGGAGGAGAGGGGGACCTCACTGGTGGAAACACTTTAAGCCCCTCTAAGAAATCTTTGACCACAGGCATGAGGAAGAATGAGGTCTGAGAAGGCGACTTCCTATAGGCTGTGATTGCCGCTAAGTGAACCCTGATGGTGGGATACTTCAAGCCTGACCTTGTCAAATGTAACAAGTAGGGGAGAATCACCTGCTCCCGACTGTGGATAGGATCAAGAGAGTTGTCTATGCACCAAATGTAAAATCTCTTCCACTTGAAAGCATAAGACTTTCTAGTGGAGGGTCTCTTTGCTTCCTTAAGAATGTTCATGCAATCTGCTGAAAGGTCTAGGTGGCCATATTGGATGACCTCAGGAGCCAGGCCGTCAATCGAAGGGAAGGAAGGTTGGGGTGAAACACCTTCCCCTCGTCCTTGGTCAGCAAGTCTGGGTGGCAGGGCAGTCTCCGGGTAGGGACCTCCGACAGCTGGAGGAGATCCGGGTACCACCACTGGCGTGGCCACTCCGGCGCTATCAGGATCATCCTGGTGTTGGTCCTGTAGAACTTCTGTATCACCGCCGGGATCAGAGGCAGGGGAGGAAAAGCGTACAGCAATGTCTGAGACCAGTTGATCTAAAGTGCATTCCCCCGTGATCCTTGCTGGGGGAATCTGGAGGCGAAGACGGGGCATTTTGCGTTTGCCGCGTCTGCGAACAGATCTATGCCTGGTACGCCCCATTGTTGAAACACCTCCTGTGCGACCTCTTCATTGAGCACCCAGTCGTGCGCTTCTACGAAGTCTCTGCTTAGGCCGTCCGCCTGAACATTCAGGATTCCTGGTAGGTGAACAGCCACAATGGAAAGACCTCTCGCCGGGAGCCAGCGCCAAATGGATTGAGCTTCCAGAGACAGAACTCGTGACCCTGTGCCTCCCTGCTTGTTCAGATAGAACATAGTTGTTGTGTTGTCCGTCTGAACTTGAATGTAGTTGGTGTGCAGAGACGGGTAGAGGGATTTGAGCACCAGACAAACAGCCCGAAGCTCCAAGAAGTTGATGTGGTAGCTTCTTTCTATTTTGGACCAGAGACCTTGTACCTGAAGCTGGTCCATATGAGCACCCCAGCCGTGCATTGAGGAATCTGTGACCACTGTCTGCGATGGAGGCGACTGATGAAATGGGACTCCCAGCCGAAGATGAGAACGTTTTATCCACCATCTGATGGAGTCTCTGGCAACTTGGTGGAGAGAAACACGATCTTCCCAGTGGCCTGATCTCTGAGACCATTGGTCCTCGAGTGCCTGCTCCAGAGGCCTCATGTGAAGGCGTGCATTGGGCACAATGTAGATGCACAAGGTCATCGATCCCAGTAGTGACGACACTTGCCTGGCTGTGGGGCTTTGGGTGTCTAGCAGGGTGCGGCACTTCAGAAGCATGGATGACAACCTCTCCTCCGAAGGACACATGCTTGCCTCTGCGGAGTTCAGGGTGACGCCCAGATAGTGTATTCGTTGGGTGGGATTGATTACTGACTTTTTGTAGTTGACCTGCAACCCCAAGGAATGCATCAGGAGGTTGAGACAGAAAGAGAGATGGCTCTGAAGCAGAACAGGTGTTGGGCTTTTCAGGAGCCAGTAGTCTAGGTAGGGATAGATGAAGATCTTCCGCCTGCGGATGAAGGCAGCCACCACCGCCATGCACTTGGAGAATGTCCGTGGGGCAGATTTGAGGCCGAACGGTAGCACTCGATACTGGTAGTGGTGATGGTCTATCTGAAACCTGAGAAATTTCCGATGCTTTACTGAGAGAGGTATATGAAAGTAAGCGACCTGCAGGTCGATGGCACACATCCAGTCTCCCTGGTGAAGGTGTGGAAAGATCTGGTGCAGGGCTAGCATACAAAATGTTTCTTTTCTGATAAACCTGTTCAGCAGGCATAGGTCGAGGATAGGTCTGTACTCTTTGGCTACTCCTCGTTTTTGGACTAGAAAGTAGCGGGAGTATACTCCCTGATTTCTTCGCATGGGAGGGACCTCTTCTATGGCCTTTTTCATGAGAAGGATAGAAACTTCGTCCTTCAACAGCTGACTTTGAATTCAAGGATGGCGCTGGAGTTGAGGGGACACTTGCGGAGGAGGAGACTTGAACCTCAGCAAGTAACCATGCTGCACAATACTCAGCACCCATTTGTCCTTTGTTATGGTTTTCCACTCTTCCAGGTGACACGCTACACTCCCTCCCACCGGAGTGGCGAACGGTTGAGGAGGAAGCAACGACTCAAGGTTTGGGTGGCTGCTTGGAGGTGGAATGTTGTTTATTGTTATTGCCTCGGCCTCTGCCTCTACCAGGGCGTCTCTGCTGGAACTGAGATCTTTGCTGCGTCTGGGAGGACCACTGAGGGGTTTGAACCCTCTGTTGGTAAGACCGCTTGTCGCCCTGATGGAAGCGCTTCTTAAACTCCTTGCGTTTCTCCAGACCCACAGCCTTAACAGTGTCCATCTCAGCATTCATCTTGGTCATCTCGTCGTCAGCCTGAGCCCCAAACAGAGATGAGCCCTTAAAAGGGAGGTTTAGTATCTTATTTTAGCATCAGGCTTTAGGCCTGTGAGGCGCAGCCAAGCCGAGCATGATGAGCAGACTCCATGGGAGTAGCCATGAGCGGTGAGATGGATAAGTTACTTACCTGTAATCCTAGTTCTCTTCCAGAGGTATACTCATCATAGTCATAAGCACTGAATAGTCCCGCCCACGTGCGGGATCCCGGAGCAATAGCCAATAATATGCATATATCTACATATATGTATATATATATATATATATATTGCAAACGAGCTCAGAACTGGGGGGCGCTTCCACAAAATCCCAAACGCCGCCACAGCAAGGAACACGAGACCCAGTAGTTCAGGTGAGTAGAATCTTTAATCGGCACCTTCGTCAAACATAATGTTTCGGCCTCCGAAAGGCCTTGGTCACATGACACAGAGAGCGCGATCAGAATTTAAAGTGCTAGTGCTCTAAATCCCCAGCTTTTCATTGGACACTGCGTGATCTTCAAAACACTATCGAAGACAGACTTAAAACACCATTGTAAATCACAGGATAATCCCCAACGGTTAATTAATCAAAGTGACTTGTGCCTTAACATTGTGAGACAAACATTTCATATCACAATATTGGTGTTTTGGAAACTGATACTTGGAGTCATAGGCATTGTTTATAACTGGATAATCCACATTGCTAATAAAGACCTCAAGTTCAGAATAAATCAGTTGACAAATTAATTACTGTATAAAATACCAACAGATGACTAAACAAATTTATACTAAATCAACTGTTCAATATACAGGCAAAAGTATCCTAAAAGGATCACATACACAGTGTCCAACTACTCGTGTGCGGATAAATAACAAAACAGTGAAATTGTGAACATATATCTCAAACTTGTAAATATATGTGTGTATTAAAATTGTTTTTTTTTTTGTTTTTTTTTTGGGTTATAAACTTTTATTCGGTGTCAGCACATACACACAGCTCTACGCCTACAACCCTGAGGCCGGCAGCAATGTGAAAGAACAACAATACCATCACAGTAGGACCAATAGATAAATCAGACCAGCCGCCTCCCAGGGGTCAGTAGCCTCAGTGCCGCCGTCTTGCAGCTTAACTAACGTGACAAAGGTATCTGGAACTCCCTGTCCCGGTCTCTCCCACCTCTGTTGGTGCACACTCAATGTCAGTATGTAATTAGATGTAGTGGTGTGGTATGCCTGTCCGATCCTCTAACCCAATACTAAACCGCCTCGTATAACTTCCCCCCCCAACTTCACCCCCACCCCTAGCTGCCCCTGTGTGTACCTCTGCCTCTCTCCCATAACCATAGCACCTCCATGCCCTGTCCACCCTGTCTCCAACCCCCTCTCCATCTGTCCCACTCCGCCGTGACCCCCTCACTCTAGAGCGACCCTCACTATATGTGACCTGCTGTCAATTGTTCTCGGGGGATACGCCTCCACCAAACCCTCCAGGTCCCTGTATATTCGCCCATCAGAGCACTCGGACCCCCACGACTCACTCGTTCTGATTACATTGGATCGGAAACCCCAGTGCACCCCTCCTCGTTCTGTCTCACCTCATTCTCCTCCTGTACTGAATCCGCATCCTCCTTACTGGCAGCGTACGTAAGATACAGGTCCCAGAAATTTTTGGGTCTACTGACTGGTGGAAGAAGCTCGCTATAGAGCTGTGACTGGGTACACCCATATAGCATGTCTCTGGACCAGCCACCTGTGGTCGGGAGAGGTCCCCGCATCCAGCATCGCGCCACCGCACGCCGGGCTATGATTAGTCCCAAGTCTGCCATGCGGCGTATGTGTGTATTAAAATTGTTTTCTGTATTACATAGGCTGATCCCAACCTATGCAAGGATGTCATTCGTTAGCTTTCTTTCCGGAACCGAATGTTAACACAGGCCAATAGAAGTTTACAATACTAACTGCTGAGCAAATAAGTGTCTTAAATACACCAATCATATGAGGAGATAACATGGTAACCAATAAACAAGTACACAACGATATTTGCGAAGATAACAATAATACGACAAATAACGCTATTTCTGTATATCATTTGGTTATTTACAGACACGTGTACAAGTCTTCAGTCGAGTTTAATCCCCAAGGGGATTTGCTGTTCAACTCGATGATGTATTTAGTCTCTAAAGCTCTGAGGATACCCTCTCTGTCACCCCCTCTTCTCAATGGGCCTACTGTGTCAATTGCGAAGTACCTAAGGAGTGCACTGTTGTTGTTGTGACTCTCCTTAAAGTGCCTAGCAACCGGGTACGTGGCATCATTGGTGTTGATGGCTCTGATGTGCTGGAGCACCCTTTTGTGGACCTGCAATTTAGTGCTCCCCACATATTGCAGGCCACATGGGCACTCCAGCACATACACCACGTACTCACTTTTGCAGGTTAGCTGCTTTAGGATTTTACGGGGCGTTTCTGAGAACGGAATGGTGTATTCTGTTTTACTCACACCATGCAGGCAAGCTTTGCAACTGGAACATTTCCTAAAGCCCTTGCTTCCTGCCAGCCAATTACTGGGTGGAATCACCTCAGGGCTAGATTTTACTAATGCGTCTTGTAAGGAGCGTGCTTTCCTGTACGTGATAGCCGGTTTCCTAGGCATGTGTTCTCCTATCACCTGATCAAATCTTATGAGATCCCAGTGTCTGTTGACAATTTTTCTTAAGGCCCCTTGTTGCCTATTGTAGGTCCATATTAATCTGGTGGGTTGTTTATCACCACAAGTGGTGGGTTTCAGAGTTTTCTTGTGAATGAGGGCAGCATCTCTGGATATAGCATTTGCTTTGGTCATAGCAGCGTTAATAATGCTATCACTATATCCCCTAGCCAGGAACCTGTGCTTGCTAGCCTCTTGGACCTGTTTGCATTGTATTTCTGTACTACAGACCCGCCTGATTCTGAGCATTTCCCCATAGGGGATGCTCCTAATCAGGTGGGGAGGATGGTGACTCTTAGCATGTAGTACAGTATTGCCTGCAGTAGGCTTCCTGTACATAGTTGTTTCTAACTGACCATCATTCACTTCAATTGTGACATCCAAAAAGTTGGCTTTGTTGTGACTTATATCTGAGGTGAAGGCTAAATTGTAATTATTACAATTCAGTTTTTCGATGAACTGACTAACTTCTGTCTCTGTTCCCTGCCATATTAAAAAAACATCATCGATGTATCTGTACCATCGTATGACGCTTTTCATACAGACATCATGGTGTTGACCAAAGAGGACCTGTCTCTCCCAGTAGCCCATATGCAAACAGGCATAGCTGGGAGAGAAACAGGCCCCCATGGCAACACCTCTCACTTGTTGGTAATGTTGTTTGTGGAACATAAAGTAATTGTTATGAAGACAGAAACTAATCATAGAAATCAACATCTTGTTGTGTTCTAATAGTTCAATCGGTCTTTGCCCCAGATAAAATTGAACCGCCTGTAAACCATCCACATGCACTATGCTGGTATATAGTGATGTAACATCTAATGTTACCAGCAAGTATTCAGAACTCCATTCCACCTCCTTGATTTTTCTTAAGAAGTCGCTTGAGTCCTGAATATAGGATGGAAGCCCGCAAACATATTCCTGGAGGAAGGAATCTACATACATTGTAGTATTTTCAAGTAAGCCCCCACAAGCTGATATAATGGGTCTCCCTGGAGGCTTGGTAGTGTCTTTGTGGACTTTAGGGATCAGGTATAAGACTGGGGTGACCGGATGGTCATTTTTCAAAAATTTCAATTCATCCATGCTGATGAGACCAGATGAACGCCATCCCATCAGCATGGAATAAAAGTCACCCTGAGCTTTTCTGACCACTCCCACATTGCAATGTTTGTAGCAATTGTCATCATTTAGTTGTAAAAGTGCCTCCTCCAGGTATAAACTCCTTGGCCACAACACCACATTCCCACCTTTGTCTGCTTGGCGGACAATTATGTTGCCATCTTTCTGGATTTTCCTCACGAGATCAGAGTAAATCAGATTCTGTCTGTCTTTATACTTGTTGATTTTAAGTGTTTCAACATGTAAGTCTTTAATCTCCTTGATAGCAGCTTCGTGGAAAATATCAATATTGTCGTACGCCATTAGAGGTGTGAAAGTGGACCGGGGTTTGAATTTGGATTGGCAAGAACTATTGGTAATGGGAATGTCTTGCGTGTTCTGTGAGATTGTTTGTTCTAACCTCAATGCCTCCAAATCTTGTAACAGAGGTGCATCATTAGCAGATACTCCCATTCCAACTGTTGTGTTTTGTTGTCTCTCATAACCCTTACGTGACTTGCTGCCAAAAAAATGTTTCCTTAGTTTCAACTTGCGTACAAATTTATATAAATCTATACGTGTCCTTGCATAGTTGAAATCACTCGGTGGGCAAAATGTAAGGCCCATCGATAAAATGCGCAAATCAGATTCTGATAATTTTGTAGGTGTAAGATTTAATACAGAGAGACCATCATCCACAGCTGTTAAACTACCCATTACTTGTTGGTGTTCCATCCTTTCTTCTGTTTTTTCCATTTTGGCTTGGCGCCTTGCTTTGGCTTGTCTGCGCTCTCTGCGTCTGAAGTTGGTATTTTTGCTTTTGATTGAGGCTTGACCCTGGGACGTAAGGTGTCGCGTCTGTCCTGCCGAACACAGTCCAGCTCTTGTGCCAGGGTAAGCCGGGTAAACCCCAACTGAGATCTAACTCCACCAGCCTCAGATTCTGATCCACTGTCCATATTTGAACTCAATTCAGCATTCGACGAACTTTGAGATAGTCTGGAGGAAATGGTGAGCAGGTTGGCGGAGGGCAATTGAGACAAAATAGGTTTGGCAGCTTTAATTGCATCATACTTTCGCGCAAACGTAAAAATGCGCCCCTGTAAGTAATCATTTTTGTCTCTCTGAAACTTGTATTGTTTCCTCTTGATGATAATGTCCTCTTCCTTTTGAACACGCAACATCATTTCCTCTCTCAATTTTGTGCATTCCGTTATTAAATCCGTACCCAATTTGTCTATCTCCTCATTAAGTTCCTCAATTAATGCTTGGATTTTTTTGCGGTCAGATTCTGCATATCGGATCAGAATATCCACAAGTTTGCGGGAAGAATCCAGATTACATTCGGCCCACTCCCTTAACATCTCCGGGTCTGGTTGTTCATAGCTGGGAGCCAACATTATTCTCAACCCCCGCGGAATTCGGTTCACTTCCAAGTAACGGCGCAATGAGCGATGTTCCCACCATTTGGACTGCTCACGCTTCGTGAGCTTCTCCAACAATTTAAATTTGTCACGAACAGTTGAACCTGCGCTTACAGTCGGCTCTACGGAGGTACTTGCAACTGATTCCCCGGCCGGGGAATCATCGAACACATCGAGGGGAGTAACCTCCCTCCCTCTCCTTGCGCCAGTTGACATGGTGCCTTCAACACAATACAAGCGCGTGTTCGCGTACTCACTTGTCAGGCGATTGCAGATGCCTAATGGTAGAATCGCTGAGCATGAACTGATACTCCTCAACCGGACTTTCCACAGACGCCGAACTGCAACGATCAACGGCCTCGGTCTAGGACAACAGTCCCACCGCTACCAGCCCGATTTCAGTAACCAGCGTTCCTTCAGGGGTCCAGGGGCACGAGCAGTTTCTCCCCAATGGGAGCAATAACAACCTCCGGGTCACCAAAGGTTACAGCTTCCTGCCGCTCAGCCACTTTCAGAAGGAGGGGTCTCGTCACGCCGGAGAAGCATCCAACCGGCTAATCAATATTGCAAACGAGCTCAGAACTGGGGGGCACTTCCACAAAATCCCAAACGCCGCCACAGCAAGGAACACGAGACCCAGTAGTTCAGGTGAGTAGATTCTTTAATCGGCACCTTCGTCAAACATAACGTTTAGGCCTCCGAAAGGCCTTGGTCACATGACATATAGAGAGCGCGATCAGAATTTAAAGTGCTAGTGCTCTAAATCCCCAGCTTTTCATTGGACACTGCGTGATCTTCAAAACACTATCGAAGACAGACTTAAAACACCATTGTAAATCACAGGATATATATATAATATGCATATACATATACATATGCAGCCTGAAAAACACCATATTAGGCACAACAACTGCCACTATTGCATGTAAAACTTTTACATTTGACTAAATAAAGACATATAAGTCACCATATATGATATATGTAAAGAAGCAAACTGCCCTAAGTTTCTTTGAAACATACAACCTTTATTTTCAAAGGTAAAAACAGGCAGGATCATAGAGGCAGGTTTAGCCTAGATAGGCTGCATAGTAACAACTGAAAAATTGGCGCCGTGCCTTTAAGACCTCCAGGAACCCCCAGGCTCCCATCATGCACCACAGGTGACAGTTAGGTCAGTTCTTTTGGACGGCATATAACAGTGTAATCACAGCATGGGTAACATTTACATCTACAGACATGGTATTCGTCCAGGGAGGAGGGCGGGTTGTTTATGACTATGATGAGTATACCCCTGGAAGAGAACTAGGATTACAGGTAAGTAACTTATCCTTCTCTTCCAGGGGATACTCATCAATAGTCATAAGCACTGAATAGAGTAGCAAGCCCATCCTCATACCCTGCGGGTGAATACCAGTCTACCAAAACATTCTACCAACAGATATTACCCAGACAAATTTCTCAGGGATGCTTGACCAACTTGAGCATCCGCCTGAGTATCAGAATCAAGGCAGTAATGGCGTGCGAAGGTATGAACCGACCGCCATGTGGCTGCCTTACAAATTTCATGAATTGATACATTCTTAAGCATTGCTATTGTAGCAGCTTTGCCTCTTGTGGAATGAGCTCTCGGCTTGCTCGGGAGCCGTTTTTGTGCCAACTGATAGGATAACATAATGCACGACACTATCCATCTAGAAATGGACCTTTTAGAAGCAGGAAAACCTGTATTCAATGGACCATAGTTCACAAACAATTGGTCAGACTTTCGTACACTCTTAGTTTTATCCAGGTAGAACTTCAACACTCGTTTTAAATCCAAAGAGTGCAGAGCTTTCTCAGCTGGAGTGTCCGGATTGGCAAAAAAAGGTAGGAAGAGTGAGTGACTGATTTATGTGAAAATCCGAGACCACCTTAGGGAGAAACCTCGGGTGAGAACGTAACATCACTCTATTCGCATGAAAAACGTGATAAGGCTCTGTGGAGCATAAGGCCTGTATCTCGCTTACCCTGCGCGCAGAAGTGATCGCCACGAGAAAAGCAGTTTTCCACGTCAGGTGTGGGAGGGAAGCCTTATGAATGGGCTCAAATGGGGGACCCATTAATTTAGATAGGACTATATTCAGCTCCCAGGGAGGAGAAGGGGTCCTCACAGGGGGGGGGTAGACTTTCTTGAGACCCTCCAGGAAATCCTTCACAACTGGCATTTGAAAAAAAGAAACCTGAGTGGGAGACTTTCTGTATGCTGTTATTGCTGCCAGGTGAACCTTTATGGAAGAATACTGTAAACCTGTTTTGGCCTAAGAAAGTAAGTGTGGCAACAGTACCTGTTCTTGACCTCGAATAGGGTCATGACCTTCAGCAGTACACCACATGAAAAAGCGCTTCCACTTGAAAGCATAAGACTTTGTAGTAGAAGCTCTTCTGGCCTCTTTTAAAATCTGCATGCAGTCCTGTGAGAGGCCTAAATGTCCGTATTGGATGAACTCAGGAGCCATGTTGCCAACCTCAGGGATGGCAGGTTGGGGTGGAACACCTTGCCACTCGCCCTGGTCAGCAGATCGGGATGACATGGCAGCCTCCTGTGTGGTACTTTGGATAGATGAAGAAGGTCCGGATACCACCACTGGCGAGGGCAATCTGGAGCCACCAGGATCATGTCTTTCTTGGCCTCGTACAGCTTCCTGATCAACAAGGGAATGAGTGGAATCGGTGTAAAAGCGTAGAGTAATGTCTCTGACCAGTCTATCCACAGAGCATTCCCCTTGGACCCCGGTTGCGGGTACCTGGAGGCGAAGATGCGGCATTTTGCGTTTTCTGCGTCCGCAAAAAGATCTATGTCTGGTGTTCCCCAGTCGTGAAAGATGTCTTGTACCACTTCTTGCTTTAACACCCAGTCGTGTGCTTCTGCGAAGTGCCTGTTTAGATCGTCCGCCTGAACATTGAGGACGCCCGGCAAGTGGACTGCAGATATTCTCACATCTCGAGCCAGAAGCCATTTTCAGACTGTCTGTGCTTCCAGAGACAGAGGTCTGGATCTTGTTCCGCCCTGCTTGTTCAGATAGTACATCGTTGCTGTGTTGTCCGTCTGAACAAGCAGAGAGGTCGCTGTTATTGACGGGAAGAACGCTTTGAGAGCTAGATGTACAGCTCTGAGCTCCAACATGTTTATGTGGTATAGCTGCTCTTTCTCTGACCACATTCCTTGGATCTGCAATGATCCCATATGAGCTGAAGGGACGCATCCGTCACCAGAGTTTGTTGAGGCCTGTCCTCTTGAAAAGGGACTCCCACGAAGAGATGAACCCGTCGCATCCACCATCTGATGGAGAGTTGGACTGACAGAGGTATAGACAACCTGTCCTCCCAGCGATTGGAGTTCTGGGACCACTGATCCTCCAGAATCTGCTGCAGAGGTCTCATGTGAAGCCTGGCGTTTGGAACGAGGAATATGCACGAGGCCATGGACCCCGGTAGGGAGGAAATCTGTCTGGCCGTAGGCTGAGGAGTCTTCAGGAGAATTTGACACTTGAGCAGAATGGATGACAGTCTCTCCTCCGAAGGATATGCTTTTGCGTTGACTGAGTCCAGAGTTGGGCCTAGATAATGTATCCTCTGTGTTGGATTGAGGATGGACTTCTTAAAGTTTACATGTAGCCCGAGCCGATGCAACTGATGAATACATTGCCCGAGATGCTGTTGTAGAAGAGTGGGAGACGCACTCTTGAGAAGCCAGTCGTCTAGGTAAGGATAGATGAATATGAACAATAGTTACTTACCTGTAAACAGGTGGTTCTCCAGTATTGGTGTCTTTCATAGATTCACATGCCTGAATCATTCCCCGTCGTCGGAGTAGGAGTCTCACGGTATATAAAAAGCAATAAAATGCCATAAAATATATAGCAAATATCAGAAATACCAAACCAGGAAGTAAGTAGCCCCAGCTACAGCAGAAAAAACTTCCATACTCGTGACTATCCAAGTCATTATGTGTTAGTCCAAACTGCAGCCAATCAGGCGACAGCACCCACCAGAATGTTCTCCCCAGAGGCTCAGGCTCTCAGATTTTCTCGCACAGGAGTGAAGTCCCATGCTATTCGAGAGAGTCTCTGGGGGAAGGCGGGCGGGTTGCATGTGAATCTATGAAAGACACCAATACTGGAGAACCACCTGTTTACAGGTAAGTAACTATTGTTCTTCTCCAGTATTAGGGGTGTCTTTCATAGATTCACATGCCTGAATCAGAATAGTAAGCAGTACTCACATTATAACGCTCGTAGACGTCAGAATATCATGTATGCATATAAGTAGATATATCTATCTATATATATAGGAAACATGCATAACAGTAATCAACATGTTCTGAACAAACGTCTAAAGAGCATAAATGAGGAGGTGGAAACAGAGGCTCACCTTATTTGAAAAGATTGCGAAGCACTGCTCTTCCAACCGAAGCATCTGCATCATCTGCCGAGTCCAGACAGTAGTGTCTAGTAAAGGTGTGCCTGCTAGACCACGTGGCAGCTCTGCAGATCTGTCGAAGTGGCACACCAGCAAAAAAGGGCAGTGGAAGAGCTAACTGCCCTAGTTGAATGTGCTCTTGGCAATGCTTGTAAGGGTCTACCAGCCTGTTGATGACAAAGTCCAATCGTAGAGGAGACCCATCTAGCAATGGTCTGTTTTGAAACAGCACAACCCCGGCGTTGCCGGCCATAAGCCACGAACAGTTGGTCTGTCTTGCGGATGGCCGAAGTTCTGGAGAGATAGAATCGAAGGCATCTTCTAATGTCTAAAGAATGCAGTGCTTTCTCAGCCGTAGACTGTGGGTTAGGAAAGAATGTTTTAAGGACAACAGGCTCATTTAGATGAAAGTCCAGCGGCACTTTAGGCATGTACGTGGGATTAGTGCGCAATACCACTGAGTCCGTGGTGAATTGAAGGAAAGGTGCCTTAGATGTAAACGCCTGAATATCGCTGACCCTCCTAGCAGATGTCAAAGCCAGGAGCAACGATACTTTCCATGTCAGAAATTTCAGGTCCACCTTATGAATCGGTTCAAAGGGGTGTCGCATGAGCTGAGATAGGACGATGTTCAGATGCCATGCCGGAGGAGGTTTCCGGACCGGCGGAAACATGCGAAATAAGCCCTTGAAAAATTGTTGGATGATCCGTACAGAGAACAGGGAGTTTGATCCATCTTGGCGAAACCTAGAGATGGCTGCTAGGAAGACCTTAAGAGTAGAGTGCGCCAAACCCAATCTGGCTAGATGCAGAAAGAAAGGAAGGATTTGTTCTGGTGTTGCTTGAATGGGATGTAAGTCATTAGCTTGGCACCACGCACAGAACCGTTTCCACTTGAGTTTGTATGTTTTGATCGTGGATGGAGCCCTGGCTTTTGCCAGCACCTCCTGACAATCTTGTGGAATGTTTAGGTGTGCAAATTCCATGTGTTGAGGAGCCAAGCTGACAATTTCAGCGAGTTCGGGTCCGGATGGTATACCCTGCCTTGCTGGGTGGATAGAAGCTGCGGAATGCGTGGTAGTGGTATAGGGTTGCATTCCGAGAGAAGGAGTAGTTCGGTGAACCAGTATTGTCTGGGCCATCGAGGAGCAATCAGGATCAACCGGCATGGCTGCTTCTTCATTTTCCTGATGACTTTCGGGATCAGAGGTATCGGTGGAAAGGCGTACGCGAATATTTGATTCCAGTTCAGCGAAAGGGCATCCCCACACGAGTCCTTGTGGGGAACCCAGCTTGCAAAGAATGGGCATTTCCGGTTCTGGAAGGTTGCAAACAAGTCCAAGTCCGGATGCCCCCACATCTGAAAGATGCGATGTAGAGATGGGAGATGAAGTTCCCACTCGTGAGTGCAGCCCCCGGACCTGCTGAGAGAGTCCGCCAATACATTTGCAATCCCCGGAACGTGGACCGCTGACAGATGGATATTGTGAGTCAAGGCCCAACTCCATATTTCTTGTGCTTGTTGAGATAATCGGACTGATCTGGTCCCGCCCTGTTTGTTTAGATAATACATGCAGGTGGTGTTGTCTGTCCGTATCAAGACTGTGGCACCTTGCAGAGTCGCTTGAAAGGACTTCAGGGCTAAAAATATGGCATGTAACTCGAGCCGGTTGATGTGCCATTTCATTTGGACCTGGTTCCACTTCCCGCTGACCGTCATGCCTTGGAGGTGTGCACCCCAGCCTGTCATTGATGCATCGGTCGTCACTATGAACCTGGGAACTTCCGCTAGGAAGGAGCATCCCACTTGTAAGTTGGATCGGTGGGTCCACCATGCGATCGCTTGTCGCATGCGAGGTGTAATGTGGAGGATATCCTCGAAAGATCCTGTGACTTGGATCCATTGGCGACTGAGTTCCTCCTGTAAGGGTCTCATCCGAAGACGGCAGTTGGGAGTGAGCAGAATGCAGGAAGAAAGCATTCCGAGGAATGACTTGAATATGCGTACTGAAACGCACTTTTTTAGTGACAATGTCGTCGCGAGTCGTTGAATCTTGACCTGTCTTTCTTCTGAAATGAATACTTGGGCAAGGTTGGTGTCTAGTGTCGCTCCTAAGAAGTCCTTTCTTGTTGTAGGTGTGAGACGAGACTTCTCGAAGTTTATTGAGAAACCTAGGTCCTGCATCAGAGACAAAGTTCTTTGAACGTGATCTTGAGCCGTGTCGAAAGAACTGGCCTTGATAAGGCAGTCGTCCAGGTATGGATATATTTGAATCGATTGCAACCGAAGATGGGCCGCTACTGGGGCCAGCATCTTCGTAAACACTCTGGGGGCTGAACGCAGGCCAAATGGGAGGACCTTGAACTGGAAGTCCCTGCCAGCCACTCTGAACCTGAGAAACTTCTGATGCCGTGGGAAAATCGGTACGTGGAAGTATGCATCTTGAAGGTCGAGTGTTGCCAAAAACTCTCCCGCCGAAAGAAATTGGAGGATTTCCTGAAGTGTTAGCATCCTGAATGTGAGCTTCTTCAGGAACTTGTTCAAGGCTCGCAGGTCGAGGATGGGGCGCCACTCTCCTGACTTCTTGCGAACAAGGAAAAACCTTGAGTAGAAGCCTCGTCCTCTCTGATGGTGAGGCACTCTTTCGATTGCCCCCTTCCGGATCATGGTGTTGATCTGGATGAATAGCTCCTTGAGGTGCGCTGGATCGGGTCCTTTTGGGGGGCAATTTGGGGGAATTTTCACGAATTCTAAAATGTGTCCTCTGGCTACTACATCCAGGACCCATTTGTCTGTAGTAATTTTGGACCAATTTAAGTAGTGTTGGGATATTTGTCCTCCAATTTGGTTCGGGTTGGCACAAAGTGGTGGCAGGATGCGTGCCTCATTTCTTGTTGTCTCTTCCTCGATAATTAGATTTTCCTCGAGGTTGAGAGTAATGTCCTCTCTTTTGCCCATAGGTTTGTTGCCGGTAAGGCTGAAATTTTGGTTTCCCTGGGTGGAGGAATAAGAGCGTTGTTGGGCGTATCCTCCTCTATTATTGAAATTCCCCCTTCCTCTTGTACCACGAAAGGAAGATTTCCGGTATTGAAGGGTACCCAGTGAACGTGCTGTTTCAGTGTCTTTCTTTATGGCCTCCAGAGCCTCATCAACATGTTTGCCGAATAGTGACTCCCCATCAAAAGGCATGTCTATGATTCTGTTTTGAACCTCCTGCCTAAAGGAGGTTGCTCGTAACCATCCTTGCCGTCTAAGAACAGCTGCACCCGCAAGCTGTCGAAAGCCAGTGGCAGCAACGTCCACAGCAGCGTCAATCATCTCCGAGGAGACACACTCTCCTTCCTGAAGGATTTTCTTGGCCTCAGTGCGATCAGGCTCGGGAAGCTTGTCCATGTACGGTGAAATGTCCGACCACATCTGTCTATCGTATCTCCCTAAAATGGCGAGGGAGTTTGCGGCCCGGATGGTCGTGGCTGCAATGGTAGAAACCTTCTTGCCAATGGAATCAAGACGTCTCCCATCCTTGTCTGGAGGAACAGAGACATGAGACGTAGGATTGGAAGATCTCTTCTGCGCTGCCTGTGCCACCACAGAATCGGCTTTAGCTTGTCCGACAAGGCATGCTGGAGAAGAAGTAGGCGCCCTATACTTTTTATCTACTCTAGGGAGCACTGCTGGTAAGGAATTCGGCTTGGCCATGATCTTAAGACCCTCCTTCCAGATGAAATCTATAATTGGAATGGTCCAACTCTGCTTATGTGGGGTAGATTTAAAATCATACAAAAAGCAGTCTTCTTGTTTTGCTTCCATGGTTATCAGAAACCTCCTAGTTGCTCTATCCATGATCTTGTGAAATGAGGCAACGTCCACGGGTGGTGACTCAGAAGTAGTAGGCTCCGCCGGAGAGGGTGTGTTTGCATTGTAATCCTCATACTCCGACGATTCAGAGACTTCATTCAGCTCTCCTTCCTCCTGATCTTCCTGTTCCGAAAGCTCCTCGTCCCTTGGCTGAGGAGATGAAACTGGTGACGTAGGCAACGTTGAGCGACTGTCCTCCAACGCATTAGTAGCCTTTGGTCGTGTCCGCGGAGAGAGGGGAGGCCTTCCCTGCGGCAAAGGTGTAGACATCACTGAGTCACCAGACTCAGAAGGTGGGAAACGTCTATAATAGTCACTGAGCATGTACTGCAAATTGCGGAACAAATCTTCAGGCAATTGCATATCAGTTTCAGGTCTGTCAGCATGCGGAGCAGGCTGAACGTCCTCCATGTTATCCTCAACCTCTTCCTGAACTTTAATATGGAGTTCAGATGGACTTCTAGCTGTCCCAAAATTTTCGTCTTCATAGGATCCTTCCTCATCGGAATCCAAGAGCTTGTCAGGCACCACAAGGGTAGTAGAAAGAGATTCCGCAGTAGCTCTCTTTTTTAACAAAGTAGCTGTAGTCGCAGGAGATGGCAATGGAATTCCTGCTGTCTGCGCAGACCAAACCTGCAAAGTAGTGCAGCTTGAAAGAGGCGGCGTCAACGGGACGTCTGCATACTGCTGACATTGGTGTCTCGTCGACGGTATCGTCGTCGACGGGGCAGTCGACGGGGTCGTCGACGGGGTCGTCGACGGGTTCGTAGACGGTAGCTTCGTCGACGAGTGTTTTGTCGTCGACGAGGATCTCTTCGTCGACGAGGTCGTCGACGGTGGTTTCGTCGTCGAGGTCGTCGACGGTGGCTTCGTCGTCGAAGTCGTCGACGGTGGCTTCGTCGTCGAAGTCGTCGACGGTGGCTTCGCCGTCGTCGTCGACGGGGGCGTCGTCGAGGTCGTCGACGGAAACGTCGTCGACGAGGATTTTACCGTCGACGGGAGGGCCGTCGACGTCGATGTTCTCGTCGACGGTACCAATTTCATCGCCGACGGGGATCCGATCTTCGACATCATAGATGAAGATGACAAACTTGTCGACGGTACCTTGGCCGTCGTCGTCGGGGCACCTGTCGACGACAAGATAGGCCTAATTTGGACATGAACCAGTGTAGGCGAAGAAGCTGAAGACATGACAAGGGTAGGCTTAGGTGAGGAGAAAGTCATAGTGCAGGTGGTAGAAGTGGCCACATGAGAAGAAACACAGTCCTTCCTTGACGTTGAAATTGTCAATGATGGCAACTGAGGAGGCGCAGATTTAGAAGATTTCTTGGGCACTGTCTTAGTCCCAGACTTCTTAGAGGGCGTAGAATCCCCTTTGGAAAGTGGGATAACTTTACTTGAAGAACTAGGCCCAGGAGCATCCTGAGAAGATTTAGACTTCTTAACCACCTTCGCCCTCAGAGATGAAACATCAGTTTCAGCCTTCCTCTTAGTTGAAAGAAATGAAGAGCCGGAGCCACAACTTCCTACCTCAGAGACAGGGTCATCCTTGTTCTTGAGTCTATTGAGCCACAATAGAAGTCGCCCTTCTCTATCCTTGATGGTCTTGGAGGGGAAAGTCCGGCAGATCTTGCACTCCTTCACCTCATGATCAGGATAAAGACAATACAAACATTTCTTGTGGGGGTCCTCCTTGAAAAGTCTTGGCTTCCCACAAGAATCACAGGCCCTAAACAGGGATTTAGATGAAGACATCTGTGAAAGTTGAAGAAATCAATGATATAGAAGAAAAAACTGAGCAGAGCTCAGGGAGACTCCCTTCACACAACGTGCGGTAGAAAATCTGAGAGCCTGAGCCTCTGGGGAGAACATTCTGGTGGGTGCTGTCGCCTGATTGGCTGCAGTTTGGACTAACACATAATGACTTGGATAGTCACGAGTATGGAAGTTTTTTCTGCTGTAGCTGGGGCTACTTACTTCCTGGTTTGGTATTTCTGATATTTGCTATATATTTTATGGCATTTTATTGCTTTTTATATACCGTGAGACTCCTACTCCGACGACGGGGAATGATTCAGGCATGTGAATCTATGAAAGACACCCCTAATACTGGAGAAGTGCTGTTTCCTCAAGAAAGCCGCTACGACTGCCATGCACGTCGAGAAAGTGCGGGGAGCCGACTTCAGTCCGAAAGGCAGGACCGTGAACTGGAAGTGGTTTGATTGGATGCGAAACCGTAGGAACTTCCGATGCTTTGGAGAGATTGGTATGTGGAAATAGGCATCTTGAAGATCTATGGAACACATCCAATCCCCTAGATGCATAAGTGGTATTAATTGATGTAATGCCAGCATTCTGAACTTTTCTCGGAGTATGAATCTGTTGAGACGTCTGAGATCTAGTATAGGCCTGAACTCCTTGTTTGGACCTTTCTTTGGGACCCAAAAATATCGGGAGTAGATCCCTTTTTGACGTTGATGCCATGGGACCTCCTCGATGGCGTTCTTTAGGAGTAGAGCAGATACCTCTTCCCTCAAAAGATTTATACGATGGGTGACAGTCTTTTGAGGAGGAATGGAAGGTGGAGGGGACTTGAATTTGATAGTGTACCCATTCTTTACAATATTCAGCACCCACCTGTCTAGCGTGATTGTTGTCCACTCTTCCAGATGAAAACGTACACTTCCCCCCCCCATAGGAGTGGGTAACGGAGATAGGGGAAGCAAGTGCTCACTTCTGTTGCTGTTGTTTGGTAGCAGGTGTGGGCTGTCTTGAATTGCCACCTCTTCCTCTACCAGGACGACGCTGAGAGAATTGTGACCTTCCTTGGTTCTGTTGCGAGGACCATTGAGGGGTTTGAACCCTCTGTTGGTTTTATCGCCGGTCATAAGGACGGTACCGTCGCCTGAAGTCTCTCCTCTTTTTGAGCCCCACGGCTTTTTTTTTTTTTTTTTTTTTATTTTCAAAACCTTTATTGTTATCTTCAATGAGTACACCACTATTTAGCCAACAACCCGGAGGCAGGCAGCTTAATTGCATTTCATTTCACATCCAGATATTATAAGGCGTACATTTGCGCAGGATGTCAATACATTTTAGAACTCATCAACAAACTACAACAGACGTAAGTGAGTGTCGCATATCAGCAAGTCATAGTCCAATTGCATATCCCCGGGCACTTATGCTATCTGCTGCTGTCCACTAAAGCTGGTCGCAAGCCTCGAACCACCCACTCAACCTCCCCAGACTCACCCCACCTGCATCTCTCAGTCACTTTCATTGCCTTCCGATCTAGCCAGCCAGTCCACCAACGGTTGCCAAATATCTGCTGGTCTGGAACGCAACGGCATCAGTTCCCAATAGGCTGACAGCTGATCTTTACAGTACAGTGCAGATTTCATCCAACTGGATGATGTAGGTGCAGCCCTCCGCTTCCAATGAAGTGCTACTTGTCGCTTGGCAAGTAGTAACAGGATGGCTACCAGCTTCCGGGATGCACTTGGTATGGGCATCACAAATCCCAGCAGCGCGATAAGCGGGTCAGGGTCCAAGGGTGCACCCACTATCTGCCCTATGCTACGGCAGGTTGCCTCCCAGAATGTGTGTATTGGGTCACATTCCCAGGCCAGGTGATAGAATGTAGCTCCACTCGCACCACATCTCCAACAAGATGCGTCGGACTGCAGGCCCATTTTAACCAATTGCTGGGGCGTGCGGTATGTTCTATGCAAATAATTAAAGTGTATAAGCCGCAACCTATAGTTGGGCGATGGGTGTTCTAGTTGTGTGCAGCAAAATGTCCATTGTTTCTCCGTGATGCTTATACCCGCCTCCACCTCCCAGGCCACCCGCGAGTCAATGTGTGGGACAGGCGACGCATTCTGTGTAGCCCTGTATATACGTGTTATCAATTTATGCGAGGAGGCGTTCGATAGTGCGTCCTCCAAAGCCGCCAGCGTCGGTGGGACCTCAGGGAAGACCGGGTACCTGTTTTTGCACGCAGCCCGTAGTTGGTAATGCAGCAGTAGTTCTGAGGCCGTTGGGTCAGTGGACTCAGTCATATCTTGCAGCGCAATAAACACATCATCGGGGTACAGATCACCCGCTACCTTCAGACCCCGTTTGCACGCTCTGCGGACTACCGCGGCATCCGTTAGCGGCCCCAACAGTGGGTTACCCTCCAATGGCATGCTCGGGGCATACAGTTGGCTGACCCCTGCCCGTTTAGCAATACCCGTCCAGGCCCAGCGCACCACTTCTACAGTATCAATGTCTTCCTGAGACCGTTTGTACTTCTTGTACGCCGCAGCCTTAAGGGGGCAGGGGGCCGCCACATCAGTCTCTATTGCCACGTGCGGCTGATATGGGGTCGGGTGCTGCCAGTAGTGCAGGTATTGGGCCTGCGCACTATACGCATATAGCTCGAAATCTGGCACAGCCAGCCCTCCCTGATGAAACGGAAGAGTAAGAAGGTTCCAGGCCACTCTAGGCTGCTTACCCGCCCAGACCAATTTGATTATAGCAGATCTGAGCCGGCGAAAAAATGCCATCGTTAGAGGAAGGGGTATGTTTATAAATAAATAAAGAAATTTGGGGACCACAACCATTTTGGCAATAGCTATGCAGCCTGTCAACCATAGTGGCAGGGACTTCCATTTCTTCACTTTGCCCTCAAGCCAGTCCATTGCCACTCCGAAATTTGATAGCCAAATGTCCTGTATAGAGCGGCTGATCCTGATTCCCAGGTATTTGACCTCATCCTCTACCCAGTCTATCGGAAATTCAGTGTGGCATTTGGTCGTGCCGTCCGTCAACGGCAGCATGGTAGATTTCGACCAGTTAATATTGATACCAGTAAGGCCACTGTATCTTAGCACTTCTCTCATCAATGGGTCAAAATTGTCTACCGGATTCATCATGTATATTGTTACGTCGTCGGCATAAAGGGAGATAAGTAGGCCGCGCAACGTGAAGCCAATGCTTCGCTGGGTATGGTGTTGGCGCATGCGTGCAGCTAGTGGTTCCGTTGCAATAGCGAACAATAACGGGGAAAGCGGGCACCCTTGTCTGGTACCCCTCGTTATCGGGAAGGAAGCCGAGGTCTGTCCATTAACCCTAACTCTAGCGGACGGGTTGTTGTATAATATGCCAATGCGTCTGGCGAATAGTGGACTAAATCCCATACGGGTGAAAAGGGTGAGCAGAAATTTCCACTCAAGAGAATCGAATGCTTTAGTCGCATCCAATAGCGCGGCAGCAGCCTGCACCTTTGGATCAAGATAGTGTAGAAGTCCGAACAGCACCCTCAGATTATGCAAGGTGGACCGCTTCAGTACAAAGCCACATTGATCAGAGAGTGCTATGTGCGGCAACATGTATTTAAGACGATCTGCGAGCAGTTTCGCATAGATTTTAGCATCAATATTTATGAGCGAAAGCGGACGGTACGAGTCCGGATTTGTGGGATCTTTATCGGGCTTGAGTAGCGTAATAATCAACGCCTCCCGCATTGTTTGTGGGAGTGTATCTGATTCCACCGCCTCCTCGAAGGCCCTGTGAAGTCTGGGTACTAGTATGTCCGCATACTCCTTATAGAAGTCTGCTGTTAGTCCGTCTGGCCCTGGTGCTTTACCTGGAGGCAGGCCTGCAATTATTGCTCTTATGTCCTCTTGTGAGAACGGTAAGTTCATCTACTGCCTGGCCCCATTGTTGAACCACGCCAGGGCGATTGTGTCTAGGTAGTCTTGCGCCGGGAAACCCTTTGTTGGGTAGCTGTGCGCCCTATAAATGTAATAAATAATAATAATAATAATAGTAGTCTGTGAGCGTTTTGTCATCCGGCGTGACCTTGGATGTGTAAAGTGTTCTGTAGTAATCAGTCATAACCCTGAGTATGGCTTGGGGTTCCCTTACAATATCTCCTCCCTCATCTGTAAGTTCCAAAACATATTCCGTACCCCTCGGCGAGCGAAGCATGTTAGCCAAGGTACGCCCAGCCCGGTCTCCCTCCCCATATCGCCGCGCCTGGCTGTCCCTGGACAAAAATTTCACCTGTCTGCCTCCTCTTGGTATTGTGTGAGTTTCACTCTGAAATCAGCCCGGACTCTATCTGTTGGTGCCTTTGTGAGCAGAGCTTCGAGCGCTGCCAGTTCGGTTTCTAGCTGTTGTAGTGTGTCCCTAATGGATCTTAGTACCCCTGTTTTCAGTGACATGCAATACCCTCTCGCCACTGCTTTACATGCCTCCCATATGGTGCCTGGGGAGTCCACAGAGCCTTCATTCAGTTCAAAGTACTCCTCAATTTTTTCCCTCAGCTCCTGCCTGAAAACCTGGTCTCGGAGAGCCCGAGAGGTGAATCTCCAGCTGAAAGGCTGGGCGTATTGTGAGGGGGTAGATAGTGTCAAACAGACTGGAGCGTGATCCGAAAGCGATCTGGGCAGGTGTGCTACCTCCTGTGTTATGGCGTGAATATCTCTTGTAAGTAGCCAGTAGTCTAACCTGGACCATGCTGCCCTATGTAGCGTTAAACATGTACCCTCCCGGGCCTCGGGGTGCAGTAATCTCCATGAGTCTACCAATTGAGCGTCTGACATTATGTCCCCAAGTGCTGTCGCTGCCCTAGGGTGATGTTCCCTGGCCGCCCCTTGCCTGTCCATGGTGTCTGACAATACCACATTATAATCTCCACCCCACACAACCGCGGCATGACCACGGGACTGAATCTTATGCCAGAGATCACAAAAGAAATCAGGGTTGTCATCATTAGGACCATATACATTTACCAGTATCATTCGCATGCCGCACAACGCCCCCACCAGAAATATGAACCTGCCATTAGGATCCCGTACCACCTCTGACGTCTTCCAATTAGGGCCTCTTCTGACCAATATCGCCACCCCTCGGGAGTAGTTCGAATAGGGTGCGTGCACAGTCTCACCCCATCTACTGTGTCGGAGCACAGTGGTAGCATTAGCAGTCAGGTGAGTCTCCTGCAGGAAACATATATCTATAGCTTTTCTAAGTAGGAAGGCTTGAACCAGCCTGGCCTTACGGCTATCATTCATTCCACGTACTTTCCAGGTTAAACATTTCATTTGAGCCATTGTCATATTACTGTGGCGTACATTGTGCTCACTACAACGGTTTTATACATCAATCTAGATTTCTGCCGCCAAGTAATCAGAGTGGCAACTATCCAGTCAGCGTTTCTACCCAACCCTGGACAGCATTTAGCACGATATCCTTGCTGGCCAAACATTCCGTGCTTTCTAGTGCTCCATACATTGTTGGTATTTGCTACATATGCCGTATTACTTACATTTAAACAAAACTCAACATTCCAACCCAATCTCGAACCCTCCCTTGCCCCTCCCGCTCCAACCCCCCAATCAGGTCGTGCAACTCCCCCCCTCCCCAACTTCAAGAACCCAGTAGGATTCTCCAGCAAACAGAAATCAATGGGAATCATCCCTTGGGGAACGCGGGTTGGTCACCTACTAACCCTGTTCTTGTGCCAGGGCGACCGAGCGCCGGCCTGGTAGTGATCGCTCAAGGACTCTCCATCCCCCCACACATATTTACGTTTGAAAACTTATCTGTACAGGTCTTTTTCAGCAGTTACACAGGCCGATGTCTTCGTCAACCAACACCCGTGTTTGTAGAGGCACAGTGCATGCAGTTCTGTTTATAGGCCCCAGTCACTCAACATCACTCAGCCTCTCACGTTCTTCCGGCTCTTCCGAGTGCGTCTGATTCTTCTGATCTCGTGACAGTTGTTTGGCATACTGTAATGCCGCCTTCGCGTCCACAAAGAAAGATGGTCTGCCCGGGCCCTGCACCCTCAGCTTCGCCGGGTAGATAAGTGAGTATTTGGTGCCGAGTTGCTGGAAAATCTTTTTAGCCGGTACGAATTCCCTTCTGGCTGCCTGGACCTGCATGGTGAAATCCGGGTATATTGAGATGTGGTTACCCTGATATTGTAGGTCATGCGTGTCCCTTGCCATGCGCAAGGTGGTGTCCCGGTCCCTATAGTTCAGGATGCGGGCAATAATAGGTCTGGGCGGCGCGCCCGGCTTAGGTTGGGGGCCCAGGGTTCTGTGGGCCCTTTCGACCAGAAACATCTGCGAGAGCCCCGCACCAAACAATTCGGTCATCATTGCCTCGACATACAGCTCCATTTTCGTGATGTTTGTCGATTCCGCCACGCCCGTTATGCGGACGTTGTTGCGTCTTGAGCGGGCCTCCAAATCTTCGTTCTTCTGCTGAATTAACAACAGAATCTTGTCCATGACGCGTAGTTTTTTATCCATATCAGTCTGACTCTCCTCCGTTTCAGTCACTTGCATTTCGAGCACCCCCACTCTACCTTCTTGCTTGTCCATACGCCTTGTGATACTGTCCATTCGGGCTGCCAAATCATCCATTTTGTGATCTATGCCTTGCAAGCTCGTCTTCAGTTCTTGGAACATGGATTTTATGTCGGCATTTTGCGAGCCGCACTGGTCACTCTTAGTCGCGTCATCTTCCGACTGGTCCTGTCCAGCGGTCTTCTGCTTAGACTTGTCGAAGGTCAGCCTCGGCTGTCTCGTGTCCGGCTTCCCCATATTCGGCCCCAAACACCGCGGCAAGTTAGGAGTGGCTGCGTCGCAGCAGTATATATGCAGTGTCGCACTCCAGTAAATACTTCTACACTATTCCGGCCGGTCTCCCAACAGCAGCAGATTTCGCGACGATGCGCCCGCCGGAGCCCCAAGTTATGTGCCCTCCGAGTCCAATGTGTCTCCGGGGCTGTCCTGTGGCCGGAGACTTTGGCGTATCCTCACGAGACCGGCACAGTCTGCACAAATTTCTCAGATCCCTCAATTCTACAATGTGTTTCCAGGCCGAGGCGCCAGGGCTTGGCACTGGGGCAACCGCAGGACAAAATGGCCCCGCTCGTCCCCTCGATCTCACACTCTTCACTCTCGCTGGCGCCTCAGACAGGCGGCCTGGGGTATCGTTGCACGTTTCCCTGGAACCCCCATACAGTTCACAAGCTTTTGCGCCAATTACGATGTGGCCTCAGGGCAGCAGCAAAGGAGCTCTAGTAATTCCTCAGCAAGGGAGTTTGGGGAGGGGGAGCAGCCTGCAGATATACGCCAACAGTCACTCAGGCATGGCCGCCTGTTACAGTAAAGCCGAAGGCTTGGCGCGAAGGCACCCACACAGGCCACACTCCTTCTAATAAATCGGGAGCCGGCAGCCCGCAATTTACGCCCTGATGATTCCTTACCGGGCCTTACGCTAGGCGACTCGCCATACCACCGCATAGACCGTTAGTGTGTACCGCAGTAATTAGCGCACGTGGAGCGCGGTAGCGCTAGGATTCCTCCGTTAATTATTGCTCACCAGGTGTTTCGGTGAACATAGATCAGTCCGACGTGTGTTCGCAGCTCTCGTGCACAGGCACCTCCCACCTGGCTCCGGTCCTGCGCGGCGTCCGATTTCACCCGTCCGGGCTAAGGATTAACGCGAGCCCCCGGTCTCCGCTTGTCCACCAGGCCTCCGCTCCGCTCACGTGCAGTCCGCGGTCTCCTCTCCCCAGCCTGCGCTCTGCGACCAATTTCACCACCGGGCAGCTGTCCGACCGTTGAGCTGATATCTGGGGGAGGTAGGTCCGATTCCACACACCAGAAGTGCCTATAATTGCCGGATTTATTGGCTCGGTCAGCGGAGCCGCGAGATCAGGCAGCCATTCCGCTTCGCAGCCAAACCACGCCCCCCGAGACCCACAGCTTTAACCGTATCAAGCTCAGTTTTCATTGGAGACATCTCATCATCAGCATGAGACCCGAAGAGTGATGATCCATTGAACGGAAGGTTAAGAATCCGATGCTGTGCTTCGGGTTTTAGTCCTGTGAGTCTCAGCCACGCTGAGCGTCGGGAACAGATCCCATGCGAGTAGCCATGTGCAGCTAGATCTGACGCATCCGCCGCTGCGCTGATCAACTGATTTGCTACCAGGCCACCTTCATGCAGGATCTCAAGAAAATCTTGTTTGTCCTCTTTGGGGAGCTTCTCTGTAAAACGTGACAGTGAGTCCCATAATGAACGATCATATCGACCCAGCAGGGCTGAGGCACTGGCTACTTTCCTCTGCCTCTTCTCACCTTGTCTCGATGGCGAGGAGCGTCTCGACGACGAGGGATGCTTCGACGGCGAGGGATGTTTCGACGTGGACGGACGTCTCAGCGGCGATTTAGACACCGACTCTGAGCACCAAGGTACCTTGGATGAAGATCTGTCCCTCGATGGGGAAGGAGACCGATATCTTCTTTTTTCACCTCTTTCTTTGCGCTCTGTAGGATGAGAAGAGGGCTTTCTGGGATGATGTTCTTCTCGCCCACTCACTGTTTCTCCTCTCTCAAGTAGGGAATGCAGCTTGATCTTCTCCCTCTCTCTAAGGGTTCTCTTGGAAAACTTGCTGCAGTGGAACATTGGTCTGGCTTGTGGGATGAAGGCAAACAAGCAATACAGACCGAATGAGGGTCTGACTTGGCCATCTTTTTACCACAGGCCGGGCACTTATTAAAAAGGGCGGCATCTTGACTGGAAAAAATAGGCAAAAGTCAGGAAAAATTGCTGAATTAGTCAGAAAGAGACTAAAGAAGTCGAGTGAAGTCAAAAAAATTAAGTTTCTACGAGGAAAAAGTGATAAAATATCACCAACTGGCGAGCTCAATGCTCCAGGATCCTCACAGAAGGAGCGGGAACAAAGAACTGACCTGTCACCTGTGTTGCATGATGGGAGCCTGGGGGTTCCTGGAGGTCTTAAAGGCACGGCGGGAATGTTTCAGTTGTTACTATGCAGCCTATCTAGGCTAAACCTGCCTCTATGATCCTGCCTGTTTTTACCTTTGAAATAAAGGATGTATGTTTCAAAGAAACTTAGGGCAGTTTGCTTCTTTACATATATCATATATGGTGACTTATATGTCTTTATTTAGTCAAATGTAAAAGTTTTACATGCAATAGTGGCAGTTTTTTAGCCTAATATGGTGTTTTTCAGGCTGCATATGTATATTATATATATATATCTATATATAGATATATATAGATATATATATATATAGCAGCACAGTCAACCAATCTTGGTCGATAAACGGCAAGAACACGGGTATCCAGTTGTAAAATATTTATTTCAAACCCCCTTCACCCTTGACAGGCGCGTTTCGCTATAAGCTTCGTCAAAAAAAAAAAAATATATATATATATATATATGTAGATATATGCATATTATTGGTTATTGCTCCGGGATCCCGCTCGTGGGCAGGACTATTCAGTGCTTATGACTATTGATGAGTATGCCCTGGAAGAGAACAGAAGCATCCGCTGCAGCACTTATTACTTGGTTGGCTACAAGCCCTCCTTCCTGTAGGATTTTGGTGAAATCCTGCCGGTCTTCTTTGGGAAGCTTCTCGGTGAAACGTGTGAGAGAGTCCCAGAGAGATCTGTCGTATCTCCCGAGAAGGGCAGAGGCACTGGCAACCTTCATGTATGACGCCGAAGTGTTGCACATCTTCCTCCCATACAAGTCCATTTGCTTACTATCCTTCTCAGGGGGCACCGAGGATGAGGTGGAAGCTGAGTGGGATTTCATGGCTGCCGCCACAGTGACCAAATCAGCTGGTGGATCAGTCCTGAGGAACAAGGGGTCCTCTGCTGGAGCCTTGTACTTTTTGGCGATTCTCGAGGGTACAGGACCCACCGTCGCAGGAGTAAGAAAGGTGGCCATAGCCGGTTCCAGGAATCTGGGCACCAGAGGCAGCAGTGGTGTGGAAGCTGTCCGGTGATGCAGGTTATCAAAGATGATTGACGTGGGAACCACCGGGCTATGCAAAGAGATGTTAAGTTTCTTTGCCCCCCTACCCAGAACATCTGTAAATATAGAGATGTCATCTATGGGTGAAACCCGTGAAGGCGGTGTGGAGAAGGTCGGAGAGTAATCCCGGACCGTAGATCTTGTAGACGAAGACCATGTAGGAGATCTTGTGCGCCTTCTCTTATGGGGCCGGTCGCGATGGCGGCTGTGCCGACCTCTGGATCTAGACCGATGTCTATAAGGCGATCTTGGGCTGGAGGGTGATCTTGGCCTGGCAGGAGATCTTGGCCTGGCAGGAGATCTTGGCCTGGCAGGAGATCTTGGCCTCCTAGGGGGAGACTTTTAAGGTCTGGCCGGAGTGCTCGTCCTTGGACAAGATGGTGAGCACGTGCGGGAGTAATCCGAGCCCAGACTACTGCAACCACCAGATACAGCACGTCGCGGACATCGAGGAGAAAAACTGCAGGATTTCCCCTCCGCAGATTTGGGGGATACTTCTGGAGAGATCTCCACAATATGCAGCCCAGGAGACAATGACCGGTCCCCTGACTGCCTCGGGGACTCCGCAATAACTGTGACCTCTTCTCTCGACGTCGAGTGCTTCGACGTCGATGATGTCTGAGTGACCATCGGCGTTGAGCAAGGTCTCGATGGTCTTACGTCGATCGTACATGACGTGGTGACCTCGACTGCGACCTTCGGCGTCGAGTTGGTGATCGACGTCGATCTGCTATGACGCCGAGTCGTCGTCGATTTTCCATGACGTCATGTCGACGGCGATCTTCCACGACGTCGTGTCGACTGCGACCCTCCATGGCGCCAGATCGACGTCGATCTCCTCGACGTCGAGTGGTGGGATCTCGACGATCCTCTCGACGGCGGCATGCCAGCCGGCGGCGATATGTCAGCCGTCAGTACTCTCAACGCTGACCTCCTCGAGGGCGGCGGAGAGTGTCTCAAAGTCGACGGAAGCCTCAACGTCGACAGAGACTTGATCCTATCAGCAGCCACAGACTTCGAGCCCGAAGTGTGGTGCCTCGACGCCGACTTACTTGGATACGGCGGAGACTCTCGACGTCGCAATGGTGTTCCTGAAGAGCGTCTGGGCCTCTTCGATGGCGACTTCGAAGACGACCGTGAATCTCTTCTCCCCTTCCTCTTCCTGGGGTCAGGAGAAGTGGAACGTCGCCGTTTTTGGCCTTGCTTGCTGGAAGAAGATGTCCTGGGGCCTCCATGGCCACCCACCTGATGACTCTTGTCCTTTTCCAGCATAGCATGGAGTTTTATCCGTTCTCTGTCGCGCAAGGTTCGCCTGGAGAACTTCTGACAATGGTGGCACTGGTCAGGATTGTGTGTAGATGGAAGGCACACATCTGCCTTCCATCTACACACTGGATCTGCCAGTGCCATTTTCTTGTCACAGGAAGGACACTTCCTGAATAAAGCTGGCATTCTGACTGGAATAAAAATCAGTGGAAGTCCACAAAAACAGTAGCAGAAGCCTTTATAAACCAGAAAACGTTGAATTTTCTGAAACATTCTCTTCAAAAAACAGTTTTAGTTAAAAAACTGAAGAGCTCAAGCTCCAGGATCCTCTCAGAAGGAGCCGGAAAAAAGAACTGACCTAACTGCCACCTGTGGTGCATCATGGGAGCAGGGGGTCGCCTACAGGTCTTAAAGGCATGGTACCCCTAGTCTAATGCCTTAAAGGCAAGGTGTCAGTTTTCTTCGTTTCTTTATACTCTGATGCAGCCTACTGGCAAATGCCTGCAATTAAAGGTTTTTCTATGGCAATAAAGCATTGTTGTATGACAAATGTTTACTGCTCTCTTTCTTCCTTAGGGGTTGGGAGAGTATAGCTGCTACTATGCAAACCTATGTAATTTCAGCATCTTTGTCATTTTGGAAATATTTTAGGCAGCATGTATATGTTTTCACATATGCATATATATGTATTTTCTATATGCTCTGGGATCCAGCACATGGGCGGGGATTATTCATAGATTATGACTATTGATGAGTATCCCCTGGATGACAAAATCAGATACTACCGATCTGAAAAAAGCCATATGTAGAAGAGTTGCAAGAGCAGAAGACCAACACGTGACTAAACGCCAACCCTGAAGGTCTGTCTGCTGTCCTCAACATTTGTGCCACAGACAACCTGTCCTGAAGCTCGTGTGCCTCGAAAAGTCTAGGAGGACTTCCAGCCTTTAACTAAGAAACAGGAATTCCTGTGGAGTAGCGGAGCTGCTCCCCTGCATTCAGCAGGCACCCCATAACTGCAGGGAGGACTCCGGACTGCTAAAACCCGACACCGGAATGCACCACTGCACCCATGGCCCCTAGCCGTGATGCAGAGGGCCAACAATGCCAGCATGCTCCCCAGCCCCTCCAGACTCCAAGCCCACCTTGGGCTCCCCAAATATAGTCTTCCCGCCGCCACCTGCAGCCCGTTTTTGCAGGCCTCTCTCTACCGCGTGTGTCTCCCAAGACAGAACCCTGATGCCTCAGACCACCTCTGCACCAAGCCGCCCCGGCCCAAGGAGAAGAGGAACCCCACGTCCCGGGCATCGTGAGACCTGAGCCCCCTCTTTGGCTCAGCCAGACTGCCCCCCCAGTCCAAACCTGCAGCCTCTTTGTGACTGCAACCGAACCAGGCACCTGACGCTGTATTGCACCTCTGTACTCGGATGCCCCCGCACCACCCAAGGTGATCTGTTGGTGCAGCCCTAGAATTCGCCCCATGCTTACCTTAAGTCCAGGAGATTGGTCTTGTAAGTCACTGTAAAGAACGTGTATGTAGTATTTGTTTTTCTTCTACAGAATAAAATTGCCATTTTTGAAAAATGCACTGCGTTGACTTTTAAAAACCAGAAATGTTTCTCTCGAAATGTACATACCCGATTTGCAATGATTTTGGTGACAAAGATTATGTAAAGATACAGATAATTTTTTTATAAATTGGTGTGATCTCCTTACTGAGTTGTGTGCATCATTTATTGACTGTGTGTGTATTGTAGATGTCCAACACTCCTCTCTGATAAGCCTAAGGCTGCTCGACCACACTACCTCTCCAAGAGAGGACCTTGGGAATGCTAGAGCAAACCCATTCCACTTCTAAGGGATACCCGGACTATTTATATAGTATACCAAAAAGAAGTATTCTACGCAAAAAGCCAGCTTCCTACAGTTATCATTCAAGAGAATACAGGGCACGATAACAGACTCTTTGCTTTGGGTGACAAGCTTGTTTTTCGATCTTAATTACAGTTGCAGTTTTTGTGTTAGAGACCAGGCCCTGCTAGGATGTGTCACATGGGGAATGGACTACTATGGGAACAAAACATTGGGTTTAGGGGGCTGTAGGATATTGAGTAGAGAGGGGGGCATTGTCCAGTTGTGGTGTGTACTAAGAAGGGGGCAGAAGACGGTTCCATGGATGGTATGTGCTCACTGTAGTGAGACTTTCTAGATTGTGGGAGTGAATGTGGATTCCTTACGGAAGTCCAGATATTTGTCCAGAGTTAGCCAATTCCGCCTTTTCAACTGTGCTTGTAGAAGATACTGAAAGCCCCATAGGGGTGTGATCAGGGATGGAACCCACTCAATGGGTCAGTGTAGTATCTGGGAGGGAGTTTGGATAGCGTAAGATTTGGCGTATGAGTAGTTGTCTAATGGGGATGCTAACTCAGTGCAGAGTTGAAGAGTGTTGGTCAGTGCCACTTATGTGGAGAAATTGGTTAACAGAAAAAGTAGAGAGAATTTCTTCACGTGGTGGCACAATGACCGAGGTCTTCAGTGAAAGCAGTGTTTGCAAGAGCAGGTATTGCAGGGATTGGTTACGTGGATAGTGGGGCGAAGCGAAATATTATGAAGTGGGTGCTCTGTGTGATCGTTAAAGTCTGCTGGTCAGTGAATGGAGAGTGGTGCTCCAGAGATAGTTAAGCACCAAGGGAGTGTGGGGGTGGGTAAGGGTGATTTGGGAGGGCAGGAGTGGAGAGGAAGAAAAAGGTTACTTACCTGTAACTACAGTTGTCTAGTATTGGTATCTTTCCTAGATTCACATGCCTGAATCATTCCCCGTAGTCATAGTGGGAGTCCCAGGGTACATGAATAACAAAGGAGTAAAAAGAAAATAGTATATTTCCATAAGCTATTCCGGTAGCAACCATACACTCTTTAGCCTATTGGTCTCCTTTTTCAAAAACTAACAAACTGAAAACCTACCAATCAGCAGCCAGCACCCTCTAGAACCTTCCCAAGAGAGGCTGAGTACCTCAGATCTTCCAGCACACGTGTAGTCAGTACGTATCCTAGAGGTGCCTCTCCGGGGAGGAGGGTGGTTTGCATGTGAATCTATGAAAGATACCAATACTGGATAACTGTAGTTACAGGTAAGTAACTTTTTTCTTATCCAGTATTGGGGTGTCTTTCATAGATTCACATGCCTGAATCTGAATAGTCAGCAGTTCCTTATCTGCATATATATACATATATGTAAACATTTTATTTATTTATTTGTAAAGTTTTATATAGCGCGAACAAGATCCCAAGGGATATCAGAGCGCTTTACAATATGCATGGGAGAAATTACAAAAATGCAATGTCCACAGCATGTAACATGTATGAGAGAAAAAAATAATAATTTGCAGATTACAGGACAAATGTACCTCTGAGGCTGAGGGTAGCTCAATCAGCAATAGTGGGCGGTTGACAGTTAAGGGTCAAACGTAAGCAGTAGAGAAGAGCCGTAAAACAAAGTGGTACGATAGTAGTTAGTAGTAGGAACAATGAAAACAAGCAAGTGACACCAATTCCTCTTAGGGTATGAATTTGTTCATTAGGAATCTTTTGGCTTCCAATTTGAACATTGACACTGAAGAGATTTTGCATACTTCCGGTGGAAGGGAGTTCCATATCTTTGGGGCAGCACCTGAGAACGCTCTGTGACAAGATCTCTTTTTGTTAAGAATGAGTGGTTTCAGGAGGAAGGTCGAGGCGCTTCTTGAGGCTCTTTTACCACAGAATAGTTAAAGTTTTTGAGCCAGGTACAAGGGGGTAATGAAGTGAAGAGCTTTGTGAGTCAGAACATCAATCTTCAATTGGATTCGTGCTTCATAGCGCATGAAAATGCATAATATGCATATATAGATATGTTCGTCAAATAAGCACCTTTGTGGACTGTGGGTAGTGCTAAAATAATCCTCAATGCAACATTAGTCTTAAGATCAATGGTTTAAACATGAAACAGTGCATAGAATACCTGCAGTATTAACAAGTAGAGGAAAAACAATTATTCATAGATATTTCAAATAAACATATACTCTTGAAAGAGGATTACCTTAGTAAAATAGGTTCCTTAAAACTGCCTGTCCCAAGGATGCGTCAGCACGTTGTGATGACTCCGGGCAGTAATGCTGCATAAATGTGTGCATTGTTTTCCACATCGCAGCTCTGCAGATTTCTTCAAGTAGTACTCCTGCAAATAGAGCAGTTGATGCTGAAACTGCTCTAGTGGAGTGTGCTCTTACAGTCCTTGATAATGGCTGGCTAGCCTTGTCATGGCAAAAATGTATTGCGCTCGCTATCCACCTGGCTATGGTAGCTTTAGAGACTGCAGTGCCCTGACAGCTTTGACCATAAGCTACGAATAACTGATTAGTTTTATGTCTTTAGTCCTTTGTAAATAAAATGTAAGACATCTCTTCAGGTCGAGAGTGTGGAGAGCTCTTTCCGCAGGCGTGGAAGGGTTAGGGAAGAATGTTCTCAGAATGGCTGGCTCATTCAAATGGAATTGCGAAGGAACTTTTGGGATGAACTTAGGGTTTGTCCTCAGAATGACCATTTGATCAGTGAAGCGCAAGAAAAGATGGGATATGGTAAAAGCCTGTATTTCACTAACCCTTCTTGTTGAAGTAAGCGCCAGAAGAAGGGCGACTTTCCAGGTTAAGTACTTTAATTCTGCCTTGTGAATGGGCTCAAAGTACGAGTTACTTACCTTCGGTAACGATGTATCTGGTAGAGACGTTGTCTAGCCGCAGATTCCTTTATTTAGAATATCCCCAAGCATCAGACTGGATCCGGATTTTTTTTTGCAACAGCACCTGAGCGCGCCGGCGCCACACGACCCCACCCTGACGTTGTCCACGGACGTGACGTCAGCGAGGTCATATAAGTCCCTCCAGGCGCGATGACGTCAGTTTTCTTCGGAGAAACTTTTCCACGGCACAACGCAGAGCCACTGACAAAACTGTGAAAGTATGGAACAGTGTGCGAAGGATGAGAAATCCATAAAAGAAAGAAGGCAGATGGTGCAAAACACCATAATAAAAGACCGTATCAGTCACTGTCTCCATATAAGTGAAGAAATAAAGGTAGAGCAAGCTCTGATAAAGAACCCCGCAAAGCGAAGCATGGACCCTCCCCACAGGCTGAGTAACAAGGGAAGAATATCTCAACAGACAAAGGCTGATTGTTATTACCACGTAGAACTGTGCCGGCCAACAAGGATGGGGCACGGGAAGAACAACAGTCCACTGCGAGAAGGTATGAAAAGAATAGCACTTTTCCTAAAGAAAAAGGGGAGGCCGAAACACAGCCCAGTAGATTCATAAGAAGGCGACTATATAGGAGAAAATAGCCCTGAGTCCATGGAGAAGGCGGGAGGGAAGGCAAAAGGAGAAGAAGAAGAATCTCCTGATGATGGCAAATCAAAAGGCAAGTTTTTCAGGAAAGAAGCCACCTGGAGGGAGGCAGCCGCATATGGCAATTTTTAAAGTGGGTGTAACCATGTGAGCACCCTAGAAGAAAACCAATGGCAACTGAATGGCAGCTAAGTGGAGAAGCCCACCTGGCAAGGTCCTCGCAGAACGGGGAGGATGGGTGGGCGTTAAGGAATCTGCAGCTTGACAACGTCTCTACCAGATACATCGTTACTGAAGGTAAGTAACTCCTACATCTGATAGCGACATCTAGCCTCAGATTCCTTAACTTAGAATAGATACCACAGCCATACCCCAAGGGGGGAGGAGGGTCTGCGATAGAACAACAGAAAGTGCCCGAAGCACTGAGCCAGCAACAGAGTGACAGACAATGGGGAAGGCTGTGGCGGAAAAGACAGACAGCAACCCAAGGCATCCCAAGACTGCCAGAATGGCGCAACACCATACCCCTATGAGTATGAGATGTATAAATGTCACTAGCCATATCCCAGAACAGAAGACAGTGTCCAGAACGAAGGAGGAAGAAGGACTACTCCCAGCCCAATGGTGCAAAAAGTGGACACCAACCAAAGCTGGAGGGTAACATGAAGAGATGTAACCAAAGCCTACCAGGCTAGCCCACGCAAGGGAGGCCGGAGAGGCCGCATCCAGGAATCAAAGGGCAAGAGGCAGGAATGAGCAAAATGTTAGAAGTACAGGCAGGAAAAAAGGACACGCCAAGTGCACACCTAGTCACGAAAGGGGCGACAGGGGCGAACAGTATCACTCTGAAGCACGCTGATGCGGGCCACAACTAAAACATGCACAGAGCAGACAGCCACTGAGACAACATGGTGGCATAGCTAAAATGAGCATGGGACTGCCCAACCAGGCAGCTTGAAGTCCAAGGTGAGAACTTACTCACGAAATACAGAGATGCAGAGAGCAGCACCTGGGACGACCGGCATCAGAGGAGCTGTCTGAGCTGAGCTGTTTGGGTGACACACAATGAAAAATTACACATCCGAAGGGAGTGGCAGCAGAGACACCAAAAGTGCCAATAGAAGCTGTGAAGAGGAACACGCATAAATGTTGAGAAGAACGTCAGATTTCCAGACCACGTCCTCCGATTGTGAAGTGAAATTTAACCCCTACAGAAGAGAGGGACTGCTTATTATATGAACACCAAGAAAGGAACATCCTGAAGTGGGGGCACCACCCCAGGGAGCAGAACGCAAGGAACCCTTTTTGCCGAAGGTGCAGGAAAGGGCACCGAAGTGCATTTAAATGTACTAAGAAAAGACACCGCCGTGTAGAACGAGGGAAAGCTCAAGTATAGCACTGAAATGCTCCCTGAAACACGGCGATATAGGACCAGACCTCGCATTAGCGGAAAGAGGTGGAAATGTAGAAAAGAGGGTACCCCCATGGGCAATCCGTAGATATATGTGTATATATATATAAATATATATATAGCAAAGGGGGCGAGCCACGACCACGTAACTACGGGTGCAATAGAAGGAACCCACCTAGTGCACCAGTGGCAGAAATTTGCCGCATTTTGAAGCGTGTTAAAATACAGGGAACACCTCCAAAGAAGGAGAATGAGGCACATATGGAAGGCTCAAGCAAGGCGACCTATAGTGTATAGGATATAGAGCAAAAAGGCACAACATTGAACACCGCGCAACGGTAAGATAATGGCGTCAGCGGACGTAGAGAGCCCAAAGGGACCACCATGCCCGCCTGACACATAGCAGAGCTATACAATAGCATAGAAGTACCCCACTTAGAGTAAGGCACACCCCCAAAAACACAGGGGAAACACTTCTTAGGGTAACCCACAGTCAGAGGACAAAACACAAACAACCTGTGGAACACTGCCACAGTAGGCTTACTGCCAGCCTAAAAACGCATAGTGCAACTGGCGGATGCTAAATAAGAGGTTAACTACACCAGAACATGTCAAATGGAGACTTGCGAAATACAGACCTATGGGGGAGGGTGAAAGACCGCAAGGAGGCGCTGAACAGCCAAATCGGTGTGGACATCAAACAAAAGGACCCCATCAAAAGGTAGGTCAACAAGGCACTCTCGGATATTCTCTGGGAAGACGCCATCTCACAACCAAGCATGGCGCCGTAGGACAACTGAACCAGCCTTTGCTCGGCCTAAGGAATCCGCAGTATCCAAAGCCGAGAGGATTGTGAATTCTGACAAATCACTGCCATCGTGGAGAAGATGAAGGTCAATACGAGCGCCCTCAGAGGTGGCCGATAGAAGAGACTCATCAGAGTCCCAAAGGGCAGAGTTAGCCAAAGCCAAGACACACACTGTATTTAGTGAGCGAAGAGCTGCGCTAGTGGAGACGAAAATGTTATGACCCCACAACTCCAGCCATCTGGACTCCTGGCAGGGAGGAAGCATCAGCTGAGGAAAGGAAGGGAAATCAGTTTGAAGAACAAACCCCATAACGTTTGGGTGAACAAATAAGCAAACTGGATCATGCGGATCAGGACGTGGCAGTGCAAGATAGAACGAGCCACCGGATCACCAGAAGCTTCTAAGGGCAGAAGCGGCTCTACATTCCCGAACAGTGGTGGAGGACATCCAGCAGAGAGTCAACAGGCAGGGGGACCGAAGGGGGTTGCATACTAAGAACACGAGTGGCCAAGGAGACAACGCTAATGAACGCCACACCTGCCTCAGTAGCCCTCCAAGGAGGGGACAGAACTCATCCGTGGGTGAGGGCTGTAAACTAAGTCTCCCACCCGAAGGAGGTTGACCAATAAACTGAGGATGCGACCAATGCCCAAAAGAAGGAAGCCCCATTGATGAATGAGGGTCCTGATGGAGCTCCCGAGGAGGCGGGGATTCCGCCGGGGCCACAAATTCCAGGGGGGGGGGGAGGCAAGGACAGATCCGGCGTCGCCGGACGTTGAGGAGATGCCGAACTTCCCCCGGAAGCCTCCGGCGAAGAGTTAATAATCCGGCATCGAGGCGGTGCCAGGGTGACATCGGTTGGCGCCGATCCTGCCCTGTCCGGTGCCGACTCCACGTCAACCACGACAAGCTCCGCTTCCGAAGAAGGGGACGGCGCCGGAGCCGGGGAGGCAAGCCTACGGCGCAGGACCAGCGCCGACTCAGCCTCAACCACAACAGGCTCCGAAGTAAGGAATGGAGTCGGAGCCGGGGAGGAAAGTCTACGGCGCTAGACCGGCACCAACCCCGCCACCGGATAGGTATCTGCCTGTCCGGAGAGCAGAGGTGGGCTCAAAGCAAAGCTTTGAGCGCCAGCAACCACCTGCGACGCCACAGGGAGCCCCACTGGACTATGTGGCATGGCAGGGGTGCTATGGGTACGAGAAGGGGGACCCAGCCGCGCCGCGCACTGACGACGCCATAGCTCCTTCAACCCTAGAGGGGAGGGGCTCAGTCGGAAACCCACCGGTGAGTCAGTTGGAGACCTCGTCTGTAGCGGAGGAACCGAGGACGCCCCAGGGAGAGGAGAGGACCCAAGAGAGGCCTGCAGAGCAGCGGCCATTTGGGTCCGAGTTGCCCCAGCGCCAGAATAGGGCGGATAGGGGAGGGGCAACTCCCGGGGGCGTACTTCCGGAGGATTCCGGGAACTAGTGCCCCCGACAACAGAAGGAAGTGAGGTCGAGGACCTCAGTGACATGCGTCGTGACTTACCAGAGAGAAGCTAACGACGCACCTAGGAACCAGAGGGCAACCGACGCCGCAAATGGAACCCACTGCCAGAGGGACCTGCCGCCGACGATGAGGCTGGGGGCTGAGACAACTCCGACCGGGACAGGCGAGCTGAAAGCAGCTTCATCCTGCGCTCCCGCCGGGACTTTGGCTTGAGGTGTTGGCAGGCGTCGCAATCCGTCGAGTCGCGGTGTTCTCCAAGACACCACATACAGACAGCCACGGCCGGTAGTGGGAGTACCGGCCGGGCGGTGACGTGGGAAGGGGCAGGGTGGGGGGTAGTAATGTATGGATTAGGGACTTTAACAGGTAAGTAAACATATAAATAAATAAGTGCACTGCATCGCATTTGGTGATGCAGTGCACCGAACCGGCGGCAGCTGCATACAGATAAGCGTCAAAAAGGAGCCTAAAAACAGGTCAGAGGAACTGCTTACTCCGGATCCGCGTTGCACGCGGAAAAGATGTAAAATTGACGTCAGCGCCTCGGGAGGGACTTATAAGACCTCGCTGACGTCACGTCCGTGGACGACATCAGGGCGGGGTCATGTGGCGCCGTCCCCCAACGCGCAGAAGTGCTGCAGCAAAAAAAAATCCGGATCCAGTCTGACGCCTGGGAATATTCTAAGTTGAGGAATCTGCGGCTAGATTGGCTGTTTCAGCAATTGAGATAACACCACATTAAGTTTCCATTACAGGGGTGGAGCTCTGATGGGTGGGAAAGTTCCAAACAGTCCTTTCATAAATTGTTTTACAATTCTTGGGGACCATAAAGATGGAGTATGTGGCGATCGCCTGTATCTTGATATAGGAGCCAGATTAACTCTAACAGATGAGTGTGCAAGACCAGACTTTGCTAAAGAGAGCAAATAAGGTAGTACTTCTTCTGAAGTAGAGAGAAAAGGTTGTACTTCATTGCGCTTTCACCACAGACAAAAACGCTTCCACTTAAGCCTGTAAGTTTTATTGGTGCTGTCAGCTCTAGACTTGCCAATAATGTCCTTACAGTTTTGTGCAATGTTCACATTTTTCAATTCAAAGAATTCAGGAGCCACGCATGCAGCTGCAGAGAAGCTGGCTCCGGGTGACATACTTGGCCTTTGTTGTTGGTCAACAGCGTTGGCAATAGGCGTTTGGGCTGAGCTTCCAATATTAGGAGGAGTTCCGTGTACCAATGCTGTCTGGGTTACCTGGGGGCTATCAGCAAAATGCGGCAGTGTTACCATTTCATCTTCGTGAGGACCCAGGAAATCAGAGGAATGGGGGAAAAGCATATGCATAGAATCCAGACCAACGCATTAAAAGGGCATTCCCCCTTCATTTCGGGAGAGGGAATCTGCTTGCGAAGAATAGGCATTTGGAATTGGTCTGGGTCGCACACAGGTCCACCGCTGGTTTTCCCCACATTGCAAAAATCTTGTCCAGCTGTTCTTGTTCCAGCTCCCACTCGTGACAGCGGTCGCTCGTTCTGCTCAGATCATCCGCTAAGGTATTTCGGAGACTGGGGACATGTTACGCAGGCAAGGAAATCAGTGGAGTGTCAGCCAGTTCCATAACTACAGTGCATCCTGAGACAGAGTGAGGGATTTTGTGCCACATTGCTTGTTGATATAAAACATGCTTGTGGTGTTGTCCGTCCGGATCAACACCGACGACCCCTGTATTCAAGGAAGAAAAGCCTGAAGAGTGAGGAAGGATTAGTTACTTACCTGTAATCCTAGTTCTCTTCCAGGGGTATACTCATCAAAGTCATAAGCACTGAATAGTCCCGCCCACGTGCGGGACCCCGGAGCAATAGCCAATAATATGCATACATCTACACATATATATATATATAAATAGAAATAAATACGCATAAAATAACCATATAAATATATATATAATATGCATATACATATACATATGCAGCCCAATATAACCATACTAGGCTCAAAAAACTGCCACAATAGCCTGTAAAATCTTTACATTTGCTAAATAAAGACATATAAATTACATTATGTGACAATGCAAAGAAGAAAACACTGCCTTGGTTTTCTTTGAAACACACAACCTTTATTTTCAAAGGTAAAAACAGGCAGGATCATAGAGACAGCTTTAGCCTAGATAGGCTGCATTGTAACAACAGAAAAATCTGGCGCCGTGCCTTTAAGACCTCTGTGAGCTTCCAGGCTCCCATCATGCACCACAAGTGACAGTTAGGTCAGTTCTTTTGGACGCCGTATAACAGTGTGATAACTGCATGGGTAACATGTAAAATAGACAGTTCTGGTATTCGCCCGGGGAGGCGGGTGGGTGTGCTTATGACTTTGATGAGTATACCCCTGGAAGAGAACTAGGATTACAGGTAAGTAACTAATCCTTCTCTTCCAGGGGATACTCATCAATAGTCATAAGCACTGAATAGAGTAGCAAGCCCATCCCATACCCTGCGGACGAATACCAGACTCTCTAAACGGTACACTAATATAGATATTACCCAAACAAATTCCTCAGGGATGCCTGACCAACTTGTGCATCCGCCTGAGTATCAGAATCAAGGCAGTAATGGCGAGCAAAGGTGTGAACCGAACGCCATGTAGCTGCCTTACAAATTTCATGAACAGGAACATTTTTAAGCATTGCTATAGTAGCAGCCTTTCCTCTAGTGGAGTGCGCTCTCGGTCTACCCGGGAGCTGTTTCCGTGCCAACTGATAACATAACAAAATGCATGACACAATCCATCTAGAAATGGACCTCTTAGAAGCAGGCAAGCCCGTATTCAGAGGACCGTAGTTCACAAACAGATGATCAGTCTTTCTAACACTCTTAGTTTTATCAAGGTAAAACTTCAAAACTCTTTTCAAATCCAAAGAGTGTAGAGCTTTTTCAGCTGAAGTGCTCGGATTAGCAAAAAACGTAGGTAGTGTCACTGACTGGTTAATGTGAAAATCTGAGACTACCTTAGGAAGGAATCTGGGATGAGTCCGAAGCACCACTCTATTCGCATGGAAAACGAGATAGGGTTCTGTAGCACAAAAAGCCTGAATCTCGCTCACCCTGCGCACAGAAGTGAGCGAGATTCAGGAAGGACACCTTCCACGACAGATGTTGAAGGGAGGCCTTATGTATAGGTTCGAATGGAGGACCCATCAATTTAGACAAAACCACATTAAGCTCCCAAGGAGGTGAGGGAGCCCTCACGGGAGGATACACTTTCCTGAGACCCTCCAGAAAATCCTTCACAACTGGCATTTGAAAGAAAGACACCTGGGTAGGGGACTTTCGATATGCTGTTATTGCTGCCAGATGGACCTTAATAGAGGAATACTGTAAACCTGCTTTGGCCAAAGAAAGTAAGTATGGTAACAGTACCTGTTTCTGACCTCGAATCGGGTCATGACCTTCAGCAGCACACCACATGAAAAACCGCTTCCACTTGAAAGCATACGTCTTTCTTGTAGAAGCTCTCCTTGCCTCTCCTAAAATGTGCATACAGTCCTGCGAGAGGCCTAGATGTCCATACTGGACGAACTCAGGAACCATACTGCTAGCTTCAGGGACGGCAGGTTGGGATGGAACACCCTACCGTTCTCTCTGGTCAGCAGATCCAGACAGCAAGGAAGCCTCCTGTGCGGTACTTTGGATAGATGCAGGAGATCCGGGTACCACCATTGGCGAGGCCAATCCGGAGCCACTAGAATCATGTCTGTCTTCGACTTGTACAGTTTCTTGATCACCAAGGGAATGAGTGGAATCGGTGGAAAAGCGTAGAGTAATATCTCTGACCAGTCCATCCATAGAGCATTCCCCTTGGACCCTCGTTGTGGGTACCTGGACGCGAAAACGCGGCATTTTGCGTTGTAGGCGTCCGCAAAGAGATCGATTTCTGGTGACCCCCAGGCCTGGAAGACATCTCTTTTCACTTTGTCTTTTAAGACCCAGTCGTATGCTTCTGCGAAGTGTCTGCTTAGGTCGTCTGCATGGACGTTGAGGACACCGGGCAGATGGACAGCTGAAATTTTCATACCCCGAGCCAGAAGCCACTTCCAGATTGCCTGCGCTTCCAGCGACAGAGGTCTGGATCTCGTTCCGCCCTGCTTGTTCAGGTAGTACATCGTTGTTGTATTGTCCGTCTGAACAAGCAGAGAGGATGACTTGAGCGCGGGAAAGAAAGCCTTGAGAGCTAGATGGACAGCTCTGAGTTCCAACATGTTTATGTGATACAGCCTTTCTTTCTCTGACCACACTCCTTGAACTTGAAGGCACCCCAGATGGGCGCCCCATTCCTGCAGGGATGCATCTGTCACTAGCGATCGTCTGGGCATGTCCTCTTGAAAAGGCACTCCCACTACCAGATGACTCCGCTGCATCCACCATCGAATGGAGATCCGCACTGACAGAGGCAGTACCAGTTTGTCGTCCCAACGGTTTGAAAACTGGGACCACTGATCCTCCAGCGACTGCTGCAGAGGTCTCATGTGCATCCTGGCGTTTGGAACGAGGAAAATGCAAGACGCCATGGACCCTAGCAGAGACGAGATCTGTCTGGCCGTTGGTCGAGGAGTCTTTAGTAAGGTTTGACACTTGAGGAGAATGGAGGATAGTCTCTCCTCCGAAGGATACGCTTTTGCGTCCTTTGAATCCAGAAGTGCGCCCAGATAGTGTATCCTCTGCGTGGGGTTGAGGATAGACTTTTTGAAGTTTACATGCAGGCCTAGCCTCCGCAGCTGATGTATACAGAACGTGAGATGTTGCTGAAGCAGAATCGGAGACGCACTCTTTAGCAGCCAATCGTTTAGATAGGGATAGACGAAAATATGTCTCTTCCTTAGGAAAGCCGCTACGACTGCCATGCACTTTGAAAAGGTGCGAGGAGCTGACTTTAGCCCGAAGGGCAAGACTGCGAACTGGTAATGGCTGGTTTGTATGCAGAACCTTAGAAATTTCCGATACTTTGGGGCGATGGGGATGTGAAAGTAAGCATCTTGAAGATCTATGGAGCACATCCAGTCCCTTTGATGCAGAAGTGGAATTATTTGATGTAACGCCAGCATTCTGAACTTTTCTCGCCGAATGAACTGATTGAGGCGCCTGAGATCTAGAATGGGCCTGAACTCCTTGTTTGGACCTTTCTTTGGAACTAGAAAGTATCGGGAGTAAATGCCTTGCCGACGCTGTGCCCTCGGGACCTCCTCGATGGCTTTCTTTAAGATTAATGCAGACACCTCCTGCTTCAAAAGATGAAGTTGATGGAACAGTCTTTTGATGAGGAATGGAGGGTGGAGGAGACTTGAATCTGATTGTATATTCATTTTTTACAATATTCAGCACCCATTTGTCGTTTGCGATGTTTTTCCACTTGTCCAGGCAAAAACGAACACTTCCCCCCACCGGAGTGTGTAACGGGCTCAGGGGAAGCAACCACTCACTGTTTTTGTTGCTGCTGCTTGTTTCGAGGTGCAGACTGTCTGGACATGCCACCTCTTCCTCTACCAGGACGACGCTGGGAGAACTGAGATCTTCCCTGATTCTGCTGTGACGACCATTGAGGGGTTTGAACCCTCTGTTGGTTCTGTCTCCGATCATAAGGACTGTATATTTTCTTAAAGTTGTCCTTTCTCTTTTCGAGACCAACAGCTCTCACAGTATCAAGCTCCGTCTTCATTTGTGACATTTCATCGTCAGCATGAGACCCAAAGAGCGATTTACCATTGAACGGCAGATTAAGAATTCGGTGTTGCGCTTCAGGTTTAAGACACGTAAGCCTTAGCCAAGCTGAGCGTCTTGCACAGAGTCCATGAGCATAGCCATGTGTCGACAGGTCGGAAGCATCTGCAGCTGCGCTAATCTCCTGGTTAGCCACTAGCCCACCTGCATGAAGGATTTCAAGAAAATCATGCTTGTCTTCTTTTGGAAGTTTTTCTGCAAACCGAGACAAGGAATCCCATAGTGCGCGGTCATAGCGACCCAGTAAAGCGGAGGCGCTGGCAACCTTCATGTAGGAAGCAGAGGTGGCACACATTTTCTTTCCTACTGAGTCCATAGCTTTGCTGTCTTTATCAGGAGGCACAGAGGATGATGCCGCTCCTGTCTGATTCTTACGTGCAGCTGAGACGATGACCGAATCAGGTTGTGGCTCAGACCTCAGAAATAAAGGATCATTGTCCGGAGCCTTATATTTCTTTGCGATCCGCGAAGGAACCGCTCCCAAAGATACAGGAGTTAAGAACTTGTGCTCCGCAGGCTCCAACAGACCTGGAACCAGAGGAAGTAAAGGCCTTGATGATAACTTCTGATGTAACGTTTCGAAAATGACCGTTGTGTTGGCAGTAGAGACAGGCATCTCGATATTAAGTTTCGCTGCACCACGACAGAGAACTTCATTAAAAGTAATTACGTCATCAATCGGTGAAATCCTACTCGGAGGAGTTGATGACAGCGTTGGCGAGTAGTTCCTCTGCGAATTTGTAGACCTTGTCGAAGATCTAGCATCGCGTCTTCTAGAAGAGTGATGACGCGAAGACCTAGGAGAGGGTGAAGTTCGCCTCCTCTCCGATGGAGACTTTCTCGGAGTACGCTCACGTCTTCTCGGAGAGTGTACCACCTGTACAAGAGGTGACCTTGATCTTGAAGCAAGTCTTACAGACACAGGAGACCTGGAATGAGACCTTGGAAGGTTAATTTTTCTTATCTTCCAGTCTCTGATCTCCCCCAGCCATCGTGGCGAGATATTAGCCCCTGTAGGTGAAGGTGCTCTTGAGGGCTCTGGAGAGATTTTTACAATCCGCAGCCCAGGGGAGGAAGAGGAACTCCCAGAAGACACAATAGAAAACTTAGATCGGTCTTTGGACACCGTTCTAGGCCTCTTTGCTGCTGGAGACGTCGACGACAGCCTCCTCGACGTCGATTTTTCCAACGGCGACTTCCTCGACGGCGACATCCTCGACGACGATTTCCTCGGCGGCGTTCTCCTCGGCGGCGTTCTCCTCGGCGGCGACCTCCTCGATGACGATTGCCTCTTCGGCGTCGACCTCAAGCGCCTCGACGGCGATGATTTTCTCGGAGTCGGGTGCCTCGACGTCGCATGACTGGGGCTCTTCGACGTCAAAACCTCTACTGCCCGGTTCGACGTCGACGTCATGGCACCTCTCGAAGGCGACCTTGACTGATGTTTCGAGCCTCTCAACGGCGACCGTCGACAGCGATGAGACGACGCCGAGTCCCGCCCTCTTGCAGTCGTAGGCGAGCCAGACCGGGACCGCCTACGCTCATGTCGCTTCTCACCTTACTTCGACGGCGAATTCTTCTTCGACGGCGAGGGATGCTTCGACGTATGCCGCGACGGTGATTTCGATGCTGATTTTGAGCACACAGGTACCTTGGAAGAAGATCTGTCCCTCGAAGTTGAAGGAGACCGATGTTTTCTCTTCTCCCCTCTGTCCTTGCGCTCTTTGTGCTGAGAAGAAGGCTTCCTGGAATGAAATTCTTCTCTTCCACTCACAGTTTCTCCTCTGTCATGCAGGGACTGAAGCCTGCTCTTCTCTCTCTCTCTCAAAGTCCTATTTGACAACTTGCTGCAGTGGTAGCAGAGTTCTGGCTTGTGAGAAGATGGTAGACAAGCTACACAGACCGAATGAGGGTCTGTCTTGGCCATTTTTTTACCACAGGCCGGAAACTTAACAAATAAGGCCGGCATTGTGACTGGAAAAATAGCCAAAAAACAGCAAAAAATTGTTGAATTAGTCAGGTAATGACTAAAGACGTTGAGTAAAGACTAAAAAATTAGAGAAAAACCAGAAGAAAATGAAAATATATCACCAACTGGCGAGCTCAATGCTCCAGGATCCTCACAGAAGGAGCCGGAAAAAAGAACTGACCTAACCGTCACCTGTGGTGCATGATGGGAGCCTGGAGGCTCACAGAGGTCTTAAAGGCACGGCGCCAGATTTTTCTGTTATAATGCAGCCTATCTAGGCTAAAGCTGCCTCTATGATCCTGCCTGTTTTTACCTTTGAAAATAAAGGTTGTGTGTTTCAAAGAAAACCAAGGCAGTGTTTTCTTCTTTGCATTGTCATATAATGTAATTTATATGTCTTTATATAGCAAATGTAAAGATTTTACAGGCTATTGTGGCAGTTTTTTTAGCCTAGTATGGTTATATTGGGCTGCATATGTATATGTATATGCATATTATCAATATATATATATGGTTATTTTATGCGTATTTATATGTATTTATATATATATATATATATATATATATATATATATATATATATATATATATATATATATATATATATATATATATATATATGTAGATATATGCATATTATTGGCTATTGCTCCGGGGTCCCGCACGTGGGCGGGACTATTGAGTGCTTATGACTATTAATGAGTATCCCCTGGAAGAGAAAATGGCTTTCAATTCCAACCTGTTTATGTGCATTTGTCTCTGAGCCAAGGACCACTTCCCTTGCACCTGCAGGTCCTGTAAGTGTCCTCCCCAGACTTCCATAGAAGCATCTGTTACTACGTATACTGGAATGACTGAAAGAAAGGACTTGCCCTGCGACAGATGTGATCTCTGAGTCCACCACCATAGTGTCTCTTTCAGCCGAGGAGTGACATTGTTGAATAAACCTTTGGTTTGAATCCATTGGCCTTGTAGTTCCTCTTGAAGAGGCCTTGTATGTAAGCGAGTCAGTGGCACAAGATCTATTGCCGAAGAGAGCATTTCCAGTAGAGATTTGTACGCTCTCACAGAAACGCACTTTTTTCTAGACAGTTTGAGTGCTAATGTTTGCAACCTTTGTTGTCTTTCCTGGGAAAGGAAGGCTTTGTTATGAATGGTGTCCAATCTGGCACCCAGAAATGTCATTATCCAACTCGGCCGGCTCAAAGAATTTTGGTAATTGATTGCGAGACCCAAGTTGTGAAAAAGAGTGAGGCAATCGTCTGTTGCATTTTTCACTAGGCGAGAAGATGGTGCCTTTAGCAGCCAGTTGTGCATGTAAGGGAATACCTAGTGACCTTTGCTTTGCAAGGCTGCTGCCACTGGAGATACAAATTTCGTGAACATCCGAGGAGCCTATTTGAGGCCAAATGGAAGGACTCAGAATTGATAGTGGGTACCAGCCACTGTGAACCGTAGGAATTTCCTGTGCTTTGGATGAATAGGGACTTGAAAGTAAGCATCCTCAAGATCCAATGAAGTCATGAAATCGCCACTGTTGAGGCGTCGTAGGATGTCTGAAAGCGTGACCATCCTGAATGTTTGACTCTTTAGGAATTTGTTCAATGTCCTGAGGTCTAGGATAGGCCTCCAATCTCCAGACTTTTTGTGAATGAGAAAGAGGCAGGAGTAGAAGCCTTTCCTTTTCTATTGCCCCTTTTTGAAGAATGATCCTTGCTTCTTATTTGAGCAAGTGAAGACAAGGGGGGGTGCGATCCTCTGGGAGGGGTATTGGGAGGTATTTGAATGAATTCTAAAGTGTGGCCATAAGAGATGAGATCCAGGACCCACTTGTCTGAAGTGATGTTGCGCCACTGGTGGATATGTTTGGAGATTTTCGCACCATTCAGGGGAAAGGCAAAAGCAGCTGGTACCCTGTTGCAATCACTGCTTGTGGCCGGAGTCACGGCCTTGAGAACCTGGCTTTTGTCTGGAGCCTTGACTAGAGAAACCAGCTGTAGTCGGTTGGCGGTAGGACTGCTGCTGATATCCTTGTCGATATTGCGTCTGGTAGGTCTGGTAGGACTGTGTAAGTCCCCCTATAATTTGAGAAGCCCCTACCTCGAACTCCCCGAAAGGGCACCTTGAGGTACTGAAGGGTTCCAAGCGCCTTATTTATTTATTTATAAAGTTTTATATAGAGCGAACTAGATCCCGGAGGATATCAGAGCGCTTTACAGTTGTAGGGAAGGTAACAATCAGAACTTGAGTCAAACATGGGTAGTAAAATAAACATAAGATCAATAGTTCACGCATAACAAATCAAATATAGTCCAGAGAGGACAAGGGGCTATATGACGTAGCATGGTGATATAAGGGTATTAGGTGAATAATCAAAACATGAATAATAGTCAACAATGTAGTAAAATCTAAACATGAATTATATGGGGCTTGTACTACGCGTTGAATCAAGAGGTAAGCAGCCAGTAGACATTTACAATCATGGGTGCATGTGCGCTGGGGAAGAAAAATCATATACAAGGGTGAATCATACTATACAATGAACGACACCTTTCGGGCGGAAAATAAAGTTCAAGAAAGGTATATATAATGTCCCTCCTATTAAGGTAAGAATTACTTGATGAGGAATTTCTTTGCTTCCTGCTAGAAGGCATATTAATTAAATAATCAAACATGAATAATAGTCAATAATATAGTAACATCTAAACATGAGTTATATGGGGCTTATACTAAGCATTGAATCAAGTGGTAAGCAGCTAATGACATTTACAATCCTGGGTGCACGTTCGCTGGGGAGGAAAAATCATATACAAGGGTGAATCATTCAATACAATGAACGACACCTTTCGGGAGGAAAATAAAGTACAAGAAAGGTATATATAATGTCCCTCCTATTAAGGTAAGAACTTCTTCATGAGGAATTTCTTTGCTTCCAATTTGAAGGCGGCCTTGGACAAGATCCTCTGAATTTCGGGTGGAAGAAAGTTCCAGATTTTTGGAGCAAATCCTGAGAAAGCTTGGTGGCAAGTTCTTTTTTTGCGGAAGATCCTTGGTTTCAGGAGGAGGGAATTAGAACTCCTTGACGATCTACCTCCTCCAGATAGTTTTAGTTTTTGTGCGAGGTAGGTAGGGGTTTTGAAGTGGAGGGTTTTGTGTGAAAGGCAGGCAATCTTCAGATGAATTCTAGCTTCATATGGTAGCCAATTTAGTGATTTTAGAACCGGAGAGATGTGTGTATTACGCTTGGTGCCCATGATCAATCTGGCCGCTGCGTTCAGAGGGGCCTTTAGGAGGGCCAAAGCGTATTTGGGCAGTCCAGATAGCGTGGCACTGCCATAGTCAAGTCTCGGTAGGACAAGCGCTTGGACCACTTGCTTGAAATCTGCTTGCGGTAGAAAAGGTTTCAGATTGCTGAGCATTCTTAGAAGGTGGTTGGTTCCCTTGCACACGTTGCTGATGTGAGACTTCATATTCAGATGCTTGTCGAGAGTAATTCCTAGGGATTTAGCTGAATCAATGATGCGGGGGGAGCAGTTGAAGGCTGTCGCCATCAAAGGCCATATGCAAGAATTTTGTCTGACCCTCAGGGCGAAAAATTGTTGCTTTTATTTTTAAAAAAAACATATTTTGTAAGATTGTACAAGAGTCGCAGGGCTCTGAACCTTTAGAGATCACTGCAGTGTTAAGTTATACATATGCAAGGCAGCATCAGAATTTTTTGAAACATCAAGCAATGCAACCACAATAGATGGCTTAAAAGATCCGCAGGATTTAAATACCCCCTCCCCAACTACCCCCCCCCCCCAGTTGCGCAACGTCCACTGAGACCCGTACCCATGAACCATCAGGCTGGAAAAAAACTGTAAAGGCAGTCTTGATACACACACACCCCAAGCCACCCCCCAACCTCCCTCGTGCCACACCCAGCAACTCCGCTCCAGCCGTTATTCCACTGGAAGACTATCCACCTCATTTAGAGGCTCCAGCCACAATCCCATATAGTCGGCCCACCGCTTCCATATTTTATAGTGCTTACGCGGGGATCCCCGGGCAACAAAGATTGGCTGTTCCAGCCCCATGGAAAAGTCAAGGCCACTTTTCCAGGCAGCCAACGAAGGGGCCCGTGCATCTTTCCACATCCAGGCTATATCTTGTTTCGCCAACGTGAGACCCAAAAACAGGAGATGCCTTTTCTACACCTTGCCCCCAATTCTTTCCATCACATGCAGTAGGGCGAACTGTGGTGTGCGTGGAAGCGACCACCCCAGAACCTCCGATAGACAGGAGAATACACCCCTCCAAAAACGATCGAGTGATGGGCATTGCCAGACAGTGTGCAAGAATGTGCCCTCCTCCCCGCCACACCGGAGGCACCCCGGGGAGGCAATCAATCTCGCCTGCCATAATCGTACCCGAGTAAAATAGACCCGATGGAGGTACTTAAATTGTATAATGCGAAGCTGCAGTGCTATGGCGCCCCTCGGGGGGCTGTTAAGGCCTCCCTCCAGTCCTCCTCCTCGAGCGTACTCACGTCCTGCTCCCATAACCACCCGAAGCCTCTCAAGCATAGGCACGCAGTGGATGACCAGGGATTGATATATCTGCGAGATCTTCTTGGTCTCCAAGTCCCCCATAAAAACCTTCGCTTCCAGCGGGCTAAACGCGGGCAGCGAGTCGAGGCCCTCCAGGCTAGGGGAGAGCGCATGGCGGAACTGAAGGTACTGATAAAACTGGGATCGGGACATGAAATATTCCACCTGTAAATTCCAGAAGGACCTGAGGGACCCATCCTGCACCACGTCCCCCGGATGGAGATGCCGATGGCATCCCACCCCCTAAAGCCCTATAAGGCAGCCAGCCCTGGCAGGCGCCAATTGTGCCACAGGGGAGTCTCTTCAGTCAGGGTATTCCACCACCCCCATGGCTTCAATGACTACCGCCAAATTTGAAAGACAACCTGTGTCACCGGTGGTAACCCACAGCGCAGCGCCGATGCATAGAGTATCGTATGAAGAGTGTTAGACCCCATAAGGTGTCGCTCCAGGGCATATGCCGGATCCCCCCTGTCCCCATACCACCATTCATTTAGAACTAAGAGATGCGAGGCTTGGTAGTATGAAAGAATATCGGATGTCGCCAGCCCGCCACAGTAGGTGGAAAGGAAACAAGTGCGCAATGCTAAATTTTTTGCTTTTAACCACCCTTGACGCCTTAAAACGGCAGCACCAGCTAACTGCCGGAAAACAGTCGTGGCAATGTCCATAGCAATGTCAATTATTTCTGACGCTGCTCTTTCTCCTTCTGTGAGAATTTTCATGAATTCCTCTCTACTGTCTTCTGGAATTATATGTTTCATCGTACCCGTATCCGACCACATTTGTCTATCGTAACGGGCCAAAATGGCCAGAGCGTTAGCAGCCCTAACTGAAACTTCTGCCATTGATGAACATATCTTTTCAATTGAATTAAGACGCCGACCCTCCTTGTGTGGTGGAGAAGTGATAGGAGTAGACAGATGTTTTGATCGCCGCTTGGCTGCCTGAGAGATCACAGGGTCAGGCTTGGGGTGACTCGTTAGACACGCAGTAGAGTCCTCAGGGGCTCTATATTTTTTGTCCAACCATGGTAGCACAGGAATCACAGAAGCTGGGTCCTTCATGACTTTGATTCCTTCCTGCCAAATATGATCAATTGTAGGTATTGATCTGACTGTCTGTCTTAGTCTTTACAATCATAGAGGAAACAGTCCGATTGATGTCCGATTGTTGGCAAATGAAATCTGCTATTGGCTCTGTCCATAATATTGTGGAATCCTCAGATATCCTCCAGAGGCAAGTCTAAAGGACGATGAGCTGGCGGGGATGGCGTTGGTGCTATATAGTCATCCCACTCATCGTTTTGTCTCATGGTTGGGATTGAGACAATAAATACAATCCTTGTGTGCATCATCCACAAGCACTCTCTTCCTCCCACTGGATTTACAAGCTCTAAATAATCCTTTTTTTATCAGAAATTATTCTGAAAGAAATTTAAATCAGACTTATCTGAGAAACTGAGCAAAGCTCAGAGAGACTCCATCCAAACAACGAAGTGCAGTGAAAATCTCAGCCTCTCTTGGGAAGGTTCTAGAGGGTGCTGGCTGCTGATTGGTTAGGTTTTCAGTTTGGTGCTTTTTGAAAAAGGAGACAAATAAGCTATAGGGTATATGGTTGCTACCATAATAGCTAATGAAAATATACTATTTACTTTTTATTACTTTGTTATTTATGTACCATGGGACTCCCACTAAGAGGACGGGGAATGATTCAGGCATGTGAATCTATAAAAGATAACCCAATACTGGATAATTTGGTGCACTATAGTTGATTCTAGGATCATGTTTCACACAGTGTGGAGCTTCATAATTATTAGTTGAAGTCCCTCTCAGAGCAGGGAAGAGTAGTTCAAAAACGTTTAGGTTATGTTAAGCTGCTTGAATAAAGATGTTCCCATTTTTTTAGACGGCGATATAAACCTCACCCCTGGAGTAATATGTAGGTGATGTGGCGTGCTAGAGAACATATGGAATCTTGACCAATTAAGTTCTGGATATGCTGGTGAGAAAGATTTTTTTAATTTTTCTGTTCAGGTTGTATAGAATATGAGATCCATTTTTTTGCAGCCTGTGAGGCTGCAGTAGCATAGGTCATAGATGAGCACCTCTGGTAATTCTTTAATAAGTCTGTGTTTGAAGTTCTTGGATCCTTTTTGGTGAGGGTCAGTGGGTAGATGTTGTACGAGTTGGGTCAGTTTTTCTTTTTCAGTCTGATATTGGACGCTCATATTGAATAGAGGGGGTGCAACCTGAAGGGGAGGAGTGATGTGGGTGAGCATATTGACCGGGATTAGCATGCTGTATATGCAGACAGAGAGGAGTTGGGTGGCAACTCAGTGTCCTGACCGTTTTGGGTATTGGTTGGGGAGTCAGGCGGATTGTCTCCTGAAAGTAGTCGTCTGGAGTTAAGGGAATAAGTTAGCCCTGGGTTTGTGGTAATGTTAATCTTCGCTTATGTTTGTAGAAAACCATGCTTGGGGAATTGCACTGACATAGGTCTCCCTGGTTCGTCTGGATGTGGGGGAACTATCTCAGTGAAGAATCCTTGGAGTGCCCTGGATAGGTGCTTGTAACAGCTGGGCTTAGCCTGCAACCTATGCAGGATCCAGGCAATGCCGGAGTTCGTTAGTCTAGCTCCAAGGTTTGCTGGTCTGGTTCGGTGGCCGTAGGCATCACTTTCACTCTATCCTTGAAAAGGGGCTTATCGCATTTTTTAAGACGCATGTTCAGGCAGTTCACTTTTAGATGGTTGGGCACAGGAGAGTAATGGACACAAGACTTTGCTATTCTGCAATTGTGTTTGAGGGAGTTCGCATATCGGGCAGCATAGATCGACACTGGAGTCCAGGCACAGTCCTACAGTGTTTCAGCATCAGAGCTTCAGAAATGTTTGTGAATGAAGATTTGCCTGCAGTTGTTGACGGGTAGAAAAACATTTCAGATGTTGAAGGCTGAGGAGATGTCAGTGAATGAGCCAAAGTCTGAGCAGTGCAAACAAAGCATGCATTTTTTATGTGGATCTTCTTGAAAACTAATGGCTTGGCGAACCTAAAACAATTAGATACAGAAGCACAAGTGACTACTTGTGTAACAATATATCTGTAAGAGACATTAGTTAGTGATAGATTCCTTACCTTAGAATATCCCCAGGCGTCAGAATGGATCCGTAAAGTTTTCGTCAGCAGTACCCTTGCGCGTTGGAAGGTGGCGTCATGCGGCTCTGCGTCCGTCGCTGGCGTCGCAGACACCGAGATGACGTCATGTAGACTACTTAGGCGCCACCCATGCGTGCTGACGTCAGTTCTGTACATACTTTCCGTGCCAGGAATGCAGAGCCATGCAAGAAACTGACCACTGGTGCCATGAAACTAGGGCCCTGAAAGGGATGACCTTAACCCAAGAAATCAGTTCGCAGAACGGGGAGGATGGTTGGGGCAGTAAGTAATCTATCACTAACTAATGTCTCTTACAGATATATTGTTACACAAGTAGTAACTTGTGCATCTGAAAGAGACACGTTAGTGATAGATTCCTTACCTTAGAATAGATACCCCAGCAATACCAATCCCGGAGGTGGGTCTGCAAACAGAATTACACCAGAAAGTCACAGAGAACAGAATGGCCAAAGAAGCCGTCTCTCCGGACTTGACTTTCAAGGCAATAATGCTTGGTAAATGTGTGCAGTGAGGCCCACGTAGCTGCCTGATAGTTGTCCTGCAAGGGAACGCCGTGTCCCAAAGCAGTAGTGGCTGCTGATGCCCTGGCAGAATGGGCATGCAGCCCCACAGGAGACTCCTTCTTCGCCAACAAGAAACATGCTTTGATGCACAAAATGACCCACCGAGAGATGCTTTGTTTGTGCACGGCCCGACCTTTTTTGGCGCCCACGTAGCCAACAAAAAGTTGGTCATCCACCTGGAGCTGTTGTGTGAGCTTCAGATAGAACGAGAGCCCACGTTTTGGGTCCAGACGGTGAAGCCTCTCTTCCTCTTTTGAAGGAAGCGGAAAGAAGGCAGGCAAAGTAATGGTCTTCCCGATGTGGAAGGGCGTGACAACCTTTGTCAAGAAAGAAGGACGAGTCCTTAAAACAACTGTCCGGTGAACAAAAAGAAAAGGAGGTTTAGAAGAAAGAGCCTGGAACTCACTCACTCTTCTGGCAGAGGTGATAGCTACCAGGAAAGCTGTCTTTAGAGTGAGAAGACATAAGGGACAGTTATGAAGGGGCTCAAAGGCAGCGCACATCAGATAGGTTAAGACAAGATTTAAGTCCCACTGGGGCATTATGAAAGGCATGGGAAGAAACGTGTGTGAAATGCCTTTGAGGAAACGATTGACAACCGGGACTTAAAAAGAGAAGGCTGATCTGGAGGCCGTAGAAAGGCGGGGATGGCCGAAAGAGAACTTTTGATAGCGCCCAGAGCAGAGCCCTGCTGGGCCAAAGAGAGAAAGAACAGAAGGACCTCGAAAAGAGGGGCAGAAAGGGGATCTACAGCCTTTGCTGTGCGCCATGCCACAAACTTGTCTCAACTGCAGGCGTGTACTGAGTAGTGGAGGGACGCCTGGCTGCCAGAACGGCATCACAGACTTAAGGAGGAAGGTTGAAAGATGTCGACTGTCGCCGCTCAATCTCAACGCATGAATATGGAGGCTGGACAGGTTCAGGTGGAGGACCGTCCCCTGCTGCTGTGACAGAAGATCCGACTGCCTCTTCGGAGGATCGGGGGATTGATCGCCATGCTGAGTAGCTCGGGATACCAGTATGTTCGTGCCCTATGCGGAGCCACAAGGATGAATAGGGCCCGGTCGTGCCGAATCTGCTTCAGCAATCTGGGCAGAAGTGGTATAGGCGGAAAGGCGTAACACAGACTGCAGCTCCGCTCGCAACGAAAAGCGGCACCGAGCGAGTGCCACCTTGGAAATTCCAGCGCTCAGAACTGATGACATTGCGTGTTCTCTTCGGTGGCAAATAGATTTAACCAAGGCTCTCCCCACTGCAGAAAGGGACATTGCCCAGATCTCTGTGCTGGGGTGAATGTGTGACATTGTTCTGCATTCTGTCCATCAATAGTTCTTTTTGCATTTGTTACCCTGAGTGGGAAGGGTATGCTCAGACGTGAGTCCTGTGCTCTCCATGCCACTGGTATCAAGCTATCCTGGCTGAAGAGGGGTGAAACCCCGAAACCAGTACTAGGATGCTCATTTCCAGTCCACCAGAGGACCTGGCCTGGCAGTTCGGACTGGACTGTTCCCATTGGGCTCAGGGTCTAGAATGATTTGCATATGGCTGGGTCTAAGGTGGAATGGCATGGTGAGCAAACAAACGATGGATTTAGGCCCAGATCCCTGTACTGGGGTGAATGAATGACATTGTTCTGCATTCTGTCCATCAATAGTTCTTTTTGAAAGAGACCTTGCACCACGTCCGAGTTCAGACTCCATTCGTGATCCATCATGCACCGGCGGCTGAGTTCGCCCGCCCTGGCATTCAGAGAACCTGCCAGGTGTTGAACCACCGAGTTAATGCCTTGATGTTCCAGCCATGTTCAGAGGCGAGAGCCTCCTGATATAGGGTCCATGACCCCACCCCGCCCTGTTTATTGCAGTATCACATGGCGGTGGTGTTGTCCGTGAACACTTGCACTACACTTCGCCGGACAGAGGGAAGGAATGCTTTCAGTGCAAGTCGGATCGCCCGAAGCTCCAAAAGGTTGATATGGAGCTGTGACTCCGCCAGAGATCAGAGGCCTCTGATCTCCGCCTCTCCCATGTGGCCGCCCCATCCCAGGAGGGAAGCATTCGTCATCACTGTGTGCTCCGGTTGGGGAAGGGAGAGGGATCTGCCATTGACCCAATTGCGATTCGTGAGCCACCACTGCAACTGCTGTGCAGTGCCCTCCGAGATCTGGACGTGATCAGACAGGTTGCCCTGATGCAGTGCCCACTGGAACTTCAGGTCCAACTGCAGAGCCTGCATATGCCATCTGGCATGTTACACTAGCAGGATGCAGGAGACCATTAGGCCCAGAAGCCGGAGGGTCATCCTGACTGAAACCCAGGATAGAGGCTGAAAGATCGGAATCATAGCCTGAATATCCCGGACTCGCTGCTCGGGAGGATAAACACGAAACTGTGTAGAATCCAGAACGGCTCTGATGAAGGGGAGCTTCTGAGAGGGACTCAGGTGCGACTTCGGCATGTTGATGGAGAACCCCAGCAAATGCAGGAGGTCGGCCATAGTCTGGAGGTGGGAGACGACAGCCAGGGGCTAGCCCGCCTTCAACAACCAGTCGTCGAGACAGGGGAAGACTGGAACCCCTGATCTACGCAGATGAGCTGCAACCACCGCCATCACGTTCGTGAACACCCAAGGGGCACTGGTAAGGCCGAAGGGAAGCACGGCAAACTGAAAGTGCTCTCGGCCTACTGTGAACCGCAGGTAATGCCGGTGGGCCGGCAGGACGGATATGAAAATGTGTGTCCTGCAAGTCCAACGCATTCATCCAGTCTCCAGGGTCGAGGGCAGCCAAGACCTGAGTCAACATCTTGAACTTTTCCTTCCGGAGGAAGCAGTTGACATTCCTGAGGTCCAAGATGGGGCGCAGGCTCCCTTTCTCCTTCTTGGGAAGCAGAAAGTAGTGGGAATAACAACTACGTCCTACTTCTGGCCCAGGAACGCGCTCAATGGCCCCCTTAGCGAAGAGGGCCGTGACTTCCTGCTGGAGAAGAGCAAAATGGTCCCCCGACATGCGGTGGAACTGAGGTGGCATGGATGGAGGGGCAGTCTCGAAGGGGAGGGAGTAGCCCCTTTGGACGATCTGCAGCACCCACCTGTTCGAGGTAATGGAACGCCAGTGGGGGAGGTGATGGCGAATCCTGCCACCCACCGGTGTGGGGTGTGCCCCAAACCTTGGACTAGGAAGGCTTTGAGGCGGATGCTGAGGGAATGGAGGTGGACTGACCCGCACGCTGGCCCCCTGTCACGCCGCGGAGGGAACCACGTCAGCGCTGAGGTTGGATCTACGAAGGCTTTTGGCTAAACAAACATCTCGGGGCACCCCTTCCGTGGCCACAAAAGGAACGAAAAGCAGACGTGGCCGGGCGCGTGGTGGAGAGTCCTAAGGACTTGGCCATAGCCCGGGAGTCCTTAAAACGCTACAGCGCACTATCTGCCTTATTGCCAAACAGGCGAGTACCATCAAAGGGCATGTCCATAAGAGAACTTTGAACATCCCCTGAAAAATCAGTGGACCGCAACCAGGCGTGGTGACGGAGGGCCAGGGTCGCCCTACCCAGTGAATCCGCGGTGTCCAGTCCACACCTGATGGCGAACTTGGCTGCATCTTTCCCCTCAGCAACAGCTTGAGAAAGAACTGTCCGAACCTCCTCCAGACACTGAGGCAGCACCTGTGCAACCGTGTCCCACACAGTGCGGGAGTAGCGGCCCAAGAGGCATGCGGTGTTCACCGACCGCAGCCCTAAGCTGGCAGATGAAAACAGTTTCTTGCCGAACAGTTCCAGCTACTTGGATTCCTTTTTTTTTTTTTTTTATATATTTTTATTGCAGAATCAGGAATGAACAGGTCCAACAGGCCAACCTACACACCGACGGCCCCCAACATTCAGTATGATATCAATACAATACACAGCCGATTAGCTCACATCCCGGAGGCTGGGCGGCGCTTCCATGAACCAATTCGCTGGAGGTACCTCGGTGCGTGCCCTATTCGGGCCATAGGTCAATTGTAACACATCGTATCTGCTTTTACCCCAGAACATCCAACCCATCCCGCTCCATCTAGCCCTAGGCCACTCCACTGTCGCTTCTTTAAATCGTCATTACGACCTCCCAGGGCCACCCGGTTCCGGGAGGCTGCCGCTGGCCGGCAAACCACCCCTTCCTCCGACTCCCTCCCAGTACCCCCCCCCCCCCCCACCAACTGCTGCTAATGCGGGTTTCAACATCCCCCTCCTGTTCTAGGGTGACAACTACCAGGAAGTTCTGACAATCAAGTAGTCCCATGGAATCCCTTCCTATAACTGATCGGTCTCTTCGCCTTCAGTTAAGTAGTCCCTCAAAGCCTGCACTACCAGCTCCCAGGACCGCGCCAGTTCCAAACTTTTCTCGTTGCCAGTTCTAGTCGCCTGACGCATCCTTAGCACACTCTCACAGCCCGACCACTTCACCAATTCATTCCTCCATCTCCGCACAGACGGCCCCTCTTTAGATTTCCAATGCCAAGTGATTTCACGCTGTGCCAGTATTAAACCCAACCCAATGAATTTGCTCGTTACCTTGGTCTTTTTGGTGTGCGGAAACCAAAGAAGCAGACATGCAGCCATGTCAAAGTCTACCTCCCGATCCGTGACAGCGTTCAGGAGTTCCCCTACCTCAGGCCAGTAGTTCCCTAACTTCGGGCATCCCCACAGCATGTGGTCTAGATCAACCTCAGGCTCTAGGCATCGTGGGCACATGGCATCGAGCACCTGGAAGTGTCGACGTAACCTCTCCGGGGTCAAATACGCCCGATGGAGAACGAAAAAATGCACCTGCTGAAACCTCGCATTCCTCGTCCCTTTCCAGGTCCTGTGCAACACCTGACCCCATACGGAGTCCGGGATTTGTTTACCTATGCTGGCCTCCCATCGCGATTTCAACTCAACCAGCGGTACCAGTCCTTCATGTAACATTCTGTTGTGGAGGCAGGTCACCGCCTTGACGGTGCCCGCGGCCATCACCACATACTGGCACACCATTGTCACCTCCGGTTCCACCAGTCCACCTCCCCAATGCCGCTGTATCGCTGCGACAACCGCCGCATGCAACAGGAAGGTACCACTCGGCAGGCCGAATTGCTCTTGTAAAGTCTGGAATGGGGCCAGCGTCCCGTCCACATAGAGGTCTCCTACCATCTGCAAACCCAAGTCTTCCCACGCTAATAATTGGGACCAATCACCTCCGTGCGGTAAGGCCGTCAGCATTCCCAGCGGAATCTCCGGTGCATATGGCCGGCGCTTCCCAGCCCTCTTCAGGTTCCTATTCCAACACAATCTAAGTGTCCTTTCCTCCATCATAAGATCCCTACTAGCCAGTCTCTGTTGCATCACTATAGAAGACAAGACATGTCTCTGAATGCCGACCCCTCGGCCGCTATAAGGCCCCCTAAATTCTCTGGCCACGTTCTGTGTCAGGACCTGGAGCTGCGCCGCCAGATAATATAACTCAAAGTCGGGGACTGCCATCCCCCCCTCACACTTGGGTCTCGTCAAGGTGGTCAATGCCACCCTTCGGCGACCCTGGCCCCAGAGAAAGCCAGTCACCAACGTCCTCAGCTCCCTAAAGATGCCCTGCGGGATCCATACCGGTAACGTTCTAAAGTAATAGAGTAGCCGCGGGAGTGCCACCATTTTCAACAGCGCAACACGACCCAGCACGGACAGCGGGAGAGAGGCCCAGAAGTCCATGCTGCCCCTCAGTGCTCGGATGCAGCGCCCCACATTCCCCTCAAGGAGGTCCGCTGCGTCATGGTAGATGCGCACTCCTAGGTAAACAAAACAAGAGGGTTCCCACACTACCGGCCTCGTGAGCCGCGGGCAGAGCGTGGTCTTCCGCAATGGAAACACACAAGTCTTAGTCCAGTTCACCTTGAGGCCTGAGAGCCTCCCGAACCTGCCCAACATGTCCACCGCGCCTTCCAATGCCCTCCCAGAGTCCGCTAGGTACAATAACAGGTCGTCGGCATATAACGATATATAGTGCGATTCAGGTCCCTGTGCAATCCCGTCGTAGACAACGCCCGATCTTGCCTGCGCCGCTAGCGGTTCCATTGCTAGGGCAAAGAGCAGAGGGGATAGCGAACAGCCCTGCCTCGTGCCCCTACAGACCGGATAAACCGGAGAGACCATGGTCCCCAGCCGCACCCGCGCCTTAGCCGAGGAATAAAGCACTCTCGTCCAACCCCGGAACCCTTCCCCAACTCCGAACTTCAACAGCACGCCATCTAGAAAATCCCACTCCAAGCTGTCAAACGCCTTTTCGATATCAACCGTCAACACTACCGGGCCCCGTTCCGCCGTAGCAGCACCATCAATGACCCCAATCAGCCGGCGGATATTCATCGAAGTGCTCCTAGAGGGGATGAACCCCGCTTGATCCCTATGCACTAAGGAGGTCATCAGCGGTAGGAGCCTGGTAGCTAGGATGCGACTCAAGATCTTGTAATCTACGGTTAGCATAGACAATGGACGATAAGAAGAGACATCCAAAGCATCCCTGCCCGGCTTCAGCAGTGGCACTACCAGCGCCTCCCTCATAGAGTCAGGCAACCGCCCCAATTGTTTCGCTTCCGCATACACAATCTGCAGCCTGGGTGCTAACACTTCCATAAATTTAGCGTAGAACTCGATCGGCAATCCGTCCACCCCAGGGGTTTTGTTCCGTGCCATATGACTAATTGCCCCTCTGATCTCTGCCAGGGTGATGGGGCCCCCCAGATCCCGGGCTTCCTCCCCATCCAGTAACGGTAAAGGGATCTGATCTAAGTAATCACCTATTTCCGTAGCTGCTGCTTCGAGGTGGCTGGCATACAGTCCCGTATAGTAGGACTGAAAGCGCCCCAGGACCGCTGACTGCGAATAGATCACCTCCCCATCCTCCTGTCGCACACTCATGACCGGGCAACCTCTAGGATTCGGATCAGCCAGCTTCGCAAGGAGCGTGCCCACTTTATCTCGCTCCTCATGCACTTTCACAGCATACAATTTATAATCATAGCACCGCAATCTCACCGTCTCAGTCGCCACAACCTCCTTAGCTTGCAACAATCGGTCCTGCAACTCCGGCCTCTCGGGTCTCTGCCGTTCCACCCCTCTCACCACTTCCTCCGCCTTCGCAAGGTCATTCAGCACTGTTCCTCTCACTGTCAGAAGCCGCCCCATACACACCCCTCTCACCATTTTCATTGCATCCCATTCAATCGCTCTAGTCGCTGTCGACCCAGCATTATCCGTAAAATAGCTGTCTATGCCCTGGCGGACCGTGTCGCAGAACGCCGGGTCATCCAGCGTCTCCGGGCGAAGTCGCCACGTAGGGACTGCCGATCTCGCCAGCTGCCATTGCATAGAGAGCAGCAGGGGGTTATGGTCCGAGATGGTCCTGGACAAATACTCCGAGTGAGTCACCACGGTCGCCAGTGACTCGCTGCACAGTACTGAATCCAGTCTAACATGCAGATCATGCAGCGCGGAGAAGTAAGAATAATCTCGAGTTTCGGGGTGTTGCGCCCTCCATACATCCACCAGGCCCCATTTTTCCTGCCAGTCCCGCCTATGGGACGCAAGTCGGCGCACTGGGGAGTCCACTAAAGGTGGGTGCGATCTGTCCAACAGCACATCAGAAATGGAATTAAAATCCCCCGCCAGCAATACAGGGTCTGCTAAATAATACGCCAGTGAGCGAGATAAACCCTCGAAGAAATGTGCTTGATCAGCGTTGGGGGCATAGATGTTACACAGCACCACCTCCCTACCATATAGCCGTCCCTCCACTACCACATATCGACCCTCCGGATCTATTCTCTGACTCGTGACTTGGAATGGCGTGCCCGCCCTAATCCATATCAACACCCCTCTGGCGAATGCCGAGTAAGTCGTGCCAAACACCTGACCTCGCCACCTCCTCTGTAATGCCCCACACTCCTGCTGCGTCAAATGAGTCTCCTGAAGCATCGCTATCTGAATGCCCCGCCTCACCAAGTAGGCATGTACCTTGTGGCGCTTCACCATAGTCCGAATACCCCGGACATTCCATGTGACACATTTCAGGTTAGGTAACGTCCCCATAGAGCATCAATCCCAACAGTGGCGCCCTCCAACAAATGTGACCCGCATTGCAGCAATTGTACAACCCCTTCAAAACATGTCCCTCAACTCCCACTAACCCCCTCCCCAGGACAGGGCCTAATAACCCAGCTTCAGCCCCGTTCCAAACCGTAAACACCCAACACATCACACTAACCTGTGGTCGTCACCACATAAGACCTTAAGGGTCTGATGAGGGCTATGGAGCCCCAAACCAGGACGACAGATGCTACTTGGATTCCTTATCCAGCTGAGCGGTAGGGAATTCGCTTTGGAAAGTGAAGGCCTGGATGACCAGGCTCTCCGGGGTTGGGTGGGTGGGCAGAAAAGCAGGGTCACCCAGGGCCGAGCGATGATGCCTGGCTATGTCCTTATCCACGGGAACCCCCAAGGCTGGTCTAGACGAGGTGCCCATCAACACGTCAGTTAATGCCTCATTGAACGGTAGCAGGGGCTCCATAGAGCTTGCCGCCGGCTGAAGTACTTCACTGAGGAGATTAGTCTTGAGGGTCACCTTAGGCAGGTCAAGAACCTCAGCTGCTCTACGGAGCACCACAGTGTATGTGGCGCCCTCCTCCATAGCCACAGCAGGAGGAGAAGGAAAACCAGAGTCAGAGGAGAGGTCAAGGCCACCTGCATCCTCTAACTCCTCTGTCCATTCCTGTTCCGATCCACACTGCCGTGTGAGAGGGTCCTCAGACCCCTCCCAGTCGTCCCCTTCCTCCACTGCCCGTGGAACAGGCTATGGTAGTGGGGGAGGGACAGGAGAATATAAATGGTCAAACGGCGCCGGTAACGGAGCTGGTCAGTGCCGGTCCAGCTCCAAGTCCAAATTAGGGTCCCAAACAGGAGCAAAATTGTCCGGTATCCCACTGTGGCGCCGGAAGCGGAGCCGCGGGCGGCGCTGGGCCGGGAGCCGCCGGCGGAGGACCCTGCAGCGCCGGAGCTGCCGGCAGCTGAGCCAGCAGCAAGAGAGGGACCTCAACTGGGACCACGGGGCCCGAAGGTACGCCGGCAGAAGCACGAGGCCTAAAAAGGCGGTCCATGGCTGCAAGAAAATCTTGCACCTGGGCAGGAGTCGCCGACGGACCCGGATAAGGTGGTTAGACGGCGGGACTTACAGGCTCCAAAGGAGCCGCAGTGGTGGAACCCCCAGCCCCCTCGTCCGCGTCCGGAGACCGACGGGGGGGGGGACGTCAGAGAGCAGACATGCTACTTCAACTTCTTCTTATGACGTCTCTTACCCGATTCAGAGTGTGAAGATTTCGACCCAGAGGAGCGATGATGTTGGCTCCGCGAGTGGTCCCTCGATCGACCCCTGGACCGTGAACGGCACGGAGATGACTGCCCGGCCTCCAGCAGCTTACAGGACCGCTCGTACAAAGCCTTCGGAGCCATGGCCAGACAGTGGAAACATGACTGGGAGTCATGGTCGCACCCCAGACAGTAGAGACAGACGCCATGGAGGTTGGCCACTGACATCGTACGGCGTCAGGCCCAGCAGGATTTAAACCCAGGCATCCATGACTCAAAAATGGAAGAAAAAAAGTCTCAAACGTTCAGTCAAAAAGTGACTAGAGTACGTTCTCTAACCAGATCTGCGCTTGCTGGTGCGGAAAAAGAAAGAACTGACGTCAGGGCGCATGGTTGGCCCCTAAGTAGTCTCTGTGACGTCATCTCGGCGCCTACGATGGACGCGGAGCCGCACGACGCCACCTTCTGACGCGCAGGGGTACTGCTGACGAAAATTTTCTGGATCCAGTCTGAAGCCTGGGCATATTCTTAGGTAAGGAATCTATCACTAACGTGTCTCTTTCAGATTTATTCTTCACCTTCTGTATATGGAGTTAGCCAGTCCTAAGGTGTAGGCTGGGCACAAATAAAGAACTAAATGCACAGATATGAAGTGAAGAGCCAAGCTTGTGTCGGTAAGAGGTGGTTACAAAATCTGAGTAGCTCAGCCTCTGTGGGGAGTTGGGGTTTATGTGCCTATTTACCTCACCGACAAGAGTCTAGGTCCCGTAATGAGGTGAACAGACTACACAACACGTGGCTCTTTATTTTAAAGTGGACAGTGCAGTATTAACAATGATTACCAAGGATTAGCAGCTTAAGGATGGAATATTCAAGCAGGAGACTCTATGAAAGATCTAATTTTGGAAACATTTGAATACTCTCAAATAAACCATTAATTATGAAAAAGAGAACCTGGGAAGGGATCTTCCTTAAAGCTGTAGCAGTAGGAAGGTGTATCTTTACGTAAGAAAATTCAAGGCCTGACTGGCCATATACAGCAGGCAAGGGATAAATTCCTCTTCTTGGATCTTCTGGATTGCAGATCTTGAGCATAAACCAAATGAAGCACCTCTTGCAATTTAATGTTCAGAAGTTACTGGTTGAGGTTCATTTTGTCTTTTTAGTAGATTTCAGGTGGATGTGCTATATAAAACCTAAGGTACGACTTGATCTGTAGGTCAGCGTTTCCTAAATTTTAGTTTGTGGCCCACTGGTCGTCATGAGTCGTTTTTGGTGAGTTGTGACAATTCTGGCTTGGTCCTATTTATTCATGTTATAGCACATTACTTACTGACATTTCACACCTTCACATCTTCCCATCAGACATTTGTATCATGGAATATTCTCTTCAAAGTGTGGCGATATGAAGGCGCTTAAACAGATCACTTGTTAATCTGCTGTAACATGATTTCATTGGGACAGTGCCAAGAACACGCACAAACCTAGAACACAAGGGTGCCTATCCGCTGGTGTCATGTTGCAATGACCTTGTAAATAAAGGCATGACCTGCAAGTAATTACACTAAAAGATCTACGAAGCCTAGACCCCTCTTTGGCCCAAAAAAGAGGTGCGTGCAATAGGGGTGGCTCCTCCGTTAAGGGAGAGGAACATTGCCCCACAGGAAAAATACAGTGATAATAACACAATGTTATTCTCATTTTATTTTTCCAGTACTTACCCAGTTTTGTTTTAGGGGCATGCTGGGCTGTCAGACAGCAGTGGAAAAAGTGGTGGGCATTTTCTAAGTGTGCATGACGGTTTAATCGGCTAAACAGTCATACACACTTAGCATGTTCTTCAACCGGCTGTAGTGCAAGGCCGGGTGGAGAACATGCACAGCCTCCCACTCCCTGTCTGAGCGCCGAACCATGGTGCTCAGACCAATCACAATGCTGCTGTCATGCTGGTGACAGCAGTGTCATGATTGGCTAGGGCAGTCTGGGAGTCTGTGTGCTTCCTGGTTCCATGGGTCCGTGACTTGTCGACAGAAGGACGGAGGCGGCAGCAGTTTTTTTTAACCACTACTACCACTGTCGTGCAACTGATGAGCTGTGCAGCTGATAAGACCATGACACTGCAGACTGCAGATCTAAACTCAGGCTGAGGCTACTGATGTGCAAAAACAGAAAAGCAAATGCTGTAAAATTGCCAAGGTCAGGTATATGATTTCAGCTTTTGGGCAAATGGGTGTAAGAATGGAGTTGCATCACACAAGTTTGCCATTCCAAACATTGGGGGTTGTGGCTAAAGTTTGGGAAGCAGTTCTTCAGGTAAATGCTTTGAGATCTGAATATTCATCAGAAGGGGTGCATGCATGATATTCCCCTGATGTGATAATCTCGCAGTTTACCAATAACACGGTTAGCTTTTTTTTTTGCTTCTCAGACTCTTGACGCATTTTCAGCTTGGGCATTTAGCAGTCAGCAAACATGAGAGCATTCTCTAGCTCGTTCCTTCTCAAACATAATGCTGAGCTCTATCACCCAAGGCACAATGACCGTTTTGTGCTGGTCCATCACACAACACAAAAAGGCTTGCCACATAGGCCCACAGCAATTATGTATCCTAGGAACAAGTCATGCAACCCATATGTTGTAATGTGCTGCATACCCAATAAGGCTTTTGGTGCCCCACTAAGTGTGATATAAATGCAATTACAATACATTCGTGCCAACAGGGGTTTTTTAAACATCCAAGTTAAACACAGGTGTGCAATATTATTGTATTCGTGAATCGGACCTGAAGCATATAAAGACTACCGGTCCACTGAAGTCATCCAATATAAACAAATGACGCATGGCTAATAAGAAGTCATGGTTTTACATATGAACTGGATATTTTAAAAGAACTACATTAAATAACAGTAAAACCACAAAACACATTGAGCAAAAGCTCCACAAAGCAATAGGGGTTTGAAATGTACCTTTAAAATGTATTATTTTCCCTCAGAATAATGCAAAGCATTCCAAGCATCTTACAATACACCACTTCCACATATCAAGCAATGGCCCTACCTTCTCTTTGGGGTAACTGATCTGGACTTGGACAGGCTGGAAAACAAAACAGGAAAAGCAATTATAAAACATTCTTAGTTCCATTTTGCAGCGCACACAACTAATTAAACTCCAGACATTTGTTTGCAAGCATATATGAGTACAAGCTATAAAATAGGTTACCCTCTTCAAAAAAAAAATACATCTTTAACCCTTTAACTGCCAGGCCCGTCCCCCCCACCCCCGTCTCCTCCCGGTGCTTTAATCTTTTTATGGCTATTTGGGGTAGTTCGCTCTTAGGCCCCATATTGTTTTGTCCACAAAGGGTATCAACGCCAAATTGGCGTCCTTTTCCTCCAACAAGCTGAGGATTCTAAAAGTACCCAGGGTTTGAGAATTCCCCTGGAGGGGATTGGGAAATTAGGCAAAATACAGCAATATTTTGGGTTTTTGGGGTAAGAAGAAAGCAAAGGGGCTGTGGTACTGAAATCACCATCTTCCCAGCTTTCAGGAACAGGCAGACTTGTCAGGAAACCTGAATATTCTACAAAGTTGTGGCATTTTACTGGGACATAGCCTATTTTTACTATTTTTGTGCTTTGAACATCCAAGGAATGCAGCGACCTCTCCGCTGGTGTAGTAGGTCGAGGGGAAAAAAGATTTTAGAACCACAGGTTCATTCGAATGGAAGTCGGATGGTACTTTTGGGATAAATTTGGGATTTGCCCTTAGAATTAGAATGTCCTTTTTGAACTGCAGAAAAGGTTCCCCAATCGTGAGCGCTTGGAGCTCACTAATCCTCCTAGCTGATGTTAGAGCTAAAATAAGAGCCAGCTTCCATGATAGAAATTTAAGATCCGCTCTGTGAATAGGTTCAAACGGGGTTCTCATAAGATGAGCCAAAACCAAGTTAAGCTGCCAGACTGGTGGCGGAGGCTGGACTGGAGGGAAAACCCTGAAGAGGCCCTTTAGGAAGTGTTTGATAATCCTTGCAGACCAAAGAGAAGGACCTGAAGATGTCCGCCTGAATATAGAGATAGCAGCCAGATGCACCTTGACAGAGGAATGAGCCAGACCTGATTTAGCCAGAAAAAGAATGTAAGGCAAAATCTGATGTGGAGCGGAAGTGTATGGGTGGAGATTCTGCCGGTGGCACCACAGACAGAATCTTTTCCATTTAGCCCGGCAAGTCTTGTTTGTACTCGGAGCACGGGCCTGAGACAAGATTTCTTTACACTCCTTAGTGAGGTTCAAATTCTGGAATTCTCTGTACTCAGGAGCCACGCTGTCAGTTGGAGTGGGCTCGGATCTGGATGTAGCACTTCACCCTGAGACATTGTCAATAGAGATGCAATGGGCCGCAGGTGAATTGGCTGATCTTGTGAGAGTAGGAGAAGTTCCGTGTACTAGAACTGTCGATGCCAAGCCGGTGCGATCAAAATCATTCTGCAAGGTTCCGCCTTGAGTTTCCTGATTAGTCTCTGAATCAGGGGTATTGGTGGAAAGGCGTAAACAAATGCGTCGGACCAGGCAATCGAAAGAGCATTCCCCAGTGACCTTAGATGGTGATCCCTGCTTGCGTAAAACTGGCATTTCTTGTTCTTTGGGGTTGCAAACAGGTCTATGGTCGGAGTACCCCAGACTGAAAAGATATCCTCAAGAATGTCTTGATCTAACTCCCACTCGTGACTGATGGATTTTTGACGACTCAGTGCATCCGCTGTTGTATTGAGGGACCCTGCGAGGTGTTCCGCTGACAGAGAAATTTTGTGGAGAGTTGCCCAGTTCCAAATTTCCTGAGCTTCCCTTGAAAGAACCTGGGTTCTTGTTCCGCCTTGTTTGTTGATATAGTGCATGGCCGTCGTATTTGTCCGTGCAAACCAGCACTGTGCAATTCTGAATTCTCGGAAGGAAAGCTTGTAAAGCTAGGTGAATTGCTCTGAGTTTTAGCAGATTGATGTGGAACTTGCGCTGTTCGGGCGTCCAAGGACCGCTCACGTGCAACTCCTGTAACACTGCTCCCCAGCCTTCCAGTGATGTGTCCGTGGTGAGAACCATGGGAGGTGGAGAAAGCTTGAAAGTTAGACCCTTTGAGAGGTTGTCCTTTATCATCGACCAGTTGCACGCTTTTCTCATTACTGGTGTTACTCTTATTTTGTCATCGAATGAACCTTTCGACAGGCACCATTGGTTGTCCAGTTGCTCTTGTAGTGGACGCATTCGAAGCCTGCATTGCGGAATTAATGGAATGCAAGATGAGATCGATCCTAGTAGGGATTTGTACCGACGGACTGAAAGAGATCTCCTTTTTTGTAAAAGTCGAGCCGATAGAATAAGTTTTCTTTGTCGTTCCTCCGACGGGAAAGCCTTGCAGCGATTCGTATCCAGGATGGAACCCAGAAAGCTGGCCGACCTGGAAGGGAGAAGGACCGATTTGGACTTGTTGAGTTGGAGACCCAGCTGGTTGAAAAGTTGAATGCAGTTTTTGACTTCCTTGGAAGCTGCCTGAAATGATTGAGCCTTGATCAACCAATCGTCTAGGTAGGGAAAGACCTCTAGAGATTGTTTTCTGAGAAGAACAAGTTACTTACCTTCGGTAACGCTTTTTCTGGTAGATACAATATCTGCCTGTGAATATCCCCCTTGCGTCAGCAACATTCGGAAATTCTTTTTGTAGCTTCGCGCTGACGTGGACTTGGACGTCATAGAGACACGGCATCGCTCGCGACTCCGCTGACGTCACCGACGCCTATAATAGGCCCACGCCGGCGTGATGACATCAGTTCCGCCCTTTTTTCCGTGCCTTCGAGGCACACGGACGGACCAATGACAGTAGACATATACACAGTATACGTAAGGTAAAACACACACAGTGTGAAAAAAATGCAATAAAGCATTTGAAATAAACAACCCCTTGACAATAAAATAAATACATTATAGAAAATCTGGTATAGAAGAGTGGACAACGGGGAGGCGGTGGGTCAGTGAGGAATCCACAGGCAGATATTGTATCTACCAGAAAAAGCTATACCGAAGGTAAGTAACTTGTTCTTCTGATAGATACATCTGCCGTGTGGATTCCTCACCTTGTGAATAGAGTCCTACAGCAGTCCCCACTCCCGGAGGAGGGTATCCACTCTTCTAAACCAGAAAATCCTGGAGGACAGAGCGCGCAAAGTGGCCGTCCCTCCTCACTTCGGAATCCAAGCAGTAATGCTTCGCGAAAGTGTGGAGGGAAGACCAAGTTGCCGCCCTACAAATGTCCTCTAGCGGAACACCTCTAGCCAATGCTGAGGTTGAAGATTTAGCTCTTGTAGAATGAGCCCTTATACCCTCTGGTGGTTCCTTACCGGCCAAAGAGTAGCAGATCTTTATACAGAGGACGATCCATCTTGATAAAGTTCTTTTATGGACCGCTCTTCCTCTCTTGCAGCCAGCAAAGCCAATGAAGAGCTGGTCATCCAACCGACAGTCTTTAGTCCTGTCCAGGTAAAAAGATTCCGCCCTCTTGCGGTCCAGACGGTGTCATCTCTCCTCCTCCTTGGAACGGTGTGGGGGAGGATAAAAGGTAGGGAGGGTAATAGATTGACCAAGGTGGAAAGGAGTAACCACCTTAGTCAGAAAAGCAGCCCTGGTCCTAAGAACCATTCGATCAGCATGAATGGTCAAAAAAGGGGGCTTGGAACTAAGAGCTTGAAGCTCACTTACCCTCCTTGCCGAGGTTATTGCAATGAGGAAGATTGCCTAAAGAGTCAAAAGCCTCATAGGACACTTGTGAAGAGGCTCAAAGGGAGCACCCATTAAAAAGGTCAAGACAAGATTTAAGTCCCACTGAGGCACAATAAAAGGAACAGGAGGGAACTTATTCGTGAGACCCTTCAAAAACCTTAAAACTACAGGAGACTTGAAAAGAGAAGGCTGATCAGGCAAACAGAGAAATGCCGACAGCGCAGAAAGATAACCCTTAACTGTGGCAACCGCAAGCCCTTGCTGCGCCAGAGAAAGGGCAAACTGGAGAACATCAGACAAATGGGCTCTGAAAGGGTCAATATATTTTCCTCCACACCAAGTGACAAATTTTGACCATCTATAAGAATAGATGGACTTAGTGGAGTCACGCCTGGCTGACAAGATGACATCCACCACGTCAGGCGGGAGAGAAAAGGAATTCAGGTTGCCCCGTTCAATCTCCAGGCATGAAGGTGCAATGTCTGGAGGTGGGGGTGTAGAACCTGCCCCTCCATCTGAGAGAGGAGGTCTGCCCTGAGAGGGAGACGGAGCGGCGGGTGAGAGGAGAGGTGGAGAAGATCTGTATACCACACCCTTCTTGGCCAATCCAGGGCGACCAATATGACTTGGGCCCGGTCTTGGCGAATCTTCCTCAGAACCCGAGGAATCAAAGGTATGGGAGGAAACGTGTAAAGGAGTTGATTTCCCCAACTCAACTGAAACGCGTCCCCCAAGGCTCCTTGCAACGGATACTGGAGACTGCAGAATGACAGGCAGTGAGCATTCTTGCGAGTGGCAAACAGGTCCACCTGAGGAGTCCCCCACGTCCGAAAGACGTGACGAACCACCTCCGGGTGAAGCCTCCACTCGTGGTCGGCCGAGAACTGCCGACTGAGACTGTCTGCACGCACGTTCAGAACCCCGGCCAGATGATTCGCCATCAGACAAATCTGATGGTCCTGAACCCAGGACCAGAGACGCAGAGCCTCTCTGCAGAGACACTGCGACCCCACTCCTCCCTGCTTGTTGATGTACCACATCGCAGTCGTGTTGTCCGTCAGGACCTGGACCGAACGACCGCGAAGGGAAGGGAGGAAGGCCTTGAGCGCCAAACGTTTCGCCCGCAATTCTAGAAGGTTGATGTGAAGCAACCTTTCCTCTGGAGACCAAAGAGCCTTGACCTCCAGATCCCCCAGATGAGCACCCCACCCTAGAGTGGATGCATCCGTTATTACTGTGGCCACCGGAAGAGGCAGCTGAAAAGGCTTCCCCTGAGACAGGTTGCCTTCCACGCCCCACCAAGACAGATCCGCCGCAGCTTCTCTGGAGATCCTCACTGACTCCCTGAGATCTCCGTTGTGTTGATACCACTGCCTGCGGAGGCACCACTGGAGCGCCCTCATGTGCCAGCGTGCATGGTTGACCAAAAGAATGCAGGAAGCCATCAGACCGAGCAGGCGAAGGACCTTCAGGACTGGAATAACCGCTCCATTGTAAAATGAAGGAATCATTTCCTGTATGTCGCGAATCCTTTGAGGAGGAGGGAATGCACAACATACAGTTGTGTCCAGAACAGCACCTATGAACAGGTTGCGCTGGGAGGGTACTAGGTGAGACTTGGGTACATTTATCGAAAAACCCAACCTGTACTACAACTGGGTTGTCTCTCGCAGATGATGGAGCACTCTCTCTGACAACTCTGCTTTGATCAGCCAGTCGTCCAAATAAGGGAATACTGGAATCCCTGATCTTCTGAGATGCGCCGCCACCACCGCCATCACCTTGGTGAAAACTCGAGGTGCAGTAGTAAGTCCAAACGGAAGGACCGCAAACTGATAGTGCTGCGATCCTACCGTAAAACGGAGATACTTCCTGTGCGACTTCAGGATTGGGATGTGAAAGTACGCATCGTGCAAGTCGAGTGACACCATCCAGTCTTCTTCTAACAGCGCTTGAAGAACCTGAGCAAGGGTGAGCATATTGAATTTCTCCTGTTTCAGATAGAGATTCAAGATCCTGAGATCCAGGATTGGACGAAGTCTAACATCCTTCTTGGGAATCAGGAAATACCGGGAGTAGCATCCCTGACCCCTTTCCTGCTCTGGGACCACCTCTATTGCACCCTTTCTTAGCAGAGTCTGAACTTCCTCCTGTAGGAGTAACAGATGTTCCTCTGAGCGATATCCCTGGCAAGGAGGGTAATTGGGAGGGAATTCCCGAAAGGGAAGTGCATACCCAATTTCTACGAGATTGAGAACCCAAAGATCTGATGTAACCGATTCCCAATCTCGTAGAAAGTGGGTAAGCCGACCCCCCACTGGACCCGCATGATCCTGAATGGCAGATCTAGGGCTGCTTTTCTGTGGCTGGGTGGTTGGAGGAGGTGGAGGAGGAAGAGGCTTGACGCCCTCGAGGACGTGCTCTTTGCTTTCCCCTGTATGACCTATACAAGGTATTTTGCTGCTGCTGCTGTTGTTGCTGCTGTTGACCTTGCCTATAGGTACGAAAAGAAGAGCGTCCAAAACCTCTGAACTTTCCGGTCGTTGAACCTCTTACTTGAAGACCAAGAGATCTAGCAGTTGCTCTGCTATCCTTAAACCTCTCTAAGGCTGTATCTGCCTTCTTGCCAAAGAGTCCTTCCCCGTCAAAAGGTAGATCTAACAATGCAGACTGCACATCCGCAGAAAAATCAGAGGATTTCAGGCACGCTGATCTTCTTGTGGCGACCGCAGTGCCCATGATCCGTGCCACAGAATCTGCAGTATCAAGACCGCTCTGGATAACTTGACGAGCTGCCACTTGAGTATCAGATAAAACCTCCTCAAAGTCACCCCTACAGTCTTCTGGAACCTTTGGAATCAACAAACACATTGAGTCCATAAGTGCGTGCACATACCTCCCCATGAGACAAGTGGCATTCGTTGACTTTAACGCCAAACTTGCGGAGGAAAAAGTTTTCTTGGCCACTTGATCCTGCTTTTTGGCCTCCTTGTCACCAGGCACTTGTGGAAAAGCACCAACTGACTTTTTTGAGCACGCAGCCTGAATCACCAGGCTTTCAGGAGAAGGGTGAGATGATAAAAAAGGCAGGGTCTTCGGGAGCCACCCTATATCTCTTAGCCACACTTTTTGAGACAGCAGGAGCAGAAAGAGGCTTCTTCCACACCTCCATAATAGGTTCAGTTAACGCCTCATTAAATGGGAGTAATGGTTCCACAGCTGAGCTTGGTGAATGGAGAACCTCAGTAAGCAGATTTGATTTAAACTCAACAGTAGGTAATGTCAAACCTAAAAGTCATGCTGCCTTCCCCATTACAACGTGATATGGCTGGACATCTTTTGAAGGCGTATTCGGACCTGATGGCATCTCCCACTCAGGGGAAAAATCAAGGCCACTAGCATCAGCCAGTTCCTCAAAATAATCCTCATCCAGTTCACCTTCCTCCAAGTCTGGGTGAGACTCGTAATACCTCCGTTCCTCCAGGAGGCGTTGTGCATCTCTCCTGGACCTCTCCTTCACACGGAACGCAGTCGGATCCACTACCGACTCCGACGGAGCCGGAACCGACGTCGGTACAGTATCGGAAGGCTTAGAAGGATGTTCCAAAGACTTGCTTGAAGTGGGCGACGCCGGTATCGGAGTCGTCGACTTCGGAGGAGCCAGCGTCGACCTCGGCGTCGACCTCGGTGGAGCCGGGTACTGCCACAGTGGAGTCGGGGCTGGCATATACGGCATGAAAGGTGCCGGGGCATAAGAGTGTGGAACACCCAAATTAAATGCCATTGGACCCATGGGACCCGAAGGTGCACCAGAGGGGTACCATGACCTCGAGAATACCCCATACATCGCGTTGAGGAACGCTAATGGATCCTGACCTGGTGCAGGGAAAGGTGGATGATCACCTTCATGCTGACCTTGAGGTGGATTCGAATCAGGCTCTTCAACAGGTGCCGATTCATCTTCCTCAATAGGAACTTCCTCCACTTCTCCACTTCTTCTTGAGCCGGAGACGCCGTCGGAGTCGGATTGGAAACCGGAGTCGGAGATTGAACCTGTGACTCCGAAGGCGAGGCCTCACCTTCCCGATCCGAAGCTTCTTGCGGTGGGATCACCTTCGATTTAACTTTTTTGGGCGACCTCGACTTTGAGCCCGACTTCTCACCCGAATGACGTCGAGACTCATGCCTCCTTTTCTTGTGCTTCTTATGCGACCTTGAAGCATGACCCGACGAGGACTTCGAAGCCGATGCCTCTCGAGACCTTGATCTTGATCTTGACCTCGACTTCCTCGAGCGGGATCTTGAAGTCTTCTTTCTTTTATCGGCTTTCAACCTTGCCACAAGAAGTTTGGTCTCCCTCTCTCGCAGGGCCTTTGGGTTCAATTATTGACACGACGAACATCCATCCACGTCGTGGTCGGAACTCAAACACCAAATACAGTCCTGGTGTGGGTCCGTAACAGACATCATTTTCCCGCATTCCCTGCAGGGTTTAAATCCAGTCTTCTTAGTCGACATTCTAGGGAGACAAGTTCAAGAGAACAGAGAAAACGAAGAAAAACAGTAACAGAGTTACCCAAAAGCTACTGAGTATCCTAAAACCGTTAGCGTCGACAATGCGGAAAAAAGGGAACTGATGTCATCACGCCGGCGTGGGCCTATTATAGGCGTCGGTGACGTCAGCGGAGTCGCGAGCGATGCCGTGTCTCTATGACGTCCAAGTCCACGTCGGCGCGAAGCTGCAAAAAGAATTTCCGAATGTTGCTGACGCAAGGGGGATATTCACAAGGTGAGGAATCCACACGGCAGATGTATCTATCAGAAACGCCGCCACTGGGGCAAGAACTTTTGTAAATATCCGTGGTGCGGATCTGAGACCAAAAGGAAGCACCTTGAATTGAAAATGGCCCTTGGCTACTGTGAAGCGTAGGTATTGCCTGTGAGCTGGATGGATCGGAACATGGAAGTACGCATCCTCTAGGTCTAGAGTTGCCATGTAGTCCCCTGGATTTAGAAGACGTAGAATGTCCTGAAGGGTGACCATCCTGAATGACAGCTTTATGAGATAGGTGTTGAGCTCCCTTAGATCTAATATTGGACGCCACTTCTCCTCCGTCTTGTGAACCAGGAAGAACCTGGAGTAAAAACCTTTCCCTCTTTGAGAGTGAGGTACAGGTTCTATCGCCCCCTTGATGAATAACTAGTGGGCTTCGAGAAGTAGAAGTCGCAGATGTTTTGCCTCGGTGGCGCGAGGAGCTCTGGAAGGAGGAAGCTGTTGAAATTCCAACGTGTGGCCAAACCGAATGATATTCAGGACCCACTGGTCTGATGTAATGATCCTCCAGCTGCGTAGACAATGAGAAATCCTGCCCCCCACTGATGTTACCGGAGGGGAAGGAACAGTAGAAAGAGCCAGAAGGCCGCTATTGTCTCTTAGATGAATCTCAGCCCTGGGGACCTTGACGGCCTCCTGCTGGCTGCAGAGAGAAAGAAGCAGATTGGCCCTGCCTTTGAGAGTACTGAGGCCTGTAGGATTGAGATGATTGGGAATACGAGGAATAACGTTTTTGGTATCCTCCTCTATTTGAATAACCTTTGCCTCTAGCTCCCCGGAACGGCCCCTTACGGTATTGAAGAGTGCCTAAGGACCTAGCTGTTTCTGTGTCCTTTTTAATATCCTGTAAGGCATCATCTATGTGCTTTCCGAAAAGCATGTCACCATCAAAAGGCAAATCCAATATTTTGTTTTGCACTTCAGGGTGAAACCAGGTAGCCCGAAGCCAGCCCTGTCTTCTGAGGACTGCCGAACCTGCTAAAGCTCTAAAAGCATGTGTGGCGATGTCCATGGCGCAGTCAATTATTTCCGCGGAAGATCGCTCCCCTTCTTCTAAGATCTTCCTTGCATCTGCCTTAGCGCCTTCCGGTAACTGGTCTACAAGCGGAGACATATCGCACCACATTTGGCGATCGTATCGTCCTAAAATTGCAAGTGCATTGGAGGCACGAACCAGGAGGCTTGACATTGACGAGAATCTTTTGCCAACATTGTCCAGGCCTCGACCCTCTTTATGCGGTGGAGAAGCCAGAGGAGCCGAAGGGTTCTTAGACTTCCTTTGTGCCGCCTGGAAGATTACAGAGTCCGGCTTTGGTTGACCAGTCAGGTACGCGGGACTATCATCAGGGGCCCTGTATTTCTTCTCCAGCCGCGGTAGGACCGGAATGACGGTTGCTGGAGACTGCATGACCTTCACTCCCTCAGACCAAACATGCTCTACGATGGGAATAGAGCGGATGGACTTCCTGTATGGCTCTTTGAAATCGTAAAGAAAGCAGTCTGATTGCACCGTTGTAACTGGCAGGCCAAATCGTTTTGAAGCCCTTTCCATGAGGTTATGGAAACCACCAATGTCAGCTGGTGGTGAACCTACCGGATCCGGTGAAGGTGAAGGTGGATCCAGGATGATGAACTCATTCCATTCCCTATTCGGACCCAGGACCTCTGTCACATCACTTCCATCATCCGAGGAATTGTCGTCATTATTGTCCCCATACACTTGCTCTGATGCTATTACCTGCCGAACCTCCGCAGGTTCTTGATCTCTTGGCTGAACTTCAGCTGAAGTGGACGGTGGCAATGGTGGAGGGGGCGTCTGAATGGTTTCAGGAGTTTGGGAAGGAAACCTTCTCCTGTAGTCCATTAACATCATTTGTAGGTCAGTTATCAGAGAAGAGGGCATCGAAACCATACCCTGCTGAGATTGCTCTGGAATCCTTTCCCTGGGAGGAAGCTGACGCACTCTGAATCAGAATCCTGATATTTTACGTAGAGCTGCGATGGACTGTAAGCATCTCCATAAGGTCCATCATCTTCATCATCATCCTCCTCCTCTAAAAGCAAGGCAGGAGGCAAGGGTGTCACCCTTCGTGGGTACGTCATATCCAGTGTTATTTGGCGCCTTCTTATCGGAATTTTCACTTTTCGCACCGTCGACGGAGTCACCGTCGACGACGATGGGGTAGTCGTCGACAAGAGCGCCGTCGACGGAGTCAAAACCATCATCGAAGGAGGTGAAATTGTCGACGGCATCGCCGACTAGCTCGTCGTCAGAATCAAAGCAGACGTCGTCATTGCCATCGTCATCGTCGACGTTGTCTTCGTCGTCGTCGACACCACCGTCGGCGTCATCCTCGTCGACGATGAAGATTGAGATGGTCCAGTCGTCGACGTTGAGGCTGTCGTCGCCGACACAGTCGTCGACGCCACCGTCGACGGTCCCGTCGACGAGGCAGAAACGAGATTGAAGGATTTTCGCCGTCGTCGTCGACGTACCTGAAGATGTCACTGTCGACGACCGGGATTTCTTGTCAGACTTCGAATCCTGAGGTAGGGAACTAGGTTTTTCAAAACCTGTTTGTTTCCCAGTAGGTGGAGAGATAACAGAAGGCCCTTGTGACCCCTTCTGAGAAGATACCACCTCAGAAACCAATCCCACTTTCTCCTTTACACCTCGGTGAGGAGATTTTCGGGGACTAGACCTACCAGCCCTATCAGAGGTCTTTTGAGAGGTCTTAGAAGGAGGCTCAGTAGAAGTTGAAGGGGAAGACCTACCCCTCTTTTTAGATCTTCTTGAAGAGGAAGCCGAAGAGGAATCTTCACTGTCACTGGAAATGACCTCCTTTCTAGACTTCATCTTTTGCAGCCATGTTAGAAGTCTTCCTTCTCTGTGCTTCAATGTTTTAGTAGAGAAGGTCCTGCAGATTTTACATTCTGTAGCCTTGCGGTCCGGGTACAAGCAATAAATACAATCTGTATGCTTGTCATCCACATACAGACGCTTCTTTGAACAGGTAGCACAAGCCTTGAACAAAGCTTTCTTCTCTTTATCCGACATCTTTGTTGAAAAATAAGGTTGTTTTTTGATACTGTAGAAAGAAAACTGAGCAGAGCTCAGAGGAGACTCCCTTAGCACAACGTGCGGTAGAAAATCTGAGGCTCTCTCAGGAGGGTTCTATGGTGTGAGGCTTCTCCGATTGGTTGTTGCAATTTCTTTTGGTCTCTTTTACACAAAGAGGTGGATGTGCTACAAAATGAGATGAGGCCTAGGCCTTTCTTTCTCTTTTGTACCTACTGCTATGGTATTTTTTATATTACCGAGGCTCCAATTCCGACGACGGGGAATGATACAAAGCATGGGAATCTATGAAAGTTCCAATACTGGGGCAAGAACAAGCGACGCCTCCAGGAGAGGGAATCCTCTCAGGCCAAACAGGAGATCCTCAGTCACATCCGATCGTTAAATGAATCTTCCCCGCAATCCCAATCACCGGATCATAAGGACTGACTCGGACTTGGCGTGTCCAACTCCTTATGTTGCCACATCCAACTCTCTAATCTGGCATTACGGTAAACTGGAGTGAATTCTCTATACAATTGTCCTTGTTCTTCTTTTGTCCTAAAGGGTGCTGAACCCCTGCAAGAAAACATAACCAGTCCCACGGTCACAGCCATTGTGGGGGCGAGACTTTAGACTCCGCCATCGCCTGTTGAGGCACTGGTTCCTCCGGAGGTGACCCAGTGGAGGATGACCTCTACGCTTTTTATCACCACAAGCCATTGTAAGCGGGGATCTATGAACTTACTTGTAGCTGCCACTCCCCCCCCCACTTACAGGGCCCCCTTGCAGAGTGACTTCTTCAGAATGGACGATGGGCTGTTCCTGGTAGACTCAAGACCTTGTCTGGCCCTGTTGGCCTTTCCCTGTTGGGTGTCTTATTTTCCCTCCTTTCCCACCCCTATGTCACTATTACCTGGATGCGCTGCAATTGGAAGGGTTGGGGTTGGGGTTGGGTAGTTACAACCTTGGAACTCTGGGAACGGCTGGGAGGTACTCTGCTTTTTCATCTGTTTTGAATAGGCTTCTAGCTATTGTGCTCTGTACCGGTGTATCGGGTTGGGACGATGTGTCCCCACAGTATTTTTTAATGGGCTTATCGCATAAGTTACTTACCTTCGGTAACGATATATCTGTAAGAAACATTAGTAGTGATAGATTCATTACCTTAGAATTACCCCCAGGCATCAGACTGGATCCGGAAAGTTTTCCTCAGCAGTACCCCTGAGCATCAGTAGGCGTAGTCGTGCGGCTCCGCGTAAGTCGTTGGCGTCGTCTCCGAGATGATGTTGCTGGAGCTACTTAGACGAGCCCACGCGAGCTGATGTCAGTTCTGTACGCGACTTTCCGCACCAGGAACGCAGGGTCATGCAAGAAACTGACCACTGGTACCATGAAACTAGGACCCTGAAAGGATGCGTCGGACGGTAAGGAATTTATCACTACTAATGTTTCTTACAGATATATTGTTACCGAAGGTAAGTAACTTGTGCATCTGAAAGAAGCACACAGTGAGATTCCTTACCTTAGAATAGATACCCAAGCAATACCAACCCCAGTGGTGGTTCTGCGAACCAACATCACACCAGGAAGTCCTGAAGAACAGAACGGCCAAACAAGCTGCCTCTCCGGACTTGGCTGTCCAGGCAGTAATGCTTTGTAAACGTGTGCAGCGAGGCCCACGTAGCTGCCTGACAGATGTCATGCAAGGGAACTCCCTGTCCCAAAGCAGTAGTGGTTGCTGTCGCCCTGGTAGAATGGGCACGTAGCCCCACTGGAGGCTCCTTTTTAGCCAAAGAATAACAAGCCTTAATGCACAGAACGACCCACCGAGAGATGATCCACTTGTGCACGGCCCAACCTTTCTTGGTGCCCATGTAGCCAACAAAGAGCTGGTCATCCACCCGGAACTGTTGTGTGCAGTTGAGGTAGAATGAGAGCGCACGTTTTGGGTCCAGACGGTGGAGCCTCTCTTCCTCTTTTGAGGGATGCGGAGGTGAAAGAAGTTGGGCAAAGTGATGGTCTGCCCGATGTGAAAGGCAGTGACAACCTTTGGCAGAAAAGATGGACGAATGTTTAGAACAACTTTGTCCGGATGGACAGAGAGAAAAGGATGTTTAGAAAAAAGAGCCTGGAGCTCACTCACTCTTCTGGCAGAGGTGATAGCCAGCAGGAAAGCGGTCTTTAAAGTAAGAAGACGGAGAGGACAGTTGTGAAGTGGCTCAAAGGGAGCACACATCAGATATGTCAGAACCAGGTTCAAGTCCCACTGACGCACTATGAAAGGAACAGGAGAGTAAAAGGTGAGTAATGCCTTTTAAGAATCTATTTACAACAGGGGACTTGAAAAGGGAAGGCTGATCTGGAAGTCGTAAAAAAGCTGAAATGGCCGAGAGATAGCCCTTGATAGTGCCCAGAGTAGATCCCAGCTGGGCCAAAGAAAGGAGAAATAGAAGGACCTAAGGGGATCCACAGCCTTTGCTGTGCACCATGCCACACATGTATTCCACCTGCAGGCGTACACCGTCTTAGTGGAGGGATGCCTGGCTGCCAAGATTACATCACAAACTTTGGGAGGCAGGTCAAAAGACGTCAACTGCCGCCGCTTGATCTCCACGCACGGAGGTGTAGGCTGGACAGGTTCGGGTGGAGGACCGTCCCCTGCTGCTGCAACAGAAGATCCTCCCGAAGAGGCAGTCGGAAGAATCGATAGCCATGCTGAGTAGCTCGGGATTCCATACTCTTCGAGACCAGTCCGGAGCCACAAGAATGACTTGGGCCCGGTTGCGCTTGATCTTCTTCAGCACTCTGGGTAGAAGTGGTATAGGCAGAAAGGCGTATAGTAGACCGCAACCCACTCGCGACGAAAAGCGTCACCTAGCGAGTGCTGCCTTGAAAATTCCAATGCGTAGAACTGATGACATTGCGAGTTCTCTTCAGTGGCGAATAGATCTAACCAAGGCTCTCCCCACTGCTGAAAGAGACCTTGCGCCACGTCCGAGTTCAGACGCCATTCGGGATCCATCATGCACCGGCGGCTAGGTTCGTCCGCCCTGGCGTTCAGAGAACCTGCCAGGTGTTGAACCACATGGGTACATATACTAGGAGTCAAGAGGGAAGTACAGGACTAGGTCGCCCTCCACTCAGTCAATCAATAATCACAAAAAGACCTGGTCCTAAGGGCAATTTATCTTATGGATCTGTGAACATCTATGGATTGCCAAAAGATCATTCCAACCACACCTCTAATTCTAGAGATTATTACCATGTTCCAGTCTATTGCCAAGATAAAAGATAGCCATTCTCTGATAAACATGTAACCGGACAACACAGGACATACATCCACTAGAAGGACAACATTTGAAAAAATGTGTGAATAGCTAGATGACCCCTCACGGGCGCACCACCAATGGGACCCCTGGTTGGTACTCACCAGGATGGCCCTGTTCTCACCTAGCTTAACGTTCGCTTCGTTCCTGGTATATCCAGCGTGCTTCTTTTGTTACCAGGCGGGACGCCTGGTAACAAAAGAAGCACGCTGGATATACCAGGAACGAAGCGAACAGCAAGGATTAAATGAACTATTGGAATGGAATAAGTTACGTTAAAATACCTGTATAGATGTTCCATGGCTCAGCAACCTAATGTCCGGTATTCAAACATATAACATAATGTGTTCACTGTTTAAGTTCCGTTATCTAATCCCCTCTTTTCCTTTTGCCCAGCTGTTTAAACTGTGCCACGTGAATCAATATACCTTGTACTATCACCCCTATAAGCTTAGGGTCATAGCCTTAATAAACATGCAGTAGCGTAAAAATGACCTATACTGAAAAACTTGAAAAACTTTAAATTTAATTTGTATATTAAGGAGGTATGTCAAGAAAGCTTAAAAAAGTGGCGATTACCCTGTGAACATATTCACTACCTGAATCCCTAAAATATACAAGGGGTTGTGTATGCTAAATTCATACATTAAGAAGTAAATCCCCACATTAAGAAGTAAAAACACGTGCACTCGTTGGAGCACTCAGTCTCAATGATTTTAATCCACACTTAATACAGCGATGAGACTGCCGACATTGCCTTGAGTGTAAATAGCTTGTTCTAGGGACACACAGCGCTAACTCTCGATAGACCGTTCCAAGATGGCCGCACAATTTAACGGCGTGTACTCGGTGTGCCGGTAATGAATAGGATCGACAGTGGTAAGCATGAGGCCGACCAGGCATGTGTACTACTTTCCCCTTATATCCAGGACACATAGTACTGATAAAACTAAACGCTAAGGAAAAGATATGTAAATATTGTGGCAAAGCTCGAACCCAATGTCACGCAAGCCATGTGACTATATCGACCAATCGGAGCCGAGTAAGGCTGGCGTCTGGAAAGTAAATAGATCGTACATCACTCGCTCGGCGTTCCGGTGCCGAGAAGACGCCGAACGAGTACTCTCCACTGGTAAACGCTGCGAAACGGACAGATTTGGTGGGGTAATAGAAGACAACTTCGGTGAGACTAGAAATACCGCTTCTAATTATCGCCCGTGTGGCGTTCCCTTTTTTTACCAGATAAAAGTATTGAAGGGAGACAAGACCATACTCACCGATTGGGAGTTGGAACTTGATTTTAGAAAGTGGTTTTCGTGAACGGTATGAAAGAAAAATTGGCCAACTAGGTAATTATTGTCCATTATGGTGTAATTCAAAAAGTTTGCGCTGTGTTAACTACACAGTGGAACTACAGGCAGTCCCTCATACGTACACGTCTATCTTGATTTACAGCACGCAAAGCACAGTACCTCTGGCAGTGGCAGCTCAATACTGTTTGCCCTGAAGAAATTGCCTGATAAAGACCAAGGCAATGAAACATGTCGGCTGTGAGCAGAGTGCGAATCGATAGGTAGTATTCGCATCTCTCCTTTTTATGTATATGTGTTTACTGTTTTCAACAAGAGAATGCGAGTAAAAGGTTTCTGTATCTTGTTTGCACAGTAGTATTTGTGTTATATGTTGAACGTTGTCAGTCCTTGTCACATATAAGTTTTGCGTACACTGCACCATTCACTGTCTCTTTTCCTTTGGGTTTCGGACACGTTTACGTTAAGCTAGGTGACACCGATGATGAGAACAGGGCCATCCTGGTGAGTACCATCCAGGGGTCCCATTGGTGGTGCGCCCGTGAGGTGTCATCTAGCTATTCACACATTTTTTCAAATGTTGTCCTTCTAGTGGATGTATGTCCTGTGTTGTCCGGTTACATGTTTATCAGAGAATGGCTATCTTTTATCTTGGCAATAGACTGGAACATGGTAATAATCTCTAGAATTAGAGGTGTGGTTGGAATGATCTTTTGGCAATCCATAGATGTTCACAGATCCATAAGATAAATTGCCCTTAGGACCAGGTCTTTTTGTGATTATTGGTTGAACCACATGGCCCTGATGTTCCAGCCATCTCGAGAGGCGCAGAGCCTCCGGACATAGGGTCCAATACCCCACCACGCCCTGTTTGTTGCAGTAACACATGGCAGTGGTGTTGTCCGTGAACACCTGCACCACTCTTCCCCGACAGAGGGAAGGAATGCCTTCAGTGCAAGACAGATCGCCCGAAGCTCCAGAAGGTTGATATGGAGCCGGAACTCTGCCGGAGACCAGAGTCCTCTGATCTCTCCCATGTGGCAGCCCCATCCCAGAAGGGAATCATCTGTCACAACGTGTGTTCCGGTTGGGGAAAGGAGAGGGATCTGCCATTGACCCAATCGCGATTTGTGAGCCACCACTGCAATTTTCGTGCAGTGCCCTCCGAGATCTGGACGTGATCAGACAGGTTGCCCTGATGCTGTGCCCACTGGAACTTAAGGTCCCACTGCAGAGCCCACATATGCCATCTGGCATGATCCACTAGCAGGATGCAGGAGGCCATCAGGCCCAGAAGCCGGAGGGTCATCCTGACCGAAACCCGGGATAGAGGCTGTAAGATCGGAATCATAGCCTGAATATCCCGGACTCGCCGCTCGGGAGGATTAACCCGAAACTGCGCAGAGTCCAGAATCGCTCCGATGAAGAGGAGCTTCTGAGAGGGAATCAGGTGCGACTTCGGCACATTGATGGAGAACCCCAGCAAATGTAGGAGGTCGGCCGTAGTCTGGAGGTGGGAGACGACTGCCTGGGGCGAGCCCGCCTTCAACAACCTGTCGTCGAGATAGTGGAAGACTGGAACCTTGATCTGCGCAGATGAGCTGCGACTACCGCCATCACTTTTGTAAACACCCGAGGGGCTTTGGTAAGGCTGAAGGGGAGCACGGTAAACTGAAAGTGCTCGTGGCCTACCATGAAGCACAGGTAACGCCGGTGGGCCGTCAGGACGGGTATGTGGAAATATGCGTCCTGCAAGTCCAACGCTACCATCCAGTCTCCAGGGTCGAGGGCAGACAAGACCTGAGCTAGCGTCAACATCTTGAACTTCTCCTTCTGGAGGAAGCGGTTGACGTTCCTGAGGTCCAAGATTGGACACAGGCCCTTGTCCTTCTTGGGGACCAGAAAGTAGTGGGAATAACAACTATGACCTACTTCACGCCCATTAACGTGCTTGATGGCCCCCTTGGCCAAGAGGGATTGACTTCCTGCTGAAGAAGCGCAAGATGGTCCCCTGTCATGCGGTGGTACTGAAGTGGCATGGCTGGAGGGGTATTATTGAAGGGGAGGGAGTAGCCCTTTCGGACAATTTGCAGCTCCCACTTGTCCGAGGTGATGGCGCGCCAGTGGGGGAGATGATGGCGAATTCTGCAGCCCACTGGCGTTGCATGGGCCTGAAAGTTCGGACTAGGAAGGCTTTGCAGTGGATCCTGCTGTGGTGGAGGTGGACTGACCCGCCCGCTGGCCCCCAGAACCGCCTTGGCAGTTCCCACGTCCGCAGTCGCGCTGAGGATGTTGCTGCGCAGGCCTGTTGCTCTGGAACGCACTATCTGCTTTACTGCCAAAAAGGCGAATGCCATCAAAGGGCATGTCCATCAGAGTGTTCTGGACATCGCCTGAGAAGCCAGTTGTCCTCAGCCAGGCGTGGCGCCAAATCGCCACCGTTGTGGATATCGCCCTGCCCAGCGAGGCGGCGCTATCAAGCCCACAACGAATGGTGAACTTAGCTGCGTCTCTCATAGCTGCTACAGCTTGGGAGAATACTGTCTGTGCCTCCTCCGGACAGTTGGGCAGCACCTGCGCAACCTTATCCCACACAGAGTGGGAATAACCGCCCAAGAGGCATGCAGTGTTCACCGACCGCAGCCCTAAGCTGGCAGATGAAAACAGCTTCTTGCCAAGCTGCTCCAGCTTCTAGGATTCCCTATCCAGAGGTGCGGAAGGGAATGCGCTCTGGGAAGCAGAGGCTTGGACAACCAAGCTCTCGGAGTGGGGTGTTGGGAGAGAAAAAGGGGGATGGCGTCCGGCCAGGTTCCTGTCCACAGGAGCTCCTGTGTTGGGCCTGGACCAAGTGCCCAAAAGAACATATGAAAGTGCGTCATTAAAAGGCAGCAAGGGCTCCGAAGAGGTCGCCGCCGGCTGAAGCACTTCTGTCAGGAGGTTAGTTCTGACGGCTACTGTAGGGAGTTCAAGGAGGAGGGCCTCGGCTGACCTACGCAACACCACTGCGAAAATGGCTCCCTCCTCGTAAGCCAACGTAGGAGGAGGCAGCATTCCAAGGTCAGGAGAGGTGTCAAGACCGCTCGCATCCCCCAAATCCTCTGCCCAGTCCGGATCATACTCACTGTTGCGTGAGAGGGTCCTCAGACCCCTCCCAGTCCTCCCCTTCCTCCAAAGTCTGTGAAACAGGCTGAAAATAAGGAGGACGGACATAGGAGTAAAAAGACCCCATCGGCGTCAGAATCGGCGTCAAGCGACGCCAATTTGGCACAGTGTCCGGTTCGGGGCTGAAACTGGGGCTGATGTCGGCGGTGGCACCGGACGATGTCGGAGGTGGTGCCGGAGGAGGGGGTCGACACCGGTGGAGGTGTTATGAGGTTAACCATGTCGCCCGGGATCCAAGCCCAGATCCAGGGGGGTCCTGCGGCACCGGGGACGAAGCAGACGGCGGCGCCAGAGCCGCCAGCGATGGAAAGGCAGGACCCCCAGTCAGGCCTGCTGGACCCGTAGGCGCACCGGCGGGGCCGGACGGCCCTAAGAGTCGAGCCATGGCAGCAAGAAACTCTTGCACCTGAGCAGGCGTCGCTGACGAACCCGAAAAGGGTGAGTAGACCGACGGCGACGTCGCAGGCTCAGCAGGAGCCGCAGGGGTGGCACCACCCGCACCCTCAGCCGCGACGGGCGAGGGGAAGTCGAAGAACGACAATGCTTCTTCGACTTCTTCTTGGAATGCTTCGACTTACCTGAGCCCGAGTGCGACCGGTCTCTCGACCTCCCACGGGACCAGGACCTTGAGCGGCACTGAGCCGATTGCCAGACTTCCGGCAACTTTTGGGACCACTGCTGCAAAGTCTTCGGCACCATTGCCCGGCAGTCAAGGCATGACTTGGAGTCGTGGTCGCGCCCCAGGCAGTAGAGACACACGTGGTGTGGGTCCGTCACCAACATCATGCAGTTACAGTACCCACAGTTCTTAAAGCCGGGCATCCCTACAACACCAAGAGTTGAACGACTCAAAAGAATTGAGACAAAAGGCCTCGAAAAAACTCAGTCAAAAAGTGACTGGGGGTACTTGTTCTTCCCGGATCTGCGCTTGCCGGCGCGGAAAAAGAAAGAACTGACGTCAGCGCGCGTGGGCGTGTCTAAGTAACTCCAGGGACGTAATCTCGGCGATGACGGCAACGACGCGCGCGGAGCTGCACGATGACGCCTACCGACCCACAGGGGTACTGCTGACGAAAACTTTACGGATTCAGTCTGACGCCTGGAGGTAATTCTAAGGTAAGGAATCTATCACTATGTGTTTCATCAGATATGCAAATCACCTCTTAGGACCTATTATGACCAACCCCTTTAAATTTCTCTCGCTCAACGTCAAAGGTCTCAACTCTCCTAATAAGTCAAGTCTGGCGATATCACCTCCGGCCAGACCCTGATGTCCTTTTTCTTCAAGAGACTCACCTTCTTTCCTTGACACTCGAATTATGTCCCACCCCCGGTATCCCACTCCATACTAGGCCACTGGGCCTCCTCCTCTACCAAAACAGGGGCGGGGGGGCCATATTACTTAAGGCCGGTCGAACAGGGATTTCCCCCAAGGCTACGAAAGATAAAGATGGGAGGTTTTTAAAAACACAAATATGCTGGGACGCGCGGCCCCTGACTCTAGTAAATATCTACGCTCCTAATCAAAATCAAGATGTATTCCTACGCTTACACTTAAGCGAGCTCTTAAATAAGGCTACAACTGTGACTATTCCTGGTGGGGATTTTTTTTTTTTTTCAGAACAAAATTTTATTATGTTGTTGAAGGATTACAAAAAGGGCACTGCTCTCCGGAGACCAGAGGGGCAGTGAGCAGGTAAGTAACCATCACATACAAGCAGTCCAATCAACATTTTGATATAAATGAACATCCCCAAACTCCCCTCCCCCCGACCCCCACCCCTTTTTCCCCCGCCCAGATCCCACCCCCATCCCTGCACAGTGTCTACGTGGTCCAAAAGTAGAAGCATATCAAAACACAGTCAGTGTGTACACCTTTTCACCCAGGGTCAACGAGCAATTGTTCTGCATCAGCATCACGTTGCGCTGGCGGTTCCAGCCGCAGTCCTCCATAGTCTGCCCATCTCTTCCATATTTTAAAATGTTTACGTTACGGGGGCAGCCTCTGGCCTCGAAAACCGGGCGCTCCAGTCCCATATAAAAATCCAAACACCTCTTCCACACCCCTACCAGGGGAGCCCTGGGGTCCTTCCAGGCCCGAGCCACATCTCTTTTGGCCACCATTAGGCCCAGGAGCAGCAGATGACGTTTATAGATATTTCCTCCCACCCGTTCCATAACATGAAGAAGGCCCAGCTGCGGCGAGGGAGATCCCAGCCCAACACTTCAGACAGGCAATCCCATACACCGGTCCAGAACCTCGTCAATTTTTCACACGACCACACCGTATGTATGAAAGTGCCCACCGCACGACCACACCGCAGGCAATCAGGGGAGGCAATCAGACCAGCTCTCCACAATCGGTCCCTAGTATAGTAGGCTCTATGTAAGTACTTGAATTGAATAAAGCGCAGGCGCACTGCAACAGCCGCTCCGCTTGGGGCCTCCAGGGCTTCTCTCCAGTCCTCCTCCTCTAATTCGCTTATGTCTCCCTCCCATACGGATCGTAACTTATCTAGGGAAGAAGAACAATACGTAACCAGTGTCTGATATATATTAGATATTTTCTTATTTTCCAATTTCCCCATAAACACCTTAGCCTCCAGGGGGCTAAATTCAGGCAAGGAGTCCAGGCCAATCAAGGCGGGTGATAAGGCGTGCCGGAACTGCAAGTATTTAAAGAACTGAGTTCGGGGCATATCATATTCTTCTCTCAATGCTTGGAACGATTTAAGGGTCGTGCCTTTCGTGACGTGGCCCAACGCCGATATTCCAATTGCGTCCCAGCCGCGGAATCCCTGTAAGGACGCCAGTGCTGGTAACCGCCCATTTTGCCACAATGGGGTCTCCCTCGTCAATTTGTTCCACCACCCCATACGGCGTAGAGCTCCGCACCATATCTGGAAAACTACCTGAGTAATCACCGGGAGCCTCTTTCTTTTGGCCGCCGAATACAAAATAGTGTGCAGCCTGTCCGGGTCCATCATATATCTCTCAAGGGCATAGGCCGGGTCGCCTCGGTCCCCATAACACCATTCGTTCAGTACCAATAGGTGTGACGCCTGATAATAGGACAAAATGTCAGATGTCGCTAAGCCCCCACAATATGTGGAGAGGAAACAAGGGCGGAGTGCCACTCTCGCCACCCCTCCGGCCCAGAGAAACTGGCTCAGCGCCGAGTTCACCTGTTTGAACCACTGTGGTGAAATAGGATATGGATGATTTTGCAGTTGGTAGAGGAGACGCAGGAAAGCCACCATCTTGAATATGGCCGATCGGCCATATATATTCAGGGGCATTCGGGACCATGTTTTCATGTCTGAACGTACTCGGTCCCAAACAGGCAACACATTGCGCACCCAAGAGACCCCAGATACATCTGTCAGGAATACGCCTAGGTACTTGATGCCTCCAGCCGCCTCCTGCAGCGCTGACGCCCAGGATCCTAGGCCCCCGCGCTCTCCCAGCACCCACAGCGTAGATTTTCGTAAGTTCAAGTGCAGACCGGACACCTCTCCGAATATCCGCATTATTTCGAGGACCCTGGGCCCTGATCTATTCAGTTCTGTGAGGAAGAAAAGGACGTCGTCGGCATAGAGCGCGACTCTATCAGACGGTCCCGCCTCCCACTCAACTCCTCGCATCTGTGCGTCCATTCGCACCCATGCCGCCAACGGCTCCATGGCCAGGGCGAATAAATAAGGTGAAAGGGGGCAGCCCTGCCGGGTGCCCTGGCCTATATGGAAGGGGTTGGACACCGCTCCCGCCACTCTTACCGACGCCGTCAGATCCGTGTACAGCAGCTGCAGGTACGAAAGAAAATGGGGTCCAAGGTGTAGGCGAGACAGGAGCGCACGGAGGTAGACCCAACTTAACGAGTCGAATGCTCTATCAATGTCGGCCAGGAGGAGTGCCGCCGGAATCCTGGCAGCTCGAGCTGCCTCCACCACAACCCTCGCGCGTCTGATATTGTGTCTCGTCGCCCTGTGGGGCATAAACCCGGCCTGATCTGGGTGGATCAGATCAGTAATGTATGGGAGGAAGCGATTGGCTAGGGCTTTCGCCAGTATTTTCGCTTCAACATTTAGGAGCGATATTGGCCGATATGATGCATGTTGTTCAGGAGGCCTCACAGGTTTACAAAAGACCACGATTTCAGCGTGGCGCCAGTCCGCCGGAAGGCGACCACATTCTCTGGCCGCCTCCAGTGCCCGTCTGTAGTGCATCCCTAACTGGAGATGAAATATCTTTATGAATTCACAAGGGAATCCATTGGGTCCGGGGGCCTTACCAGTGTTTAGTTCTCCGAGCGCCGTGTCCAGCTCCTCAGCCGACAGCGGGAGCTCAAGGCGAGCACGCCCTTCATCTGAAAGTGCCCTTGGCGGGAAGTCCGCAAGGAATTTGTCGACATCTTCCGCTGGGATAGACTCCCGAGGGGCATATTGGGCCGCATAGTACCGCGCAAAGCTGGCTGCCAGATCTGCCGGGGCCGTCACAGGCTCCCCCGCCTCATCACGAAGTCCAGGTAGGGATTGCGCCTGGAAGGTACCCTGACAAAGCCTATAAAGCACTGTGCTGGACTTATCTCCCCACTGATATATTCTACTTTGCATAGCCAGCCACAACTGACGAGCCTCATCCAGCAGCAGAGAGGTATATGACTGTTGCATCAGCAGCAGCTGCCCAACGGCCTCTGCATCCCCCCCTGTGCTGCACTTCTCCTCCAGGTCACGGACCCGATTCGCTGCCTCCTCTATACCCCCTCTGCGGGTCTTATTTATTTATTTATTTTATTTATTTATGCATTTTTATATAGCGCGGACTTTACCCGAAGGTGTCAGAGCGCTTCACAAAAGGAACAGAAATGGAACATAATGAGAAACATTACAAAAGCGTACGTTACGTTACAAAAAGTAAAAGTGCCATTTGTGATCAAACAATATACATGAGGTATTAAAAATTGTGAGCAACCAAAAATACATGAGGTAGTAAAGGTAATAATGACAATTGTGAGCAAACTGAATACATGAGGTAGTAAAAATTGTGAGCAACCAAAAATACATGAGGTAGTAAAGGTAATAGTAACAATTGTGAGCACACAGAATACATGAGGTAGTGAGAATTGTGAGCAGCCAAAAATACATGAGGTAGTAAAAAGTGCACAGGAAGAAAAAAGTGACAAGTGTGCAGTTACAAGAGAGAACAAAGTATCATTTGAGGTGTAATACTGCAAAAGGTGCTAGACACTCAGGCACACGAACAAGCGTTGTGTAGGCAAGGTGGCACTTGAGCAAGTATCAAAGATAAAAACATGTGCGAGGTAGCAAACCGTGTGTTACAAGGGCAAAGTGGTGTGTGCAAGTTACACAAGAGCACCGAACACAGGTACATGGAAAATACTCCAAAGAGGCAGACACTCCAACCCCAGGAATACCCTGGGAAGGCACTTCCATGGGCATGGAAAATATCAGTAGTGGGGAGTCGTCCTCCAAATACCAAGAGGACGTGTATGGGCTGCCGCACACCAGGCAATATGCACGCCGCGGAGCGTGGGTTTAAGAGCCTCCCAAAGGGTCATGTCGTCAGTTTCGGGCCTATCATTGTCGTCCCAATAATGAGCTATGGCCTCCCTCATATGCGACTGATAGCTGTCTTGTTGCAGATGCCACGTGGATAGGCGCCACCTAAATGGCTGGCGCCTCCTATCTAGATGCAAGTCTATCGTTATTGGGGAATGATCCCACAGGCCGCGTGGGAGCATGGATGTGGAGTCCACCCTCCCTATCCAGGTATGGGGGACAAACAGGTAATCAATTCTGGAAAAGGACTTATGTACCGCAGAGACATAGGTGTATTCGCGGCTATGAGTATGTTGGTAGCGCCATGCATCCATCCAGCCCATCCCTTGCGCCATACTGCTCAATTTAGTGGGAGCATCCGCTATCAGACCCCCCCCGGGTCAATAACGATCCATTTGCCCATTCATTACATCATTCCAGTCACCACCCACTATCGCCATCACATTCGGGATTTCGGCCCACACACCAAACAGTTTTTCTATGAGGGCCTCTTGCAGCGGGGGCGGGGCATACACACTACCGAAGACCATTGGTTCATCACCCACCATTCCTTTAATGAAAACAAATTTGCCTTGGGTATCGACCCATTGTGTCTCAGGTACATAAGCCAATCTGCGATGTATCAAGACTGCGACCCCCCGTGACCCCCTCACAAAGCCAGCATGAAATACCTGCTGGTAACCATAACGTTGCAAGCTAAGGGTTTTGGTGCCTAGGAGGTGCGTCTCCTGTAAGAGTAGCACATCCGCCTTTTCTCTCTTCCCTAGCCGCAAGACAGCGCCTCTCTTTATTTTATCTAGCATCCCCCGTACATTCCAACTCACAACACGCAGTGACGCCCGTGGAAGGCCTGTCTCGTGGGTGTCAACCGCCATCAATGGGCAGAGAGGTCAGGGCCCTAGGTGTCTGGGGCCACACACACACATAAAATTCCAACCGGACTTGAATGGACACTGTGCCGATACAAACTGCCCCAACCCCACCAGCCCCCCCTCCAACTCCCTCCCCCCCACCCCGAACCCCCCCAACAGCCCCCTTACCCTTCCCTCGCCCCAGACCATGTCCACAACTCCCCCATACCTCAGCAACATTGAAGTACCTGTCGCAGTATAGATCGTCTCCAACCCCCAACGGGAGGCTAAAGACCCACTATTCCAATGGATCCCCACAAACTTCCCACCCAATCCCAACTTACCCCTTACCCAACTAACTTCGGGGGTTGTGTCCGCCCTCCCTCAGGCACCTCCCAACCCACGTCCCACATCTATACATTTACTGTTAAGCAAAAGTTCTGGTGGTGAGTCTCAAGAATTATCTTCGCCCCTGATATAATCATGTTCCTTCAGCAATCATCCGGGGCCTTGCGCTAGAGAGCCGCAGAGTAGCATGGGGCTTCATGGCTCTAGAGTCTGAGTGGCAGCAGCATTGGTGCCCCCCATCGCCACATCGCGGGGAGGTGGGCGCTTCTGAGAACGCGATCTCCAGTTGCTCCTGCTCGGGGGTCCTGCCGTGGAGGATGAGTCGGAGTCGCGGCCCGGAGGGGTATGCACCCTGATGCGGACTGTCTCGTCTGTCCAAATAAAGACCTCCTCCGGAGTGTTAAAGAACTGGGTCCGGGACTGAAATACCACTCGTAGGCGAGCCGGATATAGCAGGGCGTATTGGATTTTAAGGTCTCGCAGTCGCGCCTTAGCCGCAGTAAAGGATTGTCGTTGTTGCTGCACCAGCTTAGTGTAGTCCGGGAATATCATAATTTTGTGGTTCTCATACATTAGGGGCTCCTTTGCTCGCGCTTGTCTCAGGATAGTGTCTCGGTCATGATAATTGAGTAGTTTGGCTATTACTGGTCGAGGGCGAGCACCCACTGGTGGCTTTGGGAGAAGTGCTCGATGCGCGCGCTCAATTACAAAGCAGCGCGAGAGGGACTCCGCGGGGAACCACCCCTCCAGCCACTGGGTCAGGAAGGCCTCCATGTTGCCCTTCTCGCTGTCCTCCGGGAATCCCACAAACCGCAGGTTGTTTCTCCGGGCCCGCCCTTCCGCATCCTCAGCCCGGAGCGCAAGGCCCTTCTGGATCCCTTCCATGTTGGCCACTTTCTTTTTGAGAATCGCCACATCATCCTCCACCCCCGTGATCCTGGTCTCAGTTTCAGTTATACGGGCAACAGCATTTCGTAAATCCTGACGGAGCAAGTTGACATCAGCCCCAACTGCCCCAATTTTTGCGTTCAGCATGTCTCTGGATTGCGTTATAGCCGCCATTAGGGCCGCATTATCCGGTCCCGGTCCCTGCTGAGCCCCGGAGGCCCCTGCTCCACTGTTCGGCCCTGTGAATTTGTCGATTGGGCCCTGTTTCGTAGTGCCGCCACTGTTGCCACCCCTCGTCATGATGGTCTACGGGCGCGAGTACAAGGCCCAATCTGGCAGCGGGGGTGCCGGGCAGTCGCTCTCTCCGCCCCGGGTGGGGATCCCCGACAAGTCCTCTCCCGCTCTACCGAGTACCGTGGGGGGTCGCGTCCCAAATTCCCAGGAGGCCGGTGTGGCTATGCGTGTTGTCTCGCCACCTCACTCCACCATGGCGACACCCCCAGCCATTGGCGCCATTTTCAATAGTATGTCCCCCAGCGCCGGATACACACCCTGCGGCTGGGAACTCGCTGCAGCCGCCTGCTGTGTGCTGTCCGCCCGCCGGGTTCCGCGGCTCCGGATCTGCTGTAGCCGGAAATGTAGGTGGGCACACTTCTCTCCGCCGACCCCAACACCGCCGCACTTCCGGCCGGACCTCACCAAACTCGAGGTCCCGGCTTCTGCATGCGGCGCAGGCCTCACCGTCGCTGGACTCAGACCGCTAGAATTTGTGCTCCAAGGTCGCCCAAAATCACTGCTGGGGCTTACTCGCCACCTCCGACAGTCAGTCACCCAGTCTGGACGTCTTTGGGTCGGGGTGATGCAGGATAATTACACGGATATTTCGCCAGCGGGACGGAGCTCTCTCAGGCTGCGTCCGCCATGCTTACCATCTTGGCCACGCCCCCCTTGGTGGGGATTTTAACCTGGTATGGGACCCGGAATAGGATTGTACTGCACAGGCACATCAAAGCTCCGGCGCCATGTCCGCAGCTCTTACACCTGGAGATATTTGCACCCTGACTCCAAAGACTTCACATACTTTTCCCACGCACATCGATCGTACTCACGTATCGACTACTACTTTCTTTCTCTACCCCTACTGCACTCATTAGTTATTGCTGCGATATCTCTATCTGATCATGCCCACATTTCGATATCTTTACAACTCCCAATCCCCAAACTAGCATTCAACCCAGATGGAGGCTGCCTCCCCATGCTTTCTGGGATCCTGTTGGTGTGGCACATATTTGAAAAGAAATCAAGGCTTTCTTTGTTACAAATACCGTCACTGACACCTCGGAAACTGTCAGATGGGACGCCTTTAAGGCAACCATCCGTGGAGTTATATCGTCCATAGCGATAGCCAGAACAGGTGAAGCCCATCTACTAGAGACCTCCCTCTCAGCCAATATCAAAACCTTAGAATGCAAGGATCATCAACAACGATCTCTCCACAATAAACAACTACTTGCTAAACTGCGGGGTCAATTACGCTTGCACCGTAATAATAAGGTGGAACAGATTTTACTCGCCCTTAAACAAAAATTCTACAAGGGGGGGCAAGGGTGGGGCATGTCTAGCACGACGCCTCCGGACCCAATCCAAGAGAGCATACATCTCTAAACTTAGACGCCCAGATGGCACATGTGCCAGATCGGAGCCTGAAAAGAGCTTAACCATCTCAAATTTTTACAGGGAATTGTATGCAAATGTACCCTTCTCCTTTGAGGTAATTAAGGACTTTCTTGATTCCTGCCCTTGGGAATCTATCAGTTCCCACCATATCAAACTGATGGAAGAACCCATCTCACACGAAGAAATAGAGAAAGCCCTGAAACAGCTTCCAACGGTTAAATCGCCAGGTCCTGACGGCCTTCCGGTGGCCTTCTATCCGTAGCTTCAAGAACACCTGCTCCACATTTTTAATAGCTTCACAGACACCAAGGGCCTCACTCCAACTGAAGCTGAAATAGTGCTTGTTCCAAAACCGGGAAAAGACTCTTCCCTGCCTCCCTCGTACCGTCCTATAGCCCTTTTAAATCCAGGCACGAAGATCTTTACCAAGATCCTAGCAAACCGCCTGGAGCCTCATATCCCAGGTCTTATAGATCCAGATCAAGTAGGGGTCATTCATCACCGCCAAGGGGCTGTCAATATTCGTCAGATAGCTCACCTTATTGAAAAAGCCCAGTATAGAGACATACCTGCCTGCCTGGTGTCACTAGACGCTGGGAAAGTCTTTGACCGGGTGGACTGGCGCTTTCTCAGGGAGGTCCTACGGAATGTGGGGATGGGCCCCAATATGATTTCCAGGCTGATGGCTCCTTACACGCAACCTACTACACGCATTCGCCTTAACGGACGTCTTACTGCTCCTATCCCGATTCCGCGTGGCACCAGGCAAGGATATCCGCTGTCCCCTCTTATTTGCCTTAGTGGTAGAACCTCTGGCAATTGCGATCCGTCGCGAGCTTGCCATCTCGGGCATCCCTATGGGAGGTTACGATCATAAAATATCTCTTCACAGACGACCTCCCCTTATCCCTTCCCACCGCTTCTTCTCTCCCAACGCTAGCAGCGCTTTTATGGTTTTTTGAGGGAGCCTCGGGCTTCCGGATCAATCTAGCTAAATCTCATGCCCTCAATCTCACCTTTCCGGTCTCGGAAGTTCAGGACTTACAAAATCTGATCCCCTTAAAGTGGTCAGACAACTCGATACAATATTTGGGATTAGATCTGACTCCCTCGCTCACATTCTGGACTGCCCTAATTGGCCTAGATACAGAGGCGCTATTCGGGAAGAGTTACGCAGGTGGCGGGCCTCCCTCTCGCATGACTAGGACGCATTAACACTGTTAAAATGTTGCTTCTCCCAAAGATATTGTATTTATTTCAATCCCTTCCCACCCCAATACCGCAAAATAACATCCTGTCTCTTCAACTGGACTTTACCTATTTCATCTGGGGAAAATCCCACCCACGCTTTTCTAATAAGATACTGATGTTGCTGCGGGACCGGGGTGGGCTTGCATGTCCTTATCTCCTGGACTACTACTGGGCCGGTCATCTCCGCTATATATCTGAATGGGTAGCTTGAGAGAGTAAAAAACATTGGTTCCACAAGGACCAGGCGGTATCATGTAGATCCTTGTGGGACCTAGCCTGGCACCCCCGGGGGGCCAGTCCCCGTAGCGCATACATAGCCACTCCCACAAAAACGGTCCTAGAAATATGGGCCTGTCATCATTCCCTTTTCCTAACACGCCCATAGCTCGTAATGCCATTTTCCCTCCTGCGCTACAACCTCGATACTTTAGTGCATAGACAGACGGTGAATGTCGTATAATTCATGACTTATTCCAGGGCGATACATTTCTCACTTTTGATCAATGCAAAAAAGCATTTCAGCTTACTGAGGGGGCTCGAATGCAATATTATCAAATCCGTCACTGGCTACTCGCTCCTGCTTACACACAAGGCGCAACCAGACAGCTCACTGCTTTTGAGTCCTTAGTCTGGAAATCTGAGGGCTCGAAGGGCCTAATTTCTCACACTTACACCGTTTTACAGCACTCGTAATGGCCTTCACCCCAGAAATATCAAACTCAATGGAATTTGGACCTAGGCGAAGGAGTCTCCCCAGAGAGTTGGGAACGGCTATGGCAAGACATCCCGAAAATTTACCACAGCACCCCGCAGCGTGACTCCGCATTTAAGCTTATAACGCTATGGCACTTTACTTCAACCCGTATACAACAGATGGTACCAAACTGTACTCCGACCTGCTGGTGATGTCAAGGAGGTGTTTTTATTCATATATGGTGGTCTTGCCCCAGTCTAACGATATTTTGGAAAGAGATTCTCAGTCACGTCAAAGACACAGTGGGATTTCCTATTCTTTCCTCTCCTATTGCTATCCTGCTAGGCATTAGACCTTCACCATTGACTGCTATGACATATACGGACTGGCGTTTGATATTACAAATGTTAGGAGCTGCAGGACAGTCTATAGCTTTATTCTGGAGGAAGCATAATTCCCCCCCCCTCCTAGCTGCATGGCTTCTTCGCCTACGGCATGTTCAAGCCTTTGAACTCATTTCGGCACACATCAACCACACTGACGTTAAATTCACACGGATCTGGCAGCCACTAATTCAATATTTCTCCAGGATAGAGCACTCTCGCCTGGTTCCCCCTCGTCTACGAGCTCTACAGCTATTTGATGACCCTCTTGAACCCTATTCTAGGGGTCGATAGCCGGTATCCCCGACATCGGAACATTAGTGGAGCCTTTTATCTCCCCCCCTAAAAAAGCCCCAACCCCACCCCATCAAGGTATTTTAAGCGCATCATCCTTTCCCTGATCCCCCCCATTTGGGGTGCTGTTTATCCCCTTATTTGTTAGAAGTGCGAGATATACTCCTACTCTTTCCAGATTTGATTACAAGAACATTTAGAGATGAATACATGTATAAATTGTCATATAGACATAACTGAACATTAATCACCCCGTCCTTTCATTAGTGGTGGACCCACACGTAACTCCGGTATTAATGCGCATTTGCAATGCAGCTTCCTTAGCAGAAACAATGCACCACTATATCCCCTGCCAGGGACGTGGCATAATTCCCCATCTCTTTTCAGTTGCCCTCCCCTTTTAGATTTTTTTTTTTTAAGAGATTGTCTACGTCTTACAGAATTATAATGTTGTATTCCGCTACCTGCGTCGGACTTTGATTTTATTTTTTGTTCTGTTATATGGCTGTATATCTCCTACTTGTTTGGTTTTACTTGTTCTTGATATATTTACTAAACAGATTTGAAAATTAAATTAAGAGCTCAGCCATGGCTTTCTGAGTTTCACAGAAAAGCACGGACTTCTTCCCACACCTATATAATATTTCAGATAAGCGCTTGCTGAATGAAGTCTTGCACATAAGGGTGGGAATTGACCCCAGGTGGCATTTTAAAGGATTAAAAACAGAGGTCAAGAACAATAACCAGTGCCCCTGTCAGACAGGAAGGTAATATTCAGTGAGACATTTATTGCTAGATTGTGTAATCTTCATTGAAGCAAGGAAAATAATTCTTCTGCCTGTGTTTGAAAAATAGGGATTCAAACTATGGATGCAGGGGTAGAGCTGATCTATAGTCTTAGATTCCGAGATGTAGCTATTGCCGTTGGTCAATATTTGTGTAAAATCATAAAGTCTCAACTGGCATGGTCTTCCCCATAGGGTTTAAGATCTAGGTCTGTAAATTACACTCAGCAAGGTGATATTAAGTAGATTAGTGGATCCCCAAATGGGAAGGTTGTGAAAAGCTGCTATGCATATTACACTTTAGAATCGGGATTGGGGAATATGTATGGTTTGATATTGGTTAAACGCACATTGACTTTAAAACGCCATTGGAGCGGACTGAATTGTTCTTATATTGTTAATTTTTCTAGTATAGTTAGTGAAATGTTTTAAATGTTTGAGAGACCTGGACTGTAGATTGTAATGGGTCAGGGTAGGGAAACTTTTAGTGTTTATATAGTTGAAATTGCATATTCTACAAGTAGTTGTGTAGATGGAAACAAACATGCACTGTTTTAGATTACTAAAACTGTCTTTCTTACGTTTTTTTACTTTTATGAATTAGAAATGTGTGTAAGATTTTTATAAGAATATATTTCTTTGAAATAAAGTCCTTTGGCTTGACTGTGCCGCATCGATTGGGCAGTTACCCATGTGCCGTGTTGTTAAGATTGGCGACCCCGTATACCAGGAGGGGTCACTGGGTGCTCAAACAGTGCTGCATCGATCAGGCCGTCGCCCGTGGGCGGGAAGTTGCTGTGACCCCGTGTGTCAGGGAGGGTCATGGAGGAAGCCGGCCAGAGTGACCGGGCGGAGACGTTTGTTAGAGTGATCCCGTATGCCAGGAGGGGACACTCGAAGAACTGAGGCCGAAAGTCCGGGTTATTGCCCGTGACCCAAAGTACTGCTACAAACAAGACGAGGGAGGCTTTGTATCAGAGGAGGCCCAAGGACAGAGGAGACGGAGTCGGAGCCCAGTCCGACCAAGGAGACTGCCCCCATCCACAAGCGTGGAAGAACAAGACTAAGTGCATGTGGCTGGAGCAGGAAAAACTCAAATTGTCAGGATGATGTAAGCGCAGCTCAGGAGAGAGAGCTGTCATCTGCCAGGAGCTGCAAGTGGGCACGCTTGCAGCCCAACTTTGCCAATCCGGGCCAGGCCCTCACTGCACCACTGCCAGGGTTTCTACAGCCTGAGAGGGTATGCTGATAACTGGGCCTAACAGCCCTAAGGTATATAACGCTTTGTACTTGCAACCTTACTTGCACTCAATGAGACTACACCTTATTGACTTTGTCCAAGAAGGGGAAACCCAGTGAACAGGGGCTAGTAGTTTACATTCCCTATTCCCTGGATGCAGCTGCACGAGTGGGAAATAACAACTCTCCCATCATATGGGAACTTAGTTACCTGGGGGAGTGGGGGGGGCTGACAACTACTAGGGTGCCTCCCTCAAGTAGGACTATGTTACTCCTTACTGAATGTAATTTACCTTTGCATGTGTGGAATCAGCATTAAAATACTTATTTTATACAAAATAAGGATTTGACTGGACATTCATTTTTTGTGTGCGCGGCATGCACATTGAGTTATGAATCGTGTTCACTCAGCTGTATCGACACTTCCCTCCAAAGGAGCCATGACTGCTGGCGCTATTTTACCAATTGAGAGTCAGCTGCAGAAAGAGGAGCTTGACCCAATTGAGCAGGATCCATAGTAAGGTGGACTCTAGGATTAACGGCCTCACAACTACCTTGGATAGGCATAGTTACCCATGCGTGCCTCATGGCCCTCTGAACAGGGTTCTGACAAATATTATGAACTACCTACCAACCTAATCTAGGAACAACATTTATTCAAGTAGGGAATTAACTGTGGAGTAATTTATAAGACTTTTTACATTAGACAGATGCAAAATATTTGAAGCTACCATACGACTGATACCCAGAGGACATTCTGTTTACATTTAACCAGTAGCAGCAGCGGGTAACTAGTATTTTAGGTGTTTCACCTGTTATGCTGGTCCAGAAAACTCAATTACCTTATATATATATATATAAAATAAGTTGTTCACCTGTAATTATAATTCCCTTTGAGATTTATGTGCTAGAATCATTTCCCCGTTGCCAGGCTGTGATCCCCACATATAATAAGATACCGGTGAATAATGTGTATTTAATAACCGCCCAAACTCCAGCCAATAAGGTGACTGTGCTGTGCACCCTACTCTTCCTAGATGCAACTATAGCCCAGAATGCACAGCAAAAAAATTGAGAGTTTAACAAGGAGAGTCTCTGAACAGAGGAGGAAGAAGGATGACTGGATAATCTACACTTACAGGTAGTTACGTTACTTCTTTTCCAGCACTGTATCATTCATATGCTTAAATCAGAGCAGTCAATCATTATATTGAAAGTGGAAAATAGGCTCACTTTAATTGAAACAGGTTGTGCAGAATTGGTGGTCCCACTGAAGAACCTGCAGCTTGATGGCAATCCAGACAGTGTCATGAGAACATGTACCTGTTCCTCCAGCTCGGGTCACAGCTTGAGTGGCACAGCAGCATAGCATGCCGCTATAAATGATATTTCTTGCAGAGTGAGTAGTCACTTTATTCTGTAGGGCACTATTCTCACAAAAAACAGGCGATTTTGAATTAGGTCCACCTAGCCATGCCCTCTTTTTTCAGTAAAGGGTGACGACTTTTTCCTAGGTATTTGGAGGAGACAAAGAGCTGACCTGATGTCCCAAGTCTTTGGTCCTTTCAATGTAGAATTTTAACCAGCTGTGAGGATATATTTTTATGACCTTTCTGTGATGGAAAGTGAACTGGGAAAAAAAGACCAGGACCCCACCTTATCATTGAAATAAAAATCGCTTAACGTTTGAGTCTGGAGATAAAAGTTACCATCTTGAAAAAACCCTTAAACTGGGGAAAACCTCTTTTCAAAAGAATAAAATGCAAAATTGCACCACTTACTCCTTAATGTTTTCTGAACCTCTTTACCTGAAAATGGTCTTTTGATGCCTGGTCAAAAGGATTTCTATGTACATTTTCTCCAATCCCTTTCCAAGAGATTGGCAAGTTCCGACTGAGCAACTGCAAGAGGACTTGCATTGCTCCAGACTAGCCACACTGGTCTTGGTAGCTGGACATTTTTCATATATAAATTTCCACACAAGAGATACAACCAGAAATTCAGGCAGAACTTTCCATCTCGGTCTACAATTATGAACATATTTCCTTGGCTCTTGAGGACTTACAATATGAAAACAAACTTGCATATGAGTACATGGCTATCTCAAAGAAGGCCAAATATAGAACCTTCAAGTGCCATTTGTTTAGCAACCTTGAAAAAATCTATTGCAGGATGGAGTGGCTTGCATTACCACATGCTACCAGCTAGCAGACAGCCCCATACCAAGCAAACACAGCGCACTCCAATAAAGCTAAGCCAGCTTCAACTGCATGGCTCAGAAAGCTTCAATCACAGATATCTACAAAGCAGCAACATGGAAATCAGTACATGCATTTACTAGACAATATTGCCCAGACTCAGACACTTACGCTGATGTGAGGCTAGGTCAGGGAACACTTCAAAACCTTTTTAAGTGATTTGTCCCTATACAACTAAAGGCACCCCTTGCTTCATTTACCTGCTCTACTGCTCAGATGTTTTGTATAACTTCAGTTAATTTGCTACTGTATTTGTCAGTCAGTCAAAAGTACTTTATTTGGTTCATAGCAAAAACCATAAAAGTATACTAAAGATCAAAAGTCAAGACCACAATCAAATACAAAAAAAATTGTGCAAATTAGCAGTTCATACAGTACATTATCATATTTAAAAACATACACTAACGATATAGGCAAGGGAAAATTTCATTATATCTGCAAATATCATATACAAAGACCATTAAAAGGAGAAAAACTATTTTAAAAAGGAGAAAGCGCTCGATCGCAATTCAGAGGTTCACCCTCGCTATGTACAGTAGGTCCACTTAATCTTCCTCTTAAGTCTAATCGCTATAGTCAAGAAGTTTGCTATGTTAAAAATCTCCCAAAAATTAGACAGCAGCTGTAGGTATAAGAGGGCAGGTTTAACTTGTTCAAAGCCCTTGTCTTTAATAAGAGGAATAATGAACCTTTTACGAATAGGGCGAAGATGTTCGCAAAAAAAGATAAAGTGGACAGTATCCATGATGGAAAGTCCGTCACACGAACAAATCTCCAAATCTATCTCCTTGGTCCAACCTGGACATTCTGTAAGAAGAAGATGAAATTTGTTCAATCTGAATTCTGTGAGTAAGAATCGATGGTTAGTATTGTTAACGATTCTTAAATAGGATTCTATTGCACTTGAGGTTATTAACAACTGATGGGCCCTTACTGTTGGTTTGCCCAGCTCCTTGTCCTCTCTGGTCAGACATACCAGCATCTTGTATGTGTCTTTCACCCATTTCACATCCCCCTTCAATAGTTTATTTGGCCGATCAAACAATTCTGGGCGGCCCAGTTTAACTGCTATTTTTTTAACATAATTCAGCCAGGGGATAGAGTTGCCATGCTCAAGGGCTAGGCAATCCCTGAGAATTTCATGGTTCAGCTCCAATTTGGGGTTCAGCCAAATTAAAATCCATTTTAATAGCGGGCTATAGCTATACGATCTAGATATTCTACCCCACACTCTTGATGAGCGATGTAACCGGAGGTTGACTGGGGGACGAATAAGATGGATTTCAAAAACTTATCCTCTGCCACCTGCATGGCCTTTACGTTTTTAAAACCCCAAAGATCAGCTCCGTACATGGCTAATGAAATACATTTTTGCATCGTAAATCTTCAACACAGCTTGTAACGCCTTCACCCCCAGTTTGCGAGCAAAACCCAAGACAGCCAAAATGGACCTTGCAAAAGCATTCCGTTTTGCTGGCAATTGGGGCAACCATGTAGACTTATCATCAAAAATAACCCCTAAATATGGGAATCTTGAGACCCTAGACAGAACATTCCCTCCACAGTGCAATGTCTTAATTCTTTTAGGTTTACTGCCCACAATCATTACATGCGAGTTCGAAAAATTCACAGTGAGATCTAGCGCTTTCATAAAATCAGCAAATGAATTTAAAAGACATTGCAGCCCTACTGCTGTGCGTGCTATAAGAGCGGCATCATCCGCATAAAGTAATGCCGGAATGGGACACTTGCCTGCCCTCGGTATGTCCTTGCACACCTCAGTTAAAACAGTGCCTAGGTCGTTAATGTAAAGGGTAAAAAGTAGGGGGGCTAAAATACAGCCCTGCCTAACCCCATTTGTGATCCCAATCTTACCCGTACAATTACCCAAACTGTCATATCTGACTGTGGCAGAGAGGTCCCTATACAGGTCAGCAAGGAAGTACACAATATTTTTTTCGATGCCAAGCTTAAGAAGCAACCCCCATAATTTGGGCCTATTCACACGGTCGAAGGCCGAGGAAAGGTCCATGAAGGCTAAATATAGCGTGCCCCTATTGGCGATTGTGTATTTCCCAATTAATAATTGAAGGTTAAGGCTTTGATCTATAGTGCCTCGTCCTTTCCTGAACCCAAATTGTAGGCCTGAGAGGGTGTTTGTTTCAGCCAGCCAGTCTGTGAGTTTGCCTAAGACCACCCGACCCAACACTTTCACAGCAGAATCAATAAGGGAGATCGGGCGATAACAGCTAGGTTCCCCTCTATTTCCTTTCTTAAAAATGGGTACAATGACGGATTCAGACCAGGTACCCTGGATGCCTGATTTACATACCCTATTAAAAACATTGGTTAAAACTCTAGACCAGGTCTTGACGTCTGATTGAAATAGGTCGGCTGGAACGCCATCAGGGCCCGGAGCCTTGCTACTTGTCATCTTCCTGATGGCGTCTGCCACCTCTGTCTCAGTAACCACTAAAGTATAGGGATCCACAATAGGGGTAGGTATAGTCACCTCCCCTGAGTTTTCCCCTTCATAAACTGACTTAAAATGAGAACACCACACCTGTTCCTGAATGCCACAATCCAATTGGTCATTACAAAGATCATTGAAAAAAGGTTTGTTTACAACAGCCCAAAATTTGGAGCTATTCTTAAGAACATCTATAGAGGTTAATTCTTCCCAGGCTGCTTCCCTAATTTCCCGTCTTCTGACTTCTAGTGCGTTTTTATAGGCTTTCCTTAATAGAGCCA